>NC_090932.1:196166446-196791446 GCF_040938575.1 Ambystoma mexicanum
GGATCTGTTGGCTGGTGTAGTGGGGACGAAACTTAGTCCTTTGCTTAGAACGTTGGTTTCCTCGTGGATTAGGATGTGGTCGCTGAGATTAAAGATGGGTATTACCATGGTTGGTTCCCTGGGGCCATCCATTGCCGTGTTCGCATGGGGTGTTGTTGATATAGTCTCGGTCGGCCTCGTTGTCCCCGTCCCTGAAAAGGGTTTGTTGATTTGAACTTGAGGGTGCAGATGCTGCGGAACTGGAGTCGCTATTGGAGGCACTACTGTTGGAGCTATTTGAAAAACTTAAGAATTTCTTCTGAGGTTGTCGCGGGTTACGTGTGTTTTGTTGAGGATTTTGGTTTATCTGATTGTAGAAATCAAGTGCTAGGTATGGGTATGTTCTTTCTTCTTTGTAATTCTTAACGTCGTTTTGTAGCTTCCAGAGTTTCTTGTCGATTGTGAATGTTTAATTTTTTAACCGAAAACTACTTAATTTACGAAACATCGTTCTACCAACAATGTCACGGGACCTCAATGGGAGCAACTTTCGCACCAGACATAGCAAACCTGTTCATGGACTTTTTTTACAACAAATGTATTTATGACATCAATAACCCTTTCAAAGAAAAAATTAGCTTCTGGATCCGGTACATCGATGATATTTTCATGACATGGAAAGGAAATAACACAGAACTAAAACGTTTCTTCACATGGCTCAACAATCAAGATCCCTGCATCAAGTTCACAATTCAGGCAGACAAACACTCGATTCCATTTCTAGACCTCACAGTCTACAAAACCACCACCAACACCCTAGCAACAACCCTCTACAGGAAACCAACAGCCAAAAATACACTTCTGGAATTTAAGAGCTTCCACCCTCCTTGTCTCAAAGAAAATCTCCCATTTGGCCAATTTCTGCGACTAAGGCGTAACTGTACGAAACGAGAAGATTTCGAAACAACTAGCAGAGAACTTACCACAAGACTTAAAGAAAGAGGCTACCCCAACCACACGATCCGTCAAGCCAGAAAACGAGCAAAAAACAGAAGCAGAGAATCATGCCTTGAACCGACCCCACGAGAGCCTTGCAAGGACAAAATCACCTGTGTCACTACCTTCTCACCACTCAGCAATCAAATAAAGAAAACCATACTTAAACATTGGAGCATTCTCCAAACAGATTCATTTAAACCCACCAAACCCCGTTTTGCATTTAAACAGAGCAGAAATCTTAAAGATTGTTTGGTAAATACCTATACAGAACCGACCAAGCTAAAAGAACAACTCACCCTATGGAATCTACCTGCCGTCAAAGGACACTTCAAATGCGGCTCATGCTCAGTCTGTTCTCTGACAAAAACATGAAATCCATTGATCTAAACGGAAACAATTGGAATTTCGAGTCATTTAACAACTGTAAAAGCAAATGGACAGTATACGCAATTCAATGCCCCTGCAATTTGCTATACATCGGCAAATGTAAGAGAGAAGTCAGACAACGTATTTGTGAACATCGCTCATGCATCAAAAATGCTGTTCCCGACAAACGAATGGTGGCACACTTCCAAGAGAAACATCACACCCACAATGACATTTTCTGGATTGTTCTAGAAATAGCCAGAAACCCATTCAGAGGTGGCGATAGAGACCTCTCACTTCGAAAGCTAGAGCAGTAATGGATTTTCCGCCTCGATTCTGTCAAACGAGGCCTTAATATAGCCATTGAATGGAATCTTTTCTTCAAATAAATCCCTATTTCTAGCAAAGTTTGTCATATGTTTTCTTTTAACATGCCTTGTGAAGTATTTTAACAACAAACCACTGGTCTCATCCCGCCTAAATACAAATTATGTTTTTTTGTTTTTTGTCTTTTCAAACTGTAATGCTTTAATCGTGTATCCCGAACAAAGATGTTTTCTTGCCTTCTTTTTCTGCACGACGAGACCAAAATGCCTGTTTATGCAACACGCACCACTCAAATGTAAATAAATCTGTCGTAATAACCTTCTGTGTTTTGTGTTTTTTGCTCCTAAAGAATGTCCATGTCATTCAGTTAGACTAACGTTATTACATGGAGTCACCCTTGTTTTGCCACCACTTTGCTTTTTACACTATTACCCATTAGTGTCCTCATCATCGCCCATGCGTACAAATCAACTCATGATGCATGCGCGCCCCCTTCTTCCAAAACATAGCGTCCCCAGTAATGCCGCCATTACGCATGCGCCACACCGGCCGTCATTGTATTTACACTACGTGCCGTCTCCATTAGTAATCATTTGGTTTCCGGATTCGCAAGGTAGATGTTTATCCGCCTCACGCTCCTTTTTCAGGTAAGAAATCGAGCCCGCTATGACCCATCAATCACTTAGCTAAGATCATTGTTAATCCAGAACCGCACCGCGATTATTTCGCTTAAACTAAATTCCACCATCTTGTTTGGCATACTTTAGCCCAAACCACCGCCGCACCGCGAGCACATACCTAATCGGATGGCAGGCCCTAGCCCTAACTACTACCATAATCACGTAAACCAACAATAGACAGTACAGACGTGAACTTCCCACACGCTTTACTGGATATTTTCAGGTTCTGCACCGTAAAATCCTGGTTTTTTATTGATAATGCCCATGGAAATCACAATTCAACACTATTCCACCCTTTTTGAGCCCTTTTAAACAATAAGGACACTTCTCTTTAAATCATTTTTAAGCACCAGGCAAAAACACCACTTTAGCCAGTAAAATATATCCTTTTCCTTCCTACACAGTGGCATAGGCAAAGTTTCTAACCTGAATAAACATCCAAGTACACGGCAATTGTACCCGTGTGATAAAACAATTTGAAAAAACATTGCCATTTTGGACCACATACCATCAACCAAGGTATGCTATACTCTCGTTATTTGTTCCATTAAGTATGATCCTTCATACCATCCAGGCGCATTCATTGCCATCTTTTTCCTATTGTAGATTACCTCCATGGATACCAGACCAATCTAATTGTCTTCCTGAATTCAATTCAACCGTTGACAGAACATAGGTAGGTTTCCTATAGTGCAGTACTTTTTCATACAGATTCCCCCGTGTGGTCACAATTCCCCTTGACATACTCTCCTCTCCCTCCCAATAGGCGTTCCCAAACACGTCCTGATGAAAGTTCGGACCCTTCATCTGCCGAACCAGAAACACCCATAACAATGTGTCGACCACTATGACATACTACCTATCTGATTGTAGTATTTGAAATCCACAATACATGTTACTAACACTCACCTACCAAACTGTGATGTAACAACCGTTTTGTACTCATTTCCATTTTTTGTGTTTTTCTGTTACAAGCCAAACGAGGCTTGCATGTGATCTTTCGTTTCAAACGATGTATTATTTACTATGAATTCTATATTCTATATGTATGTCTGAATAAACAAAAATTTCTATCCTCTCCCATTTTTTGTGACTTTTGATAGCTAGCATTTAAAAACTAGCTTCCTGCCTTTTGAAAACCTACCGCAGCCTAAACGGTGTAATAGGGGCAGCTTATGACTGACTCTGCTCCCTGTAATTAACGCCTTTTTGAGTCAAGCCCCTCTTTAACAAAAAAGAAGGCAACTAGCCCCCTTTTTTCTATGGTCTCTTGGGTGAACTACAAAGGCTCGGCTGTCTTGACAAGCTCGATCTGTTCTTCGGTCCTGTAAACGGTGATCCAACTGTATTGTTAAGTCAATGAATTCCGTGATATTTTCAGGCAGATTCACTACTTGAGCCAACACATCTTTCAACTCACTGCGCAATCCACAATAAAATAATGTTGTTCTTTTTTCCGAGGGCCAATTCGTTTCTGCCACCAGCCTATTAAAAGTGGCCACATATGCAAGCAGTTCCTGATTACCCTGCTTGATGACAGCAGTTCATTGTCCAACGCCTGTCCTTGAGTGTGACGAGCAAATAGATTTTCCAACTCTCGTTGGAATTCTGTGAAGTTCTGTAACACTGGATCGCCCCTATTAACCAGGGGAATAGACCAATCAGCCGCATAACCACCCAAATAAGACAAGACAAATGCAACCGTTGATTGGTCAGTGGGGAACACTCCCAGTCGGCACAAAAAATGCAATCTGCACTGATTTAAGAAGACTGCAAATCTTTTAGGATCCTCTGTAAAACGCTCTGGGGGTGCTAGAAGAATATTCCCAGGAATGACCACTTGGACAGGAACCGGGGACGATGTAGAGGTAGGAGCCTGGGGATTACTTTGGGGTAAGGGACCTGTCCCGCTTGATTCTGTAACAATTGACGAGCTAGCTCCTCTGTCCGCTCTCTATTTATCCCTAACTCTCTTCTAAGAGCACTGGTTTCGGACCGAGCTGAATGGACTTCAGCACTTAGTTCTCCCAGAAGTTGGGTTAACTGATCTACCTCAGGAGTTCCCATGGTGTCCAGGCAGAGGACTTTTCCGTACGACTTTGCGTTCTGTAACGCTTACCTTGGGCTCTGCGGGAACACCACTCCTGATGACTTCAACTACTCTTCTCTGGGTGCGTGGTTCTCTCACTAACACTTTCTTCTTCTATAAGCAGAAATCTGTGGAATATAACAGGAACCAGTCAATGGTGGGTTCTGTGTAAATAGCAGTGAACTGACTTCTTGCTAGTTAACCCCTCCCTTGCCTTATTGATTTCACCTTGCTCACCTCTGTTTATGTTGTAATGGGCTCTCCATCCTGCTTCTGCGCAGGGGCGCAAGTTCTGAAGAAGGACACCTTTGTGTGTGGGAAGGTATGGAACTACCTCAGGTTAAAAGGGTGCTAAAGAGTATCCCAATAACAACAAGAGATTCTCCACAACAGCTGGGAATGTTTAAGGTGATTACACTAGACACCAAGGTGCGTGAACAGTGATGACGGTGCTAACTCCAATCCTGAAGGAAATGCTACCTACACCAATAAATTACCTCAAAGATTCCACACACTGCCTGGGGGTACATGAGTAAGTTTCACCCTATCGCTCGAACAAACACCTCAATAGAGCTATTCCTGACAAGAGACTCACTATACTAATTTCTTTCCTCACACAAAACGCCAAAGGTAACTTGGAGCACAAGGCGTCAATGCTAAACTAGTGGTAATGGTTTGACAGGGTGCGCACGCTCATGCCATGAACTAATGTGACAACTGTGACAAAAAAATGCGTGGCTAAAACATGTCAACGCTCATAAACAAAACAAAGGCTGCGCTATTAGGAGCTGTAACACAT
Organism: Ambystoma mexicanum; assembly: GCF_040938575.1. Taxonomy (NCBI): domain Eukaryota; kingdom Metazoa; phylum Chordata; class Amphibia; order Caudata; family Ambystomatidae; genus Ambystoma; species Ambystoma mexicanum. Next base: position 196,171,686 of record NC_090932.1, read on the forward strand.
TAACAATGCTTGACATGGGAGCGATACTTGCGGTAAGTGGGAGACGGCAGGAAGGCTTCTCCTGAACACTTTTCTCACAGAAGAACGCCAATTCCTCACAGGGCACACGCAACAGGAGGGACAGGATGAGACACAAAAACAAATGAGATATGGAACTATGGAAGGAGAAAACTGTGAATGCAGCGGGCAAAACTATTGTGGGGCACGAAGGAGTACAGGGGACAGTGGAATTCCTATCAGTAGATGAACCGCGGTAAGCGTCCGCTGAGACAGCAAGAGGATGCGAAGCGCAGCACAACAAAGGGGAGGGGCTTAAATACTCGCAAAGCTAACACAACTAGACTACACTGCAGTAATCAAGGAAAACCGCCTGGCGGCCATATTGAGCGATGAGGAAATGCCTGAATTGCAATTGGCCACAGTGTTCTTTCTGCTCTTAGCCCAGGAATGGTACACCGCCGCCCAAGACTTCTTGGGGGAAATTCTATGGGAAAACCCTGTGGTCATGACATCCCATGCATTTGATGAAGGACATTATTGAGGCAGTTCAAGGGGCCTGTGTTTTCACAAAACTCGATCTCAGAGGAGCCTTTCATCTTCTAAGGGTCTATGAAGGGGATGAGTGGAAGACGACCTTTAGAACACCTTTGGGACACTTCGAATACAGGGTCATGCTTTTGGACTAGTTAATGATCCTGCTCAGTTCCAGCATTTTGCAGATAAAACTTTTTCAGATCTACTCTTTTCATCAGTAGTCATATATCTCGACAATATACTGATCTACTCTACTACTCTAAAAGAACATCGTAAACATGTAAAGGAAGTATTACTCCGGCTGCGTTAACAATCATCTCTTGGCCAAACCTGAGAAATGTGTATTTGAAGCTTCTACAGTACCTTACTTGGGATTTATTCCCTCAGCAGGTCAGGTTCAAATGGATCCCGCAAAGACCCGAGCAATATCCCAATGGTCAGCACCTACTTCTGTCAAGGACATTCAGAGATTCCTAGGTCTCTCAAATTTCCACAGGAAATGTATCCCTAACTTCTCAGGCATTGTGCTCCCAATGACAAACCTACTTAAGAAAGGGGTTACATTTGTTTTGGACCAGGAAGCAGAGCAAGCATTCAAACAACTTAAGAAAGCATTTGTTACAGCACCAACCCTCAGACAACCAGATCAATCACTTATGTTCATGGTGGAAACCGATGCCTCTGGTGTGGCAATCGGAGCAGCCTTACTCCAGAAGAAGGAGGATGGATTGGAACACCTGATTGCCTACTATTCCAGGACTCTGAACCCAAGTGAACAACGTTACTCAGTTCTGGAAAAAGAGCTCTTAGCCATATGACAGGCATGTGAGGAATGGAGACATCTTCTCCAAGGTGCTGTTTACCCGTTTCAAGTGCGAACCGACCACCGAAACCTCAGTGTTTTGCAACAAATGGAGTGCCGAAATTCCAGATACAGTAGATGGGCTTATTTCTTTTCCCAGTTTGATTTTGAGATAACCTACTTACCAGGAAAGGACAACGACTTAGCAGACGCATTGTCGCGCAGTCTCGGAGATGACTCGTGGGTGTACCAAGGACATGAAGTACTATTAGCTGGCAAAATGTTCATTAACCTGGTCAATACATTCCTTCAACCAGGAAGTACATGATTTAACCCTGGACCATTGATTAATCCATAAAGGCAATATATATTTCCAAGGAGCCCTGTACTTACGTACTCGAGAGATATAAAAACAAGCAATATCATGGTGTCATGACATTCCAACAGCAGGACACAAAGGACAGGTCACAACTCTGGAACTAACGTCTCGCAATTTCTGGTGGCCTACCTTGACAAGGGATGTTAAGGAGTATATTACCACATGTCCCACATGTGCTCAAAATAAGTATTCCTACTGCAAACCGTTGGGACTTCTACAACAAGAACCACCACCATCAGGTCCTTGGCAACATGTGTCCACTGATGTCATTGTTGACCTACCACCTTCTCAAGGATACTCTGCCATTATGGTCACTGTCGATTCCTTCAGTAAATTAGCACACCTTTCACCTTTAAAAGGAACACTGTCGGCGTCCATTACTGCTCAAGTTTTTTTTAGGGACGTGGTCAGACTACACAGACTTCCACACATAATAGTCTCGGACAGAGGTTCTCAGTTCACCTTGATATTCTGAACAACTCTCTGCAAACTCCTAAAGATACAAAGATCCCTCTCCTCGGGGTTCCATCTGGAGAGCAACAGACAGACCGAACAAACGTCTGAAGGCAACCTTAGAGCAATACATCAGATGTTTTTGCATCCAAGAACAAAGCGACTGGTACTATCGCCTGCCCATGACTGAATTTTCATAGAACAATACCAAGCACTCAGCCATAGGAATGAGTCCTTTTTGCTGCATGTATGGGTACAACCCAAGGCATATCCTTTTGTCTGGTCTATTGTCAACTAAAGTACCTACTGTAGACCATCTTCTGGAAAGTCTACGAAACATACACAAGAAAGCCCAATACAACCTCCAAAAGTGTTGTCAATAATATAAAAGATGGGCAGACAAAAGAAGAAGACCTAACCCGGCATGGAACATTGCTGCAAGGGTGTGGTTATCCACCAAGTTTTTACCCAGGTGCGTGCATCCTGGCAAGTTTTCTCCTCGGTTTATTGGTCCATTTAAGATCGAGGCAAAGATCAATCCGGTGGCATTTCGCCTTTCACATCCACAAAAACTTCAGAGAATCCATCCAGTGTTTTACACATCCTTGCTGAAAGCATACGTGCCAGACCCTAATGCTAGGAAGGTGAAGAAGTTGAATTGCAAGCCCACAGATCAGGCCAATGAATACAAAGTTTCAAGACTGCTTGACTCAAGATACAAGAAGGCCGTGTTACAGTACCTTGTGTTATGGAAAGGATATCCCATGTCAGAATGTTCTTGGGAACCCATCCGAAACATATCAGATCCTAAGCTCATCCAGAGATTCCATTGGTTGCACCCGGGTAAGCCGGGTGGAAGGCCGTTGAGGAGGGGCCATACTATCATTAATCGCCCATGGAGAGTGTGGGACAGGTGGCTGATATGGAAGAAGGTCTAACTTTGACACGTTTATCCCGTTCGTCCGGAACAAGTTGTAACGTTCTAGTCTTTTCTCAGAACATCAGCAGACTATAATAAGCATCCAGGTGAGGCAACTGGTGTGTTGCAACCTTCGTGCATTAACGCTTTGTTCGAGACAACGCTCCTGTTTCGTGTGACTTGCCTTCCCTTGTTTCCACTCTGTCTATGCCTGCTCCTCCTCGCCGCGCTTCTTGTGGTTGCTTTGGTCCTTGTGTTCTCCCAGCACACGCAACTTTCCTGCACTGCCTACAATCAGCGTGTCTGCCTTCCACAGTGTGTTTTTCTTCTTTTGCTCACACTCAAATACTCCGCACTTCCAGTGGCTGTTCCTGCCTGTCAGCCCTCTATGGGCTACATCCTTGTGAGCCTCTACTGGATTCTTCTGCCCGTACTTGCTTCCCCATTACACCCACATGCATTCTGGATCCTGTAGTCCTATCGAAAGAACTTGGATACAAGAAGGATTATCTTACAACCTGCAACTCCTTCAACTACAGTCATCTCTACAGAATCTACCCAGGGTATTTCAGCCAAGGCTTTTCCCTGGTTTGGGGTGGGCTCCCCAAAGTCCCCGATGCGCCTTACTGGCAAAGTGGCCTCCAGGGGAGCCCGTCCCTATCTCTTCAAGCAGAAGGGCAAGACAGTTAAGAAAAAGCCAACCAGTGCATGGAGAGAAAGGACTGTGGAGAGCTCTTCTGACGAGCCATCAGATTTCAACACAGAAACCTCAGGTGAGGAGTGGGCTAGTGATATGGGTATAGTAGTTAGCACGAAACCATCAGAGTCTGAGACTGGCACAGTTGACAATAAGGCCAGGGGAAATGACTCCCTTCCACTGGCATCTTCATCATGACTCCTAGTTTGGTACCAATACAATGACTCCCTTTTCCTGGTATTGCTTGGCATAGTTCTTTCTCCTTTCTTTCAGCTTGATACACACGTTGGCACTCTGGTTTGTCATTAGCAAAGTCCCAAATCTTGTTGGGGTCTGTGAGCAAAACTGTAACCAAAAAAAGTGATGGGTGGAAGATTTTGAATAAATCTGAACAACTGGCACGGCGTGGGCAACCTTCCACAGCACGGTTTTATAGACTGTCTGCGCCATTGCAAAAGGGGTCCAGCCATATGCAAATCAGTCAGGTATTGCCCCGAATGGTAGCAGCCCAACCCGCACCTGAAGGGCATCCTCACTTTCTTTCCCCCTGTATCCTCCTCTCGGGTGGTCAGGGAAAGGCCACAGCTCTTGGATGCCGACCCTGGGGGAGTATAAGCGAGGGAGGATCACCTGGATGGAGGAGACTTGGGGAGTGGGAAGAGGACGTCCTTAGGTGAGACATGGTATCCCCCATTTCCTTTCCATAACAATACCTCAAGACTTTATAGGCTATTGTCATGCCTTTCCCTGTTCTTCACTTAAAACATTCTGTAAGAAACACCAGTTTGGCACTGGGACAAGGAAGAGACCAACTAGAGAAACTGTGAGGGCATCATGAAGAAGGACACAGACAAATATTCAAATATCAATTCAAACACTTTTATTAACTTAAATGTCAGGATGGAGTAAGGCCTAGCTTGCCCTATGCTACCTAAAGAAAACAAAGGAACGTCCGATTCAAAGGGATCCAACTGAAGAATCTATGTCAAACCTATACTTGCTCTCGCAACTAATTCTATACTATGTGTAGGGATATCAGCAATCAAAAGAAAATAGTGTTCAACCAAATGCTCTTAGCTTCATTTCAACCCCTTTGCCAAGTGTGAAATAGTTTTATAACAAATTCTCAAAAGTATCCTCCATAGATCAAAAGGGAAATAGTTTGAATTAGGACCCAGGGCATAAAGCAATTTCCAACAGAAACACTGTAGTTCCCCCAAGTTCAAATAGTTGACAATGAAAGCACCGGAGATCCCTTCCCCAATGTCAGACTAGTTCACAAGGGAAGCACTATTTTCTTGTAGTAAAAGCCATCCACTTTATTGTGATTCAGTTTTAGGAAAAAGCCATCTGCTTTATTTTGATGTAGTTAATGTTTACATAGGCTTATTTGTTTTATAAAGTTGAGCGATAAAGATCTGCATTAGTGAAATGTCTTCTTCTCTTTTCTTAAAGGCATAGTCCAGTAAAAAATTGTATTGTCCCTAAGGGTCGGCCATGTTTTTTTAAGCCTAAGTGGCTCGATTTTAGAAAACTTTCCTATGGACCTTACCCGAGTTTTCGTCCATTAAATGCACGCGAAAACAAGCACCAGGGAGCTGCCATTTTGTGATAATCCTATCACTTGCCGCATCGCCCTGGCTGACCTGCTTCTGCAGCACTAAATCAATTCCCCCGCCCCTGAGCCTGACATTATCAAAACATTCATATTCCCCGCCTCTCTCCGTGACGTTACTGTGCTGCGTAGGCAAACGCGCCCAGTCGTCTTCTACGCGACTCCACACAGAACCCAGAAACCAACACAGACCATCTCACAACACAGCACGCCACAATTCGGAATATGAAACTGTACTTTAAAATCAAACAGCAACACGGTACATTTGGTAAAGTACATTTATTTGACATTAAATGTTTAGAGATTATTCAGCTATTGCCATATGAACTCTGAAAGCCATTTATTTTCTTTTATCTGTATCCGCAATGGTACACAGGGTGTTGCTTTTCGTTAAAAGAAGCACTTTGGAAGCACGGTGAACCGCAAGGATGTTCCATCAACTAGGCACTAGTCCATCGTAAAGGTTGATATGTTGCTTCTAGCCACTAGTACAGCGTAAGGGCATGTGGGCCCTTGGCGATCGTCCCATAAAATTGTCAGTGTGCTCCAGTTGTTCACACGAAGCTGCAGGTGTCTCACGAAAAACTGTCTGCCAGTGTCTCAAACCGATGACAGTAGCAGAAGGGGAGCAAATACCTGTTTTGAAAACAAAAAAATTATAATTAGTCTCGTCAGCCGATCTTCATTAACATTACTCATTTTATTTATTACGGCCGATCAGAAACTATTTGCTTGCAAGGATAGGTCAATGGAGTATCTTCGGCTTTAAAATCAATGCGAAAAGTAACGAAATAAATCAAAGCCAACACACAATGATAAACGACAGTTAGAGTACATGCGTGTGGAATGATATGATATATGATATGGCATTTGTAACGCGCCTATACACAAGTGTTTCAAGGCGCGACGAGGCAGGGGGGGAACAAGGGCAGACAGACAACGATCCTACTAGGCCAGGTGTCTTTCAGATCGCGCATGGGGAAGGGGGGGGGGTAAAAGTGCTGTACATGGTTAGTTGAATACAAGATAAATAATAGGGCCAGCTGGTGGCAAGTGCAAGGTAAATGCCGGGAGAAGGGGCTGAAGGATACAGAGACAATCCCGTAGTGCAGGTAGGCAGTGCAGGGAAAAGTGGCTGGGCCAAGGACCGAGATCGGTGAGACCAGTGGACCTGCATGCCCATGTGCCCACTACGAACACGTTTTCCTTGCTTTTCCTAGCTCTTCATTCATTCATTTATTCATGCATCCATTCATTAATTCTTCATACCGGTATAAAAGCGTCTAAAGATTTACTCACATTATATTTAAAATTTCCATTGTGTCTCTTCGTAATGCAGTCTGTAAAACGGACCGTGCTCTTGACAACGATTTTTCGTATACTGAACTAAAATGAAACTCGGTCTAGTTTCTGAATTTTCTGCCTTATCGTCTCTTACGTTATTGCGCACCCCCTTCAAATGTAGTTCTTTCGGCATGGTCCCTGTCTCAAGGTCAAAAAACAATAGACCCTTATACTTCCAGTGCGACTTGTGGGCCTCTTCTGGGCGCAAGCTGAAAATCAAAGCCGCTGTCCTTCGCATTCTTTATTTGCAACATCACGTAGTAAAGGCATCTGCGAGAACTTGAAGTTTAGAATCCCTCTATGTAGTGCGCCTCAATGTGCAAATGCGAACTGGCTTCTCTCCCAAATGCCACGGCCCGCTTGGCGCGTTCTAAGGCCCCCAATTTTGTCCCTGTTGTCTGCGAGCTTTGCAGCCCCAAAAAATCATAACTATGGAGACATTTAATTTTTGGCGGAAGGTCAGGGAAAGTATAAAGTACCACAGGAGTTGAGTTAAAAGTGAGATTTATTGTTTGTTTGTTTGTTTTATTATTTGCAATACGCAAGCCTCCCCTCCGTTAACAGTGCGCAGCATTTACATTTACATGAGATGAGACATGAGAAAAATATATACATACACATATATGAGGTGAATAGAGAGAATTCAAAGATGACACCCAGCTTGTTCGCCACCCATGATGGTGAAGGTAGGGGATAGGGTTACAGGTACACTTTACAATAACATTTATTTACAAAAAGACAATCGTATTGCAATTATTTAAACCGGGATTTGTACTTCACAACCAGCTGTGTTTCGGGTGGTCATGGCACAGTTGTAATGTTCGGTGGCAATGGATCACTGCTCTGCACAGAAACGTCCAAAATTCCATATCTGTGCTTCTCTAACACAGCAACAATAAGGCCTTCCACAAAGTCGAACTGCATTTCATCATAGACTGGTTTGATCACCCATTGCTTACTTTGTTTTGAAAACACCTTAGTGTAGCGAGGCATCCTTACTTTGCCCCTAGTCCTAGGTTGTTCACGTCCGACATTGCTGTTATGGGCCAAGACCGCTAGTAGAGTGCAATGTTTCATGCCCCGAAAGCTAAAATGCAAGCACTTTGGCCTGTACTTTAGGCACATATTGTGGCACACCTCCAAATCTCCTGTGTGACAGAATTCTGTCAGTCCTCTCAAATCTCTTGATAGAGTTTTGTCGAAAACAATCTTCTCAATGGCTTTGTTTGTCGGTGAAGATGGAATCAACCACTTCTTCTTCCGTTCCTCCTCTGGGGACAAAGGGCCATGTTCACATTGGTGGAAATGTTGATTTGCTGTCCAGCGGTGAACGTTGGTACAGTGGTGCATCAGTGACCACCATTTTTCAAGTAGTATTTCCACTGACCCTTCACAAGTTTTTGAGCTCCACCAAAGATGGTTGGTGATAGACTGGGACCACTGCAAAATACTTTCAAAACCTTTTTTTTTCCTGCAGCCGAGATTTTCTTACTGATTGATTTAGCAAGATGCCATACGTCAAATTGATGATTAATATGTGGGAACTGCTCTCTCATTGTCTTGGCAATTGAAACGTGTCTGTCCGTGGCTATGAGGTCGATGTGCATTCCCCTTGATTGTAGATATTCCACTGATTTTATAAATCCTAGTTTCTCCATGGCCACTGAGGATGTACATTGTGTTACCTGCACGACCACTGAACTCACAATTTTCTTACTATCCATGTCCTGAAAGTGGTAGGTGCAGTACGTGGCAGAAAATCCAGGGCTGTCGCACTGTCCATCGCTGGCTAGCCTGAAATGTTTCCCTTCGAATGTACTTACAAGAGACAATTGTTCAATTTTCCAAGCATCACTAATGGCCGGAAACAAGATAATCACGTTGGTATATGTAGTACAGCGATTTAGAAATGAAATGGAGTCCCACAAACTGAAAGAAAGCCTCTAACTTTCTAAAACTGGAGCCACTAAAAAGTGATGCAGCTGCACACAGTAGATTGCCTGCTGGCATTTTCCCCAGCATCGTTTGTGCAGACCATGAGAACCTATGATTTAATCTACAGGCGGCATTTATTTTGACGTTACTGCCTTTTATTTGACGAGTCACATTAATCAATGGCTTCCCACATACTTTCCCTCTAACGGAATGCACACATTTCAGCATACTTATAATTTCCATCAAACAACTGTCGAATACAATGTATTTGGTCTCTTTCATTAGACTGTCATCCTGCGTCAACGTTGTTTCGGCCTGTGATGTTGCGGAGATTTCAACACATTGGAAAGTAATATCGCTGATATCAAGTTCTGATGCGTCTATGGATTCTGCGGCTGGTTCATTCTCTGTCATTTCGACATCTATTACTTCAACATTGATGGGAGAACACAACAATGTCAACAGGTTTTTGGGTGGCAATTTTTTGGCGGGTGTAGATTGTGTGAATTGATCTGCAACTACTTCAGAGCTATCTTCAATACATTCAATATCATCTTCTTGTGGTGGTGTGGTCGCACTGTAGCAATGGTCCAATGCAACTTTGCTGTATTCTCCAAACACAGTTAATTCATGTTCTGGCTATTGGACATGAGCATCTCGAGCCTGAACACGCCTCGCCTCAATTAATAGTTCCTCCATAGTGTACATGGTCTGGCAAGCAACATCTCTCATTCGCTTCACTGTCTGTGTATGTATAGTTCTGACACCCACGGGTAACTGTAGGAGAGATTGGAAAAGGGATGTTCAGTTTAAACACAAGATAAAGTGTAGTCCAATAGACTGGAAAAAAACATAAAATAGTCCCCAGCACAAACATTTTTTTAAAGTTATGAACTGTTTGTAACTAACCTTTTTTTGGTTTTTTTCTTTGCAACTTTTTTGACTCGACCTTCAACATCTGCACGCTGTAGCTCCAATTCCTTTCCACATGTCCTCTCTTCCTCTTGCGATGCAACGACTATATTTTCTGTATCTGCATAGACAGCACGGAATGAGGCTCCATCGTCTCCCTGAAACATAGTACTTTCATTACTATGTATCAAAATATTGTTAGCATAAAACACACGTGAGGATGAACACACAGGTACATCTCAATAGCCAAACATGATTTAAACATTGTGTGCAACAATCAAACGACAAGTATTCGACCAGAGATTATCTATTTTGATGGAGCTGTCAGTATCCATACCTCTGGCTCTGCATGGACTGCCATGAATGGTTGTATTGGAGAGGAGGCATCAGCATCTCCCTGAAACACAGTACTTGCATTAGTATGGTTTTCAATATTGGAAACGTAACACACACTTGGGGTCGACGGCACAGGTACATATAAAGAGATAACCACAAATGATGCATTGTCTAAAAGAATCAAGGAAAATATAAATATGCAGATTTCATCAACTTATTTCTCCGATTCCTTTACATCTGCATCATCAAAATGGGATGTTGTGATTGTAGTGGAAGCTCCGTCGTCTCCCTGAAACACAGTACTTGCATTAGTATGGTTTTCAATATTGGAAACATAACACACACTTGGGGTCGAACGCACAGGTACATATAAAGAGATAACCACAAATGATGCATTGTCTAAAAGAATCAAGAAAAATCGAAATATGATCACATTTCATCGACTTATTTCTCCGATTTATTTACATCTGCATCATCTAAATGGGATGTTGTGATTGTAGTGGAAGCTCCGTCGTCTCCCTGAAACACAGCACTTGCGTTAATAGGGAAGAAAGTATAGCAAATGGAATCACGTTATATGATCACGCATGATGGAGCTTTCAGTATCCATACCCCGTGCTGCTGAAGAATATCTATGGATGTTGCAAATGTAGTGCACACTTCCGAAAGCTGTTGCGCCGATTCGTATACGCATGGTCCCGCTTCCACTTCCCCTGGAATTACTTGAATGTCAGACTCTGCATCAAGTGCAGGGGTTGACGCTCCATCAACTGCCTGAAACATAGCACTTGCATTAGTGAGGATTACAATAGTGAAAACATAACACACACCTGGGGTCGACAGCACAGGTACATATCAACGGCTAACCACGAATGAAACATTGTGTAGAACAATCAAACAACAAGAATTCCAGCTCTGATGATGACGCTCGATGGGGCTGTCAGTATCCATACCTCCTGCTGGTGAAGAACATCTAGAAATGTTGTAGATGTGGCGGACGCTTCAGCATCTCCCACAAAAGACAGTACTTGCATTAGTATGGCTAACACTAATTTTAACTGGAAACAAACACCAGTGGACGATAACTAAGGTGTATATCAATTGGAAAGCACTAACCAAACATTCGTTAAAATAATTACACGATAGAATAAAACTATTACTTGACATGCATAAAACAAGTCTGTAGCGGATTAGCCTGGTAAGATTACCTGATACACGCTAGAAGTGGTTGATAACTGCCACCACGTCAACGATGTAGAATGTTCTTGCTTCAGATTCAAGGGTTAGTCATGAAGTTGTAAAGGTAAATTAATGATTCATAATGGAATGCCAATATTAAAAATAGCCATGTAAGGCGACAGAATACTTGAAAAATGCTCAATACAGCACAGTTCCCTGTTCCCATATATGTACATTGCGTTTATGGGTTATGAAATCGAAAAAGAATATATTGATAAATGCCATTATTCAAAAAACTATACACTCATATCAATATCGAAATTATTACAAGGGATAGAACACCTACAATATCAATTAATCCATTCGGCTACCTACACACTACCGCAAGGCCTAAAGCTAAATCCGGACACTTGACTCACCGGTGGCGGAATGTGGACGAATAGAGTCGGAATAGCGTTTTCAAGCAATTTCTGTGTCGCTCGCCATTTATTCTTCTTTGTTACCCAAGATGTTGTGTACATGTCCAAGGAAAGGTGCCGGCTGCAGATGCGGTACCGCTCACCCCTCTTGTCCTGTAAGACTTGTTGGACTCTACTTTCCAGCTCATCCAGTGGATATCCGCAATGTCTGACCCATTCTCTTATTCGATCAACAGTTTTCTGGAATACATGCATTGTAGTGCCTTCAGATTTCGCATGGGTCTTCGAAGGGCAACCGCTAATCGAACAGGCAGGCATTGTTGATGAATCTGAAAAGTAAATATCGAAATTATTATACAATCTTCAAGAATAAAGATTTGATACAAAAGTAACTGAATCATACAATGATCAATGCAAGGTTCGTTTTGGTCGCAGGAACTATACCAGTTCATTATGTGCGGCTTAGTATTTGCATAAGTTGCAGAAATGTATAAATGATGTGACTAAAATCTGAACATGTGACTCGTCCCTTGGATGTTCTGTCTTGCACGAGAAGGAAACATGCTTACATTATAGACTGGACCCCCGAAGGATGCAATTTGATGACAATAGACACAGATGAAAATAAATAGATCTATTGATAGCATAGCAATGGAAACTCAAGTCAATAGCAATGAGACCAATGAACATAGCACTATTGTGTACTCTACTCGCAAATAGAAATTTAAAAATCTGCGAAATATGACTAGGATACATGGCCTTACCTTGACCAACAAACAGTTGGATTCAGCAAGCAGAGCAGTATGTTGCAGGAGAATAGGTGGGTGGCCACAGGTAGCACACTGATGGGTTTGCTCTAAGCGGTCACAGAAGTTCACGGATAGCACAACGACGAGCAGATTAGCGTAGATCTCAGTGGTTGCCAGGTAGCACGTTCAGGAGTTGACTTGCAAAGCAGAAAGATGTTCTCATGAGACATATCAAGTGGTTTATAAAGTATTAGAAACAGGGGTGTGTTTGTGAATGAATGACGTATGTATGTCCTGGTATTAGGGGGGCGGCCTGCTTCAAGGGGAGGCCTGGCTGGAGACATTGGGTCTGAGGAGGACATGTGACCGATGGCCTCTTGATGTGGGATACCTTTTGAAGTGTACATGTAGTTTGGCACCTTGGCCTTTCGCGCCCCTGACAGCGCGCATCCACTGGCGCAAACCGCCTTTGACAGAGGGTGGGTGGGATGGAGGGGCCTGGGGCGTGCAGATAAGGCACAGGAAGACTGCTGAATGGAGACACACTTATGTGAATTGCAGGGGGGCGGCCTGCTTCAAGGGGAGGCCTGGCTAGAGACACGGGGTCTGAGGAGGCCATGTGACCGATGGCCCCTTGGCGTGGGATACCTTTTGAAGTGTACATGTAGTTTGGCACCTTGGCCTTTCGCGCCCCTGACAGCGCGCATCCACTGGCGTGAACCGCCTTTGATAGAGGGTGGGTGGGATGGAGGGGCCTGGGGCGTGCAGATAAGGCACAGGAAGACTGCTGAATGGAGACACACTTATGTGGATTGCAGGGGGGCGGCCTGCTTCAAGGGGAGGCCTGGCTGGAGACACGGGGTCTGAGGAGGACATGTGACCGATGGCCCCTTGGCGTGGGATACCTTTTGAAGTGTACATGCTGTTTGGCACCTTGGCCGTTTGCGCCCGTGACAGCCCCCCATGCCAGTGCTCATCCCCGGGTGCGAACCGCCTTTGATAGAGGGGGTGGGATGGATGGGCCTGGGGCGTGCAGATAAGGCACAGGAAGACTGCTGAATGGAGACACACTTATGTGGATTGCAGGGGGGCGGCCTGCTTCAAGGGGAGGCCTGGCTGGAGACACGGGGTCTGAGGAGGACATGTGAGCAATGGCCCCTTGGCGTGGGATACCTTTTGAAGTGTACATGTTGTTTGGCACCTTGGCCGTTCGCGCCCCAGACAGGCCCACATGCCAGCACTCATCCACAGGTGCGAACTGCCTTTGATAGTATATCGATTCTTGTGAGCACAGACCCACACTTCAACCGGTGTATTTTAGTGGTCAAGACCCTTAACCTAAGGCCTGTATAATCCAATGGTAATTGTTAGTATAGATATATGTGTGACTTTTATAGAGACATAACCTACTGAAAGACTTTGAACAAGTGTTATTTAGTGCATGCATTATCGAGAATATGTTATGTTAGCTTAGATAGATAGTGACCACCCTGCTTCACAGCGACCAGACCTTCACCCATTCGGAGCACAGATGTCTGACGTCCATCCTTGAATGGAGACACACTTGATTCATTTAAAAAATCAAAACAACCGTTGTTAAAATATATGTGGTGTTTTATTTTGTATCTTATTTTCATGACACAAAAATACAAGACTTTAAAGATTATGCAGGTCAGGGTGCAGCACAGCGAGAGAAAATCCCCTTTACTGACTGCTGTCACTCGGGAACATTTCTCTTATGGCGCGAACGGCATAGGCGGGTATCACTCTTCGAACACAGTGTCCAAGCCTCCCGTGGAGCCACCATGTAAAGGAACGATAGGCCACCAGCCTGTACCACCTGTGAAAAGGAATGAAACAAACTGTTTTTAAATGACCAAGATAAGTTTAATAAACGTTTGTTGTCAATGACAATTCTTGTAACTAATGGCATTCTGCACGGACAAATGCCATCTAGACAATGCACACTATTGAACGACTTACATGCATTACAATGATATGTAGATGTCATTTTGGATATAGTAAAAGAACATGAAATAGGAGTGGCATGACAAGCAGAATATACTTACTCGTTACTCGGATTACGAGGAAGAACAGTTGCGCGAAGTTCGTGCATAAGCACCATCATTATTCTCAACACGGCCCGTGTGAGGCAGGCTACCCTGAAGTCTGGCAGCTCGGTGATGCATTGCGGTCGTGGCTCGCCTTCCGAAATGTAGGCCAGGCATCCCGAGTTTTCTCAGCAGCAGCAGTTCTCCTCCTCGGTTGGCATTAGCTCGCACCGATTGCATGTGCACCAGGTGGAGACACCGTCCATGCGACTAGGCCCAGGCTCTTCATCTGTTGATTCGTCCTGCCAACTTCCGTCCGAATCCCCATCGTTTTCGCGTGCTTCCCTTTCCAGTAGTTCCTCCTCGGTATACTCGGGCTCGTACATGTAGGGCATTATTGTAGCCATTGTGTGGTAAACAAAGTAAAATAATTTACTGAGATGGTACAGGTGTTCACACGGGCTACAAGCGGCGAAGGTAGCTGACCAGAGCACAGAAACGAGTCACAAAATACTCTAAGTAACACAGAGAGAGGAATGGAATCGAAAATCTGCTGCTGTGTGTTGTGAAACGGTCTGTTTATACTTATTGAGGAAAGAGGCGTCCTGCCATTTCCATGGCGACACGTCATTAGCTGAAGCGCAGCGAATGTTGACACAAGACGTGCTTTGGCGTTGGGAAATGGGCGGTACGAGTCTGCTGATGACAGGCTCAGGGGCGGGGGAATTGATTTAGTGCCGCAGAAGCAGGTCAGCCAGGGCGATGCGGCAAGTGATAGGATTATCACAAAATGGCGGCTCCCTGGTGCCTATTTTCGCGTGCGTTTAATGGAAGAAAACTCGGGTAAGATCCATAGGTAAGTTTTCTGAAATCGAGCCACTTAGGCTTAAAAAAACATGGCCGACCCTTAGGGACAGTAACATTTTTTACTGGACTATGCCTTTAAGGTGCATGGTCCCTTTAACAGTTTACGTGATTGTTAATTCAATAAAGTTGAAACTGAGACTTTCGAGAGCATGCTCTGCTCCTTCCAGACCCACACAGCCACTCTTTTACATTGCGTGCTTTCACCATCACTTAAAAATAGTTCACAGTGCTCACAGTCAATTTCACACTGTTTCCTGCTTTCTGAAACTCACTAGCTTCCTCTGCAGACTCCTGCGTACTGCGCAGGATCTGCTTCAATTTGATTGCCTCCAGGGTTCTCTCCTCTGCCCTGAGACACTCCTGTGCTCTTGCTGTCACGCCCCTTCGGAGACGCTGGGCTTTGTGGCATCGATGGACCATAGGACGGCGGGTGTCAGCCATTTCTACTACCAAGATGGCCGCCGTAACTGGAGTTGCGAGTCTAGCCTCAGCACACCTTGATTTCCCGGAAGTACTGCCTCCCTACCCGAGGGTGGGTATATCAGTCCCGGAGATCAACACGGCATTGCGTTGCTACTCCTCATTAACAACGCTACGTAAGTTCGTTCCTAGGTCTTAGAATTTGACTTGCGAAATACTGTCTTCAGCTTCTAAACTTCCTGTTTTCAAATTCTAGCGTCTCTCCAACTACCTCTTTGTTTTCCGAGTTCGCGGTCTCCTCCTCTTCATCAACCAAGTTTGCCATCCGGTCCCATTCCGGACCGTGGTAAGCCTCATCCCAATCCCATATAACCAATTACCTCCAATCCCGCTTATTCTAACATTCACAACTCACTATTATCCTCTTCTTCGCTTAGTAACAGGCACATCACGCACCGGCATTTCAAACACACTGGCAAGACTCTGCACCATCAAAACAGATCTTAGCTCCGCCTCGATTGCTTCTCAGAGGTTTTCGGAAGATTCTGACTACCATCATCTTCCCCCTATTGTTCCGGTTTAAGGGTAATCCACATTCCTCTTACCTTACATTCTATCCCTCTGTTACACTCTGATACTTACCAGTCTCTTTCTTCTTCTCAAAGACGAACGCCCTCCTGACTTCGCCGAAATCCCCGACTGCAACGGAGGACAACACACCGCTACCTTCGGAACAGGGTTTTCTTCCCCAGAGGGTTTCCCTGGGACTTCTTCTTCTACCTGGTTTATCCGGGAGGGGGAAGAGGTACTTGGGAGGCTTTCATTATCTTCTCTCCATTTGGAACAAGAAGAGCCTTCCACTACCGAAAGGGGGTCTGTCGGAGGAAGAGGTAACGGTGAGTCCTTGGGATAACCTGCCAATTGATTGATTGGATATGCATATAACTTGTCTCATTTATTAATATATGACACTTGCAGCGCCACGGGAGAATGAGCACTCTGTCCCTTCATTAGAAGGCTGGCCCGTCAGCATGCTGCTTTCTCTTGTCTTGCAGTTGCGCCATAGAACTCCTGTTTTCACACCATCCCAGTTCGACTGCCATCTTTTACAGTCCTTGGTAATCCAACCCAT
This sequence comes from Ambystoma mexicanum, assembly GCF_040938575.1. Taxonomy (NCBI): domain Eukaryota; kingdom Metazoa; phylum Chordata; class Amphibia; order Caudata; family Ambystomatidae; genus Ambystoma; species Ambystoma mexicanum. The sequence continues at coordinate 196,188,429 of NC_090932.1, forward strand.
GTTGCACGGCACCTCTGCATCCAATGACTCTCAGCAGTGTCTCGCCTTTCTCTCTCTCTCCGTGCTCTTTTGGTTTCCCACCTTTTATATACCTGTGTTTTGTGAATGAACTGTAGGTGTGTGTCCTGTCACATCCAGGCAGGGGTGGCGGGTTTGGAATCGCTGGCGTTACGGTCCGCCATAGCGTTTCCCATCACGTTCTTCCTTTCCGCCTGCACCGTTCTAGTTATTGCACGTGTACGTAGCCGGAAGTATTTAAGCCATCACTTCCTGGTTACGAACGCGTTGCAACGTTTCCGGGTTTCTTCCTGTGTTGCCGTCGCTCTCTTAGTGTACTTCTCGCTCGATTACTTTTTGCCTTCCATTCTATTCCTTGCGGTTCTTCTCCTTTTGTTGACATCGTTTTCTTCTGCTGTTGTTCCCCCTTGGTAACCTTCTGCCTACTTTTTTCCCTTCTCTTTTCTTTCTGTTTCTTTACCCCTCTTCCTTGCCTGTTTACCCAGTTTTCTTTTCTAAACTCGTTTGAGTATTCCTTGCCTGTTCCCTTCCTACCTGCTGTGTATCAGACATCTGCCTGCCATACGGATTGCCTCTGCTTAGCCCTTGGTACCTTTCTGTCAGCTATGTTCCCAAACTCTGCTTGTCTCACGGATTGCCTCAGCCTAGCCCTTGTTCCTACCTGTCAGCTGTGTACCAGAACCCTGCCTGTTTAACGGATTGTCTTCTCCATATTTTCAGGAAACTTCAACCATCTTTGGATTGTACTTGAACCATTCTGCGGGTATCCAATTGCCCCGAATCTCCATTCTCAACTAGAACCTGTTCTGCATTCCCTTGAAGGAAGTCTCAGAGGGTTTTTTGTGCCATCAGCTTTTTCCCCTATTTGGCATTCCCGGAGGGGTTACCCCGTTACACCTTTTACGGTGACACGGTGGCATCCTTCTGAGGATGTCCATATCTTCATAAAAAAAGGAGAGAACTTCAAGCCACAAGAAAGGAAAATCCAAGAAGAAGGTGGAAGGTGAGTTGTCTTGCGAAGAAGAGGATTTTACCGACTTTTGTGACAGTCCTCTCTTTCAATTGCCTGACTATAGTTAGGCCTATTAGTGGGACATGCCTGATCTTTGTAGTGGTATTCCTTTGAGGTTCTCTTCCTCATCTCAGTACCAAAGTTGTGTAATTGTGTGTTGGCGTGTATGCCTCCTAGTCACCTCTTCCTTGTCTCAGTACTACAGTGACATGACTGAGACAAAATAAGGGATGCTGGATTACAATATCCAATGAAGGTTGGGGAAGGATTGTAATTAAAAAAGAGCAATACGATGTGTCGCCCAAGGCCCCCCACCCCCAGTCCTAAGGACCCTCCACCCAGGTGACCTCCCTCGCTTGTTCACCCCCAGGGTCAGGATCCAAAAGAGATGGCCTTTCCCTGGCCACCTTCGTAGAGGACCCAAGGGGAATAGGAGTGAGAATACCCTCAGGTTTCTCACATACCCTTCCCCAATGCGAGGTGGACCGGGGTGCTTCACATGGAAACTGGAAAAGAAATTCCACGTTACCTTGCTCTCAGCCTTTCCGCTGTTCAACTGTGAAGAAATATGGTTGAAGGTCCAACGTCCAAGAACCACTCCATTACCCAAGGGTCAGATTCTTTTCTTTGACTAATCCAAAGTAGAGCTGAATGGTCTGTCACCAAGCGAAACCTTCAACCTAAAAGGTAATATTTCAGATAGAGTATGGCCGTTTGGTTGCTAATGCCTCTATCTCCATGACGGAATAGTTTTTCTCTCTGGGAAAGAGCTTTCTACTAAGGTATAAGATGGGATGTTCAAACCCATCATAGTATTGTAATAGAATGGCTCCTAGTCCCATTAAGGAAGCATTAGTCCCAAGAATTAACTCTTTTCGAGAAGTCGCCCATGCCTAAAACAGCGCTCTGGCATAAGGCTTGTTTAAAGGTTGTATAACAGACTTCATCCTCTTCTTCCCACCTGATCTTTTGGGGCTGAGCATTTTTCAATGTATCTTTCAATCTGGATGTTTTACTAGAAAATGTGGAATAAATCTGCGGTAGTACCATATAAATCCCCAAAAGGCTCTTAGATCTTTCTTTGTCTTTGGAGGGGGTGTATCTAGGACAGCTCTCACCTTTTCCTGTTGTGGTTGGACAGTGCCATTACCCACAAAACCCCCCAGATATTTTACAGCTGATTGGGCTGGTTTGCATTTTCTCGGATTAGCGGTTAATCCTCCTTTTTTTTTAACACTCTCATGATGGTATAGAGATGGTTTAAATGATCTTCCCAGGTGTTGCTGTATATTACAATGTTACCTACATAAGATCTGCAAAACTCTGACCACCTTGCAATCTAAAAGGTAGGACTTTGAATTCAAATAGCCTTATGAGAGAGGTGAAGGCAGTGTTTTCTTTATCAGGCCCATATAAAAGAACTTGCCAATATCCCTTTGTGAGTTCTAATGTTGTCAAATATATAGGATTACCTAGCCGATCTATTAGAACATCTATCCGGAACATTGGGTACGTGTCAAAGGCATAGTTGTTATTTAATTTACAAAAATCTATGCAGAATCACCAGCTTCCATCAGGGTTGGCCACTAACACAATAGGAGAGGACCAAGGTGTTATGCCACGGTGTATAAAAACAGAAAACCACTACCCTATCTCTCCCAACCTTCCCTTCCTTTGAATATCTTTTCAACACTTCACCTACTCTCATGCTATCTCCTTCTTAATTATTTACAGACCCCCGGTCCCCCTCTCTTCCTTTTATGAGGACCTGGATCACCTCCTCTCTCTCATCTCCCCCTGCCCCCTGCAACGTCAGCCCTTCACTCAACTCCTGCTCTTCTTCCCTTCCCCGTCTCTCTGACTTCTCCTCTCTCCCGGCCAACAACGCCCTCTCCTCACTGTCCTCTGCTATCTCCACCAGTCTTGATCATCTCTACCCGCTTACTCCCTTCCACCCTTCTCGCAAACCTTCCCAACCCTAGCTATCCTCTCACCTTCTGTCCATGCGTCGTCTTCTCCGTCACCTTGAATGACGCTGGATCAAATCCCCTTCACTGACTAACCAATCAACCTATTTTTCATATCACTCCCTCTTCAGCTCTTGCCTCAACGCTTCTACTACTCTAACCTTCTCCACTCACAAGTCTCCCACCCCCATCGAATCTTCCAAACCCATTCTCGTCTCCTCTCCCCTCCTGATCCCTCTGCCAACTCCACTCTCTCTCCCTCTGATTTTGCAAACTTTTTCTCATCCAAAATTCAAAGCCTGCGCAAAACATTCTCCTCTCCCCCTCCTACACCCCTACTCCCTCCTCCTCCTCCTCCCCTATCTCTGCTTGCATGTCCAACTCCTCTCCTGTCACTCCATCTTGCGTCTCCCTTCTTCTGTCCAAAACTCTGCCCCCTCCGACCCCCTTCCCACCTCCCTTATTCCTAAAATCTACCCCTTCTTCATTCCTTAGCTTACTACTTTCTTCAACACCTGCTTCTACTCCTCCACTTTTCCTTTGGCATTCAAACATGCCACTATCATTCCCATCCTGAAGAAACATTCTGCTAACCCTCTTCTCACTTCCAAACTAAACTCCTCGAGCGCCTAGCTGTCATGACCGCAGCCTCCAAGGAGTCAGGTTTAGCCCAACTGCCTCGGAAGCTGGGTCACAACTTCATTTCCAGGCACCCATCGGCTCCCATAGGGGCCTTATGGACCTTGTCCTGGCGCCAGTGGCGCCAGGCCCATAAGGGGACCCAGTCCAGGCACAGGACGTGCCGGGCTCATGATGTAAGGAATGGTGCTTGGGTGGACCTACCTGCTGCAGACCATGCTGCTCACTCACCTGCAGGATGAAATCCTCATCCATCCATGGATGGAACTACTTTACCTTCTGGGTGTGGCCAGCACCACTCCCTGGGACTGGATACTGGAACTATTCTGGAAGCTGGGACTTCTTACTTGGGCGAGGCTGCTGTGGAAGGAGACACCTAAGCACTCCAGTAAGCTATTTAAACCACGCCCGATCAGAGCAACGTGCTTCGCGTTATTCTGCAATAGCAGCAGGACGCTCACCGTGTCAGCTCCAGAGAATCTTCAACTTCTGCATCTGGGGAAGAGAAATCCGCAATCTTACCTTCCGAAATCCCATCTTCGTCTCCAGCAGCATCTGAAAAGGGAAAAGAACACCAGGTTAGCACGAGATAAAAACCAGCGCAGCACTTACCCAGTCCATCGGTGCATCTCAAGCCACGGGCTGCAGCTTTCCATTTTTTCCGGCACCCTGTGGAAGCAAAGACATTGGTTAGTAAACCTCCGTGAAACTTTCCTTACCTGCGCTGCATTCTTCTCGCCTCCGCCGACGCTGCTACTCGCATCTGCAAAACAAAAGGACATCATTAAGAAATACAAAACTCCATCTATACGCACGTGTTTTGGGCAGCGCTCATCTTTCTCACTCCTCGGTGCATTCCTCGACATCCATTTTTCTACCCAGCTGCTTCTGCGACCTGAAAAAGGAAAAGAGACATTAAGAAGTGCTTTTAACTTCGAATTGACATTTTCTACTTACTTGCCTGCAATACCTTCGCCATTCCATCGCTCTCCGGATCTCCATATTCAAGCAACCGCCGTTCGTGCTGCTAACAACGGCCTAGTTCCAAATCTTCATCCTCTGCAACCAAGAGGCTGGACAATTAACCAGTGAAGTAACTGGCTTCGGCGCCCCTGCACAGATGCAGGATGGAGAGCTCCGCTTTCACCTACATAAGGTGAGCACATTTAGCCTACGAACTACTTGGGAGTACCAGGAAGGGGAGGCAGTTTACCCAGTCAGGCTTATATATCCATATTAACCCCTTGCTCTCATAATTGCAGACACCTCACCCTTCAGATCAAGATCTCAGTGAGGAAAGGGCCTTTCCAGGGTGGCATTCGAGGCCTGCGCGTGACCCTAGAAGACTCTGAGAACCCCCAGCCCAGACCTGCACCTCCGAGGGATTCAGGTGAGCGTTACACTAGCCTACTCTCAACTCTCAGCTTTTGTAACCTCTCATTCTCTTCTTCCTCCCTCTCAATCTGGTTTCCGCCCTGCACACTCCACGAGACTGCTCTTACTTCCGTACTCAATTTCCTCCTTACTGCTCGCTACGATAAGCAATCCTCTATCCTCATCCTCCTTGATATGTCTGCGGCCTTTGATACCGTCGATCACCCTTTACTCCTCAGTACTCCGTCCTCCTTTGGCTTCAAAGGCTCTATCCTCACCTGTCTCTCCTCTTACCTCTCGAATCATTCCTATGCAGTCTCTTGGGGCGGCCGCACCTCTTCCAACATCCCCTTGGACCATGGTGTCCACCAAGGCTCTGTACTCTGACTTTTTCTTTTCTCTCTTTAACCTTCCTTCTCGCTCCTATCATCTCTTCCTTCAGCATTTCCCACCACTTCATGCTGATGACACCCAACTCTTTCCCTCCTTCTCCTCCTACACTCCTGATCTTCATCATTCCTTATCTTCCTGCCTTACGGCTATTAAAAACTGGATATCATCCCATTTTCTCCCTTATCACTGACAAGACGGAAGTCCTTTTCTTTCCTTCAAACACACTCTCCCCTTCCCCTCCTCCATCCATCCACTTTCCCCCTGCCAATCTCCCCATCTCTACCCATGCCCGCAATCTTGGTCTCCACTCCGACTCCTCCCTTTGCTTCTCCCTCCACATTTCTCTCACCTATCTCTCCTGCCGGCACCATCTCTACAACTTTCGCAAGATCCGATCCTCCCTCACCTTCCAGACTTCTAAACTCTTAATTTCCCTTCTCCCGTCTCTTCTACTGCTCTTCTCTCCTGTTTGGACTTCCTGTCTCTCACCTGACCCCCCCCTCAAATCCATCTACCACTTCTCTATCCGTACTCTCTGTCTACTCGGCCCTCGCGACTCTATTACTTCCTCGCTCTCACAACTTGGCTGGCTTCCCTTACCCTCCCAACTTAAATTCTAATTCCTCTGTCTGTTCCTCAAATCACTCCACGACTTTGCTCCCCTCTATCTCTCTTCTCTCATTTTACATTCCCTCTCGTCCTCTCCGCTCTGCTGACCTCTTCTTACTCACTGTACCCCCATCAACATGTGTTGCCTCTCGCTTCCGTTCCTTTCAGCTCTTGGCCCCCCTACACTGGAACTCCATACCTCTCTCTATCTGCTCTATCCCCACCTACACCTCCTTCCGCACCTCCTTGAAAGCCCTTCTTCTTCTTCACTCCATCTCTTGACCTTCTACCATCTCTCCTCTACATCTCCCTGTCCCTTATACCTTCCCTTCCCCTCCCTTCTCACATCCACTTCACCTTATATCTCATATCTGACTTTATTGCTCTTCTTCCTTTCTACCTCATCTCCCTTCCTTCTTTCCATTCCCTCACCTCCACTTCCAAGGAAACTGTTCTACATATTAAATCGTTGTTTGTATCATGATTGTTAACCTGCTTCTACCATTATTGTACCTTGTTATTATATTGTAAAGCGCTTTGGCTTAAAGTTCTATATAAACTAAATAAACATAAACATAATGAAGAATCCCCCTAAAAGTCCTGCAGCCCTCCGCCCATTGAATATCAGGATGGAGGAAGACACAACTCACAGGGAAACCCTCTGGGGAAGAAAACCCTGATTCAGGAATACAGTGTTTTGTCCCTTTGTGACTCCTTCCTCTTCGGACCCTTCAGGGTTGGTCTCGAAATAAGTATTGTACTGAAGATTCCCTTACTGAAGATCTGAGAGAAAACAAGCAGAGTGGTAAGTAGAGAGAAAGCAGAGTCCTATCAATGAACTTTAGAAAGAAGCAATTCTCACATTAATCAAGAAGAGCTATTGGTTCAGATGATGGGTCTTGGATTTCTTGCAGAGTTCTGTACCGACAAAAAGGTAAGAGGGGAGAAGTCAGTATGACAGCAAAATCGCTAGGGAGCAGAAATGGTACGCTTCTTGGAAAATCCTACGTGTAGCCGAATGTCGTTGTCAAGAGAATACAACAGAAAGCGTATTGGGACCATATGCCGTAGGATCTGAAATGGACAACGTTCAGGATGACTAACTCCCGAAATCAACAATTATAAGATCCACTCAGGCGAGAGAAATGATAACGCTGCGTTTGCGGTGAGAAGTCCTACCTGTAAAGGGTAGAGGGAGAGAGTATCAAGCATACGGCTTGGCTCGGTAATCCCACGGAACGCAGAGGGAGGTGTCTAGCACCTCTGCGCCGGCTCCGTACCGAGAACGGCAGCGCGGGTGGATCGTGGAGGAATAAGACCTAATGAGACACAGAAGGTTAGTTCAGAAAAGCATGAGAAATGGCAAGTACGGTCCTAGGAGCGAATTTACGTAGCGTCTATCTGAGGAGTAGCGACGCGAGGAGATGCAGAGTTCTGGCTTCTAAATACTGTCACGTGACCGCACGAACGCGGAAACACAGAGGCGGCAGAGCTTGCCCGTTCAGCTTCACTAAAATGGGATCCTTCTGCGACCATTTTAGGACTGGTAAAGAATACCTGGTATTCTTTACCAGGTAAACAAGACCTACCACGGCGCCACAATGACCATCTGTCAAGGATGGCACTCTGTCAAGAGTGGCACCGGGCATCCAGGTAGGTTTTGGGTGGCGGTGCTGATGTAAGGTGACAGATAAGCACACACAGCAGGAAGCTCAACAAGAAAGAAGAATAGTTAACAGTAGCTGTGAACAAAAAGGGGCAGAGAATACAAAGGTACAAACAAACTGGATTCCCTCTTGGGGAGTATGCAGAAATGGGAAAGAGTGTTCCACGTGTGGAATCAGAAAATACAATATTAAGGCTTTTACACCATGCAAAGAGAAATACACCAACAAGGGCTTGTAAAGATTCTCAAAATCTTTATTGCACTTCTGTACAGTTTACAAAACAAAGTACACAAATAGCAATTTGGCCGTCAATACATCACAGAGACCACCAGCAGGGTTCAATGTGAGCAGTGAACAGGATTTGCTAGCTGGACATCAGCGTATTTATACAGTTTCGTTATAACAATGTCCAGCCTCTTCCAAGTTAATCATGTACTGGGCTAGGGTCGCGCCAGGTTCGTTCCTAATTTACATATCTCGTGCATGCGGTTTACTCTTTAATAAATTTGCTAACAAACACTATTATTCTCTAGGTTTAACTTTGCACTCTTTACACATTGCTTTAATACAGTTCAAACAGATGTTTTGCATGTCGTGTTTAGACAGCGTTATTGTTCTTGTATACTTGTAGGTTAACATCGCCGATTCAAGTAATCCCCTGATCCCGAGGTCAACAAAGGACAAGGTCTACATGACCCTAACATGTAGCCTGAAGACAGGTTGGACATTAACTCTCATACAGAGCTTGAAGAGGTTAAAGCAAGAACAAGAGAACACAGGTCGGCCATTTTAGGCCAAGGGTGACTTTGCACGATAAACTTAAAATGGCGGCTTTAACCTAAAATGGAGGCTTGATTCACTTAAGGTCACGACCTTGCAATACGGATTTCCTCGCAAAGCGACTGGGCATAGGCCAACATATACAATGAGGACGAAACAATATTATATCAGTTCTAACAAACCCTCCTTTTGGCCTATGCCAAGCGCTAAACTACCTTCAATCACTTTGCGACTAACTCCACATTTCAACATCTATACACCCCGAATCATTGTCAGACATATCGCCATTAGATCAGACACTAGAGTTTCTTTCAACACATGCTCCTTGGAAATCTTATCTGGGGTGTATATTTTATGCCCTAATACACTTGTTGCTTGCGCGCAACACCCCCCTAATACTGAACATATACCAGGGAGACACTGTATACAACAACAAAGGAACAGAAAACTTCCCAAGATAATCAGCAGGGCCGAAAACAACTTCCATCCCCACTACCGTAGGAGGTCCCAAAACCATGTGCTAAGTTCCCAGTTTCCCTCAGGAACATGCACTTCTGAACTAAGAATATGTAGATTTTGGATAGCCCTAAAGATCGTTGGAGAGGAGTCTGGTACGTAAACGCAGCAAGTGGACCCCACTAATTTACATACTCCTCCACGCTCAGCCAGAATGACATCTAATGCCATCCGGTTCTGAAGAGCTACTAATCTCATCGCTTTCTGTTCTAACGTCATATTATAGAGTATGTCAATGGTCCGGTTGATGGTTCTCTACAATACTCTCGCTAGTCCCCTGATATCTTCTGAATTTGTAATTTGCCCAAAAAATGGCACAAAGGATTTCATGATGTCTCCTAGAGTGTGCGCTGGAGTATCCCCTTTCACACCCCGTCGTAGACGAGTCTTCGAAATTTCTGCAGTACTGGCAATAAATACCCTAGGTAATAGAATCCTTAAATAGCAGGTTCCTTGCCAATCCCTGGGCAACCATGTAAATGCCACATTACCGCAAACAAAGTAGACAGGTTCACCTACGTACAGAGGTCTGTTCTCACTAGTCAAATTCGCAACGTTGGCGCATTTTCTAAAATTACCCATTGACCGTGTTCCATTCCTCTGTATGCAGAAGGATACTGAATCGGGGCTATGGTTAACAGAATAAGATGGAGGCGTGGCATCCTTATTGCCTATAGGAGCCATTTTGAAAGAGATCAAAGACTGAAAAGGACGAGACAATCTACAGAGGGCCTAACAGAAGCAACGTTTGGCTTACTCCTATTTGCAAAAAACGAGCATCCCAGGGGCATCAAAACATGTTTTTCAAAACTATTCAAATTTGTACCATCAAAGTTCCCTGAGATGCTGTCATTCCATCGGCCAGAGAATAGTGCTCTAAGAGAAGCATAACAAGCAGTTGTCAACGGTAAAGGATGAATATACCAAACTAGCCCCTTATCCCCATGTTGCGGTAGATGTGAGCAGATCCAGCAATTGGTCCTATTTAAAATTGCATGAGTGGCATTCATTATTAACAAAAGAGTATTATTCTGATAGTTCCGTCTATGCGAAGAATCTCTAGGCGATAAGGTATGCAATTGCACGGAAGGAGTGGGGAAAACAGATACATTTTCAACAGGTAAAAAGTCCTCTAGCGGATATGCTTCCTCCAGATACCATAACCCAAAACCAATAGTTACTAAAACCCCAGTTATTATTACAAAAAGGCAACAATACACTTTGGGGGTCCCATTACATGCTAGATCATTATCTCTGCTAGTCACATATTTATCTAAAAGTTCGGTACGAGCGGTAGCGGGTGCAGGCATCGTAGTCTTCAATCAAAAAAACACCAATTGTTCGTTGACTGGTGACTCTAGTCGCGCGTCTTCTTAATGTCTTTCCCACAACCCTTAGCCAACAGAATCCTTTCGTACAGTCGGGCCAAAAGGCAAGCCCTCAAATGATTTCCTCAATCGCACAGTCAAACCGTGCTGTACGTCTATTTCCTTGGACGTAAATTATATTTCACAATTTCTGGTGCCGAAGGATCGGATAACAATATGTCGTCACTTGCCACTGGAGGTGGCGAGTGAACGGAAATGGCATCAGAAAATGATTGATCCGGAAGTACCACTGTTGGAGAGTGCGGAGACAAGATGGCCGTTTTTTGTCTGGCCTTACGAACCCTGGAACGGTCTCCGATACTCTTGTGTCGGTTGTCGCTGTTTCGGGCACGTTGGTTACAGCAGTGGAAAGGGGTTCTGTGTCTTCTGTATCGTATGGATCGGGCTGCGAGATCCGTTTGGTGTGAGTCACGTGGATCTAGTTCTTACTACCCGCTACCCACACAGCAGTCTGGGTGACTAGCAGGACCTGGTAGGGACCCCTCCACCGAGGTGCAAGGCAAGACGACCTCTCGAAAACTTTCGTGAGGATCCAGTCCCCCGGTCGTAGACTGTGACCAGGACCCTCGTAACGTACAGGTAATGCCTCTCGCACCTGGTGATAAATTGAAAACAGATTTTTCGTCAACTGGTTACAGTAATCTGAAAGAAGCACATTCTCTATATCCCGCAACGAGCGACTTTTTGGCATACCCAAAATATTAGCAGGCCTCCCCATTACCACCTCAAAGGGAGAGAGCCCAGTCTTAGTTTGAGGGGTTGTTCTCATCAACAGCAACACGATCGGTAAGGCGTTCCGGCCATCTGCACTTGGTGCCAGCACACGTCTTAGCGAGCTTGTTGTTTTTAATGCTGTTATGCCTTTCCACTAATCCGCCACTTTGGGCATGTCTGGCCGAATGGAACTGTTTATCAATCTGTAATCCTTTACATATTTGTAGGATTACAGCAGCGATAAAGTGTGGCCCATTATCCGACCAGATGACTCTTAGCAGCCCGAACCTAGGAAAAAACTCTTTCAACAGAGTTTTTGCCGTGGTTATGGCTGTTGCATCTCTAACAGGGAAGGCCTCAACCCACTTACTAAAGGCTCAAATGACAACCAACACATATTTAAGATTGTTGCAATGTTCCATTTCAATAAAATCAAAGTGAATAACCTCAAACGGAACAGAAGGTGGAGCGAAACTTTCTCTAGGAGTCGAGGTACCTTTTCCTACATTGTGCTGCAAGCAGACCATGCACCCTTGGACAAAGCACTCCGCAATTTTGAAAATGTTATCATTGGCCCATACACTGTGTAGCATTTTAGTCAATTTACGCGCGCAGACATGTGTCGGACCATGAGCCATAATAACCATCATTGTAATGTAGGCGTCAGGGAGTAACCATTTTCCTTCAACATTGTCCACCCAACACCCATCATCATCCAATCTTCCTGCACCCTTGACCCATTTCTTGGTTTCCTCTATAGTAGCATCAGCTTGAATGTCTTTTACAGAATTGATACTTTCACAAAAGTGCAAATTATTACAGTTTCTCTTACAGCACACATTTCTGAACTAAAATCAGTGGCAGTTTGCTTAGCTATATGATCAGCGAAAGCATGCCCTTTTCCTATATCATCTGTAACCTTTTGATGTGCTGCACATTTTATAATAGCTAACTGAACAGGGAGTGCGAGTGCTGAAAGTAATCGCACTATTAAAGTGCCATGCTGAATTTTCGTGCCATGTGAGGTCAAGAAACCTCGTTCTTTCCAAAGTCTACCGAAGTTGTGAACCACCCCAAAAACATACTGACTGTCGGTATATATATTTACTGTAAGCCCTTCAGAAATTTCACAAGCTCGAGTTAACGCTATAATTTCTGCGGCCTGTGCGGAATTATGCATAATTCTTTTGGTTTCCACAATCGTGCTTAAAGTAGTGACGGCATAAGCAGCCGGGGATGTACCATTCGGAGGTTTAAAACAAGAGCCCTCACAAAATAGCTTTCCTTGTGGGCTATTCAAAGGCATGTCTTTCAGATCGAATCTACATTTAGTCTCTTGTTCTGTCACATAAAGACAATCGTGTGACGTTTCGTCATCATCAACAGTATCTTGCGGGACAGGTAAAAGTTCAGCCGGATTTAATACACAACACCTCTGAATTTGAATGTGCGGAGCAAACAAGATCAATTTGTATCTTGTCAATCGTGCGGAAGTGAGGTGTTGCGTTTGAGTTCTATTCAATAAAATATCTACAGAGTGAGGTACCATTAGGGTTAATGCATGACCCAGGACCATTCCCTCACTCTGTTTTACAGACGCAGCAGCAGCAGCGACAGCTCTCAAACATCTCAGCAAAGCGCATGCAACAGGATCAAGGGCGGATGAGCAATAGCCACATGGCCTATTCTTCCCTCCATGTTCCTACGTTAATACAGCCAAAGCACATCCATCACGTTCATGCCCATACAACACAAAGGCCTTTTCATAATTTGGAGTTCCTAAAACCGGCGCTGAACACAGCGCGGTTTTGAGCAAGTCAAATGCTGTCTGCTGTTCCAAAGTCCATGGCAATGGCAAAGAAATGCCCTTCTTTGTCAAAGCCAGCATTGGTTTAATCGTTAACGAAAAGTTAGGGATCCACAATCTACAGTAAGAAGCCATACCTATCAGGGCTCTAACTTCCTTCTACGTATTTGGGACAGACATGCCAAAAATAGTTTTTATTCGTTCAGGTGTCAACCGTCTTCCCTCCTTTGACAGGAGATAGCCTAAATAGGCGACCTCCTGACAACAATATTGGAATTTTTTGAGTGAAGCTTTGTGGCAATGTTTTGCTAGATGACAAAGCAACAACATGGTGCCTTCTTTACAGGCACTCTCAGAATCAGCAGCCAAGAGGAGATCATCTACATATTGTAGTAACGTGCAAGTAGTAGGCAACTCGAGGGTATCGAGCTGCTCTTTTATTGCCCTACTATAAATACTTGGACTCTCAGTGTACCCTTGTGGTGCACGAGTAAATGTGAACGAGCGTCCACCTAGGGTAAACGCGAACAAATACCTACTATCCGTGTGTATGGGAATACTGAAAAACACGTTTTTGAGGTCAGCAACGCTAAAGTGAGTGGCAGAAGCCGGAATCTTGGTTAGTATCGTTGTTACATCAGGTACAATAGGGAATTGAGGAGCCACAATTTTGTTAATAGCACGTAAATCAATTATAAACCGAAAGGGAATCGCATTATCACCTTTTTGTATACTGGCAAAATCGGGCTCTTACAAAAACTACCTGTAATTTCCTCAATTACTCCACGATGTACAAAATCAGAGACTATACATTTCAAAGCCTGTTCGCCTTCAACTGAGATCTTATATTGTGGGATACGAGGCAATTTAACTCCATGTTTCAGAATAATTCTAACAGGTTCAATTTGAAGAATGCCACATCATTATCATCAATTGCCCATAAGCATTCTGGAATATTACTGAATTCTGGCGGTAAAGGTCGAGTCAAAAACTGAGAGGCGAGTGATTGCTGAGGTGAAATTGTTAACCGAACTCCGTCCAGAGAACAATGTATTACTGCATGCAATTCCTTCAACAAATTTAACCCCAGCAAATTCTTCCCACAGTTTGTGGTAAGTAGAAATGGACACTGCTCCGTGAAGGGACCCAGTGTTATCGGTACTGGCAAAGAGAGCGGACAAACTACAGCTGTGCCTGAAAACCCTACGAAAACGTTGGACTGCCCTGACAGGGGAATATTTGGAACCCGCGAATGGTCAATGGAACATTTCTGTGCTCCCGTATCTACTAAAAATAGATGCTTCCTATTTCCCACCGCCATCTCAACGTAGGGGCCTTTTTGATGAACGGGAATAGGCGTCGGTTCTAAATCCTGCTTCGGGCAATCCTAGCGAAACAGAATATCGTCAAAAGGAAGCTCTCCAGAAAGGTACGCGGCAGAAGGGTGATCAAAAATGTTTCTATTATCCACATTCGAAACTTGCTTATCCTGTGAAGGAGGTTGCTGTGATTCTGGTGCAAACTGACCTCTGCCAGGGCCCCCTGCACCTGGGCGATCTCTGGATCATCTACCCATGTTCCCAAATGACCTTTGCTGCAAGGTTGGACATTGCGCGTGCCAGTGGCCTTCCTGTCGACAATAGGCACACTGGTTAATGGTTACCGGAGCCAGGGGCGTACTTCCCTGTGGAACATACTGACCTCTAAATTGATTACCCCCTCTAGGGTTTCTAACAATCTGTTGTAATAGGACTTTTGTTTTCAGGTCACCTTTTTTTTCTCAAGTTTTTCCTTTTCATTATTGTTATCCCATGTATCTCCTAAACCAGGTACATCATCTACAGTCCTAATCTGTTTCCACAAATCAACTGGCAATAAATCAATATCACTTAAGGTGAATACCGATGATTGTAAGACCGACTCTATTTCTTTATAGAACCCGGTCAGATTCTTTCTTACATCGGGAATAGATTGCTTTATGGTGTTCACCTCCTGTCTTGAAAACGGGACGTGAACAAACTGTGATACGTAATGTGCAGGAATTTCCCCCGCGAATATTCCTCGTGCAGCATCAGCTGCAATCTCAACTTTTGGGACAAATGTCGGAGGGACCTCTCTCATAGGCAACTGAGAAGTAGGTAGCTCCGAACGCTTACTAAGCAACAGAGCCAAATCAAGCGCTAAGGCAGTCGAAGAAGTATCAATCGAAAAGGCTCTCTTATAAACACTCAACAATTCTGCGGGACAACAAATCTTTCTTTTTACACACTCATTCTGCAGGTATTCTACCATAACCTGTATCACTTTCTTTTGCATTTCTAACGTATACTGACCATATGTGTCATATACTTCATCTGGAGTTATCGACATATCCGAAATCCATCTTATCGCATCCTTTGTACAAATTCGCGCTTCCTCACCTTTTAATTCACGGCGAGGAGAAACCCGTTTCTGTAAGAACATAATACCTAAACTATCACCATCTGCTTCCTCATTCTGTAACCCTTCCAACTCCTTCCTATACACAAAAAACTTCTCGACATGCTCATATACTTTCTCCGCAGTATCTCTGGACAACGCTAAGGCGTTCAAATCCCGTAACCCTTGTGGGAGATCTACATCATTTAATCTATTCCACATTATACTCAAATTAATCCCTAATCCTTCAATAAAGACATTTTTCTCAGGAATACCTTTTAAATTTTCGAGTGTGGAAAAACCATCAGCTTGTTCACCCTTCTCCATACAATGTTTGGCCCAAGCAATCAATTCATTCTTTTTATCTGGGGACACAGTATTACGAGTCACAACCTTTGATCCAGCTCCCTGGTCTACTACAAGTGATGCAGAATCACTTGGAAGAGGAGGAGTAGGCACATTCTGAATATCAACAGGTGGAGGCAAGGGGGCAGGCAAAGGAGCGACGGCTGGAAGAACAACAGGAAGAACAACAGGGAGGACCGGAGGAACTATAGGAGGAGGAATAACAACGGGAAGGGGCAAAGCGCCAGGAGGAGGGACGTACGGGGTTGGCGCGGAGGCATCGGGCCTTCGTTCATGCAAAAGTTTATTAATCAATTCATCTGACGTATGAAAATCTTTTGAAGGGTACATTTTTTGAATGCCTAATTGAAACACTCTGTCTGTGTTCCTCACTGACTCCAATTGTTTATTTTGATCATATAACCGTGCCTTTTCGACACTTGTCATGTCAACGCATATGTTTCTCTCTACTCTTTTGTTGCTGCAAAGCTTCTGTTTTCCAACTGTGTAATGCGTCAAATGCTGCAGGTCTAGCCTTTTTCTTTACCAATACAGACTCTAGATATTCTATACGAGGGATTTCAAAGCTACCATTGGTTGGCCACCGAAGATTAGAGTTATGTCTGGTCTGTCTGTGCCAAATGTCATTAAATGCTATACTACCAAAGCCTTTCTTACAGTACATAGTACATGCTGGCGACCCATCCTGTGGTGCGGGACGGCTATCTTCCAAAGATTGTCTGTCGCTGCGTAATAATGCCCTAAAGCAGGCATATCAAAGTTCTGGTGTTACCTGGTCAAATAATTGTGCTCGCGAGTACAATGCGCCAAATTCAAATTGTCAGGGTTAAATTAAGAATCGGGTCACGATTCACCTGATCAAAGGACTGGGAGGCCCGATCGGGTTACTAAGGACAATGCTAAGGACCCACGTGTCTGGTGATTTTGGCAAATTTACCCACCTCGATATATGGACCCTCGTCAAGACGTCGTCTCGGGCTACAGCTCACCATTCAGGGATCGGATCATGCAGTTCTGTCGAGGAATTCACTTCTCGTCCAGAGGGGCCGTTTCTGTTGGCACCGTCCGATCCCGGTCCGATAGCCGAGCCAACCTTCAAAGAGACGAAGTCGATCTTGAGGGTCCCTATTCGGGCGCCATCTGTGGCATCAGAAAATACAATATTAAGGCTTTTACACCATGCAAAGAGAAATACACCAACATGGGCTTGTAAAGAATCCCAGAATCTTTATTGCAATTCTGTACAGTTTACAAAACAAAGTACAGAAATAGCTATTTGGCCGTCAATACTTCACAGAGACCATCAGCAGGGTTCAATGTGAGCAGTGAACAGGATTTGCTAGCTGGACATCAGCGTATTTATACAGTTTTGTTATAATGATGTCCAGCCTCTTACAAGTTAATCATGTACTGGGCTAGGGTCGCGCCAGGTTCGTTCCTAATTTACATATCTCGTGCATGCGGTTTACTCTTCAATACATTTGCTAACAAACACTATTATTCTCTAGGTTTAACTTTACACTCTGTACACATTGCTTTAATACAGGTCAAACAGATGTTTCGCATGCCATGTTTAGATAGCGTTATTGTTCTTGTATACTTGTAGGTTAACATCGCTGATTCAAGTAATCCCCTGCTCCCGAGGTCAACAAAGGACAAGGTCTACATGACCCTAACATGTAGCCTGAAGGCAGGTTGGACATTAACTCTCCTACAGAGGTTGAAGAGGTTAAAGCAAGAACAAGAACAAGAGAACACAGGTCGGCCATTTTAGGCCACAGGGTGACTTTGCACAATAAACTAAAATGGCGGCTTTAACCTAAAATGGAGGCTTGATTCACTTAAGGTCACGACCTTGTAATACGGATTTCCTCGCAAAGCAAGTGGGCATAGGCCAACATATACAATGAGGACGAAACAATATTATACCAGTTCTAACACACAGACCTTTGGAAACTCCAGCCTTCTGCACAGATTGCTATTACAGGAGCCCACTCTGTATGCTCATGGCTGGCAACAACAGCTGTGGGTGTCTGTACAGAAACAGTATAACTGAAATGGATAACCTAAGGGAGGACAAAAGACTCAAGGAAGAGAAGGACAGGGATCAAGAACAGGGGGTTGCAAACAAGGAAGAGAGTAAGGGAGCAGTAGCCAGGAAACAGGGGGGCTGCAAACAAGGAAGCAGGGCTGGAGTAACGGATGGCACAAGGTGCAGGCAAACTGTTGAGGACTGCAGAGAACTGTAGTAGGCTGCAAGGCAGGGAGTCCAGAGGAGCAGGACAGAGAGCTGTAGTAGGCTGTGGACAGAGAGCCCAGAGGAGCAGGGCAGCAAAGGAGTGAGCCCACAGGAGCAGGGAAGCGAGGCAGGGAGCCCAGACGAGCAGGGCAGCGAGGCAGGGAGTCCAGAGGAGCAGGGCAGCAAGGCAGGAAGTGCAGAGGAGCAGGACCGAGAGCTGTAGTAGGCTGCAGACAGAGAGCCCAGAAGAGCAGGGCAGTAAGGAGCGAGCCCAGAGGAGCAGGGCAGCGAGGCCGGAAGTCCAGAGGAGCAGGACCGAGAGCTGTAGTAGGCTGCAGACAGAGAGCCCAGAGGAGCAGGGCAGCAAGGAGCGAGCCCAGAGGAGCAGGGCAGCGAGGCAGGGAGTCCAGAGGAGCAGGACTGAGAGCTGTAGTAGGCTGCAGACAGAGAGCCCAAAGGAGCAGGGCTGCGAGGCAGGGAGCCCAGAGGACCAGCGTTGCAGGCAGAGGAGTGTAGCAGGCTGCAAGGCAGGGAGCCCAGAGGAGCAGGGCAGCGAGGCAGGGAGCCCAGAGGACCAGGGCTGCAGACAGAGGAGTGTAGCAGTCTGCAAGGCAGGGAACCCAGAGGAGCAGGGCAGCGAGGCAGGGAGCCCAAAGGAGCAGGGCAGCGAGGAGTGCTGGAATCAGAAGCAGGATGATACGGCAACAGGAATAGCATTCAAATCGTGGCTCAAGGCAAAAAGGTGCTGGGAGAACTCTTAATGCAAGAGACAGAGCTCCTGCAGGCAGCTGCTTAAATACAGCCCTGTCCTGTACTGAGGCAGGCTAATTGGCAGCACCTGGAGCAGCACACCTGAAGGCAATCTGCCTCCTCCCTCTCTGGTCCTGAGAAGGTGGAAGCAGCACTAATCGCTGGGCTTCTGGGGATTGTGGTTCCAATACTGATGAATGGGAATAGCCAGGAATTGATAACTGTAGCAAGGTGCATTATGGTACATGTAGTTAGCTGAATTACATTTCTAAATATTTGGGCTCCTGGTGTGGACCATATTTTGCCCAGGAGGGCTACTCATGGAACAAGGATACAATTGAATAGGTCGAGAGGAATTCCCTTTGGTACTGTCGCTTTTTCCTATGGTCATAGACCAAAAAATATCCACAACACTCAGTATGTAGTACCCAGACAGGGTAATTGCTTGTTTTTTTATATATAATTATACAAAATACACTACTCAAAATGACACATAATTTCTCATAATCATACAGGATATCATGCACAAGAACAAAAGCATGAACAATGTTTAATCCATTTTCTTGTGTACTGGAGCTGAAAATAAAGCCTTCACTGTCATGGCTTGATGGACAGTGTCATACATAGAACTATTGAACATTTTACAAAGACATCGACAACAAAAATTACAAAGTTCATTCCGAAAATAGCGACAATACACTGTGATTCTTTTTTTTTTTTAAAAGGTGCGTCTACACCAGGTGTTTCAGCCGTCTATGTGGGCTAAATGAGCCTCATATCTAACACAGCCTTCATCAGGACGGGGGACTGTATGAGAGTATTTCATGGAGTGCTATGGAGGAGATTCACCACAGGCACTCGTGTGGGAGGCCGTCTCAAGTAGGGGTCCCAAAAGTTGAGCTCCTAATTATCTCAAAACGGGTGCTGCAACGAAGAGCTCTGGGTTGTAACTCGCGTAGGAGAATATCCTATTAATGGTAGGCTCGGGTGGTATGTGTCTGCCACGTCCGGCGCGCGAGGAGCTGCAAAGTTGTGCAGAAAGCACTGAGTCACTCGTGAGCCAAATGGTGTGGAGTGACTCAGCGTTTGGCTGAAACACCTGGTGTAGACGCACCTTTTAAAAAAAAAGAATCACAGTGTATTGTCACTATTTTCGGAATGAACTTTGTAATTTTTGTTGTCGATGTCTTTGTAAAATGTTCAATTGTTTGTTTGTTTGTTTGTTTTTATTATTTATAATGCGCAAATGTACCCGGGGGTATCAGGGCGCAGCCTTTACAAGAATATTCGAAGCTTGGTTACAGTAAAAGAATATACATAATACAGGAATAACTACACCAGTGTTATATACAAGTCAGTGGTAGGCAAGGCACACAAGCAGGTAAGCAGGAAGGCACATGTAGTTACAATTTGTACAGGTGGTGCTGGGCACTTCATGGTCTTAGTGGGTCTCGCTTTTCAACCATGAGATTACCAGTGAGCGGAAATTCTGGTAGGGCATGTCAATTCTGAGGTTTGGAGGCAAGGAGTTCCACAACAAGGCAGCTTTTACTGGGAAGCTATTACCCCCTATGGTGGCTCGCTTGAAATGGGGAACAGTTAGACAGTTTTTGTATGCGGTTCTGGTGGGTCTTGAAGAGGACTGTCGGTGGAATCTGTTGATCAGATAAGTTGGGGCGGCATTGTTCGGAGACTTGTGAGTGAGTGATGCCGTTTTTAATAGAATTTTATTTTTGGTGGTTAGCCAATTATTCTGTAGGCTATAGTTTGTAATGTGTTCCCTTCTGGAAATGCTCAGAGCTGCTCTTAGCGCATTGTTATGAAGGGTTTGCAGTTTTCTGGTGGTAGCCTTAGTAGATCCCAGGTATAGGGCATTGCAGTAGTCAAGACGGGACAGAATAAGAGCTCTGGCGAGTGTCAGGCAGCTGGAATCCGACAGGAAGGGTTTAGCTGTGCGGATTAATTTGCAGGTGTAAGCCGTGGAGGATGCAAGGGTGCTCACTTGTCTTTTAAAGGAGAAATTGGAGTCAAGATAGAATCCCAATGTTTTAACTTCCTGTCCGACTTTGATGTTGTTTCCATCAATCATGAAGGAATTGTAGGCCGGGCAGAGCTTCTTTATATTAAGTGAGGTACCTAGGATGATGAGTTCTGTTTTATCATCATTCAGGTATAATCCATGAGTGGCCATCTATGCCTGGATGATGATGTACACCCTATTTAACAAGGCCAAATCCTTTCCATAATCTCCAGGAAGGAGGATCTGAGTATCATCTGCATAATTAGTGTAGGTGATACCGAGATGATCCAAATCATCGAAAAGGGGCTTGGTAAATATGTTGTATAGTGTGGGGGAGACACAGGAGCCCTGAGGGACACCGCAGGTGATGGGTATGGGGTCTGCTGCAGCCGTGGGGGAGAAGACCTGCCGTTAAGGAAGGATGTGATCCACGTGATGGCCTCCGTTGAGAAGTGAGCTGCAGTGTGGAGGTGTGAACATAGGACAGAGTGATCGACCAGATCGAAAGCTGCAGATAGGTCAAGGAAAAGGAGTAAGGCAGCTTGCCCATTGCCTCTGAGCGAATCGATCTGGGCTTTTAAGTCAATGAGAGCGGTTTCAGTCCCATGTTGGGGCCGGATCCCAGACTGTCGAGATCCTAGGAGGTTGTGTTCTTCCAGGTGCTTCTGTATTTGTACATAAGCAACCTTGTCTAGAATTTTTAGGAGAAAGGGAACGGTTGTTATGGGTCGATAGTTTGTGGGTGTGGCAGGGTCGAGGGTAGGTTTTTTCAATAATGGGAGTACCCAGAATTGTTTAGATTTGTAGGGATAAATCCAGTGGCAAAGGAGGCATTGATCAGTTTTGTGATAAAAGGGGAGAGGTCCCGGGCAGCATCTTTGATGAGCTGAGCAGGGCACAGGTCACCCTGGCAATTGGACGGTTTCAGGGATAAGATGATTTTTTCCACTTCCAAAATATTGACTTTGGCAAACTGGAAACGGGCTAGGTCGGTGGGCAAGGGTTTATCATGAATTTTTGAATTGAGAGTGTTATTCAGGGAAGCTCTTTTGCTGGCGATTTTACTTTGAAGAGTCACAATCTTGTTTGCTAGGGCGTTTTGAATGTTTGTGCACCAGCTTTTGTCTTTGGTGCAAGTATCGGGGGGTGCTGTGGGAGTTTCTATTTCTTTGAGGATAGAAAAAAGTTCTTTCATGTTGGATTTGGCTTGGGATATACAAGAGTCGAATGAGGTACGTTTGGCCAGGTAGATTTCTTTTTTGTACAGTGCAGCTAGTTTGGAGAGTTTGAGTTTGTTTGAGACTGTGGGGGATTTTTTCCAAATGGCCTTGCAACTTCTTTTTTGTTGCCTTAGGTTTTTGAGGAATGGTATGTACCATTTGTTGAGGTGCGTTTTTGGTTTACTGGATCTGAGTTTGAGTGGGGCGATGCGGTCCAGCGAGGTGGCCATGATATTATTATATTCTTCGACCATGGACTCGGGGTCCAGATCGTCTGGCAATGTGTTGAGAGTGGGGAGTAGATTAGGGATAAGTCTTTCTGCTGTCATGTTTTTCTTGTTTCTGGTAAGGGTAGGTGGGACCTTGATAATAGGCGGTGGTGGTGGCCTATCGGTGGAGAGCACGAATGATATCAAGTGGTGGTCAGTCCAGGCTAAAGGTGAGATATTTGTAATATTCGCTAGGCAGTTGTGATCGGCCACCCAGTCGAGTGTTCTGCCTTTCGAGTGTGTTGGTACTGTGCATCTTTTGCACAAAGCCTAATTCAGTGAGAGTATTAACTGTAATGCTGGCAGGATGGTCTTCCGGGTCATTGTAACCCAAGTTGAAGTCACCTAGGGTGAGTGCTTGAGTGGAGCTTTTAAGGTTGCTGGATAGAATAGAGTTGAGGTCTTCGTCGAAGGTACCAATAGGGCCTGGTGGGCGGTAGATCAGGTAAATGTTAAGAGTTTGGGTGTTAGTGAGAGGTATTTTGACTGCTAGTATTTCGCAGGAGAGGGCATCTATAGGAGTGGCTAGTCTCATGGTAAGACTGCACTTATAGATAATGGCGACACCGCCTCCTCTCGAGATGGGACGGTCTTGTCTCAGGATAGTATAGTTATCTGGGATTGCCAGGATGAGCATAGGGCCTGCTGCTGGGTGTAACCAGGTTTCGGTGATGGCGAGGAAGTCAAGGTCTTCTGCCAGTATTAGGTCTGCGATTTCTGTAGCATGGGCTACCAGTGATCTGGCATTGATCAAAGCTCCCTTGATTTTAGGACTAACTATGTTGTTGGGAGTGGAATCTGACTTTTCTAAGTTGGTAGTGTGGCGCTTGTCCTGTGAGGGTTCAGGAGTGACCAAAATGAGGGCGTTGTGAGAGGGTGTGGAGTAAGGTTTTTGTAATAGGTTACTGATTTGTGTGGCGGGGTAAGGTTGGAAAGGTTGCGTTCTACGGTTTTGTGTGTTAGTCAGTGAGCGGGCCAGGGGCTCATGGATTTTGGCTAACCTGGCTCTAAGTCCTAGGTTCCTTTCTATAGTGATGCGAGGGTGACTGGAAGGTGGCAGAACCTGAGGGTCATTTGAATCTGAATAAAGTACTTGGTTATTAAATTTAGGTAAAGCTGGCATGTTGGGTAGTTGCGGAGCCATCTTAGTAGGTGGTGCACTATTGAGGCTGATCAGAATATAGGCCAGCAGGTAGGTGGTGAATAGACACATACTAGATATGCGTGATAGATGGCTAGCATAAGGATGGGCGGTTAGGCAGGGATGCGTGGGTGAACACCTAGATTTGAAATGAGGCAGATTGGCAAGAATACATGGATAATCACCTAGATTCAAGTGAGGCATAGATAAATAGCTAGGTTCAGGGTGAGGCAGTGTATTCAGAGTGCAGAGATATGCAGTTAACGGTTAAGCAGATTTCAGACAGGCTACTTTAAGTTAATAGCTTGAAGCCACTTAGCATATGGAGACAGGGGCATCAATCAAATCACAACAGCAAGTCGCAAGTACATTTGCACAATGAGTGCAACGTGCGGCGTGGCTAGTGCAGAACAAGGCAATAGTGTAATGAAAGGTTCACCTGAAAGCAAAAATTACACTGGGCTAAAATGGGTAACCGCTGATGATAGGCAAGAGTGGTATGTCTGGATTAGGCACCCCAGGGTGGTGGCTGATGCTGGGTGAGGTTGGGTACTAAGGGCTAACTGGGTTCTAGAGGCTACATAGAGCAGCGAAAACAGCAATATGTTGTGGCAAGGGTGCACATGAGAGGGCTGCATACAAGCAGAGTCAAACATGCAGTAGGCATGAGCATGTATGGAAGCAAGCAGACTGGAACAGGCGGCAGGGCTCTGTAAGAGAGGCTGTGTGCAGGTAGAATCAGCAGTACAGTAAGTTTAAATACGTGGAGCGGCTGCGAGCATGGTAAAACAACAGTAAGCCAGGGTTCTGTGATAGGGCTGTAGATTATGTAAGTTAAGTACAACTAGAATGGCTGCAAGCAGGTCAGACAATAGAGCAAAGGGCTTGAAGCACATGAGGAGGCTTATGCAAAAGTCATATGAACAGATTGGCAGAGCAGGAATTTAGGCACAATGCAGGGAAAATCACACCAGTAGAGCAACAATGCAGAGGACCTGGTATGTCAGAGGACTGAGGAGCACTCTAAGTGGGGATTGAATTGCGCAGTGTCAAATAGGCATAGGTCAATGGGTGCAGGTTTAGAACATACCTTAATGCCCGTGGCGTAATTGGATACAGTGCATTAGGTTGATAACCTGGTAATTGCATCTGCACATTGTATTGTGGTACGGTAAGATCCCTGGTAAATAGCTCGAGTTCGGATCTGCAGGGAAGGGCTGTGTTGCGAGAAAGCAGTACGCTTACCCAGATCGGCAGGAGGGAGCAAGGGTCGTGGCTCTAGGCTTGACGGCTCCTGACAGGCTCACGACAGGGGATTGTGCCTTTGTTGTGTGCCTTCGTTCGGTGGGCCGGCTCCAAGCCTGCCGGCTTGCGTTTGGCTCTGAAATAGGAAGTGGTGGCCAATGGGATCAGGCGAAATAATGTTGACCAGAGGGGAGGTCATGGACATGGCGGGCAGCCATTTTGGAAAGGTGAAAAACCTCGTGGTTCGTAATGGTGGGAGATTGCACTCCGGGTCGTTCCCAATGTGGGCGCCTGTGGCACAGGCTTGACACCAGCGCGGTAGTGAGATATAACACAAGGTCTATTAGAAGGTTCAATGTTGGTAGCTTTAAAAATGATTTTAACTTCCCTAATTGTAACCTCTTTTCTAGCTTCAGGTAACCAATATGGTTTTAGGTGGACAACTTTTCCTACTGAGATATGGATATGATGATAGAAACCCTTCACCCTTCCAGGTTCCTCCTGGAACACATCAGTATACTGTTTTATAATCTCATATAGACCTTGTTTTTGAATATTATTGGGGTCAGATGAAATTAGGACTTTACTTTCTGTGCACTCGGGCAAGAGACACAATGATATTATGGCCGGAGATTCGGTTGGATGTTCTTTTTACTCTTTTAAAAAATTGACATGATAGATTTGTGTTTTAAGGCAACGATCAGCTTGTGAGATCTTATAATTACAGTGACAGGTTTGCTCAATTATTTCATATGGTCCATGCCACTTGGATACAAGTTTATTTTCTGAAGTTGGTAATAAGACGAGTACATTTTGACCTATTGGAAAGGATCAGAGAAAACCCTTTTTATCGTAAGAGGTATTTTGTTGCTCTTGTGCCTTAAGCATGTGAGCCTGTACCAAAGATCTTACAACCTTCATGCGTTATTTCAACCTACTTTCAGTCTGCGATAGGGGAATTGGAGCTGCCTCTATCTCTTCCCAAGTTTCCCTCAACATATTCAGGACATCCGGCGGTTCTTGTCCATAAAGGAGTTAGAACGGGGAAAAACCTGTAGATGCCTGAGAGGTTTCCCAAATTGCAAGCCATGGCCAGGGTATCATCTGACCCCTTTTTTTCCCATCTTGTTCAACTACCTTTCGTAGTATGGTCTTCTATCCCACAGTTTATGAACACCATTTTGATTTCCTAGGTGTCAGATATCCGTTACACAATCAATGTGTAGAAGACAAGTTCTTCCTGTCAATGTAAACTTTAGGTTTAAAACTTTAACAACCTAAAGGATCTATTGACCGAAAGATGTGTTGGACCTCGTGGGACACTGCTGGCTGTAAGGGATAAAGACACAATGTGAAACCAGTACAATCTCTCTCTATAGCACCATAGAAGCTAAAGTGTATTTCTCAGAACTAACCTGTTTGGGGGTAGTTGGCACAGAAGAACACTTGAACAAGTCAGATCCCCTTAAGACACCAGATGGCAGAACCCTGTAAACAGATAGGGACTTTAAACAAGGAATGACTAACTAGAGTATGGTACGTAATGATCCAAGAACATTGATTTTCTTACCAACTCCGATGATGCGATTGCTCTGGAGAGGTCCGGAGGGAGAAGCAAACGCTTGCAGATGATGGCAAAAAAGGCTGGCCCAGATGGCAGAAATCCCTGTAACCCGCTGGCATGAGGACGCCTAAACCTGACAAGAGAAGTGCTAAGTGGAAGTCTCAAGTCAAGGCACTGTCTCTTGCACTGCCGGCACAAAGACGCCTAATTTCAGCAAAGCGTCTCTAGTCCTTGCACTGCGAGTCCGTACAGTGGCGATACGTGGGCAGAGATGAAGACAAAGCAATAGCGACACCAACCCTAGACAGGAGTGTAATGAGGTCCAAAGGTAGGGCGGATCGGTAAGTACAGGCAAAAATGACAACAGTACTTAAATTTCAAGGAGTCTGTGGCACATTCCGAGTTGGCGTGGTGCGGGCAAAGACCAAAACAATCCATGAGGCAAGACAATACGAGATAAGCGTTCTGTGTCAAAATACCAGGTATGAAGTTATCCGAAATAAAGGGTAAACAAGACAACCCCAGATAAATATGTTGCGGTCAAAAAGCAAGAGTTTGTAGACAAGAAAAGCAATAGCCTTAAGTTCAAAAGCCCTTGGGTAAGTAATAGGACCAACGCACAAAAAAGAATACGATATGGGAAGAGCCTTCCACAACCGCGCAGCAGCAAGCTGGAACAAACTCCCACTCAGCCTCCAGCTGGAAACCAACCACCTTGCCTTTCGAAAGAAGCTAAAAACCTTCCTCTTTAAATAAAACTAACATGGTGTAATTCCCGTTATCTCTTAATCTGCCACAATTCTACTGGTATATGTAACTGTCCTGTAATCACTGTTTGTCTTCCATATCTTGTCTTATTGTAAGCGCACAGATGCCTGCGGGCCTTCGGCGCTATACAAATAAATAAATAAATAATTTAAAAAATTGCGCTACTGATTGGAGACAATTCAGAAGCACCGCTCCTAATGGGGGAGGTGCTTATATCAGATCACCTGATCCGCTGAACGCAGAACGGCCGTGATGACGGACCGCGTCTGAAATTAATTGGATACCACCGTCACCATGGCAACCCCCAGCGTCTCCGAAACGACCAGTCGTGCCGGAGAATCGTTCTGGGTTGGACATGATGCTGCCGTTTGCCAGCAGGTGTTCTCTTCACTTTTGCAACACTATACTTTGATTTATCTGGTGGCAAATAGAACTGCCACTCACAGCACACCTACCCTATACCATGGACCCCAGGTCCAGCCTCCTGCGAACGCAAAACGCAGCACACTTCACATCATGGACCATTGGTCCAGTCAAACTGCACCATCGCAGCAGCTCACCACTCACCACTCACCATGGACCCCAGGTCCAGCCTCACCTACTGTATCACAGCAGCACGCCTCAATAACCAACCTTTCCCACTCCTGCACACCGCAATGTTCACCTCACGCACCATATGCAAACCCCAAAAATAGGATGGTTGGCATACACGCAAAACATTGCACACATGTTCAAATACAGTGTAAAATGCATCATTTCAGTTGATTATTGGTAAAAGATAACTGTAAGTGTTCAAAAATACTCACAGCACATGAAAAACAATGCTGTTTAAAAAGAAGCAGCAATTCAACCCGCAAGTGCCCCCACCCACGAGTCCGTACCACCAATAATGGAAATCCAACCTGCAAGAAAACATTTTTAAGTATTGAACAGTTCCACCTGCAAAGAATCATTGGATGAGTGACAACATATGCAATTTACCGCAATATAATGCAGGAACACACTCAACAACTCAATAGCACACAAAATTGCAATTTCTTTACTCAACCTAAACAATCAACCATACACAACTCTAAGCGCGCGCACTATTCACTCACACGGGCCCATAATACGCACACTCACAACACCCAACACAGCCGGCACACAAAAATGTCAACCTCAGTAGCAATAATGTTCTCAAAAACGGAAACGTTCCCCTCCTCGCTGCGGACTACAGTGAACCAAATCTCGACTGCTTCCCAGCCTGCGCAGTACAACAGACACATTGCAGGGGACAGGGACTCTCCCCTCAGTACCTGCCCTGACACCTGCAGGAATCCAATTCGTCCAAATCCGCCTAACTGACGAACATGGAAACTCCGGAATCCACCTCCTTGACTTCTCTCCACCGATGCCCATGTCTTCCGGCAACACCAAGCGTAACAAACAGATTTCCCCCGGCCGCGTACATTCAACGCCTACGAGCGCTTCCTCGCGTTCCAGCCGCCCATGTTGGAACGCACGCAGACTTCGTAGCCACGTCACACGTTGGGAGCATAGAGTGCTCCAGGCAACCATATCTACGCGTTCCAGCTCCCCGTGCTGGAACGCACGTTCAAATGAAGGCGACGTCATCATTCCACTTGGTTCGCCACCCGAGCAACATCTCCTCCGCTCAGGAATGGACGCGGGACCTGTGTAACCCACAAAAACGGAGCAGCTCCACCCGGACACTCTCTCATTGCACACATGACACGGACAACATCCTCTGATATGCCGGCAACCAGCTGGGCTATGAAGACGACGCGTTTGCATAGAGTGTTCTCCCTCACGCACCGCGACCAGAGCTCACGCGACCAGAGCTCACTCCCGTCTTGCCACTGGCCGCGTTACTTCGGCATCCGGTCCCGCTCCGGAACAGGGCCCGCCCGCGGCGGTGCACCGCCCGGCCAACCAACCAACTGGAAAGTACACACAGGTGCCCACGACAGCGCCGCACACCGATTTGTGCACCGGGAGCCTCCGGAGTACTCCGCACACCGACACGTGTGCCGTACAGTTTCCAAACACCAGCTGGGGATATGCCAGCACAAGCTCCACCCGGCCAGCTAGGTCCTGATGGCAGAAGCTCCCCAGGTACCGCACACCGAACTGTGTGCCGATAAAATACCGTCCACAGCACCACCCGGTAACTGGGACAAGCGGCCCACAATGGAACAGCTGTTGCTGTTAGCACTGCACACCGGACCGTGTGCCGACTAGGTCCTCAATTCAGCACCGCCCGGCCTGCTGAAGAAGGTTAATCAGCCTAGTCAAAAACTGTGGTCCCCTACTTGCTGAACTTCCTCAAGGACATGAATTATATGGAGGGCAATGTTTCCTGGATCTGGTCTGCCCCCTCCACGACAGGATCCCATCCTCGTCGCCAGTGTAATAACTTGGAAGCTGATGAACACCCGAGCCAGCAGGTAAGTTATTAAGTAGATTTATTGTAGTTCAATCCCAGGAACAAAACATTGGCATGTCCTTTCCAAGTCAGCATAACTCCAACTGCCAAGCATAGAACCCTCACACCTAACACTCCACTCACACTGACATCGCTACATTCCATTAAGCAGTGATGTCATCCACTCAGCTAGGAAGCACATTACAACACATAACGAGGTAAGCGGTCATTATTCTTTAGCTTCTTAACAGCAGAGACGTTGGTTTGCATCAGCTTGTTACTGCTTGTTGATGGTTCTCTGACACTAAATCACACATGTTGACCAAGGGATTGGACATTGATTTTTTAAGGTATTTATACCCGGACATTCCTCATTTTCTACAGACTTGTCAAGCTACATAGAATCACATGGACCAGTAATTTTCAGTGTGAAATGCATGTACACAAAATTCACTTGCTCTATTACTATTTTATTACACGCTCTACAGTCACCTGAAGTTACAGCACATTCTTCTGGGATTCTCTTTTTTTCCCCACATTCTTTGGTGGTATATCATCACAATCACATATAATTGAACAAGAAGGTTTTAGAACATCGTGAATGACAACCTACTGCCAATTATTTGGAAACAATAGCACTGAGGGGTGGCTTTAACTTTATCAAACAATGTAATTGGTTGTATGAATTTTTGTATACTTGGGTTTCACAATGCAACTGTACCAAAAATCTGTCTATTGTATTATAGATCATTGAATAGCACCTGATGAAGGGAATTATTTCCTGAAACGCGTTGTGCTGACCAATCTTGAGTATAAAGGAAGATTTTAACACAGATCTTACCTCCTACTTTCATTATTCTTAATACATTTTGTCCACAAAGAAGTGAAACTACTGGTTACTTTCCCCGTTACTTTCTAAATTACTTGTTACTTTTCCCGTTACTTTCTAAATTACCACAATCCCATCCCCTCAATTTGCCATTCTCCTTAGTCTACTCACCATTCGTTTGTTCAGCTCCAGGCCTTCGGTATCGACTCCCCCCTCCAATCGACCACTTTCGCCTTCCGTCCGCAAAGCGCCTGTGGAAACCAGGAGGGATTTCATCAAAGAGGGACCTGTCCCTCCTGCCTCGATATTCTTCCAAGAATTCTATATCGGCTGCTCTCCACAAGAAACCTTGCGATCTTCCAGCTAGATGGCGCACGGTGCCCGAACGTCCGAAATACTGAAGTTTATTGGTCGATAGGTCTTAAACCATCCTCTGCTACCAAATGAACCCTTATGGTCCTTTTAATCGAGGTAACACATCATACTATGGATGGGATGGAGAATAACTCTCGCACCAAGCAATAAGACTGACTCAGGAAGCTGGCAAAATGTCTGTTGTATTCTCAGTTATCTAAAGCAGGGAGTACAACGGACAACAACGGATGTCTCACAGCATGATCTCGAAGCATTTAATAAAAATAGTACTTTTATAGCAGAAACTCACCATACGTGACGTCATATTAAGAAAACCTTTATGGGATTGTGATAGGCTCAAGGGGAACATCTAAATATTCTTTCTATAACGGATTGGATTGTGAGTGGATCTATATAGTCAGGTGGGCAACTCATGCCCTCCCTTTGTGCAAGTCATCTTCAACAGTTATTTGAAACACGGTACACCATTGGCTCTCAAACTATAAGGCCCTTCGTTATGTGGCCTTCTACAATTGCTTGGCACGCTTGTACCCTTCTGGAACATTCGATGCTCTAGCAGCACGTAAGCTGGTAACCCAGGTGCTGGTGGGTGAACTTGACCGTACCGCCCCACCCAATTAGCCCCATCTCACTCATCGCTCATGCCATCTGCTATTCAGATTGTCTTTCAACTGGGCCTTGTAGTCGCTTCTCGTCTATGGGAATATAAGAGAATGTGAGCATGTTCTTATCAATGTTCAGGCCTGCAAGCCAACTTCTATTTTTATCCTGGACTCACGTGACCAGAGACCGTGAATTGACCCATTTTGTAGCATTTCATTGTCTTGAACAAAGGAACCTGGCACGCACTCATGGTGTTCTCTCTTTGCAACTTAACAAGGGATGCCTGAGCATTCTCACGTTCACTGTTCTTCAATGACTGATAACCAGTGTTGGCTGTCTTAGTCTTTGACAACAGGCCAAGCAGTTTTCCTTTGGTCCATCTCCAAGCTTCGGCTTATTTCTTTGCTGCGACACAGACACACACACAGCTGTCAATCCTTCTTTCTCCACGGGTTGAGCTTACTAAAATTGTGACATCGAATATCGAGATTCCATATATACATATATATATATATTCAGTGAAAAAAACTTTGTTAAAGGGACGTTATTGCTCCAAGTAAAACCGAAAAACCCCTGAAATTCACCAGTTATGGTAAGCTAAGCAACCATAACTCGCGCCACCACCATGCACTGCTAAGACTAACAGCCAGGACATCAAAGATGACATCACAAATGTCATTGATGACATCTGAGAGGGCCCCTGATCATGACTGCAGAGGGGAGAGAAGACATGCTTCAGCTGCAACAAACACCCAACCGGTGATCCCCTCCAGCAGCCCTCCTTGAGGAACTACGTCCGTTCCCCATTGAGCCCGCCCGGGTTGCTTTCCTCCCCCCAGCCCCTCTGAAACGGGTGAAGGCACGAGCAGCACTGTGGCCCGGCTGGCCTGAACTGTTGGAGGTGGGGGGCCTGCATGTTCTGCTCCCCCCCTCCTCTCTACCATCAAGGCCTTCACCAGCTTCTGGACCCCAGACCCACCTGTTGGGCCCCTATTGTCTTTCCCGAATATTCTGGTGGGGACCTCCACCCACCCATACCTCCTGGCTCGGACCTGAGGCACCAAGGAGTGAGCCTGGCACGTCGGCCAGTGGGGCTGCGTCTGGGGCTTGGGGGGAACTAAACCAAACCAAACCTACTAACCTACCCCCCCTGCAGCCATTTGCAATGGGTGTTTTGGTCGACCACATTCTAGACCTTTGCCAGGAAGCCCTGAGGCCCAATGCAACATGAAGCAGTGTTACTGATTTTACCAGGACCACCGCTACGGCCAAAACCCCCCACTAGGCTGATCATAACCACTGCACACAAGCAGCCTCACCCTAACTCAAGTCTCCCTACAGCCTGAGCTGGATGCGGGCTCTCCCTTCCCCCCTTCGCTTAAGCATCTCCTGGGGCGCCTCGACCCACTCTTCAACTCCACTCTCTTTCCAGCAGGCCCAGGCGGGCTATCGAGCCTAACTAACGACTCTTAGGGATGGTGGCCTTCCCCCTCACTAGCCATTTCACTACACCCTCGGGCCACGGTGCTGTGCTGGCGGCCTCTCGGGCTTCACAAATTCCCACTCACCCACCTTATCCTGTTAAGGAGTCTCCACACCTCCCACTTCATGAGCGAAGATACCATGGCCAAGCAAACCAAGTCTAATCAGAACACGGGCATAGCCACAATGCTGCTATCGGCGGACAAGGGGAAGAAACAGGAACCCCCCAACTCTGCGCCACAGATAACCACGGAAGACAAGGGGACCCTCGCAACCAGAAGTGACCTACTGGCCTTTATGGCTGATATCAAATCTGACTTTAGGTCTTGCATGACTGAACTTTCTACAAAACTAGAGCACACTGTCCAGAGGTTGACGGAAGCAGAGGAAAGATTGGGGGAAGTCAAGGACCAAACCCAAGATCACACTATGGCCCTGGGCGAAATCCAACATTCCATTAGAGCCTTACAGGACAAATGTGAAATCTTGGAATTTAAACAAGAGGACCTGGAAAATACGACGCAATAACCTATGAATTTGGGGCATTCCTGCCTCGATTCCAGATCAAAAACTAACGGAATGCGTGGGGGACCTCTTTCAGTCCTTGCTCCCACACCTGGACAAGTCTCAACTCTTGCTGGATCGCACCCATAGATTGCGCCCACGCCGAGGAGTGGAATCGGATTCCCCCCCGATGTTATCACCAGGGTACACTTTTTCACTATGAAAGAGGCCATCTCATCAATCAGCCGCACCCGGGACGAGCTGACCTTCCAGGGCTCGCCCCTACAAATTTACAAGGATTTCTCCCTGCTCACGATGCAAAAAAGAAGATCCCTCCAACCCCTGACTCTCTTTCTTCAAAGCCAGCAGGTCCGTTATAGATGGCTCTTTCCAACAGCGTTACAGTTCACCTATAAAGGCACTTTAAGGGGAATTAGCCACCTCGAGGACACTGAACAAATCATGCACCCAACTTCGCCTGGGACCTCCTCCCGTAAGGCTCCGGAAACCTCCACAGGTAGAGACCCTACGCCCCCTCCGAAAGATAAGCAGACTCTATGGGCGAAAGAGATAACTTAACACTAAAAGAAGGTACATAGGCAAGGAGACAGGAAGCTGATAATGTAAATGATGGACCCTACAGCCGCTACTTGCCTTTAATCCTGTTCAGCGCAGCTCTGTTCCTCCTCTAGACTCAGACCTCTTTCGACAGAATGCAGCCTACAAAGAAACATAAGAACCGTCACCACGTTCGTGGCAGCGCCCCCCCGCCACGGCTCCTGCCCACTTCCGAGGTACAACCCATTCACAAATTCTTGGAATACCATACACAGCTTGATCGTAGTTTCAGCCATGTTGGCTGACTATGGTTACCAGGCCCAGTTGGCCTGTGGTGGCGCCAGACCCACAAAGCTGGCCCCCCGTTAGTTAATACCCAGCCCCTCTGTTGGAGGCATGGGAAAAAATCCCAAGAGCAGGATGGTAAACAGCCTCAATCTCTCTCAATCCATGGCTGACTCATATCCAACCCTCTTTCCCCCCGCCTGAACCCAACAGCAACCCCGCCCCTCGGCCAGGAACACTGCACCCTAAGATTCGTCTCCCTTAATGTCATGGGGTTAAACCCCCACAAATGTAAAGTAATCCTACAGAAGCTCCAAGATGAAGATGCAGTGGTGGCCCTGCTTCAGGAAACACACCTACTACCAGCGGACTTTGGGCGCCTGCGCTCGCAACAATTCCCGAAGCAACTTATCGCCTCAGGTGGCACCAAGAAAGGGGGTGCAGCGGTTCTCTTTAGGAAAGGGTTAAACTCCCATATTCTGGAAACAAAACTTTGCCCAGAGGGGCAATTCGTGGCAGTGAAATGCCTTCTGTTGGGCCAACTATATACCTTCACTTCAATATACGCCCCCAATTCGGGACAAATCGCATTCTATGAAGCCCTAAGCACCACGCTTGCTCCTTTTGCAGAGGGTCAAATCGTAATGGGAGGAGATTTTAATGGAGTACCAGACCCCGCAAAGGACAAATCACACCCATCCTCCTCTGGATAAGTCACTCTGGCCCTCAGATTGCTA
Source organism: Ambystoma mexicanum (assembly GCF_040938575.1). NCBI lineage: Eukaryota > Metazoa > Chordata > Amphibia > Caudata > Ambystomatidae > Ambystoma > Ambystoma mexicanum. The sequence continues at coordinate 196,223,111 of NC_090932.1, forward strand.
CGCCTATTTAGGACCCTAGAGGGGGTGGACTCATGGCGGGTGTTACACCCCTCAGAGACAGATTATTCCTTTCACTCCTATGTCCACAGAACGTTTTCAAGAATCAACCTCCTCTTGACATCTCCGCAGGTGCTTGCCTATGCCAATGAGGTATCCATTGGATCGAGGACTCTATCCGATCATCCCCGGTAACCCTGGAGATCTGCATTCATGACCCGGCCCCCACCGGCCAATGCAGATGGTCACTGTATGACCCGATACTTAACGAGATGCCGATAAGAGATGCTATAGCAACTTCAATCAAGAACTTCTTTAAAGAGAACCCTAACAAAGACACCTCCCTGGCGAATACCTGGGATGCTATGAAAGCAGTCATTCGGGGAGAACTAATAGCTCAAGGAGAACTCCGGAAAGCAGACAGAAGACACGTATAAAAAAAGGGCTGGTCCCCCAAAACACAACAAGCCCTCTGGACTGCACAGAAAAGAATGAGGCCTACTACGTTGAACACACTGCGTAATTACTGGCAAAAGCCAAACAATTCTACTATGTAAAGAATAATAAAGCAAACAAATTACTAGTGGCTAACCTTGCCAAAATAAAAAGGAGCAACACAATAATTGGACTACGAGAACTGCAGGGCAAGATACTATATTCAGAACTGGAGAAACTACAACTGTCAACCAATCACCTTACACAAGTAATGTCCGCACCACTGCGAAGCCTGATGGAACAAACAGAATACCTGCAGAAAGCCGCCCTTCCGCAGCTGAAGGACTCAGCTCGAGACATCCTGGATGTGCCGATCTCAGGTGAAGAGGTAGAGAAGGCCATAAAATCTCTTAAAACCCGAGCCCCCGGACCCGACGGATATCCCACAAATTCTACAAGATTTTCCGGCACCAACTACTGATGCCACTGGTGAACCGCTTCAATTCCTTCAGGGAAACGGGCACGATAACCCCCTCCATGCAAGAATCTATTACCGTCCTTCTACCCAAACCTGTGGGGGACCCGAGGAACCCGGCCTCTTACAGACCAATTGCTCTGCTGAATATTGATGCCAACATCTACTCCAAGATCCTTGCGACGCACCTTTCCCACAATCTGCCTGAACGAATCCACCCGGATCAGACCGGGTTTATCAGAAACAGACGACACGCGACAACATCCGCAGAACACTGGACCTGGTAGACCTGGCCACCCGGGACTCTCAGGGCCTAGCACTCCTGGCCCTCAACGCCACTAAAGCATTTGACAAGGTGGACTGGACCTTTATTAAACTCACCCTGGAAGCCTTTGGGTTTGGGCCAGAGTTTCGAGCCATGGTACTAGCGAATTACAAATCACCAAAAACTCTCATGAGGATCAACAGCACCCTCTCCGCCCGATCTTTTTGACCAGCGGGACCAGGCAGGGATGGCCTCTATCCCCGCTCCTGTTTGCCCTAATTATGGAACCCTTCACCCAAAGAATCGGACTAAACAAGCTCATCAAAGGGCTCCAAGTTGGCCCCTCACAACATAAACCTGCCCTATACACAGATGACATCTTGCTTACCATCTCAGAGCCCTGTACCTTGCTGAAACACGCCCTTGCTGAGATAGATAATTACGGAAGAGTCACTGGCTTCTCTATCAACTTTAACAAGTCCGAGGCCCTGGGGATGGGCTTAACCCTGACCGAGACAGAAGTGTAGATCCACTGTGCTCCATTCAGTGGAAGGCTAAGGCAATGCCTTACCTGGGGGTCCAAATCCTAGCGAACGAAAAAATAAGTTTATCGTGTACATTTTCCCCCTCTTTTTAAAGAACTGGAAGACGACCTGAAGCACTGGAAATCCCAGGAAATCTCACTAATGGGCCGCATCACTGCTTGCAAAATGAATCTCCTCCCCAGATTTCTATATGCCTGCTCATCACTTCCAGCTCCTATTCCACCGCTGGCCCTCCGGGATCTCCAGAGGAATATGTTACAATTTATATGGAGAGGGAAGAAACCCAGGATCCCCCCAAAAACAATGCTAGGTAATGCAAGACTTGGCGGGCTGGGGGTACCCGACCTGCAGGGATACCAGATGGCAGCGCAATTAGCATGTACCCAAGCGTGGCGGGTATCCTCTTGTTGCCCTAGATGCGTAGAGCTTGAACAATCCTGCCTATCCCTCCCTCTACGCTTTCTTCCACACATTCCAGCCCAATGCGGTGGACAGGGGAGAGACTATTGCTAGCTACTAGGCACACCATAGAAATCTGGGACAGAGCCGTAAAGAAAAAGGGCATTCCCAGAGGACTGAGCCCCTCATCGCCGGTAGTTCATAACCCAACCTTCTCACCTGGAAGAAACCCCCAGAACTTCAACAACTGGATCTTAGGGGGCCTGGAGTCTCTGGGACAACTGTTTGTGGGGGGGGGCCTCACACTTTCGAACAATGCAAGAACGCCTTTCAGCTCCAGGAGAAAGACAGGTTCTCTTACATCCAGCTTTACCATTGGTGCTCCCACCCGCAAAACCGGCAGGCAGCAACCCGCCCCCCCGCAGCACTGGAGCTCACCCTTGTGGATCTCCCGACCCGAGGTAAGATCTCCACTCTATACAGATGTCTCCAGGGCTATTTTCAACAATTTCCAAAACGCGATGCATGGCACAATGGAAGGAAGACCTAGGCCACCCTATAGAGGATCAGACCTGGATGGATATACGGACTCGGGCCCACTCATCATAGGCCAGCGTCACTAACAGGGAGTGCGCCTACAAAATCCTAGTGCATTGGTACTACCTCCCCCTGAGGCTCCACCACATGAACCAGACTCTTGACCCGGCATGCTGGAGACAATGCGGACACCCGGGGTCCTTCCTTCATATGTGGTGGACATGCCCAAAAGCCCAACAATTTTGGAAGCAATGTTTAGCTGCTATTGAGGGAATTACTCAAACGACACTTCCACTAGAGCCTGAACCTATCCTGCTAGGCACCCCGGTTCCTGGAATCTACCCAAGGTCAGGAGCCAAAGCTAGGTTGTTGTCCCAATGCCTCTTAGCAGGAAGAATAGCAATCGCCCGCTCCTGGAAATCCAAGGAAGGCCCACTCCTGCCCTTCTGGTGGGTCAAATTATGGGACATTCTTATCACAGAGAAGGTAACAGCGGCTAAGGTGGGGCTTCTTCACCGCTTCCAGAACATTTGGGGCCCATTTCTTGACTATGACCCAAAATTTCCGGTCCTCACCTACAAACCCCAACAGGCCAGGAGGATCCTTAACAGTGGGAATATTCCTGAGGAGGAGGACAAAGGATAAAGTAAGAGGGGAAATCCCAAATTCCTGAAACTTCGATCCGAGCCGGCATTCACGTGGGGGTGGGGAGGGAAGGAAGAATTCGATTGAAATGTAGAATTGATGTATAACTGTATTTGTTTTCCTGCCTTAGTTTAAAATAAACATATAAAAAAAGCAAACATGCCTCGGTTGATTAAGCACCTACCAACATTTTGCAGAGGACAAAAAAACAGAACTATTGTCCCATATTCGCCTAGGTATCAAACCAGAAAAATTATCTTGGCATTAGGAAGTAGTTTCATTACTGCCTGAACCAAGCTTTGCAGATCTTGCAACAAAGTAGGGGCACTGACATAGCCCAAATGCAAAGTACCACAGTGCAGAACAACCACATGTGGACTATTATACCTAGCCATATCCTGACAAACTTCTAGCATTGCCTGCAAATTAAAACCAGGCACAGTGCACCACACCACCTCCAATCCTTTTGTGTCAAAATGGTTAGCCACATTCCTAGATTTAGCATACTGCTCCAAACCATTCACAAACATATCTCCAAGCACCACCACCCTGACTTTCTCCACCTCGGCCATCTTCACTGCCACAGCCTCTCTCAATACGAATCAGAACCTCAACACCTGATTGGCTAATCCTCAAAATACACTCCCATTTCATACTCGGAAGCCCCGATGTGGCATGTCCTGTCTGCGAACAGCTGCGCTGGCGCGGAGCGCGTAAGTAACACTGGGGCAGCCCTTCTACCGTTTCCACTTCACTCTCTGCACCATTCCCTCTTTGGATACTGTTAAGCAGTCACACAACCACCCACCAATCACATGCAAGACAGCTACATCTAACTCCATCATCACAATTCAACACTTTAGATGTACTGTTGATCACTCCAAGTACAATTGCGCTCTGACTGCAAACCACCTACAGCAACTACTAGTCACCATTTCTTCTTGCAAAGTCATGCACATCCACATACATGAACACAAACTACAGGTATGAATATTTTTTACACAGTACATCATACATGCCAACATTCCGACCCACCTGGGAGGTACATTTCCTCCGAAAAATCAGGAGACAATGTTTGTGTCATAAGAATGCATTGGGCAAAGGTGTATTTTCGGCAGGAGAACGTGAAAAATAACAATATTTTTCACTGAAAAATCGGGTGTCTCCCACCGAAATCAGGAGGATTGGCACGTATGGTACATGTACATCTCTTGTATAAATGCATATAAACAGAGTAACTCCCACTTACCCTGTGAAACCAGTAAAACAAGCTTACTGTCATTTCTCCCATCTGCCATGATCAAGTGTCACTTACAAAGTTGTCTGCTCTCCAAATTTGTATTTACCCATATTATTAACTGCAATGTGCAAAGTGTTATTTTCTTCATTCATTGTATCATTTCTATAACCACTGCCACGTACTTAACCACATTTCAACCATGATAGCATGTAATGCATTACAGTGCATAAGATGTACATACAATTTCCTTTCTATACATTCTACACATTTCACATACATTCTATCATTTCAACTTCCTTTACAAATGACTATATTAGTAATCAGATACAACACACACAGCTATCTAACAAAGTGTCATTTCATGTTAAAAGATGGGAGAACTAACAGTATAATTATGGAAAAAGGCTTTCTAGTGTCTTATAAAATTACACGCAGCCTGGATAAGTACATGCATCTTTATTTTTGCACACAGATAGCCAATATCATTTGAAAGGCTCCCAACTGAAACAACACCACTGCCTGTACAACTGTTCTTCCAAGCTACACCGGTCTCTCATTCCAGCCGGTTGCCAATTCCGTTCTAGATTTCACAACAGCATTCAACTATGCACAGGTGCAGTCATATCTATCACATCATCTACAACTATGTACAGTGTTGTAAACCAAGACATACAACATCTCCCCCCTTCCCTTCAGTCTGCAAAACAAGCACCAGGTCCTTCCTTACAACCCTTACTTTATTTCAGACTCTCCCATCTCCAGGCACGACAGAATCACCCAGTACTTAGTAATCACCTACTGAGTAATAAGCTGCTGACCTTCTGATTTATTTCCCACACTTTCCCAAATACATACAATGCATACTTTTCCATACAATTCCTGCTATTTCCCCTGTGAAAATAGCAAACAAAGCATACAATTATTTTTTCTATATCCTAATATCCAATAACACCACCTTACAAAAGCCAAGTGTACTCTGTGCACTTACTATTGTACTAATTTCTAAAGCACATTCAACTAACAGATTCTAAATAAAATATACAGAATGCACAAAGGCAATGAAAAGTGCATGTACATGCTATGCACAGTCATCAGAAAGCACTAGTACTGCAAAAATAAAGAAATATATGTCTACATTAACAACAGTGCTATTAACACACATATTTACTAACTTCTTTCTTTCACAATTGCAGTGAAGACCACTCTCCTGAAAAAACCTACTCTTTCCATCCAAAAAAGTAAGTGCAATACTGCCATAATGTTCTAACTGTCACTCAAACACTGTAGAATTCTATTATTATAGAACAAACAATTGTATTAACCCTGCAACATTAGATTCAGTATTAGTGCTTCCCCTCACCAGCTCCATACTTTCTATTGCAATCTGAACACCAGTATAGTAACACACATAGGGGGTCATTCCGAGGTTGGAGGTAAGGGAAAAACCATGCCGGTAATGATTTAACGGCATCGTTTACCGCTACGGGCCATTCTGACCTGTCAGACCGCTATTTACGGCACCGTAAACTACGATGCCGTAATTATCGGTCTTGGGTCGTGCATGCACCCCACCATGCCGAAATTAGCGGCATGGCGTAAACCGGAGCAGATTACAAGTAAGGAGCACATGTAAGCCTTCCCCGCATGGAGTACATACAGGCATCTCAGAGAAGGAGTAAAGAACCCTGAGCAGTGGTTCCCAGAGCCACAGGTGCACTCAATCAACACAGGTGGCGGCAATGCAGTCTGGCACAGCACAAAAAGAGCACATCCACACACCACACCCCCTCCCACACCAAGATGATACCAATTGTAGCAGCATTACTGGAGCTGGAGGCCCTGCTTGCAAGGCAGCAACTACAACAACAACAGCAACAACAACAACCACAGCCCCCACCACAGAGGATACACAGGAGGAGAAGGAGGATGAGATATGCCCAGCATGCCCTACCGGTGCAGCCACCATTACAACGCCGGCAGCCCCCAATCCCTCGCATCAGAGCCACCCCCCTCAACCTGACACCAGAGCAGATCCACACCCTGTACCGGCTTGACTGAGACACCATCACCACCATAGTGGACCTGATACATGACGACATAGTGAGCCTCATAGAAATCCGCACCGCCATCCCCCCTCTACTGAAGGTAGTGTCTGTGCTCCACTTCCTTGCCACAGGCACCTACCAGCATACAGTGGGGCACATGCATGGCATTTCAAAGCCCATATTTTCCCGGATACTTAACCAAGTGTTGGATGCCCTCCTCAAGCACACAAGGGACTACATATCCCTACCCCGGACTCCCCAGGAGATATTGGATACAAAAGTTGCCTTCCATGCACTGGCAGGCATGCCAAATTGCATAGGTGCCCTCGACTGCACCCACGTGGAATTGGTGGTCCCGCATGCCATGGAGGTGGCGTATCGCAACCGCAAGCAATACCACTCCATCAGGGTCCAGATGGTATGTAATGCCAGTAAAGCCATCACACATTGCTGTGCCCGATACCCCGGATCAACTCATGACTCCTTGGTCCTGCGGAACTCCACGCTACCACGCTATATGGAGCGACATGCTGGACGACGTGCCTGGCTGCTTGGTGAGTTTCCTGCATAGCCCATGGCAGTGCATTAGGGCTGTGAGTAGGGTGGCTGCATACTCCCCCTGGGTGGGAAAGGGGGGGGAGATGCATACTCCACCTGGGTGGGAAAGGGGGGGGAGATGCATACTCCACCTGGGTGGGAAAGGAGGGGGAGATGCATACTCCACCTGGGTGGGAAAGGGGGGGATGCATACTACACCTGGGTGGGATTGTTGACGCCAGTGCACGATGTGCACCTCACAGAACACTGTGCCCCAAGGCAAGTGATACGGCACATGACTACCTAACCACGCAGTGATGATTGAATGCTGAAACCTAACACTACATGACTAACAGGTAACCTGGCCAAATACCACAACACATGCACCACTCATCGGCGGACCTCACACACCGTAAGGGCATCCTGCTCCATGCACTCCATATGCACTATGTCGCAGCCTCCTGCATCTCACCACACAGGACAGTCATCCCTGGGAGTGCATAGAAGTGAGCCTAACAGGGATACCACAGCGTGTCACTGGTTCCGTACACCCATCGGAGTGCTGCAGGTCACCATGGTACTGATCAGTGCAGAATGACGAGTATGCTACTGACTACAACCAACACCCCCTGCCACCGAATCTCACAGAACACAACACATCAATGATTTCAGTCCAACACTGCTGCATGCATATACGGTGCACGTGCAACAAGATGTGAGTGCACACCATAACCCATCTTGAAGAAGCTACCCCCTCCATCATTCCATTGCACAGGACACATAGCCGGGCCAGTAATGGGGTCAATGCATCCAGGGACATGTGTGTATGGCTAGAAATCCCCTGCTGCCATGTAAGACTAGTACAGTTCTCCACCATGAATGTACAAACACTTACCTTCATTCCCCTCTCATGCAGGTGATGGTGGCTACCCTTTGAAGCCGTGGCTCATGACCCCTGTCCGCAACCCACCGAACAGGCACGAGGAGGACTACAATTGATCCCATACCCATACACAGGTGGTGATAGAGAAGACCTTTGGCCTGTTGAAGGCACGATTTCGTTGCCTGAGCCGGTCGGGTGGGGCACTCATCTACAGCCACGAGAAGGTGTCCAAGATCACCATGGCATGTGTAATGCTGCACAATATGTCCATCCGTCGGAACGTGCCACTGCCCCCTGACATGGAACTGCTACCACCAGATGATGATGAGGGGGAGGAGGAAGAAGTGGCAGGACAGCATCACGGTGCCGATGCACAGGAGGGACGTGCCGTGCGGCAATCATTGATCGGAGAATATTTCTGACACAAGTCAGCCCAGGGTGTGAGGATGACAGGACATCGGGCACTGGGTGTGGGGATACATGTACACCATGCACTGTGAGACATTAAATGACACATGCACAATGAACAATGCCCACTCTGTTATTTTTTGGATGAACAACCGGTGTATTGAATAAGAAGGTTCAAACATGAACAACAAAACCTCCACCCCCTCCCCCTCCACCCCAACTCCACAACAAATCCTCACTCCCCTCCCCCTTCCACCCCAACTCCACAACAAACCCTCACCCCCTCCCCCCTCCACCCCAACTCCACAACAAACCCTCCCCCCTTCCCCCAACTCCACAACAAACCCTCCCCCCCTCCCTCATCCCCCCAACTCCACAACAAACCCTCACCCCCCTCCCCCCAACTCCACAACAGTACTCCAATGAAGTACATTAAGGCCACATGTGGCAGCAATGATGATTATTCCATGCTCCCGGGGGCCGGGGGAGGCATATCCCAGCGCCGCATAGAACGCCGAATGGGTCGCGGTGGACTTGCCGGTGTGTCACAACTGGATGTGGCCGTGTAATCCTGCTGATGCTGCAGATTTGAATGTGCAGCCTCAAGGGCATTAGCTATGCGTCATAGGACGTCACACAACCTGTTAGTGCTGTCAGTGACTGTCTGACGCATTTCCCGGAGTTCATTTTGCCATTCCACCCTGGCCTGGCGGTTGTCCTCCATGAACTCAGTGATAAGGTCAGTGAGCTGAGTTGCACGACTTGTGCCAAATGATGGGAATTCATCACTGAAGTGACTTGGCCCTACGTACTCTGGCATGGACTCAACTGGTGAACTTGGCCCACGATCATCGTACCCCTGTGTGTCTGTAGGAGCACTACGGCCAGGTGTTTCTGGATCCCCAGAGTCACTGCATGATGCCAGGGGGACATTGCTGGGCTCCGGGGTGTGGACTGTGGGATGGAACTCCTCCTTGGACGCCCCACAGATGGATGAAGGGCTGTCCACATTCTCCTCTGGGCCTGCAGCTGCAACCTCCCCAGCAATGCTGGACTCTGCCGACGTTGGGGTGGCCATTGTGGCAGGCGCCGATGCTGGGAGGGATTGGGGTGGTGCAGCCTCCACTGACCTTTCAGGAGCTGGGGTGGGTGTTTTTTTCGGTGCTGGAATGCGCCAGACCCTGCCACTGCCCATGGAGGTGGTTGGGCGGCTTGTCTGTGGCTCACCGCTGTCATGATCAGTGCCTGTGGGGGTAGAAGAGAGGGCCAACATGAGTGATTGTATGATGTCCTAATAGCATACATGGCTGCATTCACATTTCAGTCATTTGGGGTTTGTGGCCTTTTGGGTGTAGCAACAGCAGTAGTACAGGTGCATGAGTATGATATGTACGCAGGTTTCGGAGTGACTCATCCTGGCCTGGTAATGTGCAGTCTGGCTGGCACACTGCCGAACCTGCTGCACAGTGTGCATGATGGGATGTGCAAGTTAGTGCATTATGGTTGATGTGTGTTATGTACTTGCACTTGGCCCTTGATTGCGTGGCAGTTGGCTCTGCATTAGTTGGATGGGGCGGAAGGCAACATGACAAGGTGCCTTTGATGGCCTTTGGGGGAGTATACATCATGCAATTGCCATTGGCAGTGTTGACTTTGGACAATCACCTCCTTCGGCAGATGACGTTGCCCCACACTCCATCTCGCCGACGCCCTCAATCGATTCGGTCCCGATCAATGCCGCAAATGTCTCCTCCCCTGGCTCAAGTCTCACTGGGGAACTTGGGCCCCCTCCGGTCTGCATTGCCTGACTCTGGATGGCGGAGAGGAGGCCCCGCAAGTCATCCCACCGCTTGCGGCAGTCCTTGGCGGTGTGGGGGGTGGTGCCTACTGCGCTCACCTTCTGGGCAATTTGTGCCCAGATGTTTTTTTACGGATTATTGACTCTCTCCGCATGTCGGGGCTGAACACAATGTCAGTGTGCTCTGCCAGGTAGTCCACCATGGCCTGCAGCTCTTCAGGGCTGAATCTCTTCTTGCGGAGCCGGCCTGCAGACTTCTTTGGGGCTTTTGGCATTGTTCCTGGGTGTGTGGTCCTTTCCCCGACTTTGGATTGTTCCCAAGGGTGCTGCCTGATGAGGATGGCAATGGATTGTGTTTTTAAAGATGGCCGCCGTGCTCCTTCCCGTTCCTGTGCGATGACGAAATTTCTGGTTCCGTTGTTTTGCGGTGACCGTAATTTATGGGATCCGTAAATTACGGTCACCGTTATTTACAGACGCTGCTGCTTCCAAGGCGGTGTTGTTATGTACGTGTCGCAGCATGCCGGTAGGGCGTTTTGCGGGTCATTTAGCGGCATGCCGCTAGGTACTTTTCCGGCATGGCGAAAAGCGCGTGTCTGCGAGGTCAGAATGGGCTGCAATTAGCGGTCTGACACCAGGCCAGTGTTGCAATTTCCGCCATGCCGGAAAGTACCTGTACTTACCTCCTAGCTCGGAATGAGGGCCATAGCCATTGCACAATCACACACCTCTACATACATCCTTACCATCATACCCAGACAGAGAATGCCTACCAAAAAGAAAATTTGTAGAAAGCAACGCAGAAGTAAATGAAATCAAACTAAAACTCTCCAAAATAAGCATCCACCTCTAGCAGAATTTGTACAGAATGTTCTAACAAAACAGCCAATACAGTCATTAAGCGAAACAAAACAAGCTTCCAGTATAGAAACGTTGCCTCCTCTTTCAAAATGTAAAATGAAACAGAAAGGGATTAACAAGACTACAGCTACCACTAGTGCTAACACTGCACCTATAAGTCTTGATCTGCCGCCAAGTAAGCATACCAAAAGAATTATTTTACAAAAAATGTTCCGCCACAGAGTCCTTCAGAAACTTATAAAAATAGGAGAGGAGTCATGCACAACCCTTAAAACCTACCGTAGAAAATCCTAGAAGCTCTCATAGACAGTGCAATCCTTCTCAAAAGGAAATTATTTATTTTAGTTTTAAACAGAATGAAACCACTAACAAAACTAAGTACGAAACTACAAAAAAGACTTGTCAATAAATGAAAAATCAACAAAGATAACTTCACAAACATCTGTGGAGGTGAATGGACTCACACCACGAGCACAGAACCATATTTCAATGAAGAAGCATGCAAACAAAAGCAAATAAACCCAATTGCCATACATAGCAGTGGACGAGGGTATGAAAAACTTAATAATACCATTATGGAACAAGAAACGCTGCTCACACAAATATCCCCGGAAAACTCAGTATCACCTGTCCATTCCCCTGAACTAATACATCCAGTCTACAAATGGCCGTGCACATCAATGTGTAACATTGCCAAAAAATCTTTCAAATCTTTACGCCAGTTCCTCAATCAGTATATGAAAGTCAAACACACATTCAAAATTAAACTACTACAAAATATGGACCCCTGTCCAGTGTGCAAATACACAGGACTACAAGGAAATTCATTAGTCTGCATTTCTCTCATGAATCGTCCCCACTGGAAGCTATGGGAGCAATGGAGGAAGGGATGAGCCATCTCCGCTTCAGTGAAGCTAGTGCAGCATAATAGTGTTCAGTCTTTGTTTTGATGACGTGTTTAAATACGCGTCGGAAGCTTCACTCGGCGCGTTGCAACCCTGCGCTTCCTTCCAGGTTTACACGCTGCTCGAGTGTCCCGTATACTACACGCTTTCACTCATTCCTCCGTTCTGAATCTGTTCCTCCCTCTTTGTCTTCTTCCGTTTTGTTCTGCTCCTGAGCCGCCTCTTCCGCGTTATCCTTTAAGGCTTTCCCTGGGCTCAGTAGCGGTTACGGTTACCGTTGTTTGGTGCAGCCTACTTTATTTCGATACTTACTTCGTCATCCTCCTACTCCACTTACCTTCTGGATTCCTTTCCTGTTGGTTAGGACGACTCAGATCCCTCTCTGTTGAATCCAAGTTCCTTGGCATCCTGTTCTGGTGCATCTTGGGAATTGTAGTCTTTACAATCGGAAAAGTAACCAACACAGAGAGAAGATCATATTTAGCTGGGATTCAAGATACCATCAACAGAAGGTCTACATCAGGGATTTTCAGCAAGGCTTTTCCCTGAAGTGGGGTGGACTCACTGGAAGCCCTTATTGCCGGCTTATTGCTTTTAGGCAGTGTGGCTTCCAGAAGAGCTTATCCTAAAACCTGCAAAGAAAAGTCTAACAACTCCTGGCGAGAAAGAAGAGACATTTCTTCCGAGAGCTCATCCGACGAAGCGTCCACAGGTGAGGAGGCGGAGGAGGTGGGAGACTTTGAGGGTGAATCTCTAACTGCTACCAAGTCTGAGAATTTCTGGACCTATTTGCAAAAGCATCTTCCACCATATCAAAATGATATCAACACACCATACAACTATAAGAAATCTGGTCCATAAACTGTACTATGCCAAAGGTCCTGCTTTAGCACTAGCCAACTTAAATAACAATCTTGTACATGGTACAGCCAAACAACTACTCAAAGAAATAGAGTATATCCAGAGAAAATATTTTGGAATTGAAAGCCACTAGATTTACAACATACTACCAACAACTGTACAGATGGCAACCTCCTATTACACACATATAAAAAAGAAATACTAAAGTTTAAAAGTACATTTTCTGAAGTATCCAACCATTTGTGTGTATGTTGCCGCAGGACTTTTAAAAAAAATAAAAATAGCACAAAAACTGTAGACATAACGTACAAAATAGAAAACAATGAAGATTCCAAATGGTTCCAATTAGCTCTCTATCTTATAGCAGAAAACAAATACGAAATGACTGACCCCTTAATACTTTGCAGTTACTGCACTGCAAAACTTGACAACAACCAAACACCTTCACGTGCTATCACAAATACCTTGGAATTATTCCCATTACCAAAACCCCTGCAACAACTCAACTTATATGAGAGCATCATAATTCAAACAGTGCACACATTTCAAGCAATAATACGCCTTCAACCAAAAACAGTAAAACTATCTCTCTCTGAATTAGTGAAAGGCATTCATGGCAAAGTAGTTTATTTGTCATTAGATCTCAAAGAAAATGTACACACTCTGGAAGTGCAACGTCCAATATATCAATCTTTAATTATCTTAGTAAATAGCATACCTACAAAAGACAAAAGAAATTGGCAACAACTCGTGGACTTAGATAACGTTAGATAAGCCTGCAATATCTAAAAGACAACAATGAATACTACAGAGAAATTAATATTGAAGAAAACCTGAGGGAAACCATTGAAATAATTCAAGAGTCATCAGAAACTGGTCAATTTGAACTTCTAGAACCTGCTACAGAATCTAATATTTTAGACCATTATGCAATTCACCCATTACACTCTAAAGACACCATAGAGGATGCACTGGAAACGTACCAAATGCGACAAGCCAAAGGATCTCCAATCAGCATGTGGGGAAAAAGTATAGAAGCATGTGCCTTTTCTCTACTCTTTCCTACTGGCAAAGGAGGAAGGTACGAGGATAGAGCCACACAAATAACAGCATCAGAATACCAATCTTTACGAATGTATTCTGAGGACCCCAGATTCCGACAAAATGTGGAATACATATTCCACCTTCTCTTTGAAAGTGAACTAGCAACTCTATGCTATGGAGTTGCACACACATTGAAATCAGGTACCCATTTTCAAAATATGTCAGCTACGGAATTACTACAAAAAGTGCAAGAAAAAGATCAGATTTTACAGTCAAGCATTACAAATCTTTTAGCAAACATGCGTGGTACAAAAAAATACTGGTTCCGACGTCACGCAGATGTACGCTGTATGATTAGAAACTTTGGCCCACCCACTTGGCTTGTGACATTAAGTTGTGCAGAATATGCATGGGAAGATTTAAACGATTTCCTACCCATAGCAAACAAAAACAAAACAAATATAGATATAAAAACACCAGGAGAACTCTGCTCTCTAGATCCTGTGAATGTATCAAGATATTTCCATCATTGCTTCATTGCTATGCTTCACTTAATTTGTATTAAAACGCTTCCTCCCCTCAGAGAAGTGCAACACATCTTTTGGAGAAAAGAATATCAAGCCAGAGGAGCACCACACATCCACATGCTTTTGTGGATTAAAGATGCTCCTAAATTTGGTCAGGACAGTGATGCCACTGTTTTGCAGTTCATCCAAAAATATGTCACTTGTGAAATCCATTCACAAACAACACATTGTGACCTTCATGCACAAATTTTACAGTTTCAAAGACACAAATGTGGGAAATATTGTCGTTGCAAATATAAAAACAAAGGGAAATACTACACCAAATGCCTCTTTGGTTTCCCCAGACCAGTCTGAACAACAGGTCAAGTAAACAACTTAATGTCTTCAGTTAGACACAGTGTCAACGGTAAATCACCTAAGAACACATATTACATAAAAAGAACAGAAGAATCAAAATACATCAATGATTACAATGCAATCATTGCCCTCCTATGGAATGCAAACGTAGATGTGCAGTACATTGCAGACAATTCCACTGCAGTTGCACGATATGTCACAGCCTACTTAACCAAAGCAGAGAAACAGAGCTTCAGGACCTCTGGGATGACATATCATCTGACAAAACATTATCACAGAAATTGTACAGCTTAGACATAAAAATGCTTTCTCATAGAGAATGTGGCTGCCATGAAGCTGCAGACCGTTTAACCGGTACTGCCTTGTATGGAAATCTGACAATATAGTATGGCTAAGTCTTGGTCCTGCTAAATCTAGAAAAAGAGTTCTCAAATCATATGAGGACATAGAAACAGTAGCCGAAAAAGATCCCAACAGCCAAGACATTTTGAAAAACAATTTTACTAGACACATACTACCCAAACAGGAGTACCACTTTGGAAACTATGTGTCTCTACCACGTAGCCCAAAACTTGGCATACAAAAATAATATTAAACCAAATGAAAAGAAAGGTAGATACAGAGTAGCAAATTGTGAAGGCAGCTTAGTGAAACTTACCAAACGCAGCTTAATTAATCATATCAAATTGTCATAAAAAACTCCTCAACATAAAGAACTGTATTACATGTCCCTGCTACAACTTTTTAAACCATGGAGAAAAGAAGAAGAGTTACTGGATATGTATGAAGATGCTTTCAAAGCAAATGAAAGCTGAAAGCACTATAACAGACATAAACTTTACACAGTACCAAACAATGTTGCACAATGAACAGCAACACAAAGAAGAACTCCAGGCCCAACTAGATGTGGACACTCCTGACAGTAGTCAACCTTCTGTAATAGGAAGCAGGAAGCCAAGAACCACTTTGACAGCCACTAATAGCAAATGAGGCAGAATTATCCATGACAGAAGTAGAAAACACCATGTGTCAGTATTAGCAATCTACAGAGGATTTTGCTGTACTGAAATCACAACTAAACAATGAGCAGCGTAGCATTTTCAAAGAAGTAACAAAACAAATTGAACATGGTGTGCAACATGAAAATAAAAACTGTACCTGCCAAGATTACAAACCTATATTGCTATACGTGAGTGGTCAAGCTGGTTCAGGCAAAACATTCTTAATCAAAATCATCAGCAAGTTCCTCCAAAAATTGACAAACAACAAACTGTCAGCTGTTGTAACTGCACCCACAGGTTTAGCTGCCTACAACATAGGCGGTGTCACTTTACACCGATTACTACTCCTTCCAGTAGAAAACCAAAACAAATTTGACTACTACAAACTTTCTACAGAAGCTGCAATGGAACTACGCAGGTTTTCAAATAAATGAAAATGCTGCTAATAGATGAGGTGAGCATGGTCTCCAACCTAATGTTGGCTTTAAATCACCTCAGACTACAAGAGGTCCTCAAAACAGACTATGAAGAGCTCTTTGGAGGAAAACACATTATTGTTTTTGGAGATTTTCTTCAATTAACACCAGTGAAAGCTGAACCTATTTTTAAAACCTTAGGGCACAAACTGTGCCGTAAAGCTCTTGGCAGCATAGGAAATGTCAATCTTTGGCAACATTTCCAATACAGAGAATTAACAGAAAACATGCGCCAGTCTGCAGACCTGACATACATCAACATTTTAAAAAGTATTAGGGTTGGTGTACTATCTCAAGAAGCACAAACTATATTAAAAACCAGGCACATCCATGCACTCTATGGCCATAACTCATGTGCTACTGATGTCATGGAACAATTAGCACACAAAAATGTCAATTGTATGTCCTTGATGCCAACTCTTGCAAGCTGTTCAAAATTTAATGAAACCATGTTAGAAAAAGAAATGCAACCAATAGTTCAAATTGTCTCCACAGACAAACTGGACGTACATGGTATGACACTACCCATGTCTCAACAAGCCACAACAAGGCTAAACACCTTGGAAAACTCTCTGCCTGATTCATGGAATAATTAGCGCCGAAAATGCAGATTTGCGCACCTTTCTGCCAGAAAATCCCCATACTTCAAACGGGGATTTTCAGACAGAAAAGTGCCCAAATCTGTGTTTTCGGCGCTAATTATTCCATGAATCAGGCACTCTATCTCTAACGCAGCTGGTTTGGAGAAAATATAAAAATTATATTTAAACTGTAGAGTAATGCTCAAACTTAACCTTGACATGGAACAAGGACTAGTTAATAGAGGCACTTGGTACAGTTGTTGGCTTTCAAACATACCCACATGACAACAACATTCAGTTTGTCAATATTCTCTTTGACAAACTATCCGAAGTTAAAAGGATAGGACTCTCAACAGCCTGCTTCCTTCTTTTCAAAGACATGTATGTACGCAGAGAACAATTTTCTCTAACTCTAGCATACGCAGTCACCATTCACAAATCACAAGGTCTTACCCTAGATAAAGCATTAATAGATATTGGTAGCACAGTCTTTAAAAAATGCATGAGCTATGTAGCACTATCACACTTAGGTACACTTGATGGACTATTTCTAATCAACTTTAATGCAAGTAAAGTAAAGACTGATATTTCTTGCATTCTAGAATACAATAGACTGCGTTCACACCCTCATCTAAAAACCTATCCTGTTTCGCAAAAAGCAAAATGTTGTAAAAGAAAACTACTTCAGACTCAATCTATGCAGGATCTCACAGTGTTACGCTCACCTGGCTCCCACAGAGGCGTTGATCGGAACTGGACAGCTGCGGTCTACATCTATGTGACACGTAGGGCCGAGATGACGGACTGGACTGTTCCACCTAGCTTCGTTTGCTTGGCCTGTAGGAATATTCTTCTGCAAATGGAGAAAGGGAACTAACCACCCGTGGAGTTGAGCGTAAATCCCCTCACCCCCGCTGTTCTCCCCACAGATCACCTTTGATGTCCCCTCTTATAGTCTCACCTGATGGTTTGAAAAGATGAGCTCTCCATGCTGCATTGAGCGCAGGGGCACGTTGATAACCAGTTGCTTCACTGGCTCAAAGGAATTGGTGAGTTCCAGAACAATATTGACTCTGAGATTACCGGCAAGACGCCGTAAGTTCAAATGCCTGACTTTCACTCTTGTCCGATTCCTTGCAGGTTGCAGCTTGACCCTAATGAAGAGTTCCTCGTGGCAACCGGTAGTATTCTGGTAAGGGTTTGTATTTTCCAACACAGTTCGATAAAATAATGTCAATATGTAACCTGTTGCTTTCTCCCTTATTCAGGCACTGAGAGAAAGTATGAAGTCTCGGGGAATAATACCTCTGGCGGTAAAATCAGGTAAGTCTATTGTGGTGAGGAGGGTTCCCCTTGTTAGTCCCTTTGTTTCACCTTGCTGTCCTTTTGTTTCCCCTTAGGGGCCGGGGTTCGGCGAAGATGCAGTGGAAGCTGCGCCGACCCGTGAAGAGGAATAGTACCCCCGGTGGTAAAATCAGGTAAGTCTATGGGGTGGTAACTAATATTCCTCTGTGTATTCCCTTGGCTCACGCTGCTGTTCTTGTCTTCTCCTTAGGTGCCGGAGTGCAGTGGGAACATGCAGGAGGATGCGGTGGAATGTGAAGATGCTGCGAACGAAGGCCGGTGAGTTCAGCGCGGCGCTGCAGCAGGTGAGACGACGCGCATAAAATAACTTCTTTCTTCCAGCTCGAAGGCGCGATGGATCGGGAATTCAGGTAAGGATCAAAGGTATTGCTCTTGTTCTAACCTTTTCTCCTTCTTTCTCCCTTTTTCTAGGAGCTCCAAACTCGAGGCGGGTGTGGCAGAAGGCTGGATGCATACTTGCAGGCACGCTGAGCGTTACGCTGCTGGATGCAGAATAACGCGAAGCGTGTGCTGCTCTTCGGGCGTGGTTTAAATAGCCACCAAAGTAGTCCCAGGTAAGTATTCCTCCCCAGCCCCACCCGAGTAAAAAATAGTCCCTAAGTAAAGTAGTCCCTTCCAAGCCTCTTTTGGCTTGGAGCTCTTTCAGCATGGTCTGCATCAGGTAAGTTTGCAGCATGGTCTGCATCAGGTAAGTTTTAATCTATGAGCCTGGCGCCTATGGTGCCAGGACTGACTCTCCATATGAGCATGGTGCCATAGGTGCCAGGACTGGACCCAAATAGCCCCTAAAAGGGGTTGTTGGGCTTGCTTAGGATAACTTGATGCCTGCTTCCGGGGTTGCTGGGCTTGGTCTTGGTTCCCGGGGGTAGGCATCATGACAGCACTCCCCCCCCCAAGGCCCCTCCTAAAGTAGTTCTTCCCTGTGGTTTCGTTTTTGTCTGGGAAATTTCGGTGGAATTTTTTCACCAATCGGGGTGCATGAACATGGTCACTAGGTTCCCATGACCTTTCCTGTGGTCCGTAACCTTTCCAGTCGATTAAATAAAAGAGTTTTGACTTTATCAGCTTCGAGTCCAGGATGTTCTTAACTTCAAATTCGGGTTCTCCGTCTACAAGGATAGGGTCTGGTGGCTTGGTTAGTCTTGTCCCTGGTTGCACTGGCTTCAAAATTGACACATGAAAGACGGGGTGAATTCGCATATTAGCAGGTAAGTCCAACTTGACAGCCACCGGGTTGATAATGGCCTTAATAGAGTAAGGTCCCAAATATCTGGGGTTAAAGGTCCATGTTCCCTTTAGAGGTATATGTTGTGTGGCTAACCATACTTGGTCCCCTATCTGGTATTGTGGAGTATCACTTCTTTGCCGATCAGCATCTTTCTTGTATTTTTCTTTCGCCTGTTTTAAATGTGTAGTTGCTTCCTTAAAGGCTTGTGTAATCGTAGCGTGCAGATGGTCCACTGCGGGCATTTCTAAGTGTTGGGGTGAGTCAAGGTCTGAGGTTCGAGGATGGTGCCCATATAAGGTATAAAAGGGGCTTTGTCCAGTTCCAGAGTGTACTGAATTATTGTATGCATATTCGGCGATCCAAATAATGTCTTTCCAATTACTCTCAGTCTGATGTAACATACAACACAGGTATTGTTCGAGAGTCTGGTTGGTCCTCTCCGTTTGACCATCGGTCTGGGGGTGGTGACTGGTTGATAACCTCACATCGATTTGCGTCAATTGATAGCATTTTTTCCAAAAATTTGAAATGAATTGACTGCCCCGGTCAGAGACCAATATGGACGGAAATCTGTGTATGCGAACAATGCTTTCCAGGAACTCCTTGGCCAGGATTGAAGCTGAAGGTAATTCCTTTAAAGGAATAAAGTGGGCCATCTTGGAAAAAAGATCCACAATTACTAGGATGGTGTTAACTCCATTTAATGGGGGTAGATCAGTAATAAAGTCTAACGATAAGGTGTGCCATGGTGTAGGCGTAATGTCTAAAGGTTGTAAGAGTCCAGCTGGTTTTTTCTTTTGACTTTTGTTTTGGGCGCAAATGCCACAAAACATCACAAATGATTTAATATCCTTTCGCCAGGTGGGCCACCAGAATTGTCTTTTAATTTTAGCTTCAGTTTTTGCAATACCTGGGTGCCCCTCCATTAGGGTATCATGATAACGGGAAATGACTAGCTCTTGTAGTTCCTTGTGTGGCAGAAATAGCCGCCCTTGGTAATAAGGCAGATCATTGGTGACAGAGTAGTCCAGGCCTTTTTTTACCCAGTCCTGCAGGGCTGTAGGATCAAAGAGTTGCTGGATCTTTACCTGAATGTCCTCTAGTGTCTGTAGAGTAGTCATGCCAAGAATTCTTTGTTCGGAAATTATAGGTACTGGTTCTGGGTTCACTTCTGCCTCTCCCATCCCTATTCGGGATAAGGCGTCTGCTTTACCATTCTTACAACCTGGTCGATCGGTTATCACAAAATCGAACTCGGCAAAGAACAATGCCCATCGGAGTTGATGTGACGATTGTGTCTTGGCTGTCTTTAAATACTGTAAGTTCCGGTGATCGGTGATCACAGTAATGGTATGCGTGGCAACGAGAAGATAGTGCCGCCAAGCCTTGAAGGCGGATTTAATGGCTAATCACTCCTTGTCGGTAACCGCATAGTTTAACTCGGGTGCCGAGAACTTTCTGGACCAAAATGCTACTGGATGAAGCTGGCCAGTTTCAGGGTCCTTTTGAGACAGGAAAGCTCCCATGGCTAGACTGGATGCATCAGTTTCCACTATGTATGGAAGTTCAGGGCGCGGGTGCTTTAATACAGGTGCAGACGTGAATTTCGCTTTCAGATCTTGGAAGGCATTTTCAGCTTCTTCAGTCCACATAAAGTGTTTATTTTTTCGCAAGAGTGCTGTGAGGGGATGTACAACATGTGAAAAATCCGGGATGACTCTGCGGTAGAAATTGGCAAAGCCGAGCATGCTTTGTACTCCTTTAACTGAACTTGGTGATGGCCACTTAAGGATTGCGTCCACCTTTCGTGAGTCCATTCGGACTCCCTTTGGGGCCAGGATAAACCCAAGGAATTCAACTTCTGTGGCATGAAAAACACATTTTCCCAGTTTTGCATATAGTTTGTGCTGGCGCAATTTCTCAAGGACTGCTCGAACGTGCTTCACCTGGCATTCGAATAACCCATACTTAGTGCGGAAAGCAGTCTTCCATTCGTCGCCTTCTTTTACACGTACCAGATGGTATGCCCCCGGGAGATCTAATTTAGTGTATATACAAGCGTCCTTCACTTGGTCTAGTAGTTCAGGGATAAGAGGCAATGGGTATTGGTTCTTAACAGTTATCTGGTTCAATGCGCAGTAGTCTTTGCACGTTCTGAGGTCACCTTCCTTTTTGGGCACGAAGAACAAAGCTGAAGATGCAGGGGACTTGGATGGGCGAATAAAGCCATTGGCAAGGTACTGGTCTAAGTATTGTCGTAGGTGAAGGTTCTCAGGTTCCGTAAGGGCATAGATCCTGCTACAAGGGGGTTGTGCACCGGGTATGAGATCGATTTGACAATCGTACGATCTGTGAGGAGGTAAGGTGTTTGCCTGTTCTTTTTGGAAGACATCCTGGAATTCTTGGTATTCTGGAGGTAGTTGCATGACTGCTGCGGTTACTGTGGCCAGGCCTGCGTTCTGACTTTTCTTTGGGTAACAGGTTTGTGCACAATCCGGGAAGGTTATTCTCTTCTCTCGCCAATCAATACAAGGATTATGTGTTTCCAACCAAGGTATCCCCAGTATTATTTGGAACTGTGGGCCTTTGATTAGATCAAACACAATAGTCTCTCGATGCCCATCCTGACTCAATAGTGTCATCTCTGCGGTGGAATGAGTTACAGGCCCAGAGGCAATTTCAGTTCCATCGACTGTGGTGATGACATCTGAGGTGGTTTTTCGGCAGAGAGGTTGATTCATCCTGGAAGCCAATTCATAGTCCACATAGTTTCCTATGGCCCCGCTATCAATGTATGCCCTTACTGCGTGCATACGCGATGGCTGCCCTGGATCTACGAGGACCATTGGTATGATGAAATGTGAGGTCTGAGTATCCTTCTTCAAGCTCGGCAAGCGGACCTCTACGCTTGTCGGGCGTGGTCGTTTCCTGAGTCTGACTCCATATGGCTTTTATCAGCAGCTCCTACCACCTTCTTGGGTGGTTTTACAGGGCAATCCCATAGAAAATGCCCAAAAGTTCCACAATATAGACACAATTGCATTTGCCGTCTCCTTTCTCTTTCCTTCTGGGTTAAGGATCCTTTAACCCCTCCGATTTGCATGGGTTCTGAAGCATCCGCTCCTTTGGGGTTAGCGTGGGTTTTGACCAACACCCGATTCTCAAACTTGGCTCGATCAGCCTTTCTGTTCTGAAGTCTGTGATCTAACTGGACCACTAAGTCTAAATATTCAGCGCAGTCTTGAGGTGGGTTCACGACTTGAGCCAAGACATCCTTGAGTTCTCCTCGAAGCCCTCGATGAAATAACGTGATTCGTTTTACCTCAGGCCATCCAGTTTTCACTATCAACCTATTAAAGGTTGCGATGTAGGATAGAAGGTCCTGGTTACCCTGTCGTAGGGACATAAGTTTGTTATCCAGGGCCTGTCCTTGGCAGTGCCGGGCAAATAGTATTTCCATGCTCATTTGAAAGCCCTGAAAATCCCGAAGAATTGGGTCATCCTGAGTAACTAGTGGAATTGACCAATCAGCTGCACTGGCGCTGAGATATGACAATACAAAGGCTACCTTGGCTTGATCGTTTGGGAAGGCTCCAGGTCTGCATAAAAAGTGCAAGCGGCATTGGTTCATAAACACGGCAAACCTTTTGGGATCTCTGGCAAAGCGTTCGGGTGGAGCTAATGGAATATTTCCTGGAAGGTTTATTTGCACAGGGTTACTCGATAACACAGGAGCTGGATTTCCCCCGGAACCAGGTAGGGGTGCTTGTCCAGCCTGGCTTTTCAATAGTTGCCTAGCAAGGTTATCAATTCGCTCCTTTGACAAAATCAGTTCACTCCTAAGAGCATTGGTTTCTTGATGGGCGGAATGCACTTCAGCCCTCAGTTCCCCTAGTAATTGGGCCAATTGGTCAGTCTCTGAGGTATCCATAACGCCCCGGTGGGAATTTGTGGGTAGTCTTCGCGTTCTGTTACGCTCACCTGGCTCCCACAGAGGCATTGATCGGAACTGGACACCTGCGATCTCCACCAATGTGACGCGTAGGGGCGAGATGACGGACTGGACTGGCCCACCTAGCTTCGTTTGCTTGGCCCGTAGGAATATTCTTCTGCAAATGGAGAAAGGGAACTAACCACCCGTGGAGTTGAGCGTAAATCCCCCCACCCCCACTGTTCTCTCCACAGATCACCTTTGATGTCCCCTCTTATAGTCTCACCTGATGGTTTGAAAAGATGAGCTCTCCATCCTGCATTGAGCGCAGGGGCGCGTTGATAACCAGTTGCTTCACTGGCTCGAAGGAATTGGTGAGTTCCAGGACAATATTGACTCCGAGATTCCTGGCAAGACGCCGTAAGTATAAAGTTCGTAAGAGTTCAAATGCCTGACTTTCACTCTTGTCCGATTCCTTGCAGGTTGCAGCTTGACCCTAATGAAGAGTTCCTCGTGGCAACCAGTAGTATTCTGGTAAGGGTTTGTATTTTGCAACACAGTTCGATAAAATAATGTCAATATGTAACCTGTTGCTTTCTCCCTTATTCAGGGGCTGAGAGAAAGTATGAAGTCTCAGGAAATAATACCTCCGGCGGTAAAATCAGGTAAGTCTATTGTGGTGAGGAGGGTTCCCCTTGTTAGTCCCTTTGTTTCCCCTTGCTGTCCTTTTGTTTCCCCTTAGGGGCCGGGATTTGGCGAAGATGCAGTGGAAGCTGCACCGACCCTTGAAGAGGAATAGTACCCCCGGTGGTAAAATCAGGTAAGTCTAGGGGGGGTAACTAATATTCCTCTGTGTATTCCCTTGGCTCACCTTGCTATTCTTGTCTTCTCATTAGGTGCCGGAGTGCAGTGAGAACATGCAGGAGGATGCGGTGGAATGTGAAGATGCTGCGAACGAAGGCCGGTGAGTTCAGCGCGGCGCTGCAGCAGGTGAGGCGACACGGCATTAAATAACTTCTTTCTTCCAGCTCGAAGGCCCGATGGATCGGGAATTCAGGTAAGGATCAAAGGTATTGCTCTTGTTCTAACCTTTTCTCCTTCTTTCTCCCTTTTTCTAGGAGCTCCAAACTCGAGGCGGGTGTGGCAGAAGGCTGGATGCATACTTGCAGGCACGCTGAGCGTTACGCTGCTGGATGCAGAATAACGCGAAGCGTGTGCTGCTCTTCGGGTGTGATTTAAATAGCCACCAAAGTAGTCCCAGGTAAGTATTCCTCCCCAGCCCCGTCCGAGTAAAAAATAGTCCCTAAGTAAAGTAGTCCCTTCCAAGCCTCTTTTGGCTTGGAGCTCTTGCAGCATGGTCTGCATCAGGTAAGATTTCAGCATGGTCTGCATCAGGTAAGTTTTAATCTATGAGCCTGGCGCCTATGGTGCCAGGACTGACTCTCCATATGAGCCTGGTGCCATAGGTGCCAGGACTGGACCCAAATAGCCCCTAGCAGGGGTTGTTGGGCTTGCTTAGGATAACTTGATGCCTGCTTCTGGGGTTGCTGGGCTTGGTTTGGGTCCCCGGGAGTAGGCATCATGACAGCACTCCCCCCCAAGGCCCCTCCTAAAGTCGTTCTTCCCTGTGGTTTCGGTTTGTCTGGGAAATTTCGGTGGAATTTATTCACCAATCGGGGTGCATGAACATGGTCACTAGGTTCCCATGACCTTTCCTGTGGTCCGTAACCTTTCCAGTTGATTAAATAAAAGAGTTTTGACTTTATCAGCTTGGAGTCCAGGATGTTCTTAACTTCAAATTCGGGTTCTCCGTCTACAAGGATAGGGTCTGGTGGCTTGGTTAGTCTTGTCCCTGGTTGCACTGGCTTCAAAAGTGACACATGAAAGACGGGGTGAATTTGCATATTAGCAGGTAAGTCCAACTTGACAGCCACCGGGTTGATAATGGCCTTAATAGAGTAAGGTCCCAAATATCTGGGGTTAAAGGTCTGTGTTCCCTTTAGAGGTATATGTTTTGTGGCTAACCATACTTGGTCCCCTATCTGGTATTGTGGAGTATCACTTCTATGCCGATCAGCATCTTTCTTGTATTTTTCTTTCGCCTGTTTTAAATGTGTAGTTGCTATCTTAAAGGCTTGTGTAATCGTAGCGTGCAGATGGTCCACTGCGGGCATTTCTAAGTGTTGGGGTGAGTCAAGGTCTGAGGTTCGAGGATGGTGCCCATATAAGGTATAAAAGGGGTTTTGTCCAGTTCCAGAGTGTACCGAATTATTGTATGCATATTCGGCGATCCAAAGAATGTCTTTCCAATTACTCTCAGTCTGATGTAACATACAACGCAGGTATTGTTCGAGCGTCTGGTTGGTCCTCTCCGTTTGACCATCGGTCTGGGGGTGGTGACTGGTCGATAACCTCACATCGATTTGCGCCAATTGATAGCATTTTTTTCAAAAATTTCAAATGAATTGACTGCCCCGATCAGAGACCAATATGGACGGAAATCCGAGTATGCGAACAATGTTTTAGAGGAACTCCTTGGCCAGGATTGAAGCTGAAGGTAATCCCTTTAAAGGAATAAAGTGGGCCATCTTGGAAAAAAGATCCACAATTACTAGAATGGTGTTAAATCCATTGCATGGGGGTAGATCAGTAATAAAGTCTAACGATAAGGTGTGCCATGGTGTAGGCAGAATGTCTAAAGGTTGAAGAGTCCAGCTGGTTTTTCTTTAGACTTTTGTTTTGGGCGCAAATGCCACAAGACATCACAAATGATTTAATATCCTTTCGCCAGGTGGGCCACCAGAATTGTCTTTTAATTTTAGCTTCAGTTTTTGCAATACCTGGGTGCCCCTCCATTAGGGTATCATGATAACGGGAAATTACTAGCTCTTGTAGTTCCTTGTGTGGCAGAAATAGCCGCCCTTGGTAAGAAGGCAGATCATTGGTGACAGAGTAGTCCGGGCCTTTTTTTACCCGGTCCTGCAGGGCTGTAGGATCAAAGAGTTGCTGGATCTTTACCTGAATGTCCTCTAGTGTCTGTAGAGTAGTCATGCCAAGAATTCTTTGTTCGGAAATTATAGGTACTGGTTCTGGGTTCACTTCTGCCTCTCCCATCCCTATTCGGGATAAGGCGTCTGCTTTACCATTCTTACAACCTGGTCGATAGGTTATCACAAAATCGAACTCGGCAAAGAACAATGCCCATCAGAGTTGACGTGACGATTGGGTCTTGGCTGTCTTTAAATACTGTAAATTCCGGTGATCACAGTAATGGTATGCCTGGCACCGAGAAGATAGTGCCGCCAAGCCTTGAAGGCAGATTTAATGGCTAATAACTCCTTGTCGGTAGCCGCATAGTTTAACTCGGGTGCCGAGAACTTTCTGAACCAAAATGCTACTGGATGAAGCTGGTCAGTTTCAGGGTCCTTTAGAGACAGGACAGCTCCCATGGCTAGACTGGATGCATCAGTTTCCACTATGTATGGAAGTTCAGGGCGCGGGTGCTTTAATACAGATGCAGACGTGAATTTCGCTTTCAGCTCTTGTAAGGCATTTTCAGCTTCTTCAGTCCACATAAAGCGTTTATTTTTTCGCAAGAGTGCTGTGATAGGATGTACAACATGTGAAAAATCCGGGATGAATCTGCGGTAGAAATTGGCAAAGCCGAGCATGCTTTGTACTCCTTTAACTAAACTTGGTGATGGCCACTTAAGGATTGCGTCCACCTTTCGTGAGTCCATTCGGACTCCCTTTGGGGTCAGGATAAACCCAAGGAATTCAACTTCTGTGGCATGAAAAATGCATTTTTCCAGTTTTGCATATAGTTTGCGCTGGCGCAATTTCTCAAGGACTGCTCGAACGTGCTTCACATTGTCAGATTCCGAAGAGGAGTATACTAGAATATCATCGATATATACGACAACACAAACGTCAATGAGTTCACGAAGGACATCGTTCATGAAGTATTGGAAGGCTGCTGGCGCATTGCACAACCCGAAAGGCATCACCTGGCATTCGAATAACCCATACTTAGTGCGGAAAGCAGTCTTCCATTCGTCACCTTCTTTTACATGTACCAGATGGTATGCTCCCCGGAGATCTAATTTAGTGTATATACAAGCGTCCTTCACTTGGTCTAGTAGTTCAGGGATCAGAGGCAATGGTTATCGGTTCTTAACAGTTATCTGGTTCAATGCACGGTAGTCTATGCACGTTCTGAGGTCACCTTCCTTTTTGGGCACGAAGAACAAAGCTGAAGATGCAGGGGACTTGGATGGGCGAATAAAGCCATTGGCAAGGTACTGGTCTAAGCATTGTCGTAGATGAAGGTTCTCAGGTTCCGTAAGGGCATAGATCCTGCTACAAGGGGGTTGTGCACCGGGTATGAGATCGATTTGACAATCGTACGGTCTGTGAGGAGGTAAGGTGTTTGCCTGTTCTTTTTGGAAGACATCCTGGAATTCTTGGTATTCTGGAGGTAGTTGCATGACTGCTGTGGTCACTGTGGCCAGGCCTGCGTTCTGACATTTCTTTGGGTAACAGGTTTGTGCACAATCCGGGAAGGTTATTCTCTTCTCTCGCCAATCAATACAAGGATTATGTGTTTCCAACCAAGGTATCCCAGTATTATTTTGAACTGTGGGGCTATGATTAGATCAAACACAATAGTCTCTCGATGCCCATCCTGACTCAATAGTGTCATCTCTGCGGTGGAATGAGTTACAGGCCCAGAGGCAATTTCAGTTCCATCGACTGTGGTGATGACATCTGAGGTGGTTTTTCGGCAGAGAGGTAGATTCATCCTGGAAGCCAATTCATAGTCCACATAGTTTTCTATGGCCCCGCTATCAATGTATGCCCTTACTGCGTGCATACGCGATGGCTGCCCTGGATCTACGAGGACCATTGGTATGATGAAATGCGAGGTCTGAGTATCCTTCTTCAAGCTCGGCAAGCGGACCTCTACACTTGTCGGGCGTGGTCGTTTCCCGAGTCTGACTCCATATGGCTTTTATCAGCAGCTCCTACCACCTTCTTGGGTGGTTTTACAGGGCAATCCCGTAGAAAATGCCCAGACGTTCCACAATATAGACACAATTGCATTTGCCGTCTCCTTTCTCTTTCCTTCTGGGTTAAGGATCCTTTAACCCCTCCGATTTGCATGGGTTCTGAAGCATCTGCTCCTTTGGGATAAGCGTGGGTTTTGACCAACACCCGATTCTCAAACTTGGCTCGATCAGCCTTTCTGTTCTGAAGTCTGTGATCTAACTGGACCACTAAGTCTATATATTCAGTGCAGTCTTGAGGTGGGTTCATGACTTGAGCCAAGACATCCTTGAGTTCTCCTCAAAGCCCTCGATGAAATAACGTGATTCGTTTTACCTCAGGCCATCCAGTTTCCACTATCAACCTATTAAAGGTTGCGATGTAGGATAGAAGGTCCTGGTTACCCTGTCGTAGGGACAAAAGTTTGTTATCCAGGGCCTTTCCTTGGGAGTGCCGGGCAAATAGTCTTTCCATGCTCGTTTGAAAGCCCTGAAAATCCCGAAGAATTGGGTCATCCTGAGTAACTAGTGGAATTGATCAATCAGCTGCACTGGCGCTGAGATATGACAATACAAAGGCTACCTTGGCTTGATCGTTTGGGAAGGCTCCAGGTCTGCATAAAAAGTGCAAGCGGCATTGGTTCATAAACACGGCAAACCTTTTGGTATCTCCAGCAAAGCGTTCGGGTGGAGCTAATGGAATATTTCCAGGTAGGTTTATTTGCACAGGGTTACTCGATAACACAGGAGCTGGATTTCCCCCGGAACCAGGTAGGGGTGCTTGTCCAGCCTGGCTTTGCAATAGTTGTCTAGCAAGGTCATCAGTTCGCTCCTTTGACAAAATCAGTTCCCTCCTAAGGGCATTGGTTTCTTGACGGGCGGAATGCACTTCGGCCCTCAGTTCCCCTAGTAATTGGGCCAATTGGTCAGTCTCTGAGGTATCCATAATACCCGGGTGGGAATTTGAAGGTAGGCTTCGCGTTCTGTTACGCTCACCTGGCTCCCACATAGGCGTTGATCTGGACTGGACTGCTGCAGTCTCCACCATTGTGACGCGTCGGGCCTAGATGACGGACGGGACTGGCCAACCTAGCTTCGTTTGCTTGGCCCGTAGGAATATTCTTCTGCAAATGGAGAAAGGGGATTAACCACCCGTGGAGTTGAGCGTAAATCCCCCCACCCCGCTGTTCTCCCCACTGATCACCTTGGATGTCCCCTCTTATAGTGTCACCTGATGATTTGAAAAGATGAGCTCTCCATCCTGCATTGAGCGCAGGGGCAAATTGTCATACGCAGCCGGGCCGATTGGCGGATACTTCCGCATTGGAGGCTCCGGCGCAGACCGTAGTTCCAGCACGATGTGTCTGCTTACCTGCAGTCTCGGTCTAGCTCTCCTGCAACATGGCAGTCGCTGGGAGGTACTTCAGCCTCTCACTCCCAGCGATAGCTGCGTTGCAACCCCGTAGCTTCTGCTTACTGCCTTTGGGTGAGAACGCTAGTTTTTTTCCGGCTTGCGGCTTGTTCCGCTCTATTCCTTTAGCCTCTCCTCGCTTCTGGCGAGGCTTTTTTTTCCTCTCTCTCACTCTCTCTCTCCTCTCTTTGGTTTTGCTTTGGCTTCTCTTCTGTTCCCGCGGCTCGCTCGGGCCGCCGGCACGAGTCTCTCTCACTACTCCTTCTTGCGGAGCGAAGGCTTCTTGGTCTCCGCCCCCATCAGCTCCTGTCTGCTTCCTCCAATCCTCAGAAGCCGACCACCCACTCTTCCGCTACCGCTGGAGCCTACGTACCATCGATCTCCTTGGAAGACTCCTGTTTGGCCTCCTTCCTTACAAGGGTTTTTTCTGCCGTTAAGGCTTTTTCCCTTGTCGCCTGCTACGGGAGAGGAGTCCCAGGACTGCTTGTTTCAAGCATTCACTGTGGCTTCCTCTCGTGGTAGACAAGTGTCTTCGGCTACGAAGAGAGACTTCTGCTCACGTCGGCATCTTAATACGGAGGAATTGGAGGATTACCGATCAGGTGAGGAGAGTGGGGAGGAGAGGGAGACACATTTGGACACGCATAGATAACCAGTTGCTTCACTGGCTCGAAGGAATTGGTGAGTTCCAGGACAATATTGACTCTGATATTTCCGGCAAGAAGCCGTAAGTATTTAGTTTGTAAGAGTTCAAATGCCTGACTTTCACTCTTGTCCGATTCCTTGCAGGTTGCAGCTTGACCCTACTGAAGACTTCCTCGTGGCAACCGGTAATGTTCTGGTAAGGATTTGTATTATCCAACACAGTTCGATAAAATAATGTCCATATGTAACCTGTTGCTTTCTCCCTTATTCAGGCACTGAGAGAAAGTATGAAGTCTCGGGGAATAAAGCCTCCGGCGGTAAAATCAGGTAAGTCTTTTGTGGTGAGGAGGGTTCCCCTTGTTAGTCCCTTGTTTCACCTTTCTGTCCTTTTGTTTCCCCTTAGGGGCCGGGGTTCGGCTAGGATGCAGTGGAAGCTGCGCCGACCTGTGAAGAAGAATAGTACCCCCGGTGGTAAAATCATGTAAGTCTATGGGGGGTATTCCTCTGTGTATTCCCTTGGCTCACATTGCTGTTCTTGTCTTCTCCTTAGGCGCCGAAGTGCGACGGGAACATGCAGGAGGATGCGGTGGAATGTGAAGATGCTGCGAAGGCCGGTGAGTTCAGCGCGGCACTGCAGCAGGCGAGGCGACGTGCATAAAATAACTTCTTTCTTCCAGCTCGAAGGCGCGATGGATCAGGAATTCAGGTATGGATCAAAGGTATTGCTCTTGTTCTAACCTTTTCTCCTTCTTTCTCCCTTTTTCTAGGAGCTCCAAACTCGAGGCGGGCGAGGCAGAAGACTGGATGCAGACTTGCAGGCACGCTGAGCGTTACGCTGCTGGATGCAGAGTAACGCGAAGCGTGTGCTGCTCTTCGGGCGTGGTTTAAATAGCCTCCAAAGTAGTCCCAGGTAAGTATTCCTCCCCAGCCCTACCCGAGTAAAAAAATAGTCCCTAGGTAAAATAGTCCCTTCCAAGCTTCGTTTGGCTTGGAGCTCTTGCAGCATGATCTGCATCAGGTAAGTTTTAATCTATGAGCCTGGCGCCAGGACTGACTCTCCATATGAGCCTGGCGCCATAGGCGCCAGGACTGCACCCAAATAGCCCCTAGCGGGGGTTGTTGGGCTTGCTTGGGGTAACTTGATGCCTGCTTCTGGGGTTGCTGGACTTGGTCTGGGTCCCCGGGGGTAGGCATCATGACAGTTGACATCTATACAAGATCTGGGAACCTCGTTGCATGGACTCGATGAAACTCCCAACTACTTATGCAAATTTCCCTCGCAATACCATCGTAACCAATTCATTAGATTGCGCTTCAAGCTTTACAAGACCAAAGCAGTACTGATGTTGAAGCGTGATCCTGAAACTGCAGACAATCAATGTAGACACTGTAATAATGAAGTTGAATCCGCTAAACATCTGATAATTGAATGTACAGCGATTATAGCCCAAAGGTCGCTGCATCTCGCAAACTTTGCGTCAATAAATAACAACTTAGAAGAGTGGTGGAGTTATCTAATCACTGGAACAAACACACGGCTGACTTGTGCAGTGATCAAATTTTACAGACGCTGTACTGCCAGAAAACTGATGTTTCCATTAGAGAGCACAATGCAATGATATGAAGGTTCGATAAGCGAACGATCTAGTGTACATGTAATAAAAAAGTTTGTCTTTCGTAAACTAAAGTAAAAATTGCAATAAAAAAAAAGACATTGAGAGCTCCTGAGTGTTATAAGCCAGTAGAAATGGTAAAGTTAACTGAACTGTGATTTGAAGGCTACAGTGAACACGACGGAGGGATGCCAAGAGAAAGCAAGGGAAAGTGAATCCCACATTTTGATAAAGTGACTGAGCAATGGTGTAAAGACAAAGGTGAACCCAACAAAGGGGTATTACGAGAATGAGAGCTTGGGAAAAGTCTTGTGAGGCCAAGCAAAATACATTAATTTTATGGATCCTGCCTTTTCTGAAGAAACTGCTTCCTGATGCCTATAGACTCAACGGTGCTCACAGTTATGCCACTGTTCCGCCTTGAATCATGATGTAACATGGGGAAGGGAGTGCATGTATTGCTTAGCTGGGGCTCTGCGGGAGGTTAATGCCTTCTCCGCCAGAGGATCTGTTATTTGGGCACTTTTTTGATTATTTTTCTGTGAAAACGACGACAATAATAACAATAGAACTACTGTAATTTCTATTTTGCTGGGACGAAACTGTATAGCAGTGTGCTTTGTGTGCTTTGATAATCCCTCTTTTCTCACCTGTGTTTATGTTTGGTGGAGCTCTCTATCCTGTATTCTACAGGGGCATGCTGGTATGAAAGCTTTTAACTTGAGAGGCTGCGGTGTTCAAATGATTCTTGTTAGAATAATGTCCTTGCTTTTCTAGAGTTATCTTGGGTAAGTATTTGGTGAGAAAATATTATAGTACATTAGATTCTGAGCAGTCCCTACGTTGGAGAGATCTCTCTTTCGTGGGGATTGTGTGCTCCGACGTAGTTCACATCTATGACAGGTAATCACCACAGCTGTACTGATTACCTGTCATAGATGTGGAATACGTCGGAGGAACATCCCATCGAAGAACGTTACCAGGTAAGAAAGTAACTTGTTCTTCTAATATTTTCATTTTAACTTGCAGGTTCTTGGTTCTCAGAAAAGGTTAATGCCTGTGGGATGGCTGCGACTATACTCGGTTTGAAGAAGCATTTAACAAACGTAAGTTCGTCTTAACTGAGTAACTGCAGCCTTAAGAGACGAGCGCAGTAATAACTAAGTGAAGAAAACTTGCTGGAACTTCAGGTAAGCGACGTATGTACAACTTCTTCTTTCTTATTTCTATAAGTTCATTCATTAATGACAATACCTTTTGTTTGCAGGTTTTCGGAAAGCTGTAGATGAAATACCTTCGAACGATGCAGAGTCTGCTGAGGAAACTTCTGATTGAAAGCACTGTGACCACAAATGAAGACTGCTGCGAAGAAGATGCTGCGGCTGTGAAGGAACTTCTGACAGGAGATACGGAGATTACGAAATAAACAGCTGACTGAAGAAACGCTTCA
Organism: Ambystoma mexicanum; assembly: GCF_040938575.1. NCBI lineage: Eukaryota > Metazoa > Chordata > Amphibia > Caudata > Ambystomatidae > Ambystoma > Ambystoma mexicanum. Next base: position 196,256,621 of record NC_090932.1, read on the forward strand.
GAAATACTTCAGTTCAGTAAGTCTTTTAAAAAACAATGGAATTCTGTTGATTTTCTGTGGAAACTAATGTCTCTGAACTTTCTTTTCTTTGACAGGTTCTGTCAGGAGATCGCCGGTAGCGTTACTCGCTGTCAGCAGAGTAGACGTGAAGCGAGCACTCCAGCAGAGGCAGGGCTTAAGTAGCTCCCTCTGTAATAGTTTGTTATGAATTCAAAGACAAACTATTGTAATATAGGATTCAGCATTCAAAAAAGAACACCCACCTCCATTCATAGGTCTTCAATGATACAACTTGTTTGCAGTTCGGAAGGTAGTGAGGCTCCACCTAGAAACCCCTCCACGATCCCGCTTAAAAGTGCTAGACCACGTTGGAGTCTCCAGGGAAAACCCCCATGGGGAAAAAAACCCTGTGGTGTGCTGGTAGTGTGCGTGGACTCCTGAGGGCAGCAGTGATGATTTTATGATGTTGGTCCATGTCTCCGCTAAGGGCAGATGTCCTCTTGTGAAGATCTCCTAGGTATAGAGTTATTGTTCCTAAATCCTGTCAGCAAAGTCGGGGTATCCAGAAAGTGACAAGAGAGTGGAAACCTGGCCAGAAGAGACAGACAATTCGTTACTCTGCAGTTTTGGAAGAACAGAGACTTTGGACTAAACAGGGTGAAAGATCGTTGCTCTATCCAGCAGATGATGCCTAACGTTAGGTAATAAGGCTGTTACACGCGGAAACAGATACAGCGCGCTGAATAATATGCAAGCCGCCAAGTAATGCTACGTACCAAAAAGTTTTCGGGAAAAGGATGGTAAAAAGCCCAGAGAAGCCTTGTAAACCGCAGGCTGGGAACCGTGTATCTGATCACTGTGGGAAGAAAAACAAAAGAGGGAAGTCCAAGACGTGAAGTCCTAAGAAAGTCTTTGTAAGCAGTAGATAATAAATCAGAAGGTAGGGTAGATTAGGTAAGCGTATTTATGGAGCGTAGCAGATCTCTAAAGAGAGTAGCAACGCAACGACACAACTACCGAGTTTCCGGATATGCGGTCCAGGAATTTGCGGGAGTGGCTACCAGCTCATTTCGAGTGGGTGGAAACGCTAGACCGCTGCTGTTAGTTCTGGTTCCTGCCATCCTGGGGGAATTCTGAGGCAGCCGAATAACGTGAATTGGTGTTATTGCTAGGAGAGATGTAACATAGGTATAGTATGGGCTGTAAATTAACAATGGACTTGGTGGCGGTCATGTTGAGTGTATGAAAACCAATGTAAGCACTATGTGAGCCTATGGGTGCAATGGTATGAATGAGACAAATGCCATTTGTGGCAGGATTGTAGCCACTGTTGACCCACTGACTGAGATGAAGTTCCTTGCTTCCCTGGTATGCCTGAATGGGAACTGTGCTCCTTTACTGGGATTATGACAGTTTTCCCCCTGACACCCCCCCCCAAGGATGAACCCTCCGGTCCTGGTTTAGTAGGGTGGTTTTGATGAAACCTCTGATGTAATTTGGGGGCATGAATGTTTGAGCTAGGTTCCCAAGTCCTATCCTGTGTAACAAACCCTTTCCAATCTACCAGGTAGAATAATTTCCTTTTGACAATCTTGGAATCTAAAATTTCCTTTACTATGAATTCTGGTTCACCTTCTATGATTAGGGGTTTTGGTGGTGGCTGTAACCTGGTCCCTGGACTCAGGGGTTTTATCAAAGAAACATGGAATACCGGATGGATTCTCATGTGGGAGGGACATTTTAATCTTACTGCTGCAGGATTGACAATGGTCTCCACTGGAAATGGGCCCAGAAACCTAGATTGGAATTTATGTGGGGTTTTGAGTGTAATGTATTTAGAAGACAACCATACCTTGTCTCCCACTCTCGAGATATTCTTTGAAGTCTATCTGCACATTTCTTTTGCTGCAGCCAAATGTCGTTGAACCTCTTCTTGTACTCTGGTAATGTAATCATGAAGACTCTGTACTGCTGGCATCTCTAAAGATTCTGTGGGATCGAAGGTGGAGGTCAGAAGATGTAAACCGTTCTGTATGTAGAAGGGAGTATAGCCCATGGAAGTGTGTTTGGAGTTATTATAAGCATACTCTGCGATCCACAGGACATCCACCCAAGAACAATCTATCTGGTGGAGAAGACATTGAAGGTATTGTTCAAGAGTCTGATTGGTTCTTTCTGTTTGACCGTCAGTCTGTGGGTGGTGACTGGTAGATAGAGGCCAACTCACAACATGTTCTCCAGAATTGGGATACAAATTGGCTCCCTCATTCACAGATCACTGTAGATGGAAATCCATGAAGACGTACAATTTGTCCCAGGAATACCTTTGCTTATACTTAGGAAGTAGGAAGCCATATAAGGGCAATGAAATGCACCATCTTGGAAAATAAGTCCACCACGACAAGGATTTTGTTATACCCCAAACAAGGATAACGGTTGAAGCAGTCCTCTGGTTTCTGCTTTAAGCTTTTATTCTGAGCACAAATACCACAAGCTTGAAAGTAATCTATGATGTCCTTGCGCCATGTTGGCCACCAGAAATGCCTCTTGATTTTGGCCGTGGTTTTAGCGATTCCAGGCTGGCCTTCCAATGAGGCTCCATGGTAATCTGCCATAACTTTTTTTTGTAACTCCCGATGGGTTAGGTAAAGCCGACTTTGGAAATAAGGTAGACCTTCTTGAAAACAAAACCTAGGTCCTCTTGACTCCCAAGCCTCTAATTCTGAAGTGGTCATGTTAAGTAGAATGTGTGCCTTCAAGTCTTCTTCTGAGGATCCAGTGACTCCCAGCACCTTCTCTTCTGGAATTATGTTTACAGGTTCTGCTGTGCTTTGAATCTCTTCTCTTTCTCCAATCCTTGACAAGGCATCCGTTTTGCCATTACGTACCCCTCGGCAATAAGTGATGACAAAATCGTATTCCACGAAAAATAACACCCAACGGAGTTGTCGGGATGACGGAGCTTTTGCGTTACGCAAATATAGCAGGTTTCGGTGATCTGTGAAAACTGTAACAGTATGCCGGGCCCCTAACAAGTGGTGTCTCCATTCTTTGAATGCGTGTTTGATTGCTATTAATTCCTTGTCGGTGATGCTGTAGTTTAATTCGGCCATTGAGAACTTCTTGGACCAGAAGGCCACTGGATGCAGTTGTCCAGTTTCGGTATCTTTCTGGGATAGTACTGCCTGCATTGCTGCACTGGACACATCGGTGTCCACTACAAATGGTTGCTTGGGTTGTGGGTGTCTCAAAATGGGAGCGGTGGTACATTTTTTCTTTAATGTCTTGAACGCTTCTTCTGCTTCCTTGGTTCAGGAGAATGTCTTGTGCTTTCGCAGCAACAAAGTTATTGGGTGGACCAGTTGTGAAACTCCTGCTACAAAGCGCCTGTAGAAATTTGCAAATCCTAAAAAAGGTTTGACTCCTTTCACTGATGTAGGGGAAGGCCAATTTAAAACTGCGTCAACTTTTTAGTTATCCATTTGGATTCCCATAGGCGACAAGACGAATCCCAGAAACTCCACTGAGGTTGCATGAAAGGAGCATTTTTCTAGTTTAACAAAGAGCTTGTGTTGTTGCAGTTTCTGGAGTACTGCTCTTACATGGGTTATGTGTTCTTGGACCGAGTTAGAGTAAATGAGAATGTCGTCAAGGTACACTATGGTGAAGGCATCTAGCAATTCACATAAAACATTGTTCATAAAATTCTGGAAGGCTGCTGGGGCGTTGCATAAGCCCTTTCCTTCTTTAGGCTTGACAAGTCGATTTCTACACTTGTAGGGGGTTGGAGTTTTCCGGCTGTTCATTTTCTGTGATTGTTCTGTCCAACTTGTCTACTGCTCCAACTGGTTTCCATGGTGGTTTCACTGGACAGTTTCGTAATTGATGACCCACTGAACCACAATAGAGACAAAAATTCTGTTATCGTCTTTTGTCTCGTTCTTCCTTAGATATGGGACCTCAAACACCTCCTAATTGCATGGGCTCAGGATGACTTTCAGTCATTGGACGAGTTCCAGTGTATTTGGAAACAACATAAAATGAGTTAGCCTCTGATCTGCCCCGATCAGAGCGCCGGTTCTGCAATCAGTGTTCCAGCTGTATGGTCAGGTCTATGAATTTGGCACAACCTCTAGGAGGATTCACTACTCACGCTAAAATATCCTTGAGTTCTCCTCTTAATCCTCAATGAAAGAGTGTGGTTCTCTTCTCCTCAGGCCATTTGGTTTCTGCTACTAATCAATTAAAAAAGGCTATATAAGCCAACAATTCTTGGTTACCTTGGCGTAAAGAGAGCAGCTTGTTATCTAAGGCATGACCCTGAGCAGGATGAGAAGAAAAAATTCTTTAACTCCCTCCGAAAACCAGGAAAATTACTCAGTAATGGATAATCTCGATTCACTAAGGGTATGGACGAGTCCGCAGCATGTCCCCCCAGATATGACAACACAAATACCACCTTTGCCTGATCTGAAGGAAAGACCCCAGGTCTACATAAAAAGTATAAATTACATTGGTTCATAAAAACTGCAAAACGCTGTGGGTCCCCAGTAAATCTCTCTGGAGCTGCTAGTGGAATATTCCCGGGTAAAACTACTTGTAGAGGAGGACTGGGAACGGAAATTTGACCCTGTGAAACCCCACTAGGAAGTGGTGCTTGCCCTGCTTGGGAATGCAGCAATTGGCGACCCAATTCAATAGTGTGGTCTCTGTTAACCACCAACTCTCTCCTAAGAGAGTTGGTTTCAGACCTGGCTGCATGGACTTCTGCCCTTAACTCTCCCAAAAGCTGGGATAAATGATCAATTCCTGTGTCCACCATTACGCTCAGGTGGAGTATTTTAAGTACTGGCTTCGCGTTCTGTAACGCTTCCCTGGGACTCTGCGGGAGTGTAATGCCTACTTAGCCAGAGGATATGTTATTTTATTTTGGCACTTTTTGGATTCTTTTTCTGTGAAAACGACAATACTAACAATAGAACTACTGTAATTTCTATTTTTCTGGGAATAAATTGTATAGCAGTGTGCCTTTGATTATCCCTCTCTTCTCACGTGTTTATGTTTGGTGGAGCTCTCCATCCTGTATTCTACAGGGGCGCATTGGTATGAAAGCTTTTAACTTGAGAGGCTGCAGTGTTCAAATGATTCTTGTCAAAATAATGTCCTTGCTTTTCTAGAGTTATCTTGGGTAAGTATTTGGTGAGAAAATATTATAGCTCATTAGATTCTGAGCAGTCCCTACATTGGAGAGATCTCTCTTTCTAATATTTTCTCTTTTAACTTGCAGGCTCTTGGTTCTCAGAAAAGGTTAATGGCTATGGGATGGCTGTGACTATACTCGGTTTGAAGAAGCATTTAACAAACGTAAGTTCGTCTTCACTGAGTAATTGCAGCCTTCAGAGACGAGCGCAGTAATAATTATGCAAATAAAACTTGCTGGAACTTCAGGTAAGCGACGTATGTACAACTTCTTCTTTCCTATTTCTATAAGTTCATTCATTATTGAAAATACCTTTTGTTTGCAGGTTTTCGGAAAGCTGTATATGAAATACCTTTGGACGATGCAGAGTCTGCTGAGGAAACTTCTGAATGAAGGCACTGCGACTGCGAACGAAGACTGATGCGAAAAAGATGCTGCGGCTGTGAAGGAACTTCTGACAGGAGATGCAGGGACTACGAAATAAGCAGCTGACTGAAAAACCGCTTTGGAAATACTTCAATTTGGTAAGTCTTTTCAAAAACAATGGAATTCTGTTGATTTTCTGTGAAAATGAATGTCTCTGAACTTTCTTTTCTTTGACAGGTTTTGTCAGGAGATCGCCGGTAGCGTTACCCGCTGTCAGGGGAGAAGGTGTGAAGCAAGCGCTCCAGAGGAACTGTGCTCCTTTACTGGGATCATGACAGTGCACTAGTTCAGCAGTCCTGGATACCAAAACCCTTTTGGACATTTCAGTTTGAGCTACACTCTTTTGTTATACAGATCATTGCCCCACACCCTTTTGTTATATAGAGTAAGGATTTGGCAATAGGTTTATTAGTATAGGCCATTTCTGTTTTGACAAGACACCAATAGGACAGCGTTATCTTTATTTTGATGGTCGTAACCTCCTCCCATCTTAGATTTAGGTTTAGATTAGGCGTTTAACTCACCCATCTACTGTTCAATAAACCCCCTTGGATTGTACTCCTTGTATCTGTCGTACTTCTGATAACCATGCCTTCCTTACACTATTTACACATTTTTCTGCATTATTTTTAGAATCTATTGAAAATTACCCCTGATGAAGAGAGATTCTCTCAAAACGCTTTGGGCCACAACAAAAAATACATGTTATGTTTATTCTACATCGCCTTAGAATATATGTTGTCTTAAACCTATTTATAAACATTACGTTTTTCAATATTAACTCAGATACTACATGGATTTAGAAATCATAAGAGACATTCTTTTTGTTCGCTTAAAAATTGTATATTGAATGTTTAGCTAATATTTTTGATCTGTGAACTTGTGCAGGGGATGTGAGTTCCCTATTCTGGGAACTTTACTTTGTTTGGTATTGTCACCAGCCCATGTGTCAGGACTGGTTTTTCTTCCCTGTACCGTAACATTGAATACCATTCTTCTAAATGATCAAACCTAGGAGTGAATTGTATGGCATTTTTTAAAAAAAAGTTTTTATTAAATTTTACAAACAAACAAACAATAAAAACCAAGAAAATAGTGCATGTTCCGACAGTTTCATTACACTTTTCTTAATTCCTAAGCACTACTCCCTCTAACCCACCCCCCTTGTGAGTCTATTGCATTAAACCTTCAGTTTCCGCATCCTGTGGTTCGGTCTCCTCCTCCACAGGCTCGGCCGGGTCAGCTAATGACCCAAACAGTCCGGCTATCAGTGATTTCCAGGCCATCAGCGACTCATTCTCCTCCTCCCCCCTATTACTACACGCTTCTTGCCATGCCATGGTTTCAGCTTCTGCCCATTTTTGCAAGTCTTTCCACCACACCTCTATCTTCGGCACATGGCATGACTTCCATCCCATGGCAATCTTTCTTTTTGCAAGCACATAAGCCAGGTCCCTCAGCTTGCTTACATGCCTGAGCTTCTGTGGTCTGGGGAACCACCCCAGCAGACAGGCCCACACCGTATCCACTACTATCTTGACCCCTCTTTCTTCTTGTTTCTCTTTCACTCCCCTCCAGAACCTCTCTATGACCGGGCATGACCAGAACATATGCACCATGCCCGCGTTCTCTTCGTCACACTTGGGGCATGCTTGCCGTCCTGCATTTTCAAACCTCGATATCCTCCAAGGCGTCATATAAGCCCTGTGTGTTATGTACAGCTGTATCTGTTTCAGCCTGGCGTTTCTAGACACCTTCTTATGATACCCTTGCACACGTTCCCACGTCTCATCTCCCATTTGGGCCCCGACCTCCATTTCCCAGTCTAGTCTCAACTGCGTGACCTCCTTCCCCACTTTAGACATCAACATCTCATACAGTCTGGAAATCTCATGACCCCCCTCAGCTATACTATATATCACGTCTATGGTGGCATCTAATTCTTCCTCCAGCACAGTTTCAGGCCATGTTCTCTTGATCCTCTGTACCATTCTGTGATACGTAATGTACTGGCCTTCGTGCAACCCCGCTTCTTCCCGCAGCCCCTCAAAAGGAACACTAGAGCCCCCCTGCCAAATATCACCCATCGTTGCCACCCGAGCCGGTTCCCAGTGGGTCCGGAGTATCATTCGCAGCTGAGCGTCTGCCCCCGTCAATACAACCAATGGTATCTGTGGTGAGCATGGGGACGGGTCCACCATCATTTGACATGCCCTGCGCCACACCTTCCACCCCAGTAGCATCATTTTAGGGCGCCCCATCATTTCCGCCCTGGGTGCCCACATCACTTCTTTCAAATAAAAAGGTGCACAATCACGCCCAAACAGCCTAAGTTCAGAGGTCTCTTCATCAGAGAGCCATTTGGAAACATACTGCAACTGGCTTGCCACATAGTACGCCTCATAGTTAGGCAGCTTTATTCCCCCTTTGTCATGGAAGTTCTGAAGCTTCCATAACGTCACTCTGTTTCGCGTGCCATGCCACAAAAAGTCCCTACATATGCTATTCAGTTTGGTGAAGAACCCCTTAGGAATCAGGTACGGCAGCTTTGCCCAAAACCGCATGCACTTCTCAATTTTTTTGATAGCTACTTCTGTATTACACCTATGCTCTTCCTCCACGGTGTGATATATGTCTATCCCCAGGTACCGAAAAGTACTAACCGCCCACGGTACCTGCAATACCGGTAACCTCTCCGCTGGAATCCCTATGTACCCCCCAACGGGAACAGGCTAGACTTCTGGGGGTTCACCGCTGTGCCGGACAGCACAGCGTTTCTCCCGAGCACTTCCAAAATGTACTGGAGGTTTTCCTCTGGGAACCGCATGTACAGCAGCATGTCATCTGCATATAGGGAGATCAAATGCCGCTTCTCGTTCACCTCAATGCCTATGGTGTCATATTGCTGCCTCAGATAAATCGCGAGAGGTTCCAGGGCCAGTATGTAGAGCATAGGAGACCACGGGCATCCTTGTCTAGTGCCCCTGCTAAACTGCCACCTCTCTGATATCACAGATCCTGTCTTAACTCTAGCCAGCAGTTCGCTATACAAAATCTTCGCCCACCTTACATAGCCAGGCCCTAACCCGTAGTGTTTCAGGGCCGCCAGCAGCCATGGTCACTTGACGAACTCAAAGGCCTTGATCGCATCCAAGGACACGATTGCCATTTCCTCATCACTTTCTCTGCCAAACTCAATGATTCTCTGGAGTCGCCTATGATTATTGGTAATGTTTCTATGGGGGACATAGCCCGTTTGATCCGGATGTATTAATTTGCTAATGACCCTCTTCAGTCTATTCGCCAAGACAGCAGTTAATATCTTGCCGTCTTGGTTCAGCATTGACACGGGTCTAAAGGAACCACAGCTACGCCCAGGTTTATTAGGTTTAGGGAGAGGTACTATGACAGCTTCTCTCAGTGACTCCGGTAAGTGTCCCATCTTGAACGCTTCGTTTATCATTTCTAGCAGCGGGGGGAGGACCTCTTCTATATATACGTTATAAAATTTGCTTGGGAGCCATTCTGTCCCCGGGGTCTTACTAGTAGGCAGCTGCCTCACCACCTCCCCCAGTTCTTCTAGGGTAATCGGGGTGTCCAATTCCTCTTTTTCTTCCTCGCTTATCTTGGGCAGCCCCATATCCTCAAGCGTTTCTTCTATCATTACACGGCTATTTTCCCCATCTTCCCCGTATAACACTTTATAATAATCCACAAACGCTTGATTAACTCCCTCCTGGGTGTCCTCTACGCTACCATCTTCTCTCTCTATAGTTCTAATTGTGGCTCTGGGGTCTCGCTCTTATATAACCACGCCAAAAGTCTCCCCGGTTTATCACCTCCCGCATGCTGTCTCTCTATGTATTTTTTATAATTAAGGTTACACAACCTCTCCCAGTATTCTGCACATTTTTGCTGTAGCCTAAGTATCAATTCTAGCTTCTGTGCTGTATCGTCACCGGCTTTTAAGGCCTCTTCCAATTTTACTTCCGTCTCCCTCAGTTCAGCTGAAACCCCACCCTGTAGGCCCTTGGATTTCGCTATGGCCGCACCCCTCATGACAACTTTAAAGGCCTCCTATAGTGTTCCCGCCGAGTCCACACTCCCAGTATTTGTTTCAAAATAGTTTACGATCTCCTCCCTCAAATCCTCTCTAAAGAAGGGGTCTCGCAACGTCTCCACTCGTAGGCGCCATGTCGGGATCCTCGCCCTCAGGGGGCAGTATTATCACACAAGAATCAGGGGCGAGTGGTCCGAGAGGACCCTGGCCCTATACTCTATGTGTGTGATCTCCGCTATCATTTCAGGTGATGCGAAGACATAGTCCAGCCTCGTTGATAACTACTGTGGGACAGAATAATGTGAATATTGCCTTTCCCGGGGGTGCCATACTCTCCATGCATCTTCCAACCCAAAGTCTTCAAGCAGTGTCTGTAGCGCCCTGGCTGCAGGGGCCGGTCTTTCCAATTTCCCATCCGATCTATCCACCCTCTGGTTCAATACGCAGTTGAAGTCCCCTCCCCAGATCACTGCGCTTCCCACACATACGCTCAGGTTCGCACTCAATGTCCTAATGTACGCCGCTGTGTTCTAGTTTCGGGGCGTACGTGTTAACAATACTTATCTCCCTGTTCTCTACCAGTCCCCTCAGCATAACCATCCTCCCGTCTGTCTCAGCCACCACTTGCAATCGCTGAAACGGGACATGTGGCGCCACCCATATAAGTACTCCTCTTGCGTAGGCCGAGTACGATGAGCCCACCAACACCCCCTTCCACTTTCCTGCAATCATGTCCATCCTCTCATGTGTAAGGTGGGTTTCCTGCAGCAATGCAATATCTATTTTCTGCCTGCGCAGATACAGCATAACCTTGTTCCTTTTTAAATAGCTATTAAGCCCTCGCACATTCCATGTGAGTATTTTAAGGTCCTGCATGGCCTGATATAATCCCATTCCCTCCCCTCCCCTCCCCTCCAGGTGCAGTTTAACTTTGAGTTCCAATCCAATCTGTATAGGCTCGCATCCCATTCTAAATCCGTTTTAACGAAAAACACACCAAACTTCCCGCTCCCTCTCCCCCCCACCTCCTATCCCTTCCCCAACATCACCCCCCCCCCCCAACTGTTGCCCAGCTCCATCCCTGGATCTCAGGCTCCCCCGCATCTAGCTCTTTCCGGCTCTCGCCTGCACTCGAAGCTCCGCAGGGTGAGGCCGCCCTAGTGGCCAACCTACTACAACTACAACTATAATTCGGGGGGTAGGGTGCTTTCGCCCTGCCGCTCCCATAGCACATCGAATAACTAGACATTGCCATACAGTTTAAATATATGTACCCGCCACTATATTCCAGTCTATCAAGTCTCTCACAATCAGCTGTATTTTATCGAATATCAGCCTCCTACAGCCAGGCCCATTGTTCTTAGCCTTCGCCTAGGCGCCCTTGGGATGTTCACACGCCACCATAACAGTATGCATACCGTATCTGAGTCACTTATCACGTCCATCTTGGGTCTCTTCCATGTCTTGTTCCGGGCAGCCCTGCAGATCCAGCCATGTTGTTGCTTCTTCCGGAGTGTCAAAAAAATGCATTTTGCTCTTATGCACCACCTTCAATTTCGCAGGGTACAGCAGCATATATTTTATCCCAGCCGCCCGCAGCCTCCTTTTGATGGTTACATAGCTGTACCGCTGCCTTTGGACCAGCATAGTATAATCCGTGTATGCCGTGATAGTGCTCGAGGCCCTCTCGATTGTTCCGCCTTTTCGAAAGTACTCCAGTATTTTCTCACGATCTTTGTAGTTCAGTATTTTGGCGATTATCGCTCGTGGAGGGGTCCCTGGTCTCGGCTTCCTCATGAGGGCTCTGTGTGCACGCTCCACCACAAATCCCTGCGAGCGTGAACCGGCCCCAATTCCTTGTAGGAGTAAGTTCTCAATGTAATCAGTCGGGTCCTGGCCCTCCTCACCTTCCGGCAAACCCACCACGCAGATATTGTTTCTCCTCGCTCTCCCTTCTGCTTCTTCTGCTCGAGACTCCAAGTTGGCCACCTGTTGCTTAAGGACATGGATCTCCTTTGCATTGTTGGTGCTGGTGTTCGTGTTAGTTTTCACTGCACCTTCCAGGCTGCTTGTGCGTTCCACCAGCCCCCTGACATATTGTCTCAGCAGGGAGACTTCAATGCCCACTGCTTCAATTTTAGCCTCCAGGGAAGTGCGCAGGTCCAACATCGCAACCCCCCAAGATTCTTTCAGCTCCGTAATGGCTTCTAAAATCTGATGATTATCAGCCGCTGTGATGCCCTCAGCTTGTGCCATCGGGCCTTTGGGTGCGATGGCCGCAGGAGACTGTTGTGTTTTCGCAAAAATATCCATTGTGGGTTGTTTGTTCTTATTCTTGCCCACGGCCCCTTGCGCCGCCATTTTCCGGCCTTCATTGGGCCTCCCTATTACGATTCAGCGTCCGCGTGTCTCCCCTACTGTATTTTCCGCTCTTATCAGCTGTTGTGGTGATCTTCAGGCAGTCGCGACATCCACCTCCTCTCACCGCTGCTAGCTGCTCATCAATGCCGAGCGAGCGCTTCTCGTGCCTGTCGTGGTGCGGCCTGCCTTTTCACACCTCTGCTGCCCTCGGGCTCCTGCCGTCCGGGCCAGCACCCAAGCCTTCGCGACCCAAGGCCCACCGCCCCAGGGGTTTCGCTCCGCCTTCACTTCGCCATTGTCGTTCTTTCCCTGTGGCCGCCGCCTCTATTCGTCCTCTTCGGGTGCCCTAGTTTCGTTCCCTTTGTTGTCGGACATCTTGTGTGACAATGGACCGAACAGCCGCCGCCGTTCGTCGAGCAATTCCTCCAGATTCCCGCTTATGACTCTCTCGATCTTTATACAATGAGCAGAGCATACATTCCCGTGCGTGTGTGATCAATTCTGGAACCAATGGCGCACTTTCAAAGGTAGTTTTCACGGATCATCTGTCGGATCCTCCGGAGCTACACGGGAAGCACGTCCTACTCCATGGCTGCTCAAGCCACGCCCCCTGTGGCATTTTTAGTATTATGTTAAGATATTAACATGAATTATGAATTATAGACTGTAAATATGAACGAATTATGTAATGTAAATATGATTGTGTATTTTATTTTTTGATAACTTTTATGTTGTAACATAATGAAATGTGGAACGTTTACTTTAATAAAACCATTATCACAATTTAAAAAATGGCTTATTGTAAAACCTAATTTTTCCATTAGGGACTTCAAGTCCCATAATTCCCTAAGTATTGGGACGAAGAAGAGTGCTGAAAACATACCATGTTGCAGGAGTAGTCAACTCATTAATGCAGATGACCCAGACCTGAGGGAGACACAGAAGCTTAAAAGCCCCCCTCAGGTGCTAGAGGAGGAGTTGTTGGTGAAGACCAGAAGCAAGAAGCGTAAGCAGTGTGGCTCGTGCTGGCAGCCCAGGCAAATGCAGAGGAGAGAGAAGACACCAGGACCACTGTTTGGTAGATATACGCTGCTGGTTCTTAGAGGGTCTGTGTCTACAGAAATCTGAAGTGTAGAGGTTGCTCAGTAGGAAGCGTGCAGGAGGAAAGTGTACCCCCTTGTGACCAAGTCTGCAGAGGATGCGCAGCGGGAAGCATGCAGGAGGTTGTCTCAGATGGCTGGCATCTACCTGAGGGCACAGAGGCTGTCTCCAGTGGCTGGGGTGCACCAGAGTGCCTCTGGAGCAAGAGGAGCTCCAATTAGAAGTGGCGTTGGCGAAGGCGGATGACCAGAAGCAGTATGTCGGGTCGCGAGGGGCCACAGCAGCAGATGTCATTAGAGCGAAGAAGGTTATGGTATCAAAGCAAGACAGACACAAGTGATCACAGTTCAAGGGTGTTTATTAAACATTAAAGTTGGTGAGATAAACGCCTAAGCTAAACCTAACTCTAGGATGGGAGCAAGCTACAACTATCAAATAATAATAATACTGTCCTAGTGGTGTCTAGTTAAATAAAAAGGCCTATACTACAAAAAACCTATTGCCAATCCTTACTGCTACATTTACAAAAGAGTGTGGGATAATGTTCACAAGAAAGGAAAGCAGTGTTCACAAAATGATAAGTCAGGATGTTATCGCCGCGGTCTCCCTTCACCACATTTTTAGCATGTGACAAGGTGGGATTCTCGAGCACAGCACACTTCCTGGCTTCTCCAGCATGAGGTTACATTTCCTCTTCTAGTATCAGGGCCTTCTGTGCTTAAGCCTCTTCACAGGTAAAGTCTCTTACTTCAGAGGGCCTGATACACCAGAACAATAAAACAAACGTTCCTTCAGGTAATCTTTACGTGGGGTGAATACCTATCACCCTTGGATCCCCCTGAGCCAGGTTCCGATCCTTTTCTCAGTTGTCAGCCTCCCTCAGTCCAGTTCAGACCAACCACTCACTGTGGACATCCCTCAGTCGGGTTCACACTTGTCATCACAATGTTCATAGGTGTTTTAACACGATGCAGGATTCACTTCCCTTGCCTTTCCAGCCCCCAGTCAGGCTTCCTCTTGAGCTCCCAGTCAGGCTTCACCTTAGTTCTACTATCACTATGAATTCGTAGGCATCCCTCAGTCGCGTTCACACTTGCTCCAGTATCATAGTTTGCTTTACTTAGTTTTCCTCTTCTTCTATATCCGTAACTCTTTAAACAATAGCACAAGGTTCAGATTAGGTCACCCTCGTCTGGGTTCAGACCAACCAGAGCGCTTGCTGATTCTAACAGAGACTTCCGAAGGGCAATCTTGTCTCGCTGGGTCACTCTGTTAGACGACGGCAAGTGCTGGCTTTTTACCATTACAATTCGCACTACATTCCCCTCAGCCGGACGCAAACTCCAATTTGTAACTATAAAACTGTTAGATATATTTTCTGCAGGAGTTACACCTAATTCTGTGGTATTTCATTATGGTGGTAAATAGTGGCAGATTCCCTTTTACAGTGGTAAGACTCCCCTCAGAATATAGTTTAACAAATGTCCTTTTTCTACCAGGGTTACTCACTCAAACTTAATTCTGGACTTGGTACACTCAGTATCTAATGGTATTTCCACCTCTCAGCATCTTATGTATGATGCCAATGTATGCTCTAACAGCCAAAGTGAAAAATATATATCACACTATAAGCAAACAATTGTACACACATGTCAGGCACTCTTAAGACTCACTTATTAGGAAAAAAACATACTTCAGATTTTACTACATGTGGTAAAATGAATGACCGCCTATGGTAATATAAGCCCAGCCCCTGTTGAACCTCAGTCTGTGCACTAAAAAAATGCAGTCATGTAATAAAAATATAACCTGTTTGTTTCCAAATCTCTAATTTTATGTAACGTTAAAATTCAAAGCTGTTCAGGCAATTACATTAGTTGATACAAACCATGTGTACATAAGAATGCAAAACGCTTTTCATTAGAGTGTTCGCACACATTAACAGAACCAGCTGTGCACAATCTTACCATCCGACCTTGGCCACGAGGAAGCTGGCATGAACCGCAATTTGAGAGAGAAAAAAGAAATAACAGTGCAAATGCCTTCATGAACATTTGAAAACGCATACACCTCTGCTTCCCTACCTGACTGCTTGCCAGGCACACTGCAATTTTTCTCACTTTTGACCTATATTACCTAGAGTTGATGGTAATACTTCTGTCCCAATTTGGCAGGGAAACTGGGGTCGCGCAGATAAGCCCAGTGAACAACCCTCAGCTTGGGAATCTGTCAGTCTGCCAGCTTGCTGCAAATACTGTCCCTCCATGTAGGATACCAGACTGCCTCAGCCCGTTTTAGCATTCAAAGATCCCAAGATGTCTCTCTCAGGATGTTTCTGAATGACTGACCACTACACCCACTCACTGTCCCTTTTATAATTTCCCCCTGTCATTCAAAAGAAATCCTTACCCTCAGCCAGATCCTACCACCAAACCCCAGGTGGTTTTACTGTTGGACAGCACTAAGATACATTTCTTCCTGTGATTTTTCCGTACACACAATGGCCATCTGTAACAATGCCCTTCTTTGCATAGTTCATCCTAGCAAACAAGCCCATGCTGCACGTTTAAAATCCTCATTGAATGAAGCCACATGCGTTTCAAATTTGGATTCTTTATTTATTTATTTATTTATTTCTTTTTTATTTGATATGGTTGAATTTAATCAACCTTTCAAAAATGAAATGATTACAAAACATATGACAAGATAATCAAAAATTTGAAAACGAATCATTAAACAACACTAATTATTAATCCATAAAGGACAAACAATTGTTTAAGACAAACTACAACAGTTACAACGTGAACAAGAGAGATAAGAGACCAAAAACCCAAGAGCCAAGGAACTCATTCTCTACCATTTCATGTGATTGATTGATAAGGATTGAAATATGATTTACGATAAGTGGAAATTACAATACATGCCAAGTATGTCAAATCAATAGAAACTCTAGATTATCTATGTGCACATTTAGATTTGATGATTTAACATATGCAAAGAAATTAATCAAGGTGGTCCCCCTCCAAGTTGAGGCTAGTAAAAAAGTTTACAGCTGCAATTTGAACTGCTAGATTGTTACAACCTAGTAAAACTGCCCAGCATTCACATTGCAAAATGTTTCCCAAATATTGGCAATGTCTGGTGAACGCTGTTAGTCTCTGTGGTAACAACACTCTAAACTCTGTCAACAGATGTGCAAGAGTCTCACCCTTGGTTTTATCTTGACAGAAACGACATACATTTTGGTCAGGTTTACATGCTCCTCGTCTTGCTTTGATATCGCGTGTTAGCCACAAATTAAATCGAAAGCGGAGTATTCCACTCCGAAACTGCGGAGAAGGAGCACGAGTAAGATACTTGGGCAGAATACTTCGTTTATTTGGGGGAAATCGTGCATCATTGCCGTCACGATATGTTCGACACAATTCACAGGTTTTAATCCAATCAGTTTGATAGATTTTAGATTTTGCTTTATCTGGATTATGTACCAACAAATTGATGGAGATTTCTGCGGTTGCTAATGTTATATATACGTGATCAAGCCAATTCAAGATGAACTTGGATTGTTTCTTTGAGAAAAGGAATTGCGAGAGTGTTTCAAGCAGTGTATTGTCATTTGGTGCCATCAGACACTTCCCAAATAGAGCACACATATGCCAACTATATTGGGCTTCGAGGGAAAGAAGGCCAAGTTCGTATCTGATCCACGCTATTGGAGTCCATTGGGGAAGGTGAAGAATTCTACGCCAATAAATTTCTTCCCATTGTGTGAATTTAAACTTAGCGGCCACAGGGTAGGATTCAAGGCCATATAAAAGGATAGGGACTATTTTTTTGGTCCAGAAGTGCCAAGCTGGTAAAATAGAAAACTTCCCATATTTATGCATTATAATGCGTGTCTGGGAGATGGCCGATGTCAACTTGGCCTCCACTCTCTCGATCTGCCCGTGTGCTCCTTGTTGTCCATCAAAAATGGTACCTAAATAACAATAATTTGGTACCACACTAATAGGAGTTGCATCAATGGTCCACATGTATGTCAATGGCCTCGCACGTTTGGGGGAGTACTGAACAATTTGAGATTTAGTCAGATTTATGGAAAGTTCATCTATTTGACATATTCTTGAAATGCACCCAATAACCGTTGTAGCCTGACCTGAGTTCTAGAAATTAGAACAAGGTCGTCAGCATACATCAAGGATTGTACTTGTTGACCATTCAATTTTGGAGAATCTGAGATGACATAACCTAACAGAATTTTCACATCGTGGATATAATAATTAAACACCGCAGATGATAACGAGCAACCTTGCTTGAGTCCACGATGAGTGGGAATTTTTTCCGTTAGAATGCCATCTAAAGTGATGCGTATTTGAACGGAGGTGGCATGGTGTAATAAATGAATAATGTCAATTAAAGTTGTTGGGCAGTTATCTCTTACAAGCTTTTGTAGTAAGAGGTAACGACTTACATATTCAAAAGCGGCGTTTAAATAAGATGAAAGCGAAAAAAACGTGTTGCTTAATTTCATGGCATTGGGCTTTTATAGCGTTTAAAGTCAACAAATTAATGTTGGTGCCCATGCCTGCCATGAATCCTGTTTGATTTGTGTCGCGATGTTGATTAATTCCTGTCCAGGTATTAAAATTACAAAGGACCAGTTTTGTGAAGATTTTACCTGGGGCGTCTAACAACGCAATCGGTCGATAATTTGCCGGGACAGTTCGGTCACCCTTTTTAAATACGGGAATTATTATTGATGTCTTCCAAGAAAGTGGAATGACACAAGTGATCAAGATGTCTCGAAAAATCATGGACAAAATGTGGGCCCATCTGGATGCATGTGTCTTAAACATATGGTTTGATAAACCATCAGGACCCTCGGCTCTTGAGGAGCTTAGTTTCTTAATGATGTTGTGAATAACTTCTTCTGAGGCTTCTAAATTCCAAGATGCTTTGGATAACAAAGTATACTTGAAATTTGCATATTGGGGATCAGCATATAGGGCGGAAAAATGCTTGATCCACTCATGCTCATGAACGCCGTTGAGTTGTGCATCTGCTTGCTGGTTGCAGGTGTGGTTGTTCAAAAGAGACCACATGCTTGCTGAGTTTTTATTTCGCATGGCATAAGCCATAGCTTCGCTATCATGTTGAAATAGTATGGATTTTTGGCCACAAAGCCAGTTCTTATATCGACATTTAGCTGTCCTTAAGGCCTGCCAATTGTTGGCAGAGTCAGACTGTAGGATTTGCCTTTTTAACATCCTAAACTCTGCCTTCTTTTTGCAGATGATAGCATCAAAGACATGAGTATGTTTGACAACATTGGTGTGAGGAATAACTGCCATTTGAGCAAATGTTTGTATCACGTCAGTGTATTCATTAGCACCATGATGATGGAATTTAACGGCAATTGATTGCTCAAATGTGTGCAAGGTGCTCGCTGACCATTTTAAGCGAGTACGAGAGCTATTAACTATCAAGTTTTTGATGTTATATCGATCTCGGCATGGAGACAGAGGTTTCAATTTAAGCTGAAGAATCAGCATACAATGATCACTGTTTGGATGATCTTTTACAGTGAAAAGTTTGGATTCACATGATTTGAATATAGACTAATTTGCACTCAAGGTTAAAGGACATGGGATTCAGTTTGTTAATTGGGATTGTATTAAGTTATTATGTTAATGTATATGAGTTATTAAGTTTGGTGCAAATTCACTCAAATGAAATACCATCCAACAATTTTAAACATGTGCTTTTTGTTCATGGACCCTGTGCATTTCCCATTTGGCGTGCGCGCCGCTGCATTTTCCACTGCTTGTATGTGTTTCTATTTGTCTGTTTCTATATAAAGTCCACTAACACTACATGTGCATACTAAGCTAATAAACCCCTGTAACTCACAGCCCCCCCAGCTATTCCTACATTTCCCTCCTTTTTTTTACTGCTGGGACCCACCAGAAATCACTGCAGGAAAAACAAACCATATGCTTCCAAACGCATGTGTTGCTCTCAATTAAATTTCCCATACCTGAAAATAAATAATATATACATTGACATCCAGACATTATGCATACCTCCAGCTTTGAATAAAATAACTATCAGTGTCAATCATAAAAATAACAATATCTTTAAAATGAATAAACAATGGTATATATTTTTTAGAACTGTTATTTAGATATTGATCTCTTTTTTATCTTTAGATCTCATCACTTTTTTTTATCAGTGATCTGACTTATTTCTTAATTATATATTTTGTGTCTTCTTTTGAAAAAGTATATAAATATTTCTTCTTTTTAAGACATTTTTGAATAAAATAACTACCATTGCCAATCATAAGAATAACAACAATATTTTTTAAATGAATAAACAACAATGGTACATATTTTTTAGAAATGTTTTTTTAGATATTGATCTCTTTTTTATCTTTAGATATCATTTTTTTATCAGTGATCTGATTTCTTTTTTAATTATATATTTTGTATCTTCTTTTGAAAAAGTATATAAATATTTCTTCTTTTTAAGAAAAAATGTTTCTTGGTTTTTTAAGATCTTTTCATGTTATGTTATATTAATGTTACTTTTAGAGAGCACGGTCACCCAGGGGTATCTTGGCACTAGGGGAGGGAAGCAGCAGTCTAGCTCAGGTACAGCTCAGCCTAGAATACATGTGTTTTAACGGCCTTTCTAAAGGCTAGATAGTAGGATGTTTTCTTAATAGCTAGCAGAAGGTCGTTCCATAGAACTGCTGCTGCTATGGAAAACACCCGGAATCCAACCCGTATCCATTTATAAGTCAGAACCTCCAGTCGATCAGCCGAGGCGGAGCGCAGGCTATGGCTGGAATGGTAACGGACAAACTTAGTTTGAAGATATTCAGTGTGCTGATCATGGAGGGCGTGATGGACTATACACAGTGCTGTAAAGTTGACCTGCTGGGCCACCGGGAGCCAATGGAGGGCTCGAAGCACTGGGGAAATATGCGCTCCATATGACGTGCCCGTAGCGACATGCGCAGCTAGATTCTGCAATCGTTGCAACTGCTGAATCAGGCCCTTCGGTTTTGCCAGATACAGGGAGTTGCAGTAGTCTAGTTGAGATATCCCCACGGCTGCCACCACTGGAGGACAAAGTGGGGCGGGAATAATGGGGAGTACCTTCTTTAGGATTTTTTGTTGGAAATGGCTGGCTTGGCATACCACATTGGCTTGCTTATCCATAGAGAGTGTCACTGAAAGGATGACCCCTCGGTTTTTCATCGGGAGAGAACCTAAAGACGAGGGCCAGAAGTAGGACACCCAGAGTGTGGGATCAGGGGGACAACCCACTACAATCACCTCAGCTTTGTCTCCATTCAATGTGAGCCAGTTGCAGTTCATCCACTCTCCCACGGCCGTCAAACACTCCCGCAGGCACGACGAAACACTGGCCTGATCGAGATGTAATTGGATTAGGCTCTGGGTATCGCCGGCGTACGAGTAGGATCTGACACCAAAGGAGTGGATCAGACATACAAGGGCCCAAATATAAATGTTAAATAAGATTGGAGACAGGGAGGAGCCTTGTGGCACTCCACAACTCAGGTGACAAAGGACAGTACTTGCCCTGATATGCCCAACTGGGCAAGGCGGGACAGCAGAATGGAGTGGTCGACCGTGTCGAATGCCGTTGATAGATCTAACATGATCAGGGCACCCACTCCACCTCAATCCACCAGTCTGGCCATATCATCCATGACAGCGACCAGTATGCTCTAAGTGCCACTACCAGGTTGAAAACCAGACTGAGCATGATCTAGAAGATGGGAGGATTCAAGAAATGAGGAGAGCAGAGGTGACAGCATTGACTCAAGAAGTTTATATCGGAAAGGAAGAAGTGAGATAGGATGGAAATTGGATAGAAAAGTGGGGTCCAAGGATGGCTTCTTCAAAAGGGGTATAACCTTCGCTGCCTTCAGTTCCTGCGGAACCAGCCCAGACTGACATGAGTCATTAATGGCCATTGTGATCTCTGCAAGGAGGTCCGGAGAGATCTCCTTCATAACCCATAGGGGGATGGCATCAGAAGGGGAGCAGGATTTGATTTTTTGAATAGCCACTAATACTATCTCGTCAGAGAATCTGGGAAAGGTTGATCAGCTCTTTGTTGCAGGATGAGTAAAAGTCACAGGGTAAGTAGAATTATTAGCAGCGGGTGGGGCTGCTGTGATGATCATAGAGATGTTTTGTCGAATAGTTTCGATCTTCATGATGGAATATTTTGACAGAGCATCACATAGCTTTTGGGTAGGAGTAACATGGTTAGGAGTCAGTTTCTCAGAAGAGGAGAGAGCCTTAACAGCTGAAAAAAGAGCCCTGGGCTAACATAGAGAGGACTAAATTTTGGTTGTGTGGTAAGACATTTTCACCGCTTTAATGGCAACAGAATAGGCAGCTGAGCATGCTTTATATTGTAGTTTTTGAGCAGGGTCATACGTTCTCCGCCATTTACGTTCAGCTTGTCGTAATTTGAGGCAGGCATCTTTCAGGATATCTGTAAACCACGGCTCTGATGGCAACCTATGAGGCTGAACCAGTCGTAAGGCAGCGACCACATTTGCAGCCTCTAAAAATGCCTGAGAAGGAAAGGCCAGCAAACGCACTGTAACAGTACTACAGTACTACACTTGGCACAGATCGAAGTAACCATATTTTGAGTATCTGCAGTGCGCCATGAACGTTGCCAGGTTTTACCCACTGGATTCTTCTTTGGTGTGCCCACGGCATCCAGCATACAAGAGACCATAAAGTGGTCTGACCACAGTATGGGTTCAACTGACTGAATAGTCAGGAGTGATTCTTTGGCAAAGATCAAATCCAGCATGTTGCCCAATTTATGTGTAGGGCATTTTACATGCTGATAAAGTTCAAGATCTGACAAACTGTCAGCAAACAGGTCAAGAACTTGGGGTCTAGGTATGTTAGATGAGTATATTGCACTTGAAGATTGGCTAGTAGGTCCGGGAAGCGTTCAAGAAAAATACTTTGGGAGCCAGGAGGGTGATATATAAGGAGAAAGTGGCAAGTAGTCGTAGATGAGATAATACATCTGAAAAGAAGAGCTTCCATGGGGATGTCATGGGGAGAGTCAAGTTGAGTTATAAGAAATTCTGCCCTATATATAAATGCAATCCGGCCCCCACGGTGGAGTGGCTGGCGATCTGCATGTATAATACAGAAACCTGAAGGAATAGCGTGTGCAAGAGAACTCCACCAGTCTTTTTGATCACCACCTTTGAGTGTATGGATTGATTTGTTTTTCTTTTTTAACTGTTGACCTACATTTTGTTAATTTTTTTTTAGAAGCAATAATTAAATAATCAACATTTCCAGAAAATATTTGAACACATCTGTGTCATCCAATCGAATCCCAAAATCAGTCAAATGAAAATAAAAAATAAAAACCCTTCATAATCAAATAAGAGTCTTTGTAAATACATCATGTAGAAAAGTAGTTTGTAATAGCAAGAGTAGAACAGCGTATGCATCAAGTATGTTCTGTCCATAAGAGTTTGTGGTACAAGCACGCATGATACCGCAGTTGGCAGAACTCCTCCAGTCCAGAACTCCATGGGATCTCCTCCAGGGGCGTCAGCTCCATAGATTTCCAGGCTCTTCCACTTCACCCCCTTCTTCGGTCCCGGGGCTTTCCAGGGGACTCTGATCCAGCAGTATCCTCCAGCGGTCCAGTGCTCCAGGGATCTGGTGCTGACGAGGAAAGTAATTAATTTTCAAGAGTAAACAGAAAAAGACACATTGAGTACCAAGCTCAATAAACCTTTCATTCCCTTTTCCACTGGAGCATCTGAAATCAAATGTCATTATTATTACACAAATACAAATTATAGACATAACAGGCCATACAACCAAAACAATTCCAAAAATACATCGCACCCACATTGTACCTTCAGATAAGAACCCCATGGTACTTTTCATGTACCAGCAATATTTACACTTACTCATTTGCTAGGGCAAACCCTCCATATTATATATATGCACTTGCACTTTACCAAATGTCAAATGCAACATTATGTGATCTTCCTCTCTTCCTCTCCTTAAACCCTCTGGTCTTGAACGAGAGGTTTTAAATCTTATGAGGTTTGCACATTCCTATAATTCTACATTTTACTTGCTAATACCTTCTGACTTTTGTAGCATTAGATGATGTGCCCATTCATTAACATTTGAATACAGTATGAATTACTGCCTTAGAGTGCAATCATTGCAGAAATATAAAAATGTAAACAATGGAACACTCATCGAATTTTGTATTAACTGTAAACGCGATGCAATGTGCATTTGTATAATTTAATGGGAGTTGACACTTGCATAATCCATTCAGATGCAGACGCACACGAAATCGCACATAGCGCAGCACACACAACAAAAGTAGGCGGAACAGGGGGCGTGACACGCGGAATGGGGAACAACGCGTGAAAATGTGGGCATCACGGGGGAAGTACAGGAGGCAAAAGCGCGGAACGCCCACACGCACGTTCAAAACACGTATTCATGGAATTGAACGGGGCTAACGCGTGCGCCAAAGAAGATGCGCTAATCCGGAAACACGTACGCCAGCAGAAAGCAGGCGTACGTGGACCCGCGCAGCATAAAAGTGCGCACAAACAACAAACAAGCTCAGACGCCAGGATGAATATACTGTTCCTAGCAGCAGTGGTCGTGGGATACCGCAGGAGGAGGAGGATAGTCAGGCCCAGAATTTTTACACCCAGAATAAACCTTTTTGGGATGCCTGATGACCAGGTGTATGGGAGGTACAGGTTTCCACCTCACATAATACTCAACCTGGTCAGTGAGTGGGAGGATGACCTCACATCACCCACCCTGTGCTCCCAAGCACTCAGCCCCCTGGAGAAGGTCCTCAAAGTACTGCACTTCTTGGCCACTGGATCATTTCAGCGGACGACTGCTATAGTGGGGGAGGGGGGTGTCACAGGCCACGCAGTCACGCTGCCTACACTAGGTGTTGGCCATCATGACTGCACGCCCATCAGTCCGCAGGCACATATACCTGCCCAGAACACCTGCAGAAAGGCAGGCTGCCGTCCAGGATTTTTACGGGGTGGCACAATTCCCCAAAGTGCTAGGTGCCATTGATTGCACCCATGTGGCTCTACGTCCCCCCAGGGCATCTGAGCACATCTACAGAAACTGCAAGCACTGGCATTCCATCAACGTCCAGGTAGTATGTGATGCCAAGGGAATCATCACCTCAGTATATGCCAACTATCCAGGGTCCATCCACGACAGTTTCATTTACAGAATGTCAACCCTAAACCGGGACCTAGAAGCTGGGCGGCATGGCGATACATGGCTGCTTGGTGAGTATAAATGCCTCTGCACATGCATGCATGTCACATACTGAGTAATGTCACAACCCCACTAATGATACCCATCATCACCTCTCCAGGGGACAGTGCCTACCCTCTGAGCACCCACATGATGACGCCAATTCGGAACCCCACCACGCCACCCGAGGTAAGATACAACACAGCCCATATTGCAACCCGGGGCATAGTGGAGCGCACATTCGGAGTGCTCAAGTCACGCTTTCGCTCCCTTGACCACTCTGGTGGGCAGCTACTATACGCTCCCCCAGTAGTGTGCAGGATAATAGTGGCAGCATGTGTCCTGCACAACGTTGCAACATGCCGGGGCCTGCCGGTGGACATGGTGGTGCCCCCACATCCCCAACCACATGCACGCCCGCTGCGCATGGGAGGGGAAAGGGCACGTGGTGAGGCAGCCCGTATGCAGCTGGTGGCTAATTACTTCACCTAAAATCACACCCCTGCGGAGTGCACACAGCCCTGGCACATACCAGCTGACAATGATGATGACATAAGGGACAGTCAACTGTCACTACCATACCAGCCTGAGATTGGTCACCTGGAAGTGCTACATTGTGTGCATCCCTACCTACTTAAAGACAACCAATGATGTGTGATAAAAAAGACACACATATTCATGCTGCATGAATGACTACCCACTTGCAAAATACAACATGAAACTAGCGCCATGTCACCCAACCCCTCCCCATCTCAGCTACCCAACACACCATGGCATGTCATGCAATGTGAAACCAACCAAATGAATGTACAACGCATGACACAAGTGTCACAAAGTGTACTGTCCGAAATGGAAACAGGCCACAGACAATATGCTCCCAGTAATCAATAAGAAACAGCACACATGAACAAATACTTACAAGCAACATAATACAGAAACACAGGATGAAACAGTGGCAAAATATGACAGTACAGAATCAAAGTAGTGCAAGTCTTACAACCTGAATACGCCAGCACATCGACCCCTTCCAACTGTACAGTGTTACTGCCACGCAAATGTCTCAGTGTACTGCATACAACATGAACTCCATCTGCAAAGTAGACGGCCTTGTGAAGACGTGAGGAAGGAACCTGCAAATTAGGAGGAAGACATGGATGCACAAGCACATATCAATACAACATGCAGTGTACAAAACAACAACAATATCCACTAGGAATGCCTACACAGTATTGACTACAGACTACCCACACAGCTCATGGGAGCCCAACGTCACTGTGTAATTCACTGTCACTTGGTCACACCCTTTGCAAGCCCATGGAAACGGGAAGCAGGAGGGGTGTGTGTCTCACGAACCCAAGCATCTAACCCAAACTCAGGACAAGCCTGCATGTGCCCAGCCGGAATACAGTGGATGCCCACGGGAGCCACACAAGGCAACACACTGTAAAAAAAAAAAATCTAAAATGGCCATGTGGAGGCCAGGGGGCTGGGGGAGGCCACCCAGAAGGTTCGAGGACAGGGTGCACACCAACACCTATCTGCGTGGATGTTGCGAAAAAAAAAATACCTCCTTTGGCTCATGGCCTGCACGGCTATGCCATTGTGGGAGAACTGCTGTCGCTCTCCTCACCCTCTGCCGCTGCTTCAGGAGGTGGTGGCACTATGGGAGGCAGCCCACGCAAAGCCCTGGTATGGTCCTCCATGGCAGCAAGCATGCGGGTCTGGAAGGTCTCATTCTGGAGAATTAATGTGCGGAGATCCCCATGCAGCACCTCACGGGTTGCCTGCATTTCTGCACGCATGGCCTCGCGTGTTGCCTGCATCTCAGCTGAGAGCGAATGTGTGAGCTGCTCCAGCTGCTGTTCTGCCCTAAAATTAGTGGAAGCCTCAAGGTCAACCAGAGTCTGCCTGTGGGTATGTAGTTCTTCCCTCAGGGCATCTCTGTGGGCCTCGGACTCTGCGCCAATCGATATCAATCAATTGATACCGATTGGCGCAGAGTCTCCAGTGCCTCCCGTCGGTCCCTGTTGGACACCATCATGTCTTCCTGTGTGATTGGCAAATGGAGTCTGTTCCCTGCTGTTGTTGCTCCATCTGCCTTTCAGGGGGAAGAATGGAAGTGGCAAACCTCTCCATTGCCTGAGCCATCATTTCTACTGATGCTGCCTGATGGGTTGCAATACTGTACATGGAGTTTTCCCATACAGTATTGCCTGGTGGCACACGGCCACCGCGTCGACGGGCACCACACCTGTTTGGGGCAAGACGATCTGCACCTTGCTGTGCTGGCACTGTCTGAGGCGGCAGGACTGCATTCCCCCTCTGATCTGCTGGCCCAGGAACAGGATCAGATGCTGTAGAGTGTGACCCTGGATCCGTAACCGCCAAAGGCAGACTTACCAACACTGACATCCCCATAGAGGGTTCTACACCTGGTCCAGGTGGGTTGGACAGAATAGAATCCCTGCCAGAAACACTTACCTGCGACTGCACATAAGCCTGCACCCAGAGGCACCCCTGGACAGTATGGTCTGCAGTAACATTGGGTTTTCACCCACCACCACACCACGTCCCCCACTGGTGCCCGGTCGTGCCTGAGATTCTTCCTAGGTCTGCACCATCTCCTCAACCTCAACAGCACCAAGTGCGTCATCCTCTGCAAAAACATGAAAGAAAACAAATGGAAACAGGCATGAGTACCATAGCACACACATAGGCCGTGACAAGCCAGAGATCCAGTACATGAATTACACATGTCCCACATGACTATAACCCTGCCATGCATGCACTGTCAAAGAGTTGGAAGTGGAGTCAAAAAGGCAGACACTGGGGAGAGCAATATGGATATGCAACACATTTGCAGCATGTTGGGTAGCACTGGCATCACACATCAGGCTGTGAGTGGCATGTCCAATACATATACATGACACATGCCACCACAAAGATGTCATGTAGCATAGCCACGGTAAATTACAAAACTACAGCAATATGTCAGTGAATGAGAAATGTCACACATCCATGTCACATCGACATGATGCGAAGATTGATGCTTAATAGTGTTGCAAAATATGCATGTGCCACACACTGAAACACATCCAGTGTCCAATAACACAGTCATTGTGGGCCGATCAATGGTTGATCCCTTTGACATCACAGGAAACACCTGTCATCTTCCACATGGCCCTTATGAAAATGTCCTGCAGGCCAAGACTCCATCGGCCTGAATGGTCTAATCATTAACATAACCATGTGAAAATAGTGCCCCAGTGTGGGCTGTGAACAATGACCGAAACATAGCACATATGTGGCAATAGTGCAGAAAAATGTCTAGCAAAAAGGGGAGAGTGGAAACAATCAGCCTGAATTAACACTTACAAAATGTGAACTATGTAGTTGCAAGATGACAGTTCAAGATAAAGTGCACTAATGTGTGCCTAATTGGCAACTGTGGGCAGAAGGGATACAGTCATACCCAAATCCAAGGAACGTGAATGTATGGGAGGAAGCAAATGGGTGACCCATAACACTCAGGAGTACACACCCTCACCTGGCACTGAATCAGAACCCGTCACCCAAACAACATACACATGTATTACACACACACGCATGGCCATTCACCGGACAATGCTTCGTAATCAGGTAGATCTCCCACACCTTGGATCTGTTCCTCTGTGACGAAGGAACTAGCAACAGACTCATGTTCAGTGAGTTTGTTGTCCTCTTGTGGAGACCCACCGCCAGTCACCAGAGTAGCGGCATGATTTGAGGCCAGCTTGTTCTTTGCTCTGCGTTTCAGGTCATTCCACCGCTTGTGGCAATCATCAGCTGTGCGCCTCACAAATCCAAGGGCACTTATGCGGTCTGCGATGGTCTGCCAGTGTGCCCTACGTTGACCAGGTGTGGGCTTGCAGCCTGCATTCACCAACATTTCACGGCTATGTGCCGACACATAGATCACAAGTGCATCAAGTTCCGGGTCATTAAAGCTAGGCTTCCTTGACGTGCCGGAGTGTGTAGCCGTGTCTGGGGTCTCAGCCTGTTGTGCCAGAGCACCCTTCTTCCTCTTCTTTAAAGGTGGAGCCAAGCCAGAGTGGCTTACGCCGCTCTGGTCAGTAGGGGCAGAAGCACCGGTGGACTGGGTAGTAGTAGTGTGGGAATGCACAATGACCATAGGTCTTGGTGCAGGCATTGGTTGCAGGGTAATGTTGGCAGGGGGAACATCAGTTTGAAGGACCTAGATCTACACTGTCCTGGCTGGGAGAGTCAGAGCTGAGGCGGATGGAGCTGCATCTGCCCCTGCACCCTCCCCACCCTGCATACTTGGGGCAGCAGATGACATAGCTGCCCCAGACCCACGTGGCTTGGCGACAACAACTTGCACCGCCACACGTGGCCTAGACTTGCTGACCTGGAAGTCAGCCTGGGAGTCATCCTGTGCCAGGTCAGGTGCCACAATGGGCTGGTCCAACAGAGGCTGAGCTGGGATTGTGTCAGCCACGTTTCCCTCAACCATGGGGGGGGGCCTGGGTGTCCCTGATTGGTCCCGGGGGTATAGGGGCACCCTGCAAATCCCGGCCACGTTTCCCTACCGCACCCACCACGCCCACCTCTTGAAGGTAGGCCACCTTTGCCTCCCTTAGCGCTTGGTCGCCTCCCAACCATGGCACTGATGTTGTTGTGCGTATGGGAGTTGCAGTAAACTATTGTCCTGGGCAATTGGGGGTCAAAGGGGTAGGGTACTAGATGGAATTCGTACCCTAGTGCTCTAACAAGGCTGTCTGTGACCACTGGGGGAAGATGACGGGTCACGCAATGCACAGGCAGCCCAAAATCAAAAAATAACGTGCACGCAACCCCTCGTAGACCACGTGCGTGAAATGAACCCGCACTACGCTGTGGCACCCAGAAACACAAAAATAAGCGTACACGGAATACACGCAGCCTACAATGACCTCTGAAGGGGTACGCGACACACGGGGCAAGCACAGTTGTTAAATACGTGCGCGACTCACCGTCTGCCTGGAAAAAGAACGTGAAAAATACACGCGTGTGTGCGTTTGCAACACCCCCGCCAAAAGAAGAATTGTACGCTGTCTGAGGAGATGTCATGATGCCTACCCCCGGGGACCCAGACCAGGTCCAGCAACCCCGGAAGCAGGCATCAAGTTATTTTGGGCAAGCCCAAAAACCCCTGCTAGGGGCTGTTTGGGTGCGGTCCAGGCGCCTATGGCGCCAGGCTCATATGGAGAGTCAGTCCTGGCGCCATAGGCGCCAGGCTCATATAGTAGAACTTACCTGATGCAGACCATGCTGCAAGCTTACCTGATGCAGACCATGCTGCAAGAGCTCCAAGCCAAATGAGGCTTGGAAGGGACTATTTTACCTAGGGACTATTTTTTTACTCGGGCGGGGCTGGGGAGGAATACTTACCTGGGACTACTTTGGGGGCTATTTAAACCACGCCCGAAGAGCAGCACACGCTTCGTGTTATTCTGCATCCAGCAGCATAACGCTAACCATGCCTGCAAGTCTGCATCCAGTCGTCTGCCACGCCCGCCTCGAGTTTGGAGCTCCTAGAAAAAGGGAGAAAGAAGGAGAAAAGGTTAGAACAAGAGCAATACCTGTGATCCTTACCTGAATTCCCGATTCATCGCGCCTTCGAGCTGGAAGAAAGAAGTTATTTTATGCGCGTCGCCTCGCCTGCTGCAGCGCCGCGCTGAACTCACTGGCCTTCGCAGCATCTTCACATTCCACCGCATCCTCCTGCATGTTCCCGCCGCATTCCGGCACCTAACGAGTAGACAAGATCAGCAAGGTGAGCCAAGGGAATACACAGAGGAATATTAGTAACCCCCCCCATAGACTTACCTGATTTTACCACCGGGGGTACTATTCCTCTTCACGGGTCGGCGCAGCTTCAGCCTCAGCGCCTGAATAAGGGAGAAAGCAACAGGTTACATATTGACATTATTTATCGAACTGTGTTGGAAATACAAATCCTTACCAGAATATTACCGGTTGCCACGAGGAACTCTTCACTAGGGTCAAGCTGCAATCTGCAAGGAATAGGACAAGAGTGAAAGTCAGGCATTTGAACTCTTACGAACTACATACTTTTCGGAGTCAATATTGTTCTGGAACTCACCAATTCCTTCGAGCCAGTGAAGCAACTGGTTATCAACGCGCCCCTGCGCTCAATGCAGGATGGAGAGCTCATCTTTTCAAACCATCAGGTGAGACTATAAGAGGGGACACCAAAGGTGATCCGTGGGGAGAACAGCGGGGGTGGGGGGATTTACACTCATCTCCACGGGTGGTTAATTCCCTTTCTCCATTTGCAGAAGAATATTCCTACGGGCAAAGCAAACGAAGCTAGGTGGGCCAGTCCAGTCCGTCATCTTGGCCCTACGCGTCACATTGGTGGAGACCGCAGCTGTCCAGTTCAGATCGACGCCTCTGTGGGAGCCAGGTGAGCGTAACAGAACATGAAGCCTACCCAGAAATTCCCACCCGGGCGTTATGGATACCTCAGAGACTGACCAATTGGCCCAATTACTAGGGGAATTGAGGGCTGAAGTGCATTCCGCCCGTCAAGAAACCAATGCTCTTAGGAGAGAACTGATTTTGTCAAAGGAGCGAACTGATGACCTTGCTAGGCAGTTATTGCAAAACCAGGCTGGACAAACACCCCTACCTGGTTCCGGGGGAAATCCAGCTCCTGTGTTATCGGGTAACCCTGTGCAAATAAACCTACCAGGAAATATTCCATCAGCTCCACTCAAACGTTTTGCCAGAGATCCCAAAAGGTTCGCCATGTTTATGAACCAATGCCGCTTGCACTTTTTATGCAGACCTGGAGCCTTCCTAAACGATCAAGCCAAGGTAGCCTTTGTATTGTCATATCTCAGCGGCAGTGCAGCTGATTGGTCAATTCCACTAGTTACTCAGGATGACCCAATTCTTCGGGATTTTCAGGGCTTTCAAACAAGCATGGAAAGACTATTTGCCCGGCACTCCCAAGGACAGGCCCTGGATAACGAACTTTTGTCCCTACGACAGGGTAACCAGTCCTTCTATCCTACATCGCGAGCTTTAATAGCTTGATAGTGGAAACTGGATGGCCGGAGATAAAACGAATCACGTTATTTCATCGAGGGCTTCGAGGAGAACTCAAGGATGTCTTGGCTCAAGTCGTGAACCCACCTCAAGACTGCGCTGAATATATTGACTTAGTGGTCCAGTTAGATCACAGACTTCAGAACAGAAAGGCTGATCGAGCCAAGTTTGAGAATCGGGTGTTGGTCAAAACCCACGCTAACCCCAAAGGAGCAGATGATTCAGAACCCATGCAAATCAGAGGGGTTGAAGGACCCTTAAACCAGAAGGAAAGAGAAAGGAGACGACAAATACAATTGTGTCTATATTGTGGAACTTCTGGGCATTTTCTACGGGATTGCCTGTAAAACCACCCAAGAAGGTGGTAGGAGCTGCTGATAAAAGCTATATGGAGTCAGACTCGGGAAGCGACCACGCCCGACAAGCATAGAGGTCTGCTTGCCGAGCTTGAAGAAGGATACTCAGACCTCGCATTTCATCATACCAATGGTCCTCGTAGATCCAGGGCAGCCATCGCGTATGCACGCAGTAAGGGCATACATTGATAGCGGGGCCATAGGAAACTATGTGGACTATGAATTGGCTTCCAGGATGAATCTACCTCTCTGCCGAAAAACCACCTCAGATGTCATCACCACAGTCGATGGAACTGAAATTGCCTCTGTGCCTGTAACTCATTCCACCGCAGAGATGACACAATTGGTCAGGATGGGCATCGAGAGACTATTGTGTTTGATCTAATCAAAGCCCCACAGTTCCAAATAATACTGGGGATACCTTGGTTGGAAACACATAATCCTTGTATTGATTGGCGAGAGAAGAGAATAACCTTCCCGGATTGTGCACAAACCTGTTACCCAAAGAAAAATCAGAACGCAGGCCTGGCCACAGTAACCACAGCAGTCATGCAACTACCTCCAGAATACCAAGAATTCCAGGATGTCTTCCAAAAAGAACAGGCAAACACCTTACCTTCTCACAGATCATACGATTGTTTAATCAATCTCATACCCAGTGCACAACCCCCTTGTACCAGGATTTTGTGCCCTTACAGAACCTGAGAACCTTCACCTATGACAATACTTACACCAGTACCTTGCCAATGGCTTTATTTGCCCATCCAAGTCCCCTGCATCTTCAGCTTTGTTCTTCGTGCCCAAAAAGGAAGGTGACCTCAGGACATGCATAGACTACCGTGCATTGAACCAGATAACTGTTAAGAACCGATACCCATTGCCTCTGATCTCTGAACTACTAGACCAAGTGAAGGACGCTTGTATATACACTAAATTAGATCCCGGGGGGCATACCATCTGGTACATGTAAAAGAGGGCGAAGAATGGAAGACTGCTTTTCGCACTAAGTATGGGTTATTCGAATACCAGGTGATGCCTTTCGGATTGTGCAATGCACCAGCAGCCTTCCAATACTTCATGAACAATGTCCTTTGTGAACTCATTGACGTTTGTGTTGTCGTATATATCAATGATATTCTAGTATACTCCTCTTCAGAATCTGACCATGTGAAGCACGTCCGAGCAGTCCTTGAGAAATTGCGCCAGCACAAACTATATGCAAAACTAGAAAAATGTGTTTTTCATGCCACAGAAGTTGAATTCCTTGGGTTTATCCTGACCCCAAGGGTGTCTGAATGGACTCACAAAAGGTGGACGCAATCCTTAAGTGGCCATCACCAAGTTCAGTTAAAGGAGTACAAAGCATGCTCGGCTTTGCCAATTTCTACCGCAGATTCATCCCAGATTTTTCACATGTCGGACATCCCATCACAGCACTCTTGCGAAAAAATAAACGCTTTATGTGGACTGAAGAAGCTGAAAATGCCTTCCAAGAGCTGAAAGCGAAATTCACGTCTGCACCTGTATTAAAGCACCCACGCCCTGACCTTCCATACATAGTGGAAACTTATGCATCCAGTCTAGCCATGGGAGCTGTCCTGTCTCAAAAGGACCCTGAAACTGGCCAGCTTCACCAAGTAGCATTTTGGTCCAGAAAGTTCTCGGCGCCCGAGTTAAACTATGCGGTTACAGACAAGGAGTTATTAGCCATTAAATCCGCCTTCAAGGCTTGGCGGCACTATCTTCTCGGTGCCAGGCATACCATTACTGTGATCACCGATCACCGGAACTTACAGTATTTAAAAACAGCCAAGGCCCAATCGTCACGTCAACTCCGATGGGCATTGTTCTTTGCCGAGTTCGATTTCGTGATAACCTATCGACCAGGTTGTAAGAATAGTAAAGCAGACGCCTTATCCCGAATAGGGATGGGAGAGGCAGAAGTGAACCCAGAACCAGTACCTATAATTTCCGAACAAAGGATTCTTGGCATGACTACTCTACAGACACTAGAGGACATTCAGGTAAAGATCCAGCAACTCTTTGATCCTACAGCCCTACAGGACTGGGTAAAGAAAGGCCCGGACTACTCTGTCACCAATGATCTGCCTTATTACCAAGGGCGGCTATTTCTGCCACACAAGGAACTACAAGAGCTAGTCATTTCCCGTTATCATGATACCCTAATGGAGGGGCACCCGGGTATTGCAAAAACTGAAGCTAAAATTAAAAGACAATTCTGGTGGCCCACCTGGCTTAAGGATATTAAATCATTTGTGATGTCTTGTGGCATTTGCGCCCAAAACAAAAGTCAAAAGAAAAAAACAGCTGGACTCTTACAACCTTTAGACATTCCACCTACACCATGGCACACTTTATCGTTAGACTTTATTACTGATCTACCTCCTTGTAATGGATGTACACCATTCGGGTTATTGTGGATCTTTTTCCCAGGATGGCCCACTTTATTCCTTTAAAAGGATTACCTTCAGCCTCAATCCTGGCCAAAGAATTCCTCGAAAACATTGTTCGCATACATGGATTTCCGTCCGTGTTGGTCTCTGACCGGGGCAGTCAATTCATTTCACATTTTTGAAAGAAATGTTGTCAATTGGCGCAAATCGACGTGAGATTATCGACCAGTCACCACCCCCAGACCGATGGTCAAACGGAGAGGACCAACCAGACTCTTGAACAATACCTGCGTTGTATGTTACATCAAACTGAGAGTAATTGGAAGGACATTATTTGGATTGCAGAATATGCATACAATAATTCAGTACATTCTGGAACTGGACAAAGCCCCTTTTATACCCTATATGGGCACCATCCTCGAACCTCAGACCTTGACTCACCCCAACACTTAGAAATGCCCGCAGTGGACCATCTACACGCTACGATTACACAAGCCTTTAAGGAGGCAACTGCACATTTAAAACAAGCGAAGGAGAAATATAAGAAAGATGCTGATTGGCATAGAAGTGATACTCCACAGTACCAGATAGGGGATCAAGTATGGTTGGCCACAAAACACATACCTCTCAAGGGAACTTGGACCTTTAACCCTAGATATTTGGGTCCTTACTCTATTAAGGCCGTTATCAACCTGGTGGCCGTCAAGTTGGACTTACCTGCTAATATGCGAATTCACCCATTCTTTCATGTGTCACTATTGAAGCCAGTGCAACCAGGGACAAGACTAACCAAGCCACCAGACCCCATCCTTACAGACGGGGAACCCAAATTTGAGGTTAAAAACATCCTGGACTCCAAGATGGTGAAGTCAAAACTTTTTAATTTAATCGACTGGAAAGGTTACGGACCACAGGAAAGGTCTTGGGAACCCAGTGACCACGTGCATGCACCTCGATTGGTGAAAAAATTCCACCGAAATTTCCCAGATAAACCAAAACCACAGGGAAGAACGACCTTAGGAGGGGCCTTGGGGGGAGTGCTGTCATGATGCCTACCCCCGGGGACCCAGACCAGGTCCAGCAACCCCGGAAGCAGGCATCAAGTTATTTTGGGCAAGCCCAAAAACCCTGCTAGGGGCTGTTTGGGTGCGGTCCTGGCGCCGATGGTGCCAGGCTCATATGGAGAGTCAGTCCTGGTGCCATAGGAGCCAGGCTCATAGAGTAGAACTTACCTGATGCAGACCATGATGTAAGCTTACCTAATGCAGACCATGCTGCAAGAGCTCCAAGCCAAATGAGGCTTGGAATGGACTATTTTACCTAGGGACTATTTTTTTACTCGGGCAGGGCTGGGAGGAATACTTACCTGGGACTACTTTGGAGGCTATTTAAACCACGCCCGAAGAGCAGCACACACTTCGTGTTATTCTGCATCCAGCAGCGTAACGCTCACCGTGCCTGCAAGTCTGCATCCAGTCTTCTGCCACGCCCGCCTCAAGTTTGGAGCTCCTAGAAAAAGGGAGAAAGAAGGAGAAAAGGTTAGAACAAGAGCAATACCTTTGATCCTTACCTGAATTCCCGATCCATCGCGCCTTCGAGCTGGAAGAAAGAAGTTATTTTATACGCATCGCCTCGCCTGCTGCAGCGCCGCGCTGAACTCTCCGGCCTTCGCAGCATCTTCACATTCCACCGCATCCTCCTGCATGTTCCCGCCGCATTCCGGCACGTAAGGAGTATACAAGAACAGCAAGATGAGCCAAGGGAATACACAGAGGAATATTAGTAACCCCCCCCATAGACTTACCTGATTTTACCACTGGGGGTACTATTCCTTTTCACGGGTCGGCGCAGCTTCCACTGCATCTTCGCCGAACCCCGGCCCCTAAAGGGAAACAAAAGGACAGCAAGGTGAAACAAAGGGACTATCAAGGGGAACCCTCCTCACCACAATAGACTTACCTGATTTTACCGCCAGAGGTATTATTCCCCGAGACTTCATACTTTCTCTCAGTGCCTGAATAAGGGAGAAAGCAACAGGTTACAAATTGACATTATTTATCGAACTGTGTTGGAAATACAAATCCTTACCAGAATATTACCGGTTGCCACGAGGAACTCTTCACTAGGGTCAAGCTGTAATCTGCAAGGATTCGGACAAGAGTGAAAGTCAGGCATTTGAACTCTTACGAACTACATACTTTTCGGAGTTAATATTGTTCTGGAACTCACCAATTCCTTCGAGCCAGTGAAGCAACTGGTTATCAACACGCCCCTGCGCTCAATGCAGGATGGAGAGCTCATCTTTTCAAACCATCAGGTGAGACTATAAGAGGGGACATCAAAGGTGATCCGTGGGGAGAACAGCGGGGGTGGGGGGATTTACACTCATCTCCACGGGGGTTAATTCCCTTTCTCCATTTGCAGAAGAATATTCCTACGGGCCAAGCAAACCAAGCTAGATGGGCCAGTCCAGTCCGTCATCTTGGCCCTATGCGTCACATTGGTGGAGACCGCAGCTGCCCAGTTCAGATCGGCGCCTCTGTGGGAGCTAGGTGAGCGTGACAGGAGACAGGACAAAAGAAGAAGTGAACGCTGTTTGAGGAAACAGGCCCAACAAAAAATCAGAAAAGAGCTGTCAGAGGTAACAGCGAGTACGAACTAGAAACGCTGTGAAGTAATCGTGTGTGAACCGACAAGAAGTACAGATTTCACCCACTCGCTCTCCACGAAAAGCACATACAAGGAAATGGCATCCTACACGTAGCTTTTAAACCAGCCCACACGTACATGTCACATACGCGTGTATGCAGCCCTTTCCTCCAATTACACGCGATGACACTCGGACGTGGAGTTTTTCCACGTGTGCTCTGTCATCACGTGCTATGAGGGCAATGTCCGAGCACGTAATGTAACTTACGCGCTTACGCACTAAGGCCCTTTCCTCCAAGTACACAAGCTGACACTCAGACGTGCTTTTTTTGCATGTGTACGATGAACATGCACCCGTGTTGAGGGAAACGCCCTTGCGCGTCATACGCGCTAAGGCCCTTTCCTCCAATGGCACGGAGACGTGCAGTCTTCTCACGTGCTGAATCAGTATGCACCCGTGTTGTGAGAAACGCCCACGCGTGGAACGTCACTTACGCGCTTACGCGCTAAGGGACTTTGGTCCAATGAAAACGAGTACATGTGCTGACGCACTTACGCGCTAAGGGCCTTTCCTCCAATTACACGCTGACGTGCAATTTTTTCACGTGCCAAATCACTCCGTATCAAGCTGGCCACGTGAAAACACATGGAAGACAACGCTCCTGCCCAGAAGGCCGATTTACTACCCCCCAGAGCCCCGAGCACGCTCCCACCTTCCATCTGCTGCTGCCTGACTGCCTGCTGCCCACGTGCCCTGATATTTGCTGCCTGCACGTCAGCCAGGGGTGCAGTTGCTGTGACCACCCCTGCTGGAACTGAAGACTCCCGACTGGGATTCCATCGCTCCACAGCCCAGCCCCAGGACCCAGTTGCCCACCCACTCCTGCCTCTGGGGTTGCCATGTCAGGCACAACACAATCTGGCACCACTGGCAACCCCCAGCCAGAGAGGCAGAGGGCCACCAGCTTCAGTGCCAGGGAAGTTGGTGTCCTGGTGGAGCAAGTCCTGGGGCAGTATGATGCCCTCTTTAAAAATTCGCACGCCGACTATGAAGGACAGACAAGGATCTGGATGGACACTGTGACTGCCATCAACGCGGAGAGGGTGACAGTCCGTGACTTACATCATGTCAAGAAGCACTGGGAGGACTTCAGGTCCAGGACCCTCAACAAGGCCCGGCGCCTCTCGAAGGCAGTGGATGCCAAGGGGTGCCAGGGCCAGCTGTCGGACCACCAAATGAGGGTCCTGGAAAGCATATGCCCAGCGCTCTACGTCCAGATCCTTGAGAGGCAGACCCGTCTGGAGTCGAGCGGTAAGTGTACATGCATGGTGATTGGACGCTGTGCGTTTCGTGGTATGCCAGTAGTGTGCAGGTTGCACATGTGTTTTTGTCGGGCCATGTAGGGATGTGTATGAACATGGGCGTGAGGCTGCCACATGTGAGTCGTCTCAGGTGTAAGACACATTGATGGTGTATGTGTTGGTAAGCATGCTGGGCAAATGCAGGTGTGGAAGCACACATGTTTGAATTTCTGTGTATGTACATTGGCATGGTTGTGGCATGGATGGTGGTTCATAATGCATGTATCTGCACTGTGTACATGTGCATGGGTGTGTATTTGACTAGTGTGCAACTGTGATGCAACATGGATGCACGTGGCACTGATATGTAGAAGGCTGAATGTCAGATGTGACATGTATGGCGATCTCATCACTGCGACAGTTGGAGGAGATGCAGACATGCATGTAAGTGTGGTGGCATATGTGCATGTCTGTCTAGTGCACTCCCAGTGTTTCATATGATGTCAGGCTCACCTTTGGCTGTACATGCTGTTGTATGTGTATGGATGGTGCTGCCTGGTGCACTATTGCTGTGGAAATGCTCATGTGTGTGAGTAAAAATGACATGTGTGTCGTGGAGTGTGATGCCGTGTCTGAAGTTTGACAATGCCACTCATGTACAACTGTCATGTGTGTATCAGTCCAATGTACAGTGCCCTGGTGCCTGTGTTCTATCTCTCCCTGTCTGCAGCGTCGACTGATGAAGAGGACAGAGAGGGTGCTGTGGAGCACAGTGGCAGGGATCGCACCACCAGCCGGAGACGCAAGGCCCGGCTCCCCTCCCAGATTGTCATCACGTCGGGGAGTGAGGAGTCTGGTGCTGTGTCCCAGGCCGCAGCTGCCGAGGGTAGGTCCAAGAGGTGGAGGTTGGAGGTGGACTCCTCGGCAGCACAAGGAGCAGCTGAGACCCCACAGGGTCCGACGGAGGAAGATGGCATGGAGTCATCCAGGTTGGGGGGCTTGGTGGAGGAGGAGGCTGTGGAAGGGACATACACGGGGTCTGGAGGTGGGGATTCTACTGGTGCTAGTGGTGCAGTGCAGGATCAGGGACATGATGCAGCACAGGCCGCCGCGGAGGTGCCTGTGTGCAATCCTGTCCCTGATCCTGTCACTGCATCATCTGGCACCAGCAAGGATGCCTACGTCTAGACCGGTTATCAGGGAGGGGATGAACGCACAACAACTGGCCTTCCTCTCCTGCGGGCGTGGCTATCCGGGACCGTGTTGAGCCTATCCTGGCCGGGATAGCATTGAGTCAACGGGGCATGCGAGTTGACGTGCGGTCTTTTCGTGAAGAGACTGCACATCATCTCGGGTAGCCTCATTGACCGCCTTGACCTGCTGGGACGGGTCACCAGTGCTGGATTCCTCCGTGTGCTGGGCCCTCTTACGACCCCCTCCTCACCTGAACCCCCTACGCGCCAGTCCTCCTCTATGCCATCTTCCCACCCATGTATCACCTGGGTACCCTGTGGAGCTGCCTCTGACCCTGCGGCCAGGCTGGTGGAGGACACATCCTTGCCACAGTCAGGAGTCAGACGTCAGCAGGGGTGGCCACCTCAAAAACTGCACCCCAGCCAGAGGAGGATGTGCAGGCAGCAAGAGCCAGGGCACAGGCAGAGGCACAGCAGCAGCAGCAACAAGGTGGGAGCCATGATGGCTTGAGGCCTTCAACATCAGAGGGGCAGGCATCG
This sequence comes from Ambystoma mexicanum, assembly GCF_040938575.1. Classification (NCBI taxonomy): domain Eukaryota; kingdom Metazoa; phylum Chordata; class Amphibia; order Caudata; family Ambystomatidae; genus Ambystoma; species Ambystoma mexicanum. Next base: position 196,296,693 of record NC_090932.1, read on the forward strand.
GCCAGAGGGCAGGAGGTCCCAGGACTGGAAGTGTCTTCCGTGTGGCAGCGGTTAGGTCATGCTATAGATGCGGACCGGCAGCGGGCAGAAGAGGCACGGCTCACAATGGTCAGGGCGGAGAACTCCATGCGTGGGGCTCTGAGGCGGGCCGAGTGCCTCGAGGCAATTTGCAGGGAGTTGGAGGAGAACATGTCGTCCCTGCGAACCCTCGGGGCCATGGAAGAGGACCGCCTCCAGGACATTGAGCAGGAGTTCGATGATGCCCTGGCCCGGGACATCCAAAAGTGAGCCGTCGGACTAGCCCGCTGCCATTGTAAATAGTTTTTAGAGTTCGGTTTCCTTTTCCTTTTCCTTTTATTTGTGGTCAATGGACAATGCCACACACATTTGTATATAGTTTTATTTTTAGGTAGTTTCTTAGGTAGGTTTCATTTGTTTGGTTGGGCTCATGGATACTTCACATCGTTGGACAATTAATTTCTTTTTTGTAATTTTGCACATGGATTAATGGATTTTTATTTTGGACAATGGATTGTATATAGTTAGATCATGGATTAATTTGGATTTTTTTTTTCATTATGGACATGGAGTAATGGATTTTTTTTTCAGGACAATGTATTGTAAATAGTTGGACTATGGATTGATTTCTCTTTTTTATTTTTCATTATGAACATGAAACAATGGATATCTTTTTTTTTACCTTTCCTTTGGATTTGCGTTGGTGGAGGGAGAGTTTGGACTGTTTTTGGTTCAAATTTTTTTGGATTGGTTATCATTTTCATTCACTCTTCTTTTTCACATGCTTTTCATTTCATGTTTGATATTTTGGTATGCTTTCATTTCATTTATTTATTTATGTACATAATACATTTTCATATTTTAGTTCCATGTGTGGGATTCGCTCATTGGGTTGATGCATGTGAAAATGTGGGTTTACACAAGCAATGCCAACCAGTGTATGTGTGTGATGGACATGTGTTGATGTACATAGTTGAGTTTTGGTTTGTGTCTTGAGATAGGCATGTCAGTGTGGGGTGGATTGGGAAATCATTGCGTCTCAAGAATGGAGTGGCATGATGTGGTTTTTTTGGTGTAGAAGTGGGCCATGATTGTGCATCTTTATTTCGTGCAGGGGGGACATGAGTGGGACATGAGTGGGGGCCTGCTGGCAGGTGCACCTGACTGGTGGGGGGTGGGGGTGCTGGGGGACATGAGTGGGGGCCTGCTAAAAGGTGCCCCTGACTGCTGGGGGTGGGGGTGCTGGGGGACATGAGTGGGGGCCTGCTGGCAGGTGCCCCTGACTGCTGGGGGGTGGGGGTGCAGGGGACATGAGTGGGGGCCTGCTGTAAGGTGCCCCTGACTGCTGGGGGATGGGATGCAGGGGGACATGAGTTGGTTATTGGTAGTGCAAGCTGACGTGTGGCTTGGCTGGGGGGCATGCCCATGGTGGATGGGCTGCCTGCAGGACATGACCAGGGGTGCAGGGTAGTCCCCTGTGGTGTGGGCTGCCTGCAGGGGCCGTGGAGGGTGTAGAGGGAACACCTGGGAGGACCCACACTGCCAATTTACGTGTAGGACTCCCCACCCCCCCCCAAATTCACGTACCCCGCTCTGACAGCAAAATCGCGTGTGAAACTTCCCGCGTACCCCATGAATACACGTACCCCACTCGCATAGGGCCAATTGCGTGTGAAACTTCCCGCACACCCCAGGAATACACGTACCCCACTCGCACAGGGCCAATCGCGTGTGAAACTTCCCGCGCACCCCAGGAATACACGTACCCCATTCGCACAGGCCCTTTCGCGTGTGAAACTTCCCGCAAACCCCAGTAATACACGTACCCCACTCGCAGAGGCCCTTTCGCGTGTGAAACTTCCCGCGCACCACAGGAATACACGTACCCCCCTCGCACAGGCCCTTTCGCGTGTGAAACTTCCCGCGCACCCCAGGTATACACGTACCCCACTCGCACAGGGCCAATCACATGTGATACTTCCCGCGAACCCCAGTAATTTGTATTTTATTTATTTGTAACGCGCACCATCAGGCCCAAGGGCATCTGGGCGCAACTTAGGTTAATATACATACAGGAAGTCAACATACATGGTTAAATACAAAATTTACATACAAGATTGTTATATACAAGTGAATGTGCAAACATGATTATATACATCTAACAGTAAGAGTTCGCAGATAGGCCTAGAGGCAGAGGAGCCTAGTTCTGATCAAAAAGCCAAAGTTTGGTTTTTAGCTTGAAAGTGTTCAGGGTGTTTTCAGATCTGATGGTGACAGGGAGGGTATTCCACAGCTTGGAGGCAAGGACAGGGAAGCTCGTACCCCCCGCTTTTTGCAGTTTGAACCTAGGGATAGCGAGGCTATGGAGCTGAGCAGTTCTTTGCGGTCGGGTGGAGGAGTGGAAGGAGAGCCTGTTGCACAGGTAGGGGGGGGCCTTGCTGGCTAGGCATTTGTGCGTGAGGGCAAGTGTTTTCAGTGCTATTCTTTGTTTGACAGGAAGCCAGTGTAGGTTGGATCTAGATTCGGAGATGTGGTGGTTTCTGGGAATGTTTAAGGCTGCCCTGATGGCATTGTTCTGGGTGACTTGGAGTTTATTTAGATTCCCTTTGCTGGTCCCTAGATATAGCGCGCTACAATAGTCAATCTTAGACATGATGAGCGTTCTAGCCAAGGTGATACTGTTCGGGGTGGTCAGGAATGGTCTGCAAGCTGCAATGAGTTTGCACGTGTATGCTGACGCTGATCTAACAGCATTAGTTTGTCGGGTCAAGGAGAGGGTGGCGTCCAGGTAAAAACCTAATGTTTTAGTGTCTTTGGAGACTTTGATGGAGTTACCATCTATGATGAATGCCTGGTAGGACGGATCTAGCTTACCAAGACGTTGCGGTGAACCCAGGATGACAAGCTCTGTCTTGTCGTCATTGAGACATAATTCATGTTGGGCCATCCAGGCCTGGATGACCAAATAAATGTTATTCAGGGCCTTAGTGTCAACTAGGTAGTCGCCTGTTATGGGAATGAGTATCTGAGTGTCGTCAGCATAGTTAGTATATGAGACACCCAGATAATCAAGCACATCAAAGAGCGGCTTAGTGAAAACATTATAAAGTGTCGGTGACACACAAGATCCTTGTGGAACGCCACAGTGAATGGGAGCAGGGTCAGCGGCTGCAGAAGGTGAGAAGACCCTCATGGATCTGTTGCTCAGGAAGGATTTGATCCAAGCTGAGGCGGAGTCTGAGAAATGGGCAGCAGTGTGAAGGTGCCGGCATAGGATTTGGTGATTGACCAAATCAAAGGCTGCAGAGAGGTCTAGGAGAAGAAGCAGAGCTAGTTTTCCATTATCTTTCAAGATCTCAATTTGGGTTTTTAAATCTATCAAGGCCGTTTCTGTCCCATGTCTAGGGTGTATTACATGTCCATGTAATACACGTACCCCACTCGCACAGGCCCTTTCGCGTGTGAAACTTCCCGCGCACCCCAGGAATACACGTACCCCACTCGCATAGGGCCAATCGCGTGTGAAACTTTCTGCGCACCCCAGGAATACACGTATCCCATTCGCACAGGCCCTTTCGCGTGTGAAACTTCCCGCAAACCCCAGTAATACACGTACCCCACTCGCACAGGCCCTTCCGCGTATGAACCTTCCCGCGCACCCCATGAATACAAGTACCCCACTCGCACAGGCCCTTTCGCGTGTGAAACTTCCCGCGCACCCCAGGAATACACGTACCCCACTCGCACAGGGCCAATCGCGTGTGAAACTTCCCGCCCACCCCAGGAATACACGTACCCCACTCTCACAGGCCCGTTCGCGTGTGAAACTTTGCGCAAACCCCAGTAATACACATACCCCACTCGCACAGGCTCTTTCACGTATGAAACTTCCCACGCACCCCAGGAATACACGTACCCAACTCGCACAGGCCCTTTTGCGTGTGAAACTTCCTGCGAACCCCAGTAATACACATACCCCACTCGCACAGGCCCTTTCGCGTGTGAAACTTCCTGCGCACCCCAGGAATACACATACCCCACTCGCACAGGGCCAATCACGTGTGAAACTTCCCGCGCACCCCAGGAATACAGGTACCCCACTCGCACAGGGCCAATCGCTTGTGAAACTTCGCGCGCACCCCAGGAATACACGTACCCCACTCGCACAGGCCCTTTCGCATGTGAAACTTCCCGCGAACCCCAGTAATACACGTACCCCACTCGCACAGGCCCTTTCGCGTGTGAAACTTCCAGCGCACCCCAGGAATACACGTACCCCACTCGCACAGGCCCTTTCGCGTGTGAAACTTCCAGCGCACCCCAGCAATACACGTACCCCACTCGCACAGGGCCAATCGCGTGTGATACTTCCCGCGAACCCCAGTAATACACGTAACCCACTCGCACAGGCCCTTTTGCGTGTGAAACTTCCCGCGCACCCCAGGAATACACGTACCGCACTCGCACAGGGCCAATCGCGTGTGAAACTTCTCACGCACCCCAGGAATACACGTACCCCACTCGCACAGGCCCTTTCGCGTGTGAAACTTCCCGCGCACCCCAGGATTACACGTACCCCACTTGCACAGGGCCAATCATGTGTGAAACTTCCCGCGCACCCCAGGAATGCACGTACCCCACTCGCACAGGGCCAATCGCGTGTGAAACTTCCCACGCACCCCAGGAATGCACGTACCCCACTCGCACAGGGCCAATCGCGTGTGATACTACCTGCGCACCACAGGAATGCACGTACCCTACTCGCACAGGGCCAATCGCGTGTGATACTTCCAGCGCACCCCAGGAATGCACGTACCCTACTCGCACAGGGCCAATCGCGTGTGAAACTTCCTGCGCACCCCAGGAATACACGTACCCCATTCGCACAGGCCCTTTCGCGTGTGAAACTTCCCGCGCACCCCAGGAATACACGTACCCCACTTGCACAGGGCCAATCGCGTGTGAAACTTCCCGTGCACCCCAGGAATACACGTACCCCACTCGCACAGGGCTAATCGTGTGTGATACTTCCCGCGAACCCCAGTAATACACATACCCCACTCGCACAGGCCCTTTCGTGTGTGAAACTTCCCACGCACCCCAGGATTACATGTACCCCACTCGCACAGGGCCAATCGTGTGTGAAACTTCCTGCGCACCCCAGGAATACACGTATCCCACTCGCACAGGGCCAATCACGTGTGAAACTTCCTGCGTACCCCAGGAACGCACGTACCCCACTCGCACAGGGCCAATCGGGTGTGAAACTTCCCGCACACCCGAGGAATGCACATACCCCACTCGCACAGGGCCAATCGCGTGTGATACTTCCTGCGCACCCCAGTAATACACGTACCCTACTCGCACAGGGCCAATCGCGTGTGAAACTTCCTGCGCACCCCAGGAATACACGTACCCCACTCGCACAGGGCCCTTTCGCGTGTAAAACGTCCTGCGAACCCCAGTAATACACGTTCCCCGTTTGCCGTGTGCTGTGTGGTGGCCCTGTATACTGGTCCAGGGTTATCGCAGCCCTTTGCGCTGGATTCGTGATTTTGATGGCTTTTCCTTGCGCGAGGGGTGTTCTTGGGGGCATAACTGGCACTGCTGCAGGGTCGCTGCGCCACGTCTGGTTTTGGTAGCTAAAATCCATGAATACGCTGTGCGCGGAAATGGATTTTAGTGCACGCGGCTGGCGCAGAGATTCGCACGCGCACACTGTGTGCCAGCCGCGTGCGCCACTTGTGCGCTGAATTCTATGAATTACCCTCTGAATGTAAACACTAAAGTCATTGCACATTATAAGACGGCATTATCTCAGGGGCGATAGAGTTGAGAGATGGTTTGAATGTCGCGGCAGACACATGACACAAACACACGGAATACTTACAAGCCTGAAGAAGCTTGCGAGTTGAGCGGAATGCGTGGCGGTTTCCACCCGTTGTGGGTGAGTGCTACAGTACCCCTGGTCTGCCTAATTTCTGTAACATGTATGTTACTATGATTTTATGAACAATGCACTTTTTTGATTCAATAAAATTACTTTTAGAATACAGCTGGATCTAGAGTGCTTGGGCATTGTTTTGGTGTTTTGTTCAAAGGGATTTGTACATCTTAGACTGTGTTTCAACCCAATTCCCCTCTCGTTTTAAAATATATATATATATGTATTTATATACATTTTTTTTTAATTTTTTTTTTTACTTTTACTTTGCCTCAACTTGCTCAAGCCTCTTCACCTCATGTTTCGGGTGGAAAGGTTTGATCTGATTAACATGGACAAACTGTTCCACTGTCAACTCACCCTCCTTTTTAGCAATCCTGTACACTATGGGCGAAACCTTATCTCTCATTTTATATGGCCCTTGCCACGCTGCAAACTTTTTTGAATTTTTGTGTTTTCCCTTTCCAAAACGAAATTTATCTACCTGATCTCCAAACCCTTATTCTTTTCAAGATGCCTTCCTATCATGATATGTTTTTGCCCCATCAGCTGCCTTTTCCAAATTCCGCTGCACAAATGTAAAAGCATGTTGTAAGTGCTTCCTCAACGCTTCCACATATTCGTGTATTGTGGATGCATTTACAAGGACTTGCTCACCTGTCTTGTAAAATAAATATTGTGGCAGCACCATTTTTCTTCCTGTCAATATTTCATGAGGGCTGAGATATGTTGATTTAGCGGGAGTCAACCTAATGCCCAGTAATACCAATGGAAGCCAAAGGTCCCAACTAGAACCTGCTTCTACCATACATTTCTTTAACATATCCACTACTGACCTGATATACCGTTCCACTCCCCCGAAGTGGAAGGGCGGTAAGAAATGTGTAGTTTTCTCTTTATGCCCAAAATCTGCCATATGTTTGTCATCAATGGACTAGTGCAATTACTTCCCAGGTCTGACTCTATCCTTTAAGGTAAACCAAATCTTGAAAAAATATAATTTATAAGTAATGTAGGCGCTGTTTGCGCACTGCAAACTATTGCTGGAATGCACTCCACCCATTTGGACATTAAACAAGTTACTGTTAATATATACCCGTTTCCTCTTGCTGATCTTTTTACAGGCCCGACATAGTCGATTTGCAAATCAGACCATATGAGGGTCAACCCCCTTTTCATTAATGGTGGTCTATGGTTATGTGATGCAGGTTGAAACTGTCCACATACTAGACACCCTCTGGTGTATAGTTCAACATCTTGGGACATGTGTGGCCAATAAGCATAACCTTTCAAAATTTCCAAGGTTTTCTGTGAACCTCTGTGTCCTGCAGTTATGGCATCATGGGCATGATGTAACATCAATACCCGAAATGACATGGGCACTACCCATTGTATTTGACCTGTCACAGATTCTCTAATTATCAGTCTGTCCTGTAACCAGATTCTCTTTTTGTTTTTCAGCAACACCCTCGTTCCTCTTTCCCTTTACAATCCTTTTCAGTCAGAGGATTTTGCTCTGCATCTAACAAATGATTATAGAATAGGCCTAAAATCAGGTCTTCCTTTTGCGCTTTGATCAGGTCCTGATCTGGAGTGTCAAAACACCATTGCACCACAGGCTGCTCAACTGCTTTTGGAGTTTTGGAGTGTGGTATTGCATCTATCTGTATTTCACCAAGCAGGTGTTCAATGGGAAATAACTCTTCCATCACAGCTCCAATCTTGGCTAACTGATCTGCCATGTCATTACCCTCTTTGTCCTCACCTGGCGCCTTCAAATGGCCACATATTTTTCTCTAATGTGTTACCAAATCATTTAACACACTTAATATGGGAGTATTTAGTGTGCTATGAATGGGTCTAATAATTCTTCTAGAATCAACATTTTTAATTATTTCAGCTAGTAATTCCAAACATGCCAGGGGTAACCTATATTGTCGCACAAATACTGGCTCCCTACCATGTCCTTCTGGTAATGTGGCAACATGCAAATCTGTTAATCCACAATCATATGCATCTTTGGCAAAAACTTGTTTGAATTACATAAATATTTTTTTCAATTGGTCTTCTTCTTCTTCATTTGTGCACGCATCTGCAGCCTGAATTTGCTTGTCTACCATTTTAGAAAACTCTGGGAAGTCCTCCAATGGAAGAACCTCTGTACTTTGCTCTAACCGTGTGGCTGTATCACTTTGGAGAGTTGACACACTTAAATATTTTGGAATCTTGACTTCCATTTCAATATGCTGCTTTTCTGTTTTAGCCTCATTTAATTCGAATAGGATGCAATTATATTGATGACAGCACACTATTTCACTTGACTCATAAGGATACACAGACTGAATTTTAAAGATTCCTTTAGGTTGAGAGTCCAAGGATTCTGGTAACTCACCCTGCGCAGTCACATATCTTTCAGGGATGTTCCCAATCACTGCATTACTGAAATCTGCAATATAATAGGATTTCTGTATTGCCATTCCTATTGTTGAATTCTGTCCACCAGAATTTGAATGGGTCCAACCCAGTGAGGTGTATATTCATATTCTAGCCCTTGCTGCCTCATGGATTCATTTAGACATACAAATGCATCAGAATCTTTTATCTGTTGTCCCTTTCCGTATTTTAATTCTATTGTAACTTGTCTGGTAAATGCGGGAATGGTAAGATCCTTTCTCACCTGCAATTCAACTGCATATGGTGCCATCTGGGCGCAATGATAAGCTTGTCTTTTGTCCTCCAATTCATGTGAGGCCCCACATAAACTGGACCAAACTTTTTGATTTAGAACGTCTAACTGTAATGCTCACCTGGTATCCACGGGGACATCACTCAGCCTGTTCTGACCTCTTACGACCTCGAACCCTTCCCTGGAGTCTACTCGACTGGAGACTGGGCCTGAAACACAGGATTGGTAGAGTTTAACTCCCTATTGTCTCTGTGTGCTTGAACCCCTTCTTCCCTGGGGTCCAACCCTTCCCTTTGATCCACAGCTCACCTGGTTTTCTTGGAAAGTGTGCTCTTCACCCTGCTTTCAGCGCAGGGGTGCATTGATTGATGCGGGCTCGTTGCTGCCTAGTTACTTCACTGGCAAGAGTCCGACAGGTAAGTATAATGAGTCTTTTGAACAGTTCTCTAACTTCGTTCCTTTCCTTCCTTTGATGGAGTCTGGGGATGGCGACATGCTGTTGAGATGGCTGAGATGAGTAGCGCTGAAGGTGAGTGAGAGCGCGATGCGCGATGCGGCCCTTTCATATTTGTATTGAACTGAGTTCCTTTTCTGTGTCTTTTAGGTGCCGCAACGTTTTCAGCGTGGATGTCGGTTATGAAGAAGAAATGCGGTGAGTAAGCACGGTATGAGGCGCCTCTAGATGTTTCCACGCTAACCTGGAGTGTCTTTTCCCTCTTGCAGATGGATGAGAAGTTCCGGAGACAGAGTTCCCCCAGAGCAGCTGGGATTCAGATAAGCGTTTGAAGCTCGTATGGTCTTTAAAAATAAGCGAAGATTTGCTGAATGCTTACTAATGCCTTTTTTCTGTTCTTTTCCCTTTTCCTTGGGAAGCGGCGTGCTGGGATGGGAATGAAACCGCTGAAGATGCCCGAAGAACAGAAGAAGCGATGAATGATGGGCAGAAGCGCCACAAGGTAAGGCTCTTCCTAACCATGTTCTTGTTCTTGCAGGAGCTGAGCGCAGAAGAAAGATGCAGGCCTACTGGAGACCGATCCGAACACGGTGAGTGTCACGCTGCAGGTGCAGAAAAAACAAAGCATGTTTCTCAGCCTGGGTGTGGTTTAAATAGTCTCTGGGTATCTCAGGTGTCTCTGGGCTGAACCACACCCAAAAGACTAGACTGCACATGCAGTTCTGGGAACCGAAATATGTAGGGGAATCCATCTTGTCCCCATCAAAGCACTACAAGTCCAATCCCCAATGTTATCCTATGGGAGTGAGTGAGTCTGGTGCCTCAAGCGCCAAGTCTGACTCCAAGTGGGTCTTTGGAGGGATGGAGAGGCCCTTGAGGGCCATGTAGGTGATTGTGGCCTGGCTCCAGCCTGACATTTTGGAGGGCTGGGGACATGAGGGGCAGGAATCATGACAGCACTCCCCTCCCAAGGCCCCTCTCAAGGTGGCTCTTCTTCTGGTCCTGGTTTGTTTGGATGGTTTTGATGAAATCGTCTAAGCAAGTGAGATGCATGGATGTACTCACAAGGCTCCCATGTCCTGTCTTGTGGACCATACCCCTTCCAGTCTACTAAGTAGTATAATTTGGATCTGACGTACTTTGAATCCAGGATGTCCTTGACTTTGAATTCTGGCTCCCCGGCGACTACTACTGGCTGCGGTGGTGTTGTTACCCGGGTCCCAGGTTGAACAGGTTTAAGGAGAGACACGTGGAACACTGGATGAATCCTCATGTTTGACGGCAAAGCTAGTCTGACCGCCACAGGATTTATCACGGAGGTGACAGTGAATGGACCCATGTATTTTGGACGGAAAGTTCGGGTTCCTTTAATGGACACGTGTTTAGACGCCAGCCAGACTTTGTCTCCCACTTGGTAGTTGGGGGCTTTTGCTTGGTGTTGATCAGCAAACTTCTTTTGGCGATTCTTAGCTTGAAGTAGGTGTTCAGCTGCCCTTTTAAAGGTTTGAGAAATGGTCGTGTGCAAGGTTTTGACTGCTGGCATTTCCAGGGTTGTAGGAATGTCCAACTCAGAAGTACGTGGGTGCCTGCCATACATGGTATAAAAGGGTGTCTGCCCAGTGCTGGTGTGTAGGGAATTATTATAAGCATATTCAGCTATCCATAATAGGTCGAACCAGCTTCCTTCAGCTTGGTGTAACATGCAACGCAGATACTGCTCAAGCGTCTGATTTGTCCTCTCAGTTTGACCATCCGTTTGGGGATGGTGACTGGTGGATAGCCGGATGTCGATCTGGGCCATAGAGCAGCATTTTCTTCAGAAGTTAGATACGAATTGAGTACCTCGGTCTGAGACTAAAACTGAAGGAAACCCATGGAGCCGTACGATGCCTTCAAGAAACACCTTTGCCAGAGTGGAAGCATTTGGGAGCCCCTTAAGAGGAATGAAATGTGACATTTTTGAAAATAGGTCCACGACCACAAGAATAGTGTTAAACCCTTGACTGGGTGGTAAGTCAGTAATAAAATCGAGGGACAACGTGTGCCAGGGTGCTGGTGGGATTTCCAATGGTTGTAATAGCCCAGCCGGTTTCTGCTTGGATGACTTGTTTTGAGCACACACTCCACAAGATAGGATGAATTGGATAATGTCTTTAAGCCACGTGGGCCACCAATAATTTTGTTTTACCTTGGCTAGGGTTTTAGCGATTCTGGGGTGGCCCTCGATCAAGGAATCATGATAACCGGACATGATTTGTTCTCGTAGTCCTTGGTTTGGTAAGAAGAAACGATTTCTGAAGTAGGGCAATTGATCTTTTATCATGTAATGTTCTCCTTGTGCACTCCACGCTTGTAATTGCTCCGGACTCATCAGGTTTTGGATTTCTTCAAGTAATTATTTCTGAGTTATGGTTGCTGTGATTCCTAGGAGCTTGTCACTCGGGATGATTGCTATTGGGTCAGGGTTCTGATACCCTTGCTCTTCCACCCCCATACGGGTAAGGGCATCGGCCTTCCCGTTTTTCACCCCTGGTCGAAATGTAATCACGTAGTCATATTCAGCAAAAAAAAGAGCCCAATGTATTTGTCTTGAGAATTGGGCCTTTGCCGTTTTTAGGTACTGGAGGTTCTGGTGGTCAGTTATTATGGTGATTGTGTGTCTGGCGCCCCAGAGGTAGTGCCGCCATGCCTTAAAGGCTGACCTAATGGCCAGGAGTTCTTTATCTGTGATAGCGTAATTGAGTTCAGGGGGTGTGAATGTATGTGACCAGAAGGCAACAGGGTGTAACTGGCCCGTTTCGGGGTCCTTTTGTGAGAGGACGGCTCCCATAGCCATGCTCGAAGCGTCCGTTTCCACCAGGTATGGGAGATCAGGGTGAGGGTGGCGTAAGATTGGGGCAGATGTGAATCTTTCTTTGAGTTCCTGGAATGCTTCCTCGGCTTCTGTTGTCCACTGGAACCTTTTGTTGCTTTTCCTTAGCAATGACGTGATGAGATGCACGATTTGCGAAAATCCTGGGATGAACCGGCGGTAGAAGTTTGCAAAACCCAGCATACTTTGAACCCCCTTGAATGAATTTGGGGATGGCCAGTTCAGGGTATCATCTACCTTGTGTACATCCATTCGGATTCCATTCAGGCTGAGAATAAAGCCCAGGAATTCCACCTCGAAGACGTGGAATGAGCACTTTTTGAGCTTGGCGTAGAGCTGGTGTTGACGGAGTTCCTCCAATACGGATCGGACGTGTTTAACGTGGTCCTTCTTTGATGCGGAATATACTAGAATATCGTTGATGTACACTAGATCACAGACATCAATCAATTCCCATAGGACATCATTCATGAAGTATTGAAATGCTGCAGGTGCGTTGCAAAGGCCAAAGGGCATTACTTGATATTCGTACAAGCCGTATTTGGTGCAAAAAGCGGTTTTCATTCGTCCCCCTGTTTTACGCGAACAAGGTGATATGCCCCCCTCAGGTCTAGTTTTGTGTAGATTTGGGCATCTTTGACTTAATCAAGCAATTCAGGGATCAGTGGCAGGGGATAGCATTTTTTTACGGAAATCTGGTTCAGTGCGCGATAGTCGATGCACGTTCTCAAGTCCCCCTCCTTTTTCGGTACGAAGAATAGAGGACTGGCTGCTGGAGACTTCGAGGGACGAATGAACCCGTTGGCCAGGTATTGGTCAAGATAGGCCTTCAGGTGCTGGTTTTCTGGTTCCGTGAGTGCATAGATTCGCCCACAAGGGATTTGTGCGCCGGGTATCAGGTCGATTTGGCAATCGTATGGTCTAACCGGTGGCAGGGTATTAGCCTGTTCTTTCTGAAAGATATCTTGAAAGTCCTGGTATTCACTTGGTAGGGTGCCGATTGCCACAGTCGCAAGCGTGGAGGCTCTGGTGTCTATTGGTTGTTTCTCTTGGCGATAACATGTGTGGGTGCAAGTCTCGGGAAAGGCCAATTCTTTTGCTCGCCAATCGATTCGAGGATTGTGAGCTACCAACCATGGCATCCCCAAAATCAACCAGAACTGTGGTGCCTTAATGAGGTTGAAAACGATAGATTATTGGTGTCCATCCTGGCACAGAAGTGTTAAAGCTGCAGTGCATTGGGATACTGGACCAGAAGCTATTTCCGTGCCGTCGACAGTGGTAACAGTGTTGGTGGTTGATTTAGGGCGTAACGGAAGCCCCATCTTTGCCGCAAGATCCTTGTCGATGTAATTCCCAACGGCTCCACTGTCAATGTACGCTCTTACTGCGTGCATCCGAGATGGTTGTTGGTGATTGATCAAGACCACAGATAGTGCAAAATGGGAGGTCTGTAGTTCACTTTCTTCGCTCGACAAGTGGACCCCTACACTTGCCGGGCTGGGGAGTTTTCCGATTCCTTGATGGTATCTTCCTTGTCCGTGGCCCCTAGCGCCCTCCTCGGTGGGTTCACAGGGCACTCTTTAAGGAAATGACCTGACCTTCCACAGTACAGACATAACTGCTGCTGTCTTCTTTTATCCCTTTCCGCTTTAGTCAAGGGGGATCTGACCCCCCCCAATTTGCATTGGTTCTCCTGAACCTTCTGTTGTGCGGGCAATATTGTCCTTTGAACGCACATACATAGGGCGAGGGTCCGGTCTGGTTCGATCTGCTCTTCGGTCCTGCAGCCTATGATCCAATTGAACAACAAGGTCAATGAATTCTGAGCAGTCTTTTGGGAGGTTCACTACTTGTGCGAGAACATCCTTGAGCTCCCCCCACAACCCCTGATGAATTAACGTGGTTCTCTTCTCCACTGGCCATTCTGCTTCAACTACGAGTCTATTGAACGTGGCTATGTATGTTAATAGGTCTTGATTCCCTTGGCGTAGGGACAGAAGTTCGTTGTCTAATGCCTGCCCATGAGTACGATGGGCGAACAGCTCTTCCATCTCCTGCTGAAAGCCCCTGAAGTCATGCAGCAAAGGATCGTCTTGGGACACAAAGGGTACAGACCAGTATGCGGCGCTACCACTCAAGTAGGATAGCACAAAAGCGACCCGTGATTGGTCATTCTGAAAGGCCCCTGGTCTACAAAGGAAGTGCAGGCTACACTGGTTCATGAACGTTGCAAACCTCTTGGGATCCCCCGTAAATCGTTTGGGCGGGGCCAAGGGAACTGCCCCAGGAAGGGTTATCTGAACAGGATTGGCTGATGGTGCTGGCATCGAGAGCACGCTTCCCGGCAATGGTGCATGCCCTGCTTGTGACTGGAGAAGTTGACGGCTTACATCATCAGTGCGTTCTTTGGCTACTATCAGCTCTCTCCTCAGGGTGTTGGTCTCCTGCCTGGCTGCATGTACTGGAACGTAGTTGCCCCAACATGTGGGCTAACTGGTCGGTTTCTGACGTTTCCATGATGCCCAGGTGGATTTTGATGTGGGGCTTTGTGTTCTGTAACACTCACCTGGTATCCACGGGGACGTCACTCAGCCTGTTCTGACCTCTTACGACCTCGAACCCTTCCCTGGAGTCTACACAAATGGAGCTTGGGCCTGAAACACAGGATTGGTAGAGTTTTACTCCCGATTGTCTCTGTGTGCTTGAACCCCTTCTTCCCCGGGGTCCAACCCTTCCCTTTGATCCACAGCTCACCTGGTTTTCTTGGAAAGTGTGCTCTCCGACCTGCTTTCAGCGCAAGGGCGCGTTGATTGATGTGGGCTTGTTGCTGCCTAGTTACTTCACTGGCAAGAGTCCGACAGGTAAGTATAATGAGTCTTTTGAACAGTTCCCTAACTTCGTTCCTTTCCTTCCTTAGATGATGGCTGGCGTCCGGGGATGGGGACGTGCTGCTGAGATGAGTAGCGCTGAAGGTGAGTGAGAGCGCGATGCACGATGCGACCCTTTCGTATTTGTATTGAACTGAGTTCCTTTTCTGTGTCTTTTAGGTGGTGCAACATTTTCAGCGTGGATGTCGGTTATGAAGAAGAAATGCGGTGAGTAAGCGTGGTATGCAGTGCCTCTAGATGTTTCCATGCTAACCTGGAGTGTCTTTTCCCTCTTGCAAATGGATGAGGAGTTCCGGAGACAGAGTTCCCCCAGAGCGGCTGGGAGCTGGGATTCAGGTAAGCGTTTGAAGCTCGTACAGTCTTTAAAAATAAGCGAAGATTTGCTGAATGCTTACTAATGCCTTTTTTCTGTTCTTTTCCCTTTTCCTTAGGAAGCGGCGTGCCGGGATGGGAATGACACAGCCGAAGATGCCCGCAGAACAGAAGATGCGATGAATGATGGACAGAAGCGCCGCAAGGTAAGGCTGTTCCTAATGGTGTTCTTGTTCTTGCAGGAGCTGAGTGCAGAAGAAAGATGCAGGCCTACTGGAGACCGATCTGAACACGGTGAGTGTCACGCTGCAGGTGCAGAAAACACAAAGCATGTTTCTCAGCCTGGCTTAAATATTCTCTGGGTATCCCAGGTGTCTCTGGGCTGAACCACACCCAAAAGACTAGACTGCACATGCAGTTCTGGGAACAGAAATATGTGGGGGCATCCATCTTGTGCCCATCAAAGCACTACAAGTCCAATCCCCAATGTTATCCTATGGGGGTGAGCGAGTCTGGTGCCACAAGCGCCAAGTCTGACTCCAAGTGGGTCTTTGGAGGGATGGAGAGGCCCTTGAGGGCCATGTAGGTGATCGTGGCCTGGCTCCAGCTTGACATCTTGGAGGGCTGGGGACATGCGGGGCAGGAATCATGACACTAACACCATAAACATTCTGTGCATGATGTCATTTCCCCAAATAAAATTTGTTTTGTGTCCCACTCACGATCCACACTCTTAGGACCAATTGTAATCTTTAATATGCATCTTCCTACAATCCTTTGCCCTGACTCTGGATCATCCAGACCAAATATGTGTTGATTCTTTATTCTGAATTTTGGGATCTCCTCCCTGTCAATTATCTACTGTAGTACTTTTTCTTTAATGAAACTTCTTTCATGTTCGAGTGCTAAAGTGACTTGTCCATTTACATGGATAGGGATCCATGGCTGCCTATCTCCCATGTGTATTTCAGAAAGGGTTGAAATGTGTTTTTCAGTATTTATCTCTAGAATTACATTTGGCTTGTATATATCTTCATTTAGATAAAGGCGCAACGTGTATTCATCTATTTCTTTTTGCCATTTTTTCTTGGGGTCCAAATAAAACTCCAGAGACTGCTTCTCTTTTTCACCCTGCATTTCACCCTGAGACATGAGAATGACAGTGACACTAGGCACACAGCCATTCTGAAGATATACCTGCACTGAACTTTCTGATTTAGCAACAGTATGGCATTCTATTAAATTGTTGTTTTGTGTGGTTATTTTCTTAGACTCAATGTGTTTTTGGCTAGGGACTATAATGCCCAATTTACCCCATCAATGAGGGGCGGCAACCTCTTCAGGCAATTTGTCCCTATGAGGAAATGTATTTCACTGATGGATGTGATCAATACTTCCTGTCTCATCCGATGTTTCCCTTTCTTTATGTCAACCTCAGTGACACCTTCGGTAGGTATTTCTTCACCATTGAAGTTGTGTACAGGGCCTTCATTTTATCTCACCTTTATGTGAGTTTGTGGGGATCTCCCTTCATTGATACTTTTTACCAGTTCCTTTGACATTATCGTGGCCTGGGCACCCGTATCGATAATTGCAAATGCATTACATGTGTCTTCAACAGCAATAGGAGCATAGTACCGTCTTCAACCTCCACTAGCACACACAGCAAATGTATGTTTTTGCTGATTTCAGGACTCACCTTCCTTAGTTCCTTCTTACTATTTGCTAAACACATGGCATGTGAAATGATATTTTTCCCTGGTTTTTCCCCACCTCATTTTTAATTTCTTTGTCTATTTTCCTGGGCTCCGAACCCATTTGGAGTGTAGCCACTGACTGCCCATCTGACTTGGGACTACCAGTGTTCACACTGCAACTTTTTTACTGAACATTTTCAGTGTCATATGACAGCCTGTCAGTTTCTGGCGCATGACACTTATCTCTATTTTGCATGGTGCTTGTCCTTTGTGTCTGTTGGAATATTTGTGGTTCAAAATTCTCCTCAGGTGACTGACTAACTGAGGTTGTACAAGGATTTGCTGACTAAATAGTTTGAATAAGTTTAACCAACATGGGAATTCTTTGACATATTCTAGGAATACTTGAGTCTTTTAACTGGCACTTATGTTTTCTTTTTGAAGAGGAACAGAGTCCTCGAAACGCGTATGCAAACAATATACAAATACATTTTCACAAACACAACCATTTGGTTATTGGTGTTCTTTTTTAAGTAAGTTTCCAGTTATCAAACTGAGTACAAGGATTTATGTACAAGTATTTCTCTAAATTCAATTTAGCTGATTTCTTCAGCTCATATTAGTGTGCAGGGGACGGGAGGGTTCACATTTTGAATCTTTCTTTCTTGTTTGTCTTGTGTTGGTTTTGTGCCAGAACCATAGTTCCCCCCCCAAACCTTAAAACCTTTGATGGGTTATTCAATCTCCAAATAATCTAGAAAGACATATTTACCTAACTAGGAGTGCACCAAATTTTCCTTCTCTCATTTTGAGCTACTGGTTTTTCTGTCTGGAGCTTAACAGTATTCTGACTATCAAGGGAGGATATTCTATCTACTGTTCCTATCTCTTCGTCTTGTTTTTTATTTTCACATTGGATGCTCTTTTTAAATCTGTTTCTCTGTTCTTTAGGTTTTTCTTGTTAATTTTCCCCTTTTTGTTCTTCCTCTTCACACACTTCAATAGTAAATTGAACCACACTCCCTTTTTGAGTGTGTTGAAATTCCCTATCTCACTTTCATTCATTTGTGTTCTTATTTTTGAATCAGCAGGCAATTCAGGACCGTTAAACAAAGGTGATTCATGAGCTTCTGTGTTTATTTCCATGCGGGGGTTATTTAATAGTCACTTGTGTCAGAACGTACAAGATCAATACTATTGCATTCTGAACCTTCACTTGGAAGTTGTTTTTGAACTACACAAAGTTTTCCTATTTGTTTAGACAACATTTTGACTTGGGCCTCCAGGAAGTGTCTCTGGATTCTTCTCTTTGTGGCCTGGGCCGTTACAGGTTAAATTCACACTTATTGGGCCTATTCTGATTGATTTCTATTTGTGTTACCTCTGAAATCATGGGACATAGAAGGTGGAGAACACGGAGTGACCATCCTTTGACCATGGTTGACTGTTGGTGGCAATTGGTTATAATGGCGAGGGACATAGTTCCTATTTTGTCTCTCATTTGGTGGTAATTGTCCCCTATGCTGATTTCCATTTTCAATTAATCTGTCCACATACCTTGGTCTTTCTTGGTGGCCATACACCATTGCATTAGGGTCTAATATACTCTGAGCCCCCAGCATCTGATACAGTCCACTGTACATTTGATTTTGATTGTTATTCGGGCCTGACATATCGGCGCGAAATCCCACTTGGGAGCATTGCCCAGATATCTAGGGCTAACGTAAGACTATGGGCCTCATTCCGAGTATGGCGGTAAGGGATAGCGGCCACCGGTAACGAGACCGGTGGCGGTGATCCCTTACCGCCATACTCCGAGTTCCCTTTGCGCCCTCGCCCTTAACGCCTGCTTTGAGCAGGTGTTAAAGTCGAGGGCGCAAAGGGGCCTCCAAGCCAATAACGGTGACCGTAATGAACGGTCACCGTTATTTGCATCTTCCCCATTCCCATTGAGCCCTATGGGGGCTCATTTGGGAATGGGGAAGAGCCTTGGTGAATGGGGAATTACCGCCCCGCCAACCTTGGAATGGGGCGGTAATTCCGCCATCCACCAAGGCGCTGCCGGTCCGGGTACGGCGTCAACCAAGGCGTTAATAGCGCCATTGGTTGGCGCCGTACTCGGAATGAGGCCCTATCTATTGCTGGGATGAACAGATTGGAACATAGGAGTTTGGGGTGGTGTCCTCTGTGGTGGCATGCCCCTTTGATTAGGTGTCATGTTGTTTTTTGCCTGGGTTTGGGCTGATTCAAGTGGCATTTTTGCAGATTTTACCTCCATTATTGCTGGTGTGGGTTCTTTAGATTTAGATTTTGATTCTTTATCCTTAGGCCCTTCCTCTCTCTGACCATAGATTACTTCATATAGTTTGGTCCCCTGTTCTACTATCCATTCTAGTGATTTCTTTCTGTCAAATTCACAAATTAACTGGGATACAATTTATTTTTGGAGTCCATAAAGTATGCAGTCTTAAATTCTACAGAATTAGGATTAAAGGCCACATCAAAGCGTGAAAATGCTCTTTTTAAATCATGGAGGAACTGTGAGGGACATAACTGGCTTTGCAGTCATTGTATACGGTGCTTTTTTTGCAGCTTGTATCGACTGGTAAGGTGAAAACTGATGTCTAAACTCTTTCTCAGAGTCCACCCATGACAAATGTTCCTGTTCATTGAGACTCTGAATGACACTAGCAGCTGCTGAATCAAGCGTTAGGTGAAAGTACTGTCTATACTGTTCCCTAGGTATCTGGAGAGCTTTAAATATATCATGGACTGTTTCTAAATGGTCTTCCATGCAACAATCACCTCCCTTTTTGAATGGTTTAATCAAGGTTTTGATAGACTTCATGATTTTGATAGGGCTACATGGTGCATTTTGGTGTGTGTTATTCTGTGGCTCATTTCTGTTCTCACGTGGGCAAGAATGATTGTAACCATTGGCTGGTGATTCATACCCCACCATTGGGCTGTAATCGGGTCTGGCCAGAGGAACAGCTGTTGGTACATTGTTGCCTTGGGCAGAGCTGGGGTTAACTTCAACTCCATTGAATGTAGTACCTTGTCGCTTTTCCTGAGATTTTAGACTAAATATTTGCTGTTCTAGATTCTTGCATTGTCCATTAAGTCGTCCCACTTTATGACAAAGATTATAATTCTCATCCCTAATCTTATTAATTACGGCTTGCAATTCATTTATTTGCACCTGGCACTGATCAAATGCTCTGTTCTTCTTGTCATTCTCTTTCAACAATTTAACTATTTCCTGTTCCACAGCGTGGAATTCCTTATCTTTTTCCATGTTGCGCTCTCTAAGTGTTTGTAATTCTGAAATAGCAGCATCTTTGTCTTGTCTTATTGCATCTAAAATCCCTTTCAAGTGCATTAATTCTTGCTCACTCTCATTAAATTGTTTCTGCTTCTGAGCCAATTGAGTAGCCAAATTGCTGCATTTAGATTGCAATTCTGTGTTGCACTCCTCTAATTTCTCTTTTAGTAGCTGTATTTGATCAACTGCATCATCCGAACTACATAGTTACTTACTAATCACCTCAGTATCATTTCCTTGCATCTCTAAAGACCTGTGCAATAAAAACCATAACTTGGCACATAGTCTGATGACGCAATTTTTCTCCTCCTTTCGATCTGGGGCTCTAAACAGCCTCATGAGGCATACCTGCACGATGGTCCCTTCCTCAAAAGTATTTTCAAGCCGTTCTTTCTCTACTTCCATACAAATCCTGTCTTTCCATATTGTTGCATCTTCTTTTTTTTTAAAAACTTTTGTTTTTATTAGCATTTTGTAATAAAACAGAACATTAGAAAAACCCCTGCCCCCCCTTCCAGTCCCCCTCTCCAACACCGACCCTCCCCCTTCCCCGTGTCCAGTTCAAAGTGCTCGACAAAGGAGACTTGTAATGCTCACTCCGTTTCCTGTGCCTCGATGGCTTGGTGTCGCCGTTCCCCGGGCCGTGGGACCCCCGGTTTATTGCTGTTCCTTTCGGCGCCATTAGCACCCTTCTCAGTTCGGGGGCTTACCCTTGAAGTCAGTGCACATCCCAACCCCAAGTTTGTTGTACCCCATACCAGTTCGTGAGGAATGAGCTTGTGTCTTTATTCACCATGGCAGTCAGTTTGTCCATCACCTTTTTCATCCACTCTTCCTTGGAGGGGGTTTCCAGGCTCTTCCATTTCTGAGCGAGGGCCACTCTGCCCGCCCTCAGCATGGTTTCCCACATCCTTGGGTAACGGTAGAGTTCCGCTTCCTCCGGGGGGAGTCCCGGCAACATGGTCAGGGGATTATGTGGTAGGAGTTCCTCTGTTACTTCCGCTATCCAGCCCCTCACTGACCCCCAGTAGGCCTGGACCTTCGGGCAATGCCACCACATGTGGCCTCTGGAGCCTGTCTGGCCACAACCCCTAGGGCACCTTGATGACACCCCCAGAAACATCTTTGACAGTTTTGCTGGGTCTCTGTGCCACCCCTGCAGAATTTTAAAGTTACGTTCCATGTCCGAGGTGAATAGGTTCCCATGAAACGCTATTTTGAAAATTCTGGCCCAGGTGTCCTCTGAGATCTCTTCTCCTGCCCGGTCGTTCCAGAACGTGGGGAAGCTCCTCCTACCCTGAAGGTCGTAAGTATTTAGGATTTTATACATACTGGACACCGCACCCTTTCGAGAGGTCGCCGAGTCAAGGAGCTTCTCGAAAGGGGTCAGTTGTTTCCTCAGGTTTGACCCCCATGACTGATCGCAGAGGATGCCCTTAAGGTGGAGGTATTCGAAAATGGAAAGCGATCCACCCCCCAGAGCTTCCCTCAGGTCTTCGTAGGATAGGAATTCGCCCTCCCTGAACATCTGGCCTGCCCATTCCAGTCCCATATCCGACCATTGCTGGGAATGCCGGAACCCCCTGCCACCCAGTTTGAGGGGGTGGCCCCATAGGGAGGTCATCGGGGACAGCCATGAGGTTAGGTGTGTTGTCCAGGGGCCCTCCTTCCAGATGTCCCAGAGAACCCCTAGGGTCGGGTGGGACCTCACATGCTTCGGGATTGTCTTGTGCGGGGCCCACAAGAGATCACGGACCTTTAAAGGGTGGACATCCATATCCTCTAAGTATGTCCAATACGTTCCCAGGCCCTCTTTCATATGTTCTAGGAGGACGCACAATTGGGCGGCATAGAAATATAGATGAAAGTCTGGCAGCCCAAATCCCCCCTCCTCCCTCGGTAGAGTCAGGGTGGTCCTCCCGGTTCTCGGCGTCTTCCCCTGCCACACGAAGACCCGGACCTCCCTTTGTAGGTCCTTGAAAGTCTGAGCGGGGACACTGGTTAGGAGCGCAGTGAAGAGGTGCAGAAGCTGTGGTAATATGTTCATCTTTACTGCAGTCATCCGGCCGTACCACGAGAGAATCATCTTGCCCCAACTCCTCAAGTCAGATGTGATCTCTACCATTATGGGGTCATATTTGGTGGGTCCTAGTTTCGATAAGTCCCTAGTTAGAAGGACGCCCAGGTATCTTATGGCGTCTGTCCCCACAGCAATCCCGTGAAACCTGCTCAGGGGGTCTAACACCGGGTCCACTGGTCTCATTGGGAGCAGGACAGATTTAGCCGTGTTAATTTTCAGCCCCGAGAAGCGCCCGAAAGTGTCCACCAGGGCCAGGAGGGTGGGGATCGAGAAGCCAGGGTCCACCAAATAAGCCAAGATGTCATCCGCGAACAGGGAAAGCTCAAATTCCACCTCCCTCCTTTTAATTCCCTTGATGTCAGGGTGGGATCTAATAGCTATGGCTAGTGCCTCCATCGTAAGGACATAAATTAGGGGGAGAGCGGGCAGCCCTGTCTTGTCCCCCGGGAGAGGGTAAATGATTCGGACAGCGACCCGTTCACCTGAACCCTTGCCGTGGGGGCTCTGTAGAGGGCGGCCACCCAACTCATAATGTGGGTCCCGAAGCCCATTCTCTGAAGAAGGAGTTCCATGTATCTCCACTCGACCCTGTCAAAGGCCTTCTCCGAGTCCAGCGAGAGGACACACGCGTTAAGCTCTGATGTTTGGGCAAAGTGGAACAGGTCTAATGTTTTACGAATGTTATCCGACCCTTGTCTGCCCCTGATGAAGCCCACCTGATTCCCATGGACCAGCTTCGGCATAATCCCCACCATCCGCCTCCCCACCACCTTGGCCAGGATCTTGACATCAATGTTTAACAATGATATGGGCCGATAGGAGGCACACTCTGCTGGATCCTTTCCTTCCTTGGGTATGACAGCTATTATAGCCCCCATCATGGAGTCGGGGAGGGAGCCCCCCTCCAGGACGGCGTTGAAAACTCTCACTAGGTAAGGGATCAGGGAGGAACGAAATCTCTTGTAGAAATAAGCTAAAAAGCCGTCTACCCCAGGGGAGGTTCCCACCTTCATTCCACAGATCACCTTATCCACCTCCTCCTCTGTGACCGGGCCCTCCAACCCTTCTGACATCTCTCTCGACAGGGACGGGATTTGTATGGAGTTCAGGAATTGCGCCCGTTATATTCAGATAGTATAGTGACTCGTAGTATTGGCGGAAGGCCTCTCCTATGTGGGGGGAGTCGCAGCCAAGGGACCCCTGGCCGTCCCTTACCTCCATCACCCTTCTGCTTCTCTGGACCTTTCTCAGCTTCCAGGCCAAGATACTATCCGCTTTGTCCCCCTTGTCATATTTTTGTTTTACCATTTGGAGGCTCCTCTCCGTTTTGTGTAGGAGTAGGTCTTTTAGCTGGAGCCTGTAGTCCTCCAGCGCGGCCACCCGGTCACTCCCTAAGGCCTGTTCCGGTGAGCCCCCTGGTTGGAGACGGGCTATTTTCTCCCGTAGGGTTTTTTCCTGGCCCTCCCTCTCCCTTTTCTTCTGGGCTCCCATTTTTATAAGTACTCCTCTTAGGGTTGCCTTAAAGGCGTCCCAGAGCGTGTGCATGCCCACCTCCCCGTTATCATTGAGGTCGAAGAATTCCGTTATAGCGTCCAGGACAGCTTCGGCGTGGGCCTCGTCTCTCAGTAGGGCGTCATTACATTTCCAGCGACCCTTGCGTTCCCTACACCAGCCTACCGCTAAGGCGACTGGGACCAAGTCATGGTGTGACCAAGGGACCGGGTCAATCCTGTAGCCTGCGACATATGGGCAAAGGATCTCATCCACCAGTATATAATCTATCCTAGAGAACGCGTTGTGGATGGTGGAGTAGTAAGAAAAGGAGGGAACACCTGTTCGAGGGGTCGGGATCGTATCTGCCAGGCCCAAGCACTCATTCGCCCTCTGAAAGCTTTGAGCCAAGGCTTCGTCTGCGGGTCTAGGGTTTTGGGGGCCTATCCGCTTTCTGTCCCTGGATGGGTCCAGGACCATATTGAAATCTCCTCCCACCACCAAGGGCCCCTGCACAAACAGTTTGAGCCTGTCCCTTGCCCCTTCCCAGGATAGGGCTTGACCTTCATTCGAGCCATACACTACCGCCAAGGTTAGGGGAGAGCCCTGTGGGGAACCACGCACCAACAGGTAATGGCCCTCGGGGTCCTTCAGGACTGACTCTTTCTCTTAACCTACGCCCCTAGATACCAGGATGGCCACCCCTGTTTTCTTTGCCCTATGGGATGCGTGAAAAACTTCCTTGATTCCTCCCCCTCGCAATTTGGGCTCTTTCCCCCGCGCCCAGTGTGTTTCTTGCACGAAGAGCAAGTCTAGTTTCGCCCTCCTAAATTCCCTACAGAACAGGGACCTTTTCGTAGGGGTGTTCAGACCCTGCACATTCAGGGTACCCACTCCCAGGGCCGGTCGGTCATCAGCCATAGTCTATGTTTCCCTTTCTAGTGGTCAGCAACATTGCATCGTTACTCTCTCCCTGTCTCCTCTGTTTCCTCATTTGGACACTTTTAGAACGTTTCCCCAACTGTCCCCAACTTCCTCCCACCCAACAAACCCCAACTAATTCGTGAACCCCCACCCCCCTCTCCGGCGTCCAGCCAGTTAGTTCCGCCATTTCTGGTATTTTGGCCGGACCACCAGCCTGTTCCCTTCAGCCAGGCGTTGTTTGCAAAGCTCGATTTCGTGAGCACCCACTCCCCCCAGCTTCGGCCCCTCGGTCCACCCCACATTGATCTCTTTTCAGAGGGACTCTAAGTTTGACTTAAGCCCCGATTCTTCGGGTCCCGGACTATGAATGGTCAGGACTTCCCCGTGCCTCTGTGGTCATCCACTCCCCTAGGCCAGGTTTCCAGCCTACCTTCCCCTGCCAGGACCTCAGTATATTGTTTCCCCTCCCCCCCATAGTTGTGCCCCTTCAATTGCACCCATTGTACTTGGTGTTCATGGGGGAACTGTCCTCGGTGCATCCTTCATGTCTTCCTTTTCCGCTCCACTGCATACCGGGGAGCCCTGGTCATCAACCCTCCAAGTCGATATGCTCCTCCTCCGTTGCAGACGGCGGAGTATTCAATTTTCTAAATTTCCACGAACTGGTTTTCCTCCTCCTGGCACCCGACTGGCCGGGGGTGCCCCTACCGAGTGCTTCTGGGCCTACTGGGCCCCTCCGGGTGTTAGGCTCCACCACATAATCCTGGATGGCTCCTTTTATGTCCTCCTCTGTAACCAGCATTGTTCGTTGGCCCAGGTATTCGAAGGCCAGGGAGAAGGGATAACCCCATCTGTAGCGCACTCCCTTCTCCTTCAGTAGTTGTGTTAGGGGGCGGCACATTCTGCGTTTGGCTAAGGTATAGGCGGAGAGGTCCTGAAAAATGGTGATCTGGGCGTTATTGTAAGTAATCACCCCTGCCTTCCTCGATTCTTCCATGACTTTAGTTTTTTCGGTATAGTAGTGGAACCGAACCAGTATCGATCTGGGGCTCCCTGCCCTTCCCCCTGCCCTGTGCACCCGGTCGAACATGGGTTCAGTAGTCATTTCCTCTGCAAACAATAGAGTAATAATGTCCTTCACGACTCGGGTCAAATCTCTCTCCGTCTCGCCCTCCGATTCCGGGACCCCAAAGAATCTAAGGTTGATCCTCCTTTCCCTATTTTCATAGTCATCCATCTGCCTGGCTCTTTCCTTGTCCCTCTTCTCCAAGGTCGCTAGCCGCATACCGAGTTGAACCTCCTGGGAAGCCGAGGAGGTCTGGTTAGTTTACACTTGTAGGAGTCTGTCCTCGACTTTTTCCACCCTTTGGTCCATCTTTTTGAACTTCTGGGCGATGTCAGATCGCATTTCCCTGATCTCCTGGAGGATGGAGGTGAAGCCCCTCTCCATCGTCAACGCAGACTGTGTCGAGGCCTCTGGGTGAGCCATGTCCCCAATGCGAGTAGGGCAACTGGTGTTGCTCTCCATCTCCCTGTAGCGGAAAGCCTGCAGAGTCTCTTGCCAGCTCATATGGTCGTACTGTACAACCACCGCAGGGTCTGCCTCGGGCTGGGGGGCCCACAGGGGGGTACCACCCCGACCTGTAGGAACCTGGATGGAGCGTCTCGGGGGAGCTTATGAATGGTATGCACTCCTCTGTGGGCGGGTGGGCAGCCTTCAGGCGGGCACTCGCCCCACCAACTCTGGATGGGGGCCTCTCACCTGGGTCTCGCCTCGGTGCTGGTGATGTTTCTCCGGGCGAGTAAGTCGCTGTTGCCGTTCCACTACCTCCGACCAAAGCCTTTCGTCGCCAGGCGGGCACATGCCCAGGGGCCTCCACCTGCTGGAGTTGGATGCGGGTGTGTGCTGTCCCCTCACTTGTCTTCGGGACGGGAGCGGTCACCGAGGCCCTGGAGCCCTCTCGGAAGAGGGGGGCACGCTTCCCCTCCAACTACCGGATTGCAGTGGCCCGTTGGTGGTCGTTGGCAGCCCTGCACCGGGGGGGACCGCAGCCGCAGGGATGAGGTGGCGCCGCTTCAACCCGTCCGTGGTGTGGTGCGTTGCGGGGGGCCCTCGTTCCCGATGTCGTCTGTCCTCTTGTATCGCCTCTGGAGGACGCCAGGCCCCGATACCTCGGCTGTCCGGTTTCCGGCAGCAGGTGGATGAGAGGGGGCCGGTCCCTTCGCCTGGACTTCCTCGCCTCGGCAGGCCGCTCCTCCTTTATCAGCGCGGGGGCCGACGCGCGCCCCGCCGTTCCTACGTCACCGCTCGCAAACCGGCTTCCTGGGGTCCTGGAGCTTCGCTCTTTCGTGCAGATGCGTCACGGGGGGGTCACAGGCACGGGCCCGTCGAGTGAATCCGCGTTGGGGGCGCCGGGGGGGCTCACTTCCCTGAAAAGGCCCAGCCTCGGCGGGAACCCAGCGATCAGGCAGCCATTACCTGTGCACCCCCTGGTGGCCTCCCCTTGTTGCATCTTCTGAAGACCAAACTGCATCGGCAAAAAGTTTTGCCTCAAGATTCATTTGCCAGATCAGAAAAATCAGCTTCAATTTGAGACATGGTGAAACTGTTGTGTGGTTCAAATGAGCACACAGCGCTGTACCACTTCACATCACTAATTCACTTTTTTTTTAACAACTTTATTTAATTTTCAAGAGCATACATTACAGACATGCATGCATTAGAGAGTGACAAACAATGGTGTTGCCCATGTCTTCCCCTGTATTCGCTCCAGTCTTTAAGGTCCATTTGCTTGTGAGTTATAACTATTAGAACTCCCCTCCTCCCTCACCCCAACATAACCTCCAAACATTTGGGTGGAGTACTACATTTTCTCAGGCTTTTCTGAGTGTTCTACAGGCTGGGTCGCCCTTCGACTCAAGGTTCACACTGTCAAATAACGGAAATTTTGTGAAGTAATCTAGGTTTGAAATACATCTGTTCCTTGTCATCTGTGAACTCATGCAGTGGCATTCACGTGTTCTGGTACTTCGAATAGGAACCATGAGCTATTGCCGTTACTTTTTCCATGGCCATCACTCCCCATAGCCTCACCCACCACATGGCCACTACCGGCCCTTGCTTGTTCTTCCATGCTTTCGCCAGGGTGATTCTAGCCGCACTCAGCATGTGGCTGATAAGGTTAGCTTTAGTCCCAGAGTTTGCGAAGCACCCTTTGACCGCCTCCCCCAGTAAAAGCACCACCGGGTCAAGAGGCAGTTGCGCTCCCGTTATCTCCTTGATATGGCTCAAGATATCTTTCCAATACGTCTCTGCCATCGGGCAAGACCACCACATATGGATTAGGTCCCCAGGTTGTCCACAGTCCCTCCAACACGACATGGGGCAATCTGGATTAATAGAGTGCATGTGTGATGGCGTCATATACCACCGCAGACAAAGTTTGTATGCCGCCTCTTTAATTGAAGCGCATTTGGAGCTTTTGGCGGCTCTAGGCCTTATGCGACCCTAGGTCTCCCCAGAGATTGGTCTTCCCACATCTGCCTCCCATCTTTGCATATACAAAAGAGTTTCTTCTGGGTCCACCGCCCCCATCAACCGATACAGTTTCGACACCTCTTCACTTTCGAGGACTGCCCATCGGTTGTGGCCTAATTCACTTTTTTTTAAGTGCACAGTATGGCGAGGCCTATAATGCAATGCCACGCCCAGTAACTGTTTTAAATTTCCCAATGGCCAATGCACCAAATATCTTAGATATATTTTCTGGAGGAGTTACACCTAATTCTGTGGTATATTTATTATGGTGGTAGATTATCTTTTACAGTGGTAAGACTTTCCTCAGAATATGGTTTAACAAATGTCCTTTTTCTACCAGGGTTACTCACTCAAACTTAATTTTGGACTTGGTACACTCAGTATCTAATGGTATTTCCACCTCTCAGCATCTCATGTATGATGCTAATGTATGCTCTAACAGCCAAAGTGCAAAATATATATCACATTATAAGCAAACAATTGTACAGACATGTCAGGAAAAAAAAACCTACTTCAGATTTTACCACATGTGGTAAAATGAATTAGCACCTATGGTAATAAAAGCCTAGCCCCTGTTGAACTTCAGTCTATGTGATAATAAAATGCAGTCATGTAATAAAAACACAACCCGCTTGTTTCCAAATCGCTAATTTTATGTAATGTTAAAATTCAAAGCTGCTCAGACAATTACATTATGCGATACAAACCACGTGTACATAAGAACGCAAAAGGCTTTTCATTAGAGTGTTCGCACACATTAACAAAACCAGCTGTGCACACTCTTACCATCCGACCTTGGCCACGTGGAAGCTGGCATGTACTGCAATTTGAGAGAGAAAAAAAAGAACAGTGCAAATGCCTTCATGAACATTTGAAAACGCCTACGCATAAAATATTGATGAAACTATCTGCTTCCCTATCTTGCCAGGAACACTGCAGTTTTCCTCACTTTTTACCTATATTACCTAGAGCTGATGGTGATACTCTGTCCCAATTTGGTAGGGAACCTGGGGTCGTGCAGATAAGCCCAGTGAACAGCCCTCAGCTTGGGAGTCTGTCAGTCTGTCAGTCTGCTAGCTTGCTGCAAATCACTGTGCCCCCGGATAGGATCCCAGTCTGCCTCAGCCCGTCTCAGCATTCAAAGATCCCTGGATGTCTCTCTTAGGATGTTTCTGAATGACTGACCGCCACACCCATGCACAGTCCCTTTTATAATTTCCCCCTGTCATTCAAAAGAAATCCTTTTCCTCGGCCAGATCATACCACCAAAGCCCACGTGGTTTTACTGTTGGACAGCACTAAGATACATTTCTTCCTGTGATTTTCTCATACACACAATGACCCTCTGTAACAATGCCCTTCTTTGCATAGTTCAGCCTAGCAAACAAGCCCATGCTGCACGTTTAAAATCCTCATTGAATGAAGCCACATGCATTTTAAATTTGAATTCAGATGATTTGCATATAGACTAATTTGAACTCAAGTTTAAAGGACATGGGATTCATTTTGTTAATTGGGATTGTATTGTGTTAGTATGTTAATGTATATTAGTTATTAAGTTTGGTGCAAATTCAGTCAAATGAAATACCATCCTAAAGTGAACAATTTTAAACATGTGCCTTTTGTTCCTGGACCCTGCGCATTTCCCATCTGTTGCACGCGCCGGCTACATTTGCCACTGCTTGCATGTGTTTCTAATTATCTTTTTCTATATAAAGTGTGTCAATGACTTTCGATTGTACAAGGGACTTGACTTTTGTATGACCACCTTGTCATCTTTTAGCATGGCCTTCCCTATCGCCTCTTAGTATTCGTAGTTTCTTTACTCATACGTAGTTTCTTTACTCATAATATTCAACAGTCTCTTTGTTCAGGAGAGGGGTACCAGTCAGAGACCATTCGACTGAGCGCCCACATGTCACCGGACCAATCTATCTCTGGCACCAAGTTTGTTCGCAAAAGACCTTTTGTCTACTTATCTTCAATATGTTGCCACTGCAACCTTGAGCCTAGCACGGCCCGTTTGACTATCAGGTTCTTCCTACTCACTGGCTGTGCTGAACTCGTTGGTGGTTCCTTTGCCACTGGAGTCAACAATAGTAACACGATGGCCACCACATCTCCCCGCCCTGGCTATCAGTGCGGGAGGGTGTCATGTACCACTGACATCCATTATACCATTTGCCAGCTGCGATTCCCAGTCTTATGTTTCTTTCATCTAAGGCTTTGCGGGTCTGGGTTGAAAAGGGCAAGGGCAACTCCCCCCTTGACCTCATTTCAGGTCTCACTGCCTTTCTCCTCCGTTTGAACTGCCGTCCTGGAATTACTGCTTTCTCATGCGTTTGGCCTTGCTTAAAGTGTGCTTGTGTGCTTCGCCTTTTATCCCAATGGGGATGGGAAAAGGTAGTCAGGTGTGTGTAGTTGTCGCTAATTGCCTGACTCTGCCTGACCCTTGTATTGGGATATGTCAGGTAAACAGCTCAGGTATTGGTCCGTTGTCATTCACGCTGTGAGAAAGTGATTGTGCCGGAAATGGAGAGGGGTTGGAGTTCCTGAGTATTGTAAGGAACTCATTATTCATTTTATTTTTATTTATAACGCGCCGGAACCCACAGGCATCAGGGCACACATGAACATAAAAGACAAAGGAAAGTGACGGGACAAGGCAGGCTAGAAAGGATCAGGGCGGACTAAGCAAAGAGAAAGGTTTCCAGTGCCTTCTTAAATGACTTTATGTTGGTGTCAGAGCGCAACGACAAAGGGAGATCGTTCCAGATTCCCAAGGTGCAGTTTACAAAAGATCTACCCAATCCTTTGGATTTCTTGTAGTAGGGACGAGCAACTAGATTGGTGTTAGCAGATCCAAGAGAGGGCAGGGAATTGTACCATAAGAAGGTTGAATTAAGGTAGCTGGGAGATTTCCCAAAAAGACACTTGTGGAGTAGGGTCGCTGCTTAAAAATTGACATCTGTCCGAGACTGGTAGCCAGTGTAGTGCCTGCCGGTGAATTGAGATATGACTTCTGTGGAGGACTTTTTTTTACAATCCAAACAGTGTCATTTTGAATTGTTGGCAAGCTTTGGATGCTTTTTCTGTTGGTCCCTACTAGCAGCACATTACAATAATCCATTCTTGACAAGATGGTGGCACGAGCGATGGTAGCTGAGTTGTCCTCGTTCAGATACGGCCGGATGTTCCTGAGTAGCTTTAAATGATATGAGCAATTTTTGGTGAACAAATTCATGTGGGACTCTGGGGATCAATTTGCACACCAAGTGTTTTCATTTTCTCCTTGACAGAGATGCAGCAGTCCTGGATGGAAAATGTCTGATAACAGTTAGGGAGTTTAGCCCCTCATGGTGGCAACAGTAAAGACAGACATAAGTGATCACAGTTCAAGGGTGTTTATTAAACTGTATATGTGGGTCGGAAAAAACGCCTAATCTAAACCTAAATCTAAGATGGGAGCAAACTACGACCATCAAATAATAATAAGGCAGTCCTAGGGGCGTCTTGTCAAATAAAAGGGCCTATACTAGGAAAAACCTTTTGCCAATCCTTACGCTAAATACAAACAAAGAGTGTGGGATAGGATTCAAATGAAAGAAAGAAGTGTTTACAAATAATAAGTCAGGATGTGGTAGTCAGGGTCTCCATGCCCAACCTTTTGAACACAGGACAAGGCGGGACTCCGGAGCACAGCACACACTTGAGCTTTTCCAGCACGAGCCAACAGTTCTGCTCTCAGCTAGCAGAGCCCTTGGTGGTTCAGTCTCTTTTCTACAGAACAAATCTTACCTCCAAGGACCTGATGTGTTCCAAAAATAATAAACAAAATAGTTCCTGTCCATAGGCACGTTGGGTGATGATCTTTCACCCATGGATCCCCCTCTTCCAGGCTCAGATCCACCAAAAAAGTTCTTTGCAATATCAGGACCTTCAGTAGTTAGGTTTCTTGCTTCTGAGGGCCTGATGGGTTTAAAATAATAAACAAAAGTTCCTTCCTGAGTGTACTTGGAGTGACGATTCTTCACACCATGGTCCCCCTCTTCCAGGCTCAGATCCTTCTCGAATACTTTCCTTCCATCCGTCGGGTTCACTACGGCCTTTTCCGATGGGTGATGGCTTTTCACCCCTGGATCCCTCTCTTCTGGGCTCAGACCCTTCTCAAATGTTTGCCTTCCCTCCGTCTGGTTCACTACGGCCTTTTCAACACAATCTCATCTGTGACAATCACAAATCTTAATGTCTTTTTATACAGTTCACTCTGGACATCCCTCTGCTGGGTTCACTCTTGTCAACACACTTGTTTATCAGGACTTTTGGCTTTGCCCCCTCTTTATCGGCATCCCTCTGTCGGGTTCACTCTTGCCAACTTTATCAATCACACAGTTTCTTGAACAGTTCTTACGATGCGGGATTCACTTTCCTTAGCTTCACAATCATCTGCCAGTCAAAGACTTTCGACTGTACAGAGGATTTTATTAGACCCCTGTATGACCACTTTTTTGCGTTTCCCAAGGCCTTCTGGTAACAGTAGTTTCAACAATAGGGTAGTCGCCTAGAGTTTCATGAGAAAACACCCTTGTGGTGCCTGACTCCTCTGTAGCTGGTTTTCTCCTCTCGCATTAACAGTTCTTTGTACTTTTTTCAATTAGCCGTTTGCTACTTTTGTTTAAAACTATATATATATATTTTTTTAACTTTTCTTTATTGGCATGATAAGAGAACAGACAACCAACACAGTGCACAAGATGTATACAGTTTTAGGTACATGGTTGGTTATATAGTGCATGGGGAAGACAAATGAAGGTAGATATTCAGTTTTACAATTCAGTGAGTCTCAGCAATGACCAAGTTCACTTCATCTGGAGGGGGGGATGACAGTAGTTCTATGTTCTCCTTGTCATTCAGATAACTGCAAAACTCGGTCCATACATTCTTGGGGCGAGAGGTCAGTGGGAGGGTATTGATGAAATCCTCCTCACACGTTTGAGACCAGGTGAGGGCCCTCAGCCACATCTCAAATGAAGGGGGGAGCGGCGCTTCCAACACTGCAATATGCATTTTTTGGCCACCATGGTGGCGACATTCAAAAACTTGGACACCTTTCTTAATTCGGCTCATCCCACATTCCGAACAGGACAGCTAATGGTTCAGGACAGATGTGGGACGCTGTTATTTCAGAGAGGGCATCTATAATGGCTTTCCAATATGGGCCCAGTGCTTCTCAAGCCCAGAACATATGTATGTGGTCTGCATCTGTAGATTTACATCTAGGGCAAGTGTGAGCCTGGCTGTGCGCGAATCTGCCACCATGTGCGGCGTGTAGTATAATCGATTCAGGAGCTTATATTGTATACACCTGTATCTGGCATTTAGGGAGGTCGTACGGGTGTGTATGCACATCTTTCTCCACATTGCATCAGTGAGGGGCAGGCCCAGTTTGCCGCTCCATATGTCGCGTGCTGTCTGCGGTGCATCCTTAGGGTTAGCCATCAGCATTTTGTACAGCGAGGATATTATACCTCTAGCCCCAGCCGAGTTGGTTATATAGTGGATTTCAGGCGAGTCTGGGGGTTCATCGGGGTAAGAGGGCCACCAGGCACGGGCTACTGCTCTCAACCTGAAGTATTGTAATAGTTCCAGTGCAGAGCCGGAGTGCCCGGAACGCCATGTTTGCGGGGTGATAAACTTCCCTTCGGGGTATAAGTCGGTCAGGGCTCGATATCCAAAGTCATACCAGTGTCTCATTAGGAGTTTGTTATGCGTGGGGCTGAGGCCTGGGAACTGCCAAATGGGCAGCCATTTGTAGTACGGGTGGTGACCAGGTTGTGTTTGTAGTATTAATTTCCAAGCCATGGTTGTTGCTGCTACGGGGTCGGCCGGGGCATCATTATGAAATGCATGGTGGAGAATAAGAGAGAGGGTGTTAACTCCTTCACTTGCTAGTTTCTCAAGTTTCACCTGTGGGGGAGGATCGGTGAATGTATACCAGTGTGTGGCATGTTGGGCTTGCGCGGCGGTCCAGTATTTAGCGAAGTCTGGGGCAGTGAAGCCCCCATTCTCATATGGAAGAGTCATATGCTGCCACTTCTTACGAACCGTGCCAGAGTGCCACAGAAATTGGGCGCAAGTAGTGTGTAGGTTCTTGAAGTTTCGTCTCCCGGGCCAGATCGGCACATTAACAAAGAAGTAGAGCAACTTAGGGACAATTATCATTTTGATTAGGGACAGTCTGCCCGATAAGGAGAGCGGGAGGTTGCGCCATTTCGACATACGGGCCTCCGCAAGCTGCGCCGCAGCCACGTAGTTGTCGGCCAATAGTGAAGGTTTAGTAAGGGATACCTGAACCCCGAGGTATCTGATACCCTTTGGTGACCAGCGGAGGGGGAATTCACATGCTGGTTGAGAAGTGGCCACTGTGAGCGGGAAAATTTCTGATTTGGTATAATTTATGGTGAAGCCTGGAAATGTGCCAATTTTTGTTATGTCCCGTATAATCGGGTCCAAGTGGACAGCCGGGTCTCTGATATAGAGAAGTACATCATCTGCATATAATGAGATTATCTCTGGGGTGTCACGCAGGCGCATACCTTTACGTGTATGTTTGTCTCTGACACTGTCAGCCAAGGGTTCAATAGCAAGCGCAAAGAGTATCGGGGAAAATGGACAGCCTTGGCGGGTGCCTCTATGGAAGGCGAAGGGGGGTGAGACCCTAGAGTTGACAAGGACTCTGGCTGCAGGGTTTGTATAGAGCAGTTTGATATATGATATCATGCGTGGGCCGATTCCCATTTTGTGAAGTACATCCCACATATATTGCCACAACACCATGTCGAATGCCTTCTGGGCATCGAGGGTGACCGCTACGGCACTTGCGTTGGGGTCGATTCTGGACATGACATTGAATAACCGGCGGATATTGAGGGCTGTGGATCTGCCAGGTACGAAACCACTCTGGTCGGGGTGAACTAAGTGGGTCATTATGGGGAAGAACCTCCTCGCAATAATCTTAGCAAATATTTTCATGTCGGTGTTGATTAGAGACAGGGGTCTGTAGGAGCCGCATTCGTCCAGCGGTTTGCCCAGCTTGGGAAGCACAGTTATGACCGCTTTGCGCATGGACTGGGGTAGGGTGTTCAGCCCACGTGATTTGTTCCACACCTCGAGGAGTCTGGGTGCCAGGATGGCGACATGCTCCTGATAAAACTCCGAAGTGAGACCGTCTGGGCCTGGTGCCTTGCCCTTCGGACAGTTCGAGATGGCTATGGTTATCTCGTCAAGGGTGAATGGAACATCTAGCTGGTCGCGCGGGAGAGGAGGGTCATGGAGATTTGGTCTAGTAGAAGGTCTGTATCTTGTGGGCTGTGTTCTTGCTGGGGGCCATATAGGGTTGTGTAGAACACGGTGAATGTCTCGAGGATGCCTTGATCGGACCAGCACAGGGCGCCACCTGCGTCCTTGATGCAGTCAATGTGAGTCCTGCCACCCTCTGCATGGACTAGTCTGGACAGCGTCCTCCCCGGTCTGTCCCCCTCACCATATTTCCGGGCTGCCACAGAACAGGCATGGTACTGTATCTCCCTCCGGGAATGGGTCTCAAATGTTTTCAGTTCCGCTCTAATATGTGCCAGTATGGTCGGGGAAGGGCCATAGGTGTACTCCCCCTCAAGTTCTTTTAACTTCGCTTCCGACCGCTGCAAGCTATTTTTAATGTCTTTGAGGACCCCGGCTTCTCTGGAGATGCACATCCCCCTGATGAAGACCTTGAATGCCTCCCAACGTATCTCATCAATTGTATCCTGTCTGTTGTTGCAGTCAAAGAAGGTGTTAATGTCAGCCAGAATTTCAGCCCTGAAGACTATATTTTGGAGGGCCTCTGATTTGAATCTCCAGGCGGAGCGGGGAGGCTGGTCCTGTCCCAGTGTAATGCGCAGTGTTACCGGGGAGTGATCCGAAAGTATGCGCTGCAGTATCTGTGTATCAATGGCCTTGCCCACCATGCCGCCTGATATGAGAAACAGGTCTATCCTAGATAGGCTATCATGTACCGATGAGTAAAAGGTATGTTCTCTCGCCTGTGGGTTGAGAACTCTCCATACGTCTTTAAGACCCAGTGTGTCCATGTGTGCATGTAATCTATGGGCCGCACGTAATGTGGCTCTACGGGCGGTCCCAGATCTGTCCAGCTCATTATCCAAAATTAAGTTCATGTCTCCACTCCATATGATTGGAACACCAATATATTTCAGAAGTATGGTGGTGATTGCGTCAAAGAAATCTGGAGCGTCGAAATTAGGGGCATATGTGTTCACAAGGAGGCATTCCATATTGGCGAGTAGGCAGTGAAGGATTACATATCTGCCCTCGGGGTCAATATGACTGGTGCGCAAGGAGAATTGGACTGATTTGTGAACTAAAGTGAGTACCCACCTGGACTGGGTTGAATACTTTGTATGGTAACTGTTGGTGCCCCAGGTTGGGGTGAGGTATGTCGCTAGGCGCCCCAGGGCATGCGTTTCCTGAAGGAGGAGTATCTTAATTCCATGCCTCTGGGCATAGGCGGTTATCCTACGGGCTTTGGTGAAATTACTCAGTCCACGGATATTCCATGTCATGATATTAAGTGACATAGTGTCGCATTATGGGACATGCCTGCAGTAATGTTCATTACCATTCAATAGCTTGGCCCACCTGCTGTACAGGTATATTGCGTTGCAGTCATGTATCTCCTTGTCATGCCATTTTCCTTTAATCCAACCCCAACACTGCCTCCCCCCACCCTCACTGCCCAGCCCCAACTTGCAGTGCAGCCCCCCAACCCCAAACACAGGTGCCACCAATTGAACCGACTCTCACTAGGAGGTGAAGTTCGGAGGGCCCGATCCAACGTGGACACGCCCTTATCCCGGCCAACGGGGGCCAAACATTAGCAACAACCAAATTAAGTTAAACATTGCAGCTGCAGCAGGGTGCACTGTTGCCGTGCGGCCGGCATTTTAAGCATGATGTAGGGCAGCAAGTGCTTTCCTGGACATGTTACTGCGGTAAACGGATTCTGTGATCGGCCCCTGGAGCCAGAGAACACTCTCAAGCTAGACAAGACTGCAGGAGGGGGTAGGACACATGGCTAGCTCCCGGCGTCGAGAGAAAAGAATGGCCAATGTATACCATGCTGGAGCCAGCCTGTGACCCAAATGCATGTGATAGGAAGCCATGTTTGCTGAGTGAACAGAGCTAAGTTGCCATTGACACATCATAAGTCAAGGATCAGCGGGTATGATGAGTCTCCATGAGCCACGCTGTTCGTGATTAGTTGTCATTGGCGCTGTCGCCTCTCGGACAGTGAAGCGGTATTTGCAACTCGATGAATTTCAACGCTTCATCTGGGACAGTGAAGAAGTACAGTTTGCCATTGTGGGTGATTTTGAGTCGTGCCGGGAACAGGATGGCATACGGGATGTTGCGCTCCCTGAGCAGTTTCTTAACGCCAAGGAATTGACGCCTCTCCTGTTGTACCGCCATTGAGAAATCTGGGAAGATTCGAATAGTGTGGGCCTCAAATCGTAGGTCTCCCTTCTCACGCGACAGGCGAAGAATGAGATCCCTGTCGCGGTAATTGAATATCTTAGCGATGATAGGCCTGGGGCTGTCGCCTGGCTTAGGTAGCGGTGATAGGGCCCGGTGAGCTCGCTCCACTGTAAAATATGGTGAGAGGTCCGGATTATCCAGCAGGTTTTTAAGCAGTTTTTCTACCGCGTCTTCCATCCGCCCTTTGAGGGCATTTTCGGGAACTCCGATGATGCGCAGGTTGTTCCTGCGGGAGCGAGACTCCAAATCATCACATTTTGCCTTAACACTCTTCATGTCACGCGACAGGGAGGCCACAGTGTCTTGGAGCGTGTGTATTTCATCCTCATTGACGGAGATTCTATTTTCGGCCTCAGTGATCCTAGATCCCACCTGGTCCACACGGGTTTTAAGTGAGGCAACATTTGCGTTAATGTCGTCTAATTTTTCATGAAAGGAGGCAACATTTTTGGCCATAGACTCCATTAGAGTAGTGAGATCTGGCGCTACAACCACAGGATGAGGGTCCGAGTCGGTTTCCTCCTGTGAAGATGACGCGTGGCCCGCTTCAGCCCGCGGGATCGCTTTAGTGAACTTGTCCATAGTACCCCCTTTGGAAGTTCCCTTGGATCTGCTAGACATTGCAGCAAGAAGAAGGCTGGGTATGGTGCGGGCACACTGGTGGAGAGGATGGTGGTATGGAGGGCACAAGCCTCGGCGGGGTTAAAGGCTTCCCGCCAAATGCCTCAGTGTCAGCAGGGTGTACAGGCCATAGCGGAGGCAGTTAGCTGCGGTGAGGCTGCAGTACAATGCGCAGTGCGAGTCGCCCAGGGGCAGTTGTGGATTGTTGGGTACAGCTAATGGAGTGACAGGACATTCATGGCTATGGCATATTGTCACTTCTCGTGCTTAAATTGCTTGCGTCTGGTCAGCCAGGTTGAGCAGGGTCCGCAACCATCAGCACTGGAGGTCTCCAGGAAGGAGGGGGAGCTGCTCACCCCTAGTACGTAGAGGCCATATAATGAGAGGCCATGTCGAGGCGGGGGTCACAGTGTGGAGCGGGGCCTCGTTTAGTAAGCGGGCAGTTTGCTCAGTGCAGGCTGGACAAGCCTGCATAAGTTTGTCAGATCTAGGGTAAACCACACAGGGGAGCAAAAGAGGCAACTGGTTCGGCCCAGGGAGGGCTATGCATAGGATCTGGGATGGGATTAAGGGTGGATGCCACCGGGTCGGTGGAGCTGGCGGCACTTACGGGCCCACGCAACAGTGGGTAACAGCTGGAGGCACCACCGTGCGCATCTCCCCCTGCTCCTCACCTGGACCGCCGCCCGGGCGGCGCGGGCCTCCGAGTCCTCACAACCGGGCGGCAGCCAGTTCGCAGCCGCAAGTATGGTGCTGATCGCGGCAGGAAGCACGGGCTCCCAGCACAGGAGGGGGCGGGCCACGCTCCAGCGCAGGCCCCAGCCGCGGCTCATCCGCGCTGCCACTCGCCCCGCAGCAAGCGGTGTCAGGTCTATGCAGCACAATCAGGTCCCCCTACCGCAACTCCGACGATGCCACAAAGGGAGGGGACCCGGGGCTGCCTCTGCAGCAGTTACGGCGACGGGCGCGAGGGAGAGGAGCCAGGGGGGGAAGTCGGAAGTCAGGCGAGCGCCGGGCCCGGGTACACACACGACCAGCAGCCGTTGAGGATGTCACAGCTAGGTCCCTGGAGGTCATCTCGGGCCCAAACTTACACAATACACGTCGTGCAGTGTAGACAGCAGCTCAGCAAAGCGATGATATTAGACAGCGAGGGAGACCGCAGATGTAGCTGGATCGATGCCTGAGCCGCACGGAGCTGAAAAGCTAGGCAGCCATCTTGGGCTGCTCCACAGCGCCACCCCCAACAATTTGGTTTTTAACGCCTCTCCCTTTGACACACCAGCTGTGATGAACCACTTGCCTTTGCTTGTCTCTGGAGTCAAGGTGTCACGACCTTATCCCCACCAAGGGCTCACGGGGCCCTAAGGACCTTATTCGGGTCCCCTCGGATGCCTTGGAGCCAGTCCTGGCGCTGTTGGCATAGGAGACGCTTGCTGGGATGGGGTTTCTATGGACAGAGGACAAGCATGGCCGCCCCCATGCGGAATACTGGGGAACTGCATTCTGCGGTCTAGCCTTCAGGGTGGGGCCTGCCCCAAAGACACCTGGGATACCACCTTGCTATTTAAACCACGCCCAACTAAGGGCACGCGTTTCACGTTATTCTGCCTTGCAGCATGACGCTCATCAGATCCTGCCCCGCCATCTTTACCTGTTCTGCAGCATCTATCGGCTTCGAAGTCATCCAAGGCAAGAACCATCGCCATCCTTACCTGCTCAGCAGCATCCTTTGGTTTCGAACTCATCCAAGGCAAGAACCATCGCCACCCTTACCTGCTCTGCAGCATCCATTGGCTTCAAACTCATCCAAGGCAAGAACCATCGCCATCCTTACCTGCTCAGCAGCATCCATCGGCTTCGAAGTCATCCGAGACAAGAATCATCGTCATCCTTACCAGCTCCACTGGTTGTCCGGAAGGCCAACATCTTCAAGACATTTTTCATCCTGTCGGATTCCCGGGGAACATCCTTCTCCTGGTTGTCGTGACCTACAGAACAAAACAAAACCACAGGTTAGTCTCTTGCTAGGACTAGGACGCTGCCAGCGCCGCTTGGCATTCTTCTTACCTATTCGAACCGGGCTTCGGCTTCTACCGCAGCACTCGCCGCCTGCAACAAGAAGCGAGAAAGACATTATTGCAAATTTAACTAAAAACTTTGCTTGCATCTCGAAGACATTGCTTTCGCCTGAAAGACTTACCTGAAAGGAGGAGTTGCAGCTGGTCTGAACTCCGGCCTTCGCCAGTGAAGAAACTCGGCAGAACGGTGCACCTTTCGACGCGCCCCTGCCCAGCGCGGCAGGACGTAGAGCGTACATTTATAGAAAACAAGGTGAGAGACATTCTCTGGGGAACTGCAAGAGGTGGGTTGCAAGGAAAAAAAAACGAAGCTTATCTTCCCCTCCTGTCTTCTAGAATGGCCCATCGATTATCCAGATTCCAGGACAGGTGAAGGGTTCCCGAGAGCATCCCAGCTATTCGAGAGGCGCCCCCGTGGACCAACAAGGTGAACGTTACAGAACGCGAAGCCCTAACTAAATCATCCACCTGGGCATCTACTATGGAAACTTCGAAAACAGTCCAGCTAGCCTAGTTGTTGGGGTAGTTACGCGCGGAGGTTCATTCTGCGCGGCAGGAATCCAACGCGTTACGAAGGGAGTTGATTGTTGCCAAGGAGAGGACAGATTACCTCGGGAGGCAACTTCTTCAGTCACAAGCAGGACAAGCCCTGTTGCCTGGAGTTGGTCAACCCACCTCGGCTACCGCAAGTAATCCAGTTCAGATTAACCTCCCTGGGGCTGTGCCACTGGCTCCTTCGGAACGGTTTGCGGGAGATCCTCGGTGATACGCCACCTTCATGAACCAATGTCGCCTCCACTTCCTGTGCAGGCCTGGGGCGTTCCCTACGGATCAGGCATGTATGGCTTTTGTTTTATCCTACCTTAGCGGGAGTGCAGCTGACTGGTCAGTTCCATTTATTAGCCGAAATGACCCTCTGCTTCAAGACTTTGATGGATTTCAGCGGGAGCTGGAAAAACTTTTCGCCCGATGCCACCATGGACAGGCCCTAGATAACAAACTTTTGTCTCTTCGTCAAGGGAGCCAGGATCTGCTGACCTACATTGCGACGTTCAATCGAATGGTGGTTGAGGCAGATTGGCCTGAGGACAAATGGATTACGTTATTCCACCGGGGTCTTCGTGGGGAGTTAAAGGACGTCTTGGCCCAAGTGGTGGACCCATCCCCAGATTGTGCCAAGTTCATTGATTTGGTAGTCCAGTTGGATCGTCAACTACTAGATAGGAAGAGTGACCGAGGGAAATCGTATTGGCGCCCCTTATTTGTATGTCCCAAGGATCACGCTCTGCAGGGCTCTGACGGACCCAGTGAACCCATGCAGATAGGAGGGGTCAGGCCCCCGTTAACCAAAGCCGAAAGGGACAGTAGGAGAGAGATGCAATTGTGCCTGTATTGTGGGAAAGCAGGCCATTTCTTAAAAGAATGCCCGCTCAAGCCCCCCAGACGAACCGTCGGTGCCACGGATAAGGAAAACCCCAAAGAGGAATCGGGAAACGACCAAGCCCGGCAATTGTAGGGGTCCAATTGTCGAGCAAAGAAATCCAGCTTCAGACCTCCCATTTTGCGCTACCTGTGATTTTAATTCCACACCAACAGTCATCGGATATGCATTAGTTGGAAGCCTACCTCGACAGCGGAGCGGTGGGAAACTATATTGATCGAGATCTTGCAGCAAAGATGGGCCTAGTCCTGTGCCCCAAGCCAACCGCAGAAACCGTAACCACAGTTGATGGCACCGAAATCGCTTCGGGTCCTGTGTCAGAGTGCACCACTGAACTTACCCTCCTGTGCGAAGATGGGCATCGTGAAATGATAGTATTTGACCTGATCAAAGCTCCCCAGTTCCGGCTGATCCTGGGAATGCCATGGCTGGTTGCTCATAAACCTGAATCAACTGGCGAGCGCGCAAACTGGTTTTTGCCCACAGCTGTACGCATACTTGTCACCCGAAAGGGCGGAAAACAAAACTCGCAAGTTTCCCGATGCGGGAGGGATTGGCCCAGGCCCTCGGAGGGGTCGCAACCCTGCCAGTTCACTACCAAGATTTCCAAGAAGTTTTCCAGAAGGAGCAGGCAAACACGTTGCCCCCCCACAGACCTTACGACTGTCAAATCGACCTGCTACCAGGAGCCCAGATTCCATGTGGACGCATTTACGTGCTCACTGAGCCCGAAAATCAGCACCTGAAGACGTATCTGAAGCAGTACCTGGCCAATGGGTTCAT
The DNA here is from genome assembly GCF_040938575.1 of Ambystoma mexicanum. Taxonomy (NCBI): domain Eukaryota; kingdom Metazoa; phylum Chordata; class Amphibia; order Caudata; family Ambystomatidae; genus Ambystoma; species Ambystoma mexicanum. The sequence continues at coordinate 196,339,445 of NC_090932.1, forward strand.
CCGCCCATCCAAGTCATTGGCCGCGGCGCCGTTATTCTTCGTTCCAAAAAAAGAAGGCGACTTAAGAACGTGCATAGACTATCGTGCTTTAAACCAGGTGACCATCAAAAACCGCTATCCACTACCCTTGATTCCGGAGTTACTGGACCAGGTCAAGGAGGCCAAAATCTACACCAAACTGGACCTGAGAGGGGAGAACCACCTAGTGCGCATCAAAGAAGGGGACGAGTGGAAGACGGCCTTCCGTACCAAATACGGCCTGTTTGAGTATCAAGTAATGCTGTTCGGCCTATGCAAGGCACCTGCTGTGTTCCAGTATTTTATGAACGACGTCCTCCGAGAACTCATCGACGTCTGTGCACTTGTATTCATCGACGACATCCTGGTGTACTCAACGTCTGAACAAGAACACATTAAGCACATGCGGGCAGTCGTGGCTAAACTTTGCGAACACCATCTGTACGCGAAACTTGAAAAGTGCTTGTTCCATGTTACAGAGGTGGAATTCCTGGGTTTTGTCCTTTCCCACTAAGGCATACGAATGGACGCTCATAAGGTGGACGCAGTCCTCAATTGGCCAGCCCCCACTTCAATTAAGGGAGTCAAAAGCATGTTGGGGTTTGCAAATTTCTATCGCCGCTTCATCCTGGGTTTCTCCCAAGTTGTGCACCCAATTACTTCATTGCTCAGAAAATGCAACAAGACCTTTAACTGGACTGAAGAAGCAGAAAAGGCCTTTCAAGAACTCAAGACCAGGTTCACCTCCGCCCCCATTTTGCGACATCCGCGTCCAGACCTTCGCTACATTGTGGAAACCGATGCGTCCAGTCTGGCCATGGGAGCAGTTTTGTCCCAAAAAGATCCTTCAACAGGCCAATTGCACCCGGTGGCCTTTTGGTCACAGAGGTTCACGCCTGCGGAGCTCAACTACGCCATCACCGATAAGGAGTTATTGGCTATTAAAGCAGACTTTAAGGCCTGGCGACACTACCTGCTGGAGGCCAGGCACACCGTCACTATAATAACTGACCACAGGAATCTCCAGTACCTGAAAGGAGCGAAGGCTCAATCATCACGGCAGCTACGCTGGGCCCTTTTCATCGCAGAATATGACTTTGTGATCACGTACCGACCCGGGGTCAAAAACGGCAAAGCTGACGCTCTCGCCCGCATGGGTACAGATGACATGGCACACACGCTGCCGGACCCAGTGGCCATCATACCGGAGAATAGAGTACTAGGTATTACTACCACCATGACCCAGAGTGAACTACCATACGAAATTCAACAGTTCTTCACTCAGGAGCAGCTACAAGAGTGGGCCTCTAGGGGAGAGCACTATAGTGTCAAGAGCCAACTGTCGTACTACCGAAATTGGCTATTCGTTCCAGTGAAGGAATTACAAGGGCAGGTCATCTCCGAGCACCATGACTCCCTCATGGAGGGCCATCCAGGAATCGCCAAAACCTTAGCAAAGATACAACAGAACTACTGGTGGCCAACTTGGCGCAAGGATGCAACCGAGTTTGTGTCTTCATGTGGTGTCTGTGCCCAAAACAAGTCAAGCAAACAGAGACCTGCCGGGCTCCTTCAGCCGTTGGACATTCCCCCAGCCCCTTGGCACACGTTGTCACTCAATTTTATCACCGACCTCCCTCCTTGTCAAGGTTTCAATACCATCCTGGTGATTGTGGACTTATTTTCTAAGATGGCCCATTTCTTCCCCTTCAAGGGTCTTCCGACTGCTTCCGGCCTCGCCAAAGTCTTCCTGGAACACATAGTACGCCTACACGGATTTTCGTCAGTCCTAATATCAGATCGTGGGTCCTAGTTTGTGTCTAGCTTCTGGAAGAAATGATGCTCTTTGGCCCAGATAGACATCCGGCTGTCCACTAGCCACCACCCACAGACCGACGGCCAAACGGAGAGAACAAATCAAACTCTCGAACAGTACTTACGCTGCATGCTGTACCAGGGTGAAGGGGAACTTCTATGGATCACTGAGTACGCGTATAATAATTCGCTACATAGCAGCATAGGACAAACACCATTCTTTACGATCTATGGACGACACCCACGGACTTCTGAACTCGACATCCCTACAACCCTGGACATGCCTGCAGTCAAGACCCTACATACCACCATCACTCAAGCCTTTGCGAAAGCTCAGGAGCACCTACAACATGCTAAGGCACGCCAGAAAAGATGCACGGACCAGCGTTGCTCGGAAGCCCCTACTTATCAGGTGGGAGATTTAGTGTGGCTTGCTTCCAAGCATGTACCAATTAAAGGAACACGAACATTTCATCCCCGGTTCTTGGGACTGTACCCAGTGGAGGCCATCATTAATCCAGCAGCTGTGAAACTGACTCTAGCAGACCATATGAGAATACACCCATGTATCTCTCCTGAAACCGTTAGGCCGGGGACCCGTGTAACTGCCCCCTCCGAGCCAATCGTCATTCAGGGGGAACCGGAGTACGAGGTAAAAGACATTCTGGACTCCAAGTGGGTGAGATCGGGACTCTACTACCTAGTAGATTGGAAAGGATATGGACCTCAGGATAGGACGTGGGAACCGAGTGAGTATGTTCATGCCCCTTGCTTGCTCCAGTGTTTCCATCGGACGTTCCCCTCCAAGCCAGGACCCGGCCGGAGAACCACCTTGAGAGGGGCCTTAGGGGGGAGTGCTGTCACGACCTTATCCCCACCAAGGGCTCACGGGGCCCTAAGGACCTTATTCGGGTCCCCTTGGATGCCTTGGAGCCAGTCCTGGCGCTGTTGACATAGGAGACGCTTACTGGGACAGGGTTTCTATGGACAGAGGACAAGCATGGCCGCCCCCATGCGGAATACTGGGGAACTGCATTCTGCGGTCTAGCCTTCAGGGTGGGTGACCCCCAAAAGACACCTGGGATACCGCCTTGCCATTTAAACCACGCCCGACTAAGGGCACGCGCTTCTCGTTATTCTGCCTTGCAGCGTGACGCTCATCAGATCCTGCCCCGCCATCCTTACCTGTTCTGCAGCATCCATCGGCTTCGAAGTCATCCAAGGCAAGAACCATCGCCATCCTTACCTGCTCAGCAGCATCCTACGGGTTCGAACTCATCAAGGCAAGAACCATCGCCATCCTTACCTGCTCCGCAGCATCCATTGGCTTCGAACTCATCCAAGGCAAGAACCATCGCCATCCTTACCTGCTCAGCAGCATCCATCGCTTTGAAGTCATCCGAGACAAGAATCATCGTCATCCTTACCAGCTCCACTGGTTGCCCGGAAGGCCAACATCTTCAAGACATCTTTCATCCCGTCGGATTCCCGGGGAACATCCTTCTCCTGGTTGTCGTGACCTACAGAACAAAACAAAACCACAGGTTAGCCTCTTGCTAGGACTAGGACGCTCCTAGCGCCGCTTGGCATTCTTCTTACCTATTCGAACCGTGCTTCGGCTTCTACCGCAGCACTCGCCACCTGCAGCAAGAAGCGAGAAAGACATTATTGCAAATTCAACTAAAGACTTTGCTTGCATCTAAAAGACATTGCTTTCGCATGAAAGACTTACCTGAAAGGAGGAGTTGCAGCCGGTCTGAACTCCGGCCCTCGCCAGTGAAGAAACTCGGCGGAACGGTGCCACCTTTCGACGCGCCCCTGCCCAGTGCGGCAGGACGGAGAGCGCACCTTTACAGAAAACAAGGTGAGAGACATTCTCTGGGGAACTGAAAGGGGAACTCGGGAGGTGGGTTGCAAGGAAAGAACCGAAGCTTATCTTCCCCTCCTGTCTTCTAGAATTGCCCCTCGATTATCCAGATTCCAGGACAGGCGAAGGGTTCCCGAGAGCATCCCAGCTATTCGAGAGGCGCCCCCGTGGACCAACAAGGTGAGCGTTACACAAGGTCATTATTAGGGTGGCAAGCGTCTCTCCCCGCCGTGGTTATAAGCGGAGGAGAGCTCTGTGTACCAGTGACATCTGCTGCAACACACACTGGCTATTGTTTGCGGTCTTACGTTTCCTTCCGCTGAGGTTTTATGAGCTTTGGTCGCAAAGGGCAAGGTCGCTTCTCTCCTTGTTACCCTATCGGTTTGCGCTGTCTTTCTCCTCTTCCTGAACTGCCATGCTGAGTTAGCCCTCTCGTCGTGCGGTCTGCCATGCTCATATTGTGCTCTCATGCTCCACCTTTTATCCTTGTGGGGAAGGGAAAGGGCCGTCAGGTGTTATTCTGGTCAATTAGCTGACTTTGCCTTACCCTTGTTGTGGGACATGTCAGGTAAACAGCTCTGGTGTTTGTCTGTCGTTTTTCGTTGTGTGCAAAATTACGTGTCGGAAAAGGGGGAGGGGTAGAGTGTTTGAGTATCCTATGGGGTAGGATGGGGAAAAGGTGTTATAAGAAGGGGGCAATTATATTTTTTGTCTGATCAGAGTGGGAGTGTGGGAATAATCAGAGGGACGGGAAGGAGAATGACTGTGAATATTCAGAGAGGACATTGGAAAACAGGGATTCTGGGAGAGATACTTTCTGGGTGTAGTAGAGTTTGGGATCCTAGGGGACTTGTTATTTACAGTTGGATCTGGGTCCGAGAGATTCAATGGGAAGAAAGGAAGTAGATGCAGTACAGTCTACAAAGGCCTTAGGGATCTCGTCTTCTTCTCCCTCTTCCCTGGTACCATACTGCGTCTCACCTGGGGTATTTCCCCAAGCACCACTCTGGGTTCCTCTACCCAGATCCTTCCCTGCCCGTGCACCCCCAGGGTCTGGATAAGAGAGGGTCAGTTCTTCCCTGGCCACCCGAATAATGGACTCCTGGGATTTATAGGGGCGAATACCCTTAGGTTTCTCATAATATCCTACCAGGCAGGATGGGGAAAAAAGTGTCATAAGGAAGGGGATACCGCGTCTCAACCTACATTGTCCCACTTCCACACTCCCCGGGGACCTCTAAACTAAGTGATCCTCCCTCACTAGTTCACCCCCAGGAACTGGATCCAATAGTGATGGCCGTGTCCTAACCACCTGGATGACAGATCCTTGGGGACTAGTCAGTGAGACACCTTCAGGTTTCTCACAGCTGTGAGGAAAATGGAGGCACACGTTTTACCCGGTGAGTTCACAAGCTGTCAGTGACCCTGGAACACTCCATTCCCACTCGAGTATTGAAAGCAGGCATTCAGTGAGTGAGAAACGCTTGTGTAGAAGTAAAAGTAGTGCACAGAATGGTTTTGAATACCAAATTATTGCAGAGCACTAGGGAAGAGCAGTTTGGTGACCTCAATATCCATTTAGACTCTCCTTGTTCCTCCTCTGTACTCTTCCATGACCTCTGCAACTTCCTCTCCCTGTCTATCTTCCCTTCTGGCCCGACTTACTCTGACCTCCAGCTCCCCATCCCTCTGACCACTCCTCTCTGCTGGAGCGATGACTCCCTCCACTCCTCGCATCTCTACCTCCCTTCTCCCCAAGTCAAGCCTACCCCAACACTGCCACTTACATTCTCGGACATCCGGCCCATGAAGCGTGTCTCAATTGAGGCTTTCGCCGCAACCTTCCCTCCCACCCCCCTCCACCTCTGGCTGTCTCACATCCTGACACAGCCCTGTCTCTGCTCTACTCTTCAATTTCTTTTTTTAAAATTTGTATTTTTGTTGGCAGAGGTTCACAACAAACACGTACATCAGAGCGAGTAATATCAACAATGGTCACATGGGTGTAATGCATCAATCGCGAGAACAGTACATCCGTAAGTGGGGTGTTAGTTAATGAAGGGGAGTGGCGGCCCTCAGGAGCCTCATCTTGGTGTCAGAAGGGAGTCATTTCCTGATGTGCTCTCCTCCCGGCTGAGGAGATAGCTGTTGAAGGCAGTCCATATGTCCTTGGGTCGAGATTGTGGAGGGAGCATAGTGAGGTATTCCACTTCATAGTTCCGTGACGATGTGCATTGAGCCAGCTCTGGGAGGTAGGAGGGGAGGGGCTCTTCCAAGTCTGCATTATACATTTTTTAGCTATCATACAACCAATGTTTTAGGAATTTAGCCATGTGTCTGGTGTCATCAGTATCCCACACCCCAAACAATACCCCCAGAGGACCGGGATCGAGATCAGTGTCAGTGATAGCAGTAAGTGTCCTCAGGATCTCGGCCTAAAAGCCTCAAATGATCTGCTTTCTCAGCCCCGCAGTGGGCGCAGGAATGTGTGGCAGTATGGGAGAATTTAGAGATCTTGAAAGGGGTGTAAAACAGCCTATTCAGAAGTTTGAACTGGATAGCTCGATAGCAGAATTTGAGGGAGACTTTCTTGGTGTGCAAGCACATTCTCTCCCATAATCGGTCAGAAACCTCGAGGTCCAGTTCGTTCGCCCACTCCATGCATGCTTTTGCAGGTTGAGTTTGAGTGCTCTCCAGCAGCATTTTATATAAAGAGGAGACAACGCTGTGAGCGCCGCTCGAATTAGCAATGTATGCAAGCACTGGGGTGTCAGTGGGTTCATCGAGAAAAGAAGGCCATCTGGTGCGGAATGCTGCACGAAGCTTATAGTATTGCAACAGTTCAAGTGTGAATCCAGAGTGTCCCTGTCTCCATGTCTGGGGGTCGATGAACCTACCATCAGGGAAGAAGTCAGTTAGTGCTTGGTAGCCTAGAGTTCCCCACTGTCGGGCTAGGGCTGCGTCGTGTGTAGGGGCCATCCCAGGGAATCCCCACACGGGGAGCCATTTGTAGTAGGGTTGCGATTCGGGGGTCACCTGTAGTAGTCGGTCCCAGGCGTGCAGAGTGGTTCCCACTGGGTTTAGGGGGGAATCAGGTACATAGTGCTGGTGTATTATGAGGGTCATTATGTTAACCCCAGGTGCGGCCATGGTTTACAGCTTGACGTGTGGGCGGGTCAGGGAGCTGGGGTACCAATAAGTAGCATATTGGGCCTGTGCAGCCACCCAATAAAGCGTTAGGTCAGGGGCTGTGAAGCCCCCCCTATCATATGGAAGCACCATGTCTGACCATTTCTTGCGAACCGCACCAGAGTGCGATAGGAACTGTGCGCATGATTTGTGTAATCTCGTAAAGTATTTCTCTCCTGGCCAGATTGGTACATTAGTAAATATGTATAGCAGCTTAGGGAGAAACACCATTTTAACAAGGGAAAGTTTCCCAGCGAAGGACAAAGGAAGAGAGCGCCACTGCGCCATTTTCGACTCGGCTAGCTGTGCAGCAGCTTCGTAGTTGTCCGATAGTAAGGCAGTCCTGGATAGTGAGATCCGGACTCCCAGGTACCTAACTCCATCGGGGACCAGTGAAGTGGATATTCAGTGGCAGGTTGTTGTGTGGTATTAGTTAGCAGGAAGGCCTCAGACTTTGAGTAGTTGATCGTGAATCCCGAGTGGGTGCCCACACGCGTGATAGTATCGGATCAAGATGGGTATTGGGGTCTCTGATATATAATAGTACATCATCAGCATACAAGGAGATGATCTTGGGGGTATCCTTCAATCATATTCCTCTATGGGAGTGACACGTTCTGATGTAATCTGCCATTGGTTCTATCGCCAATGCAAACAGGATCGGGGAGAATGGGCAGCCTTGTCGGGTGCCTCTGGAGAGATGGAATAGTGCAGAGGTAAATGAATTGACCTGGACCCTTCCCATGGGGGCCGTGTATAGCAGTTTAATGTATCCAATCATGTTGGGGCCTATTCCCATTGTTTCCAATACCAGCTACATATATCTCCATGAGACCATATAAAATGCTTTTTGAGCATCGAGTGTAACTGCTATGCATTGGAGTCATTGGGCCTCATTACACGGTAGGCGGTAAGTCACGGCCCTTACCGTCATGGCGCTAATAACGTGTCCGTGTAGGATGCTGGCCGCTAATAACGTGGCATCACGAGTACGCGAGCACGAACTTAGCGCCATGCCGGTAAGGACCCTACCGCCATGCCGCTAAAGGCCCTGTAAAGGCCCTTAGCGGGAGGGAGGAAAGTGCTGATTGAACTTCTGCCCTCCCACAACACGGCATTAGCGGTGACCGCTATTAGCGGTCACCATAAATAAGCGGAACCGGAAGTAGCGTAATCGCACAGGAACGGGAAATAGCACGGCGGCCATCTTCAAAAACACAATCCATTGCCATCCTCTGCCCCCAGGACCTGCAGCCACACCAGAGCCTTCCAAAATCGTTCACAGACCCACTGACAATTCCCAAGGTAATAAAAAAAGGAGCAGAGCGGCAGCGCAAAGAACGCTTTTCGAATGAAGAGCTCACAATGCTAACTGACACGCTTGCTGCCAATGCAGAGGTGCTGTTCGCCAATGACATGCGGCGTCCCACCCTAATCAAGAAGAAGGAGATCTGGGCAGAGGTGACCCGTAAAGTCAGTGCGGTGGGCTCCACCCCCCGCACTGTGAAAGATGTCAGGAAGCGGTGGGACGATCTCCGCTTCCGTGTACGCAGCATCCTGGCTGCCAACCGGAGCCTGGCCATGGGCACAGGAGGCGGTGGAGGATCCCCAATAAAACTAATGGAGTGGGAGGAGACCTGTGCAAGCACCATTAGGGTTGAATCAATCGAGGGAGTAGGCGAAATGGAGCGCGGTGTGCCGACATCGTCAGATGGAGGTGAGTGTCCACACAAAACACTGCACTGTGAAAGATGAGGTAATTCCCCAAATGTGAGCCCTAAATCATCTCATTGATGTGGCCATCAAACATACATGCACACAACCCTGCCCATATGCGGTTCACATCCCAACACACACACATGCATGCAGCACCACAGACACGTGTCACCCAGACTCATGCATGAATGACCCACCCAACAGTCTTACGACCTGTAAGGCCAAAAATGAAGTCCGAATGCATAGAACAGCATGAACAATAACATCTGCATGAAGCACGTTGACCAATCACCAATGCCATCCCTCTCTTTTTCCCCCACAGGCTCACAAACTGACAGTGATGAGCAGGACACTGCGACACAGGCCCCCCCGCTAAGAAACAACCCAGGGGAAAGGAATCAGGCAACATGGCCAGCACGTCGAGGGGCACAGGAAAGAGTGCACTCCCACAGAGGGCCAAACCCACCAAGCCACCCACGTCTCCAAGACGTGAACGTACACCTGAACCAATTGCAGCACCCACTCCAGAAATCCTCCCCACGCACGATCCACCCGCGGAAGGGACACTGTCTGCTGCCAATAGTTCCATCGACGAGGCAGCTGCCACGGCACCCTTGTCCGATGTGGAGGACACTTGTAACTCACCCATTCAACAACATACACCCAGCCCCCAGCAGTCTAAACAACCGAGCCCACGCCCACATCACATTACAGCAGCCATGGCCAGTCTGGGGATGAAATAGTGGCAGGGTGCTGGAGTCCACCGGTGTCATCACCTGATGCTGGACCAATACAACAAGGTGCGGCACCCACCCCACAACTCAGACACAGAGGCCATGACATGGCCATCATCAGACAGCGGCAGGAGGACATCACTGCGCTGGTTGGCCAGCATGTGGATGAGGCAGCACGTGCGAGGGAGGAGTGCAGGGAGCATGCAAGGGACATCAGACAAGCCATAGAAGCCAGCACCAACAGGCTATGTGAGGAAATGTCCCTTGTGAGGCAGGTCCTCACACGCATAGCAGACACGATGGACAGGAGCACCCCCCACCGGCACCAGACCAACCGTGCACCTCCTCTTCTGCCAGCTCAAGGCAGACCAGCCCCTGGCGCAGGTCCTTGCGGGCTATGAGGCGCTCAACCTCTCAACCCCCCAATGGTGGCAGTGGGGATGGGAACTAGGGCCAGCCAGATGTTGCTGACACATGTACAGCTATGCAGCACTGATGTACAAGCCATTCATGGGAGTGTTGTGGGGGAGGAGGGAAAGGGTGTTTTGGGAGTGTTGTGTGGGAGTGGGGAAAGGGTGTTTTGGGAGTGTTGTGGGGCGAGGGGGGAAAGGGTGTTTTAGGAGTGTTGTGGGGGAGGGGGGGAAAGGGTGTTTGTGTACCTGGATCCATGCACTTCTTTTTCTTAAAATACATAATATACACTGGTGACATGAGAAATCACAGGAGTGGACATTTTCATTGTGTATGTGTGCTTTACTGGTGGACAGGGCACAGAGTACATTTCACCACAAAACCCAGTGCCCAAATATCCACATCCATTGAACAAAGTTCATCCATGTGTATCAGAAAATGTGGTCGATCAGATGCTGGTGCACAGCACGTCCCTCCTGGGCATCGCCACCTGCATGACCTGCAGCCCCGTCTCCTCCCTCCTCATCCCCATCATCATCCTCAGCAGGTGGTTGCAGTTCAATGTCAGGGGGCATTGGCACATTCCGTCTGATACACATATTGTGCAGCATGACACATGCCATGGTGATCTTAGCCACCTTCTCATGCCCGTACAGGAGTGCCCCACCCGACCTGCCGAGGCACCGGAACCATGTCTTCAAAAGGCCAAATGTCTGGTCAATTACCACGCGGGTACGGGTATGTGCACGATTGTATTCCTCTTCGTGCCTGTTGTGTGGGTTCCGTACAGGGGTAAGGAGCCACCTCTTCAGGGGATAGCCAGCATCACCTGCATGGGTGCAACAATGGGTATGTGTAAGTGTTTACATCAAGTGGAACCTGTACATATCACACAAATAAACTTAGCATTGTGAATGACATCCACAAATCCCTGCATGCATGGAGGCAATCAAAGTAACTGCAATGTGGGAAGGTGAGGTAGTCCTTGCAAGTGGACATGCACCGTGCGTTCTTATGGCAGTTATTGCCATGTACTGGGTGAGGTCAAGTAATTTGTGTCTCTTGGTCCTGACACTGTTTGTACCACACTGCTAGTTTACTGCCATACCCAAGTTGATGTCCCCATGCTGTCATGCGGCACTTCAGTAGTGGTGTACGGGTGTGGATCAGTACAATGGCTACAGAAGATCCCTTTGTATGCACTGAAGGGCGCATATCCGTTGTGATGCTGTTCAGCGTACATTTCCAATGTCAATTTTGGCTGCATGTAGCTGCATTGGGTTATAGAGGGTATGGGCTGATGTACAATGTGCATGTGGATGGATATGGCATGTTTGGGGTAATGGATTCATTTCATTCTTGTGCAGCTTACTACTTGCATGTGGTTTTCATGTGTCAGGTCCATTCTGGGCTGCCTCGGTGGACAGTGGTGTAAATCTGTATGTCCATTGTTTATCCTGACAACTGTTCACACCCAGTTGGAGTATGCATCTCTCCCCCCCACCCCCAATCGCACCCAGTTGGAGTATGCATCCCCCCCCCCCAATCACACCCAGTTGGAGTATGCATCTCTCCCCCCCAATCACACCCAGTTGGAGTATGCATCTCTCCCTCCCAATCACACCCAGTTGGAGTATGCATCCCTCCCCCCCAATCACACCCAGATGGAGTATGCATCTCCCCCCCCCAATCACACCCAGTTGGAGTATGCATCTCTCAACCCCAATCACACCCAGTTGGATTATGCATCTCTCCCCCCCAATCACACACCACAACACACTGCCATGTGCTTGCCCTCCTACTCACCAAGTAGCCACGAACGTTGTCCAGCATGTCGCTCCATGTAGCGTGGTATGGTTGAGTTCCGCAGGACCATTGAATCATGGGTTGATCCGGGATATCGGGAACAACAATGAGTGATTATCTTGTTAGAGTCACATACCATTTGGACGTTGATGGAGTGGTATTGCTTTCTGTTTCGGTAGACTGCCTCATTGGCATGTGGGACCACCAATTCCACATGGGTACAGTCGGTGGCCCCGATGCAACTTCGGATGCCTGCCAGTGAATAGAAGCCAACTTTGGTGTTGGAGATCTCCTGGGCAGTCCGTGGCAGGGATATGTGTTCACTTGTGTGCTTCAGGAGGGCATCGAGCACCTGGTCCAGCGTGCGTGAGAATACTGGTTGTGATATGCCATGCATCTGCCCTACCGTATGCTGGTAGGTGCCTGTGGCCAGGAAGTGGAGCACAGTAACCACCTTCAGTAGAGGGGGGATGGCAGTACGGATGTCTATGAGGCTGACGATGTTGTTGTGTATCATGCCACAATGGTGTGATGGTATCTCGGTCCAGACAGTACAGGGTGTGTATCTGCTCAGGGGTTAGGTTGAATGGACTGGCTGTGATCCTGGGGATTGGTGGCTGCCTCTGTGGTATGACTAGGTGCACTGGTGGGGCTTGCTGGGCCTGTCTCGCCCTCCTCCTCCTCCTGTGTCTCCTCTGTGCTGCCTGTTGTTGTTGGTGCTGCAATGCAATCATGTCCTCCAGCCCATGCAATGCTGCTAGTATTGGAATCATTTTGATGTGTGAATGGGTGAGGGAAGGGGTGTGGTGTGCTCCTTTTGTGCTGGCCCAGTCTCCATTGCCTACACCTGTGCTGATTGTGGCCACCTGTGGCAGTTGGGAACACTGCACATGTCCCTTAACGGGAGGTTCGCGATGCCGGTATTTCCCCCATGCTGGTATGGGCTTTTTGAGCCTGCTCCATGCCGCTATTAGCATGTCTGCATGTCTTGTGATGGACTCCTATTTCCGCCATGCCGATATTGCCGACATGAGGGGTCGCACGCCCGCAAGCTTGCCGCTATTAGAGGCACCGTTCTTAGCAGTGCCGCTAATAGCGGGTAGACTGGTCGCAATTGACAGGAGCAGTTAGCGATGACGGTAATCCTTTACCTATAACAAGGGGGGTTGTCCTACCCTCTATGGATCTTAGGGGTACGCAGGGTGAATTCAGTGCACACTGGTTTTAGACCCTTATGGGTGCCCGTGCAGTTTGGGCAACTGTTGAAGGTAACAGCATACTTGCTGCTGTCAAACCGATATCTCTAATGTAGTATTAATGTACAAAATTCCAATTCTTTTATACACAATTGCAGCTTTTTATTGATTAGCTGATGCTTATTTTCTTTGTGGAAAGCATTTTAGTACATTTTTTATATATGACAATCTATAATGTACATTGTGGAACAGAAAAGCATAGTTAAACATTCACTATGACATCAATGTGAAAGTAAAAGTCAAAGTAAAAGGCATGGGGCCTCATTCCGAGTATGGCGGTAAGGGATAGCGGCCACCGCTAACGAGAGCGGTGGCGGTAATCCCTTACCGCCATACTCCGAGTTCCCTTAGCGCCATGGTGCTTTTAACACCTGCTTTTAGCAGGCGTTAAATACCATGGCGCTAAGGGACCTTGATGTTAATTACGCCACCGTAATTTACGGTGGCGTAATTGACGCCTTCCCCACTCCCATTATGCCCTATGGGGCAAGAATGGGAATGGGGAAGGGTAAATGGGGATTGGGGAATTACCGCCCCGCCAACCTTGGAATGGGGCGGTAATTCCGCCAACCACCAAGGCGCTGCCGGTCCGGGTACGGCGTCAACCAAGGCGTTAATAGCGCCATTGGTTAGCGCCGTACTCGGAATGAGGCCCATGGTAAGTAAAGCATTCATTTGTACATTTTAACTGGCAGTTTGTTTGTGAGCAAAAATGTTTCATGCCAATGAGTGTAGAAAACACAGGATAAAAGTTCAAATGGAGGAGACATTGGAAATCAGTCTCCTATGCCCGGCTAAAGTCTGACCTCATATTTGGTCAATCCTTTACCGGCATCGTTTTTCCCTTACTGCCTACCGTGTAATGAGGCCCATTGTCAATTCTGGCCATTACGTTGAAAAGTCGCCGGATGTTATGGGAGGTGGATCTCCCCGACACAAAACCCCCTTGATCTTCATGTACCGGGTACGTCATGATCGGGAAAAAGCGATTAACTATCACCTTGGCAAAGATCTTGGTGTCTGTATTCATAAGGGGGAGGGGCCTGCATGAGCCACATTCGTCACTGGGCTTGTCGGGCTTGAGCAGCACCATTATGACAGCTTTGCTTAGAGAGGGAGGAAGGACAGACATCTGGTGGGACTCGTTCCAGACTTCCAGTAGTTTAGGGGCAAGAATGGCAATGTGTTCTTGGTAGAATTCAGATGTGAGCCCATCGGGGCCGGGTGCCTTACCCTTTGGGAGGTCTGAGATGGCTCTGACTATCTCATCTAGGAGGATCGGGGAGTCTAGTTGGTCCCTGGTCGAGGAGGAGATACATGTTGTTGGGATCTGGTCAAGGAGATCTCTCATGTGTTGCTCACTGTGTTCCGGGGGTTGAGTGTATAGGTTCATGTAAAATTCAGTGAAAGTGTCTATTATTTCCTGATCTGACCACCGCAGAGTGCTCTGTCCGTCCCTGATGGCTGTAATCTGAGCCTGGCCCCATTCGCCTCTTGTCAGGTTTGCCAGAGTCTTCCCGAGTCTTTCCCCCTCCCCGTATTTCCGTGCAGCAAGTGGGTGACTAAAATATTGAACTTCTCTCGTGGTGTGTAAGTCAAATATCTTGAGTTCCTCACTGATCAGTGCAAGTATGGCGGGATCAGATGCTGTTAAGCAGTCCCTCTCCAACTCTCGCAGTTTAGATTCAGAGTGGTCGAGGTCCCTCCTTATCGTCTTTAACACACCCGCCTCCCTTGATATAGACATCCCTCTAATATAGGCCTTGAAATCATCCCACCGGACCCCGGCGGCTGTGGCTTGAGGGGTGTTGCATTCAAAATAGGTTTCAATATCCGCTAGTATGTCGGCTTTGAACACAATGTCAGCGAGGGCAGCGGATTTGAAGCACCACGTGTTAAACGTCGGCGTGGGCATTCCCAGTTCCACTGATAAGATGATTGGAGCATGGTCATCGAGCGTGCGGGTAAGTATTTGCGCTCCGTCGATCCTACCTATTAAGCCACTGGATACTAGAAATAAGTCAATCCTGGAGGAGCTATCGTGGACTGAGAAGTAGTAGGTGTATTCACGTGTTTGGGGATGGAGGACCCTCCAGGCAGCTCGGATGTCAAGTGTTGCGCTGTGCGTTTGGAGTCTGTGTGCTGCGCGTGATAGTGACCTGGGTGCAGTTCCGGTCCTATCCAAGCTGGTGTTTAATATCATGTTCATAACCCCCCCCCCCAGATGATTTGGACACTCACATAACCCAAAAGTATGGAGGCGATAGTGTCCACAAACTCTGGGGTATCTACATTGGGACCATAAATGTTTACAAGGAGATATTCTCCATTCGCCACTGTGCAATGCAATATCACATACCTGCCGTCAGGGTCTATATAGCTCTTATGGAGTATGAATTTGATAGATTTGTGTATCAATGTCAGTACGCCTCTGGCTTGAGTGGAGTAGGATGTGTAGCATCTGTTGGGTCCCCATGAAGGTGCAATGCTCGCTGCCAGATGGCCTAGAGAGTGTGTCTCTTGCAGCATAAGTATTTTGCTGCTGTGTCTATGAGCATAAGCTATGATTTTGTGGGCTTTGGTGTAGTTGGTCAATCCCTGGATATTCCAGGACATTATAGTAGTAGGCATTTCAGTGTTCTAGGGTACATCCCAGCACGTCCATCCCAGTGTGTACTTGTCGCTTGAATGGTTAACATGAAGTGCTGGTCTGCATCTGCCGTTTCCAATGAAATTCCCAAAAATAGTGCCTCCCTCTCCCTCGCTGTGCCGTTCCAGCTGGTGGCGTACCTACCCTCCCCCTCCCGCAAATTCTGTTAAACCCCAACAAACCGGTGTGAGTGGGTGGATCCCAACGTGGACCGTCCACACTCATAGCCCAACGGGGGCTCACACCAAACAAGTCTACCAACATTGTTGTTGCAACTGCAGTGGGGTACGCTGTTGCCGTGTTGCCAACTGAGAACATAATAGAAATAGTGAAGTATCGGAGAGTATTCATAGTCAGTATAAAGGACATTATATTCGAGGTTCCATTCACCAATGCTTATGAGGTTGCGGGGCAGGCTGAGGCAGTTGTAGTCAAGGTTAGCAGTTCGTGCTGGCCTCAGGGCCCCAGCTCACGCCTCTGTCTGGGAGTGTAGGTCAGCATCGTGTCCCAGCCGGTATGTGTATGACTGGGGGGGCAGTGTTGGTCCAGAAGGCATGGTGAGGTCTGCCTCGGGGCGACCTGTGTCTGCATGGGGAAGCACAGATATATCAGGTGCTGTCATCTACTCAAAGGCTGAAGGATTCATGTTGCCAGGTCATTGGTAGGATCCAAGGGAGCTGCAACATGACTCGGTCATTGTCCATGTGGTCTGCAGCGGGGGTGCTTGAGGGGGTTCTTTGCCTCTATGAACTTCACTGCCTCGTCGCGAACCGTGAAGAAGTAGAGTTTACCCTGGAAGGTGAACTTCAGTCGTGCCGGGAACACTATTGCGTATGGGTTGTTGCGTTCACGCAGTAACTTCTTTACCCCGAGGACCTGGCGCCTTTCCTGCTGAACTCCCACTGAGAAGTTGGGGAAGATCCTGATCGTTTGGGAGCCAAGGCGTAGTTCTCCCTTTTCACGTGATAGGCGAAGGATAAGGTCTCTGTCCCTGTAATTAAGTATTTTGGAGATGACAGGCCTGGGGAAGTCTCCAGGTTTGGGGCGAGGTGATAAGGCACGGTGAGCGCACTCCACAGTGAAGAAGGGGGACAGATCGGGATTGTCTAGCAGTTCTTTCAGCAGATCTTACACTGCTAGTTGCATGCGGCCCTTCAGAGCATTTTCTGGAACACCAATTATGCGTATGTTGTTCTTACGCGATCTGGATTCAAGGTTGTCACATTTGGCCTTGACACGTTTCATATCCCGAGTAAGGGAGCCCACTGTGTCTTGAAGGGCATGTAGACTATCTTCATTAGCGCCAATTCTCGTCTCTAATTCTGGTGCCAGCATGATCTAATTGGCATTTGAGCGATGCAACATTGGCATTAATATCGTCCAGTTTTTCGTGAAAGGAGGCGAAATTCTTGTTGCAATGTCGGGTATCGGGACACTCGGGGACGAGTTAGGTTCCTCCTGGTTGGATGATGTGTGCCCCGGTTCTGATCTGGGCATTGCTTTAGTATATTTGTCCATAGCTCCTGTTTTGTTGGCACTCCGGGACCTGTTAGACAATGCAGTGCTGCTGAATATGTGGTATAGTCCAGATGATTGGTGGGTCAGATTGGCGACTGCACAGCAATCCAGGTGAGGTTCAAGGGGTGTTTAGCAGTGGTGACAGGTATAAGAAGTTGTCAGTCTAGGGTCCCAGGGATAAAGCTTAAGCCATTGAAGGGTTGTTTGTCGGCAGTGGAGAGCCAGCGGCCAAGAGGATATGCGGGGGGGGTATAAATATGGCTGTGCGGACCGGGCTGTAGTTCGTCGTGTGCGCCGCTGTCTCCGCAGACAAAGAGGATCACACAAGGCGCAGTAGATCTTGACCCGCACCTTGCCCATGTCTATATCCTCCTCTTGCAGCACGGAGGGTTAGCAATGCTATGACAGGTGAGTTTCCCTTTAGTTATGAGCTTGCTGTGTGGGCTGCAGCGTACGCACAGCAGATGTAGTAGCCAACCCCCAGGAGGACCAAGTCGGCCTGGAGCTCCAGCCCAGTCCGGAGGCAGTTTCACAAGTATGCCCTCTAGGTCAGGGCGTTCGCCGTAATGGGCCCTGCAGGTGCTGATAGTGGGTAAAGGAGCAGGGCAAGGTGCAGAGGCGAGCACCACAAGGGACATTGTCAGGGCCCAGTGGAGCTAGGGTGCATCCAGATGTGCCTGGGTCCAGTTATCCGTCCAGGCCCCCAAAACCCACCTTCCTGCTTCAGGATTGGCTGCGCCTGTGTCCTCGGCGAAGTCCTCTGTTTGTGCGTCGCCGCAGACGAGCACAGATGCGGCGCCCCCTAGGTCTCCACTGCGTCCCAGCCGCGGAACCCGGGTGTTGAGGTGACAGCAGGAGGCTTCGGAGTCCCCCGTGGGGTGCTCCCCCCGGTCGGGCCCAGCTTCGATGTGGGACAACCGTGGAGCGGCGCCAGGGGCTCCAGAGGGAATACTGGTCCCGAGGTCGGGCCAAGCAGCACCAGGCAATCTCCGGGTGCAGAACGTCCCCAAGCGCCGCAGCCTCTCCCACAGCGGCTCCGGGGTCGCGATATTCCAAGGAGAACCGATGTGAGGTCGGTGAGCAGTGGGGGGGGTGTCGCAGAGGGGGTGAATGGTCCAGATGATGATGCACGGCCCCAGCCCACACGTTGCAGTGGGCATGGGCCTCCCTGCCTGCAGAGCGAGCTGCAATCTGCTTTGGGGCCGATTATTGCCCAAATTTGAGGTGAATAACCAGCAGGATGTGAGCTTGCCGCCGCGAAAGTGATGGCTGGGGGAAAGCAGGATCTTCGCCGATAAATCAGGATGAAAGTTGGCAATTCATAGAGCTCCAAGGCTAGGCAGCCATTTTGGGCTGCTCAACCTACTCTTCAATTTCTGATACTCTTGATGCTCTTGCCCCTTTCATGAGGATCTGTTTGAAGTCCAAAGCCAAGTGCAATTCCTGGTATGACTCTGACCTAGCTACACTTAAACATAAGTGTAGGGCGGTGTAAGGGAGAGAGGGTCTTTAAGGCCCCCCCTTCATTCCTATTACAGTGCACATGATATGCTCATTCCGTGGCCAACCATGTGCCTCTAGCCAAGGTGTGTGGTACCTACTGGATGACACATAACAGTGCATTACATGTACGCCATGAGAATCCATTTTGTTAAACACTGACTCCATTTTATATTAGGCCTCGCTCAAACAGTAGAAGCCAGCCTGCATCTCTCTCCTCTTCAGGGTTCACGCACAGTCGGCAAGCCAACCCCCACCTCCACCCTTCCGCCATCTCAGCAGCTGTCCTGTTCTCATGGAAGCCTGGGCGCGAGAAGTAACAAATTACTGTATCTCTCGCCTTCCCTTTTACATCACTGCCCTGTGATTGACCGGGCCGGAGCCTGGTCCTGGAAAAAACCATCTGTCTCCACAAACCTGCCTTGTACCCACATACCCCATCCAAAGAAATATAGACTACAAGCCCCCTCACCCCAAAGCCCTTTTGATGTAACAGTTGCATGCCCCTAGCCTGTGTCCCAACCCAGTTCACCCCCAGCACTAATCCTATGTGTGGCCATAATTTCTTTTTGTACTAACAAACTATAAACCATTCTCTCTTGAGATCTAAAGGAATACTTAATGAATGTATTGATGAAATACTGTGAATAGATTAGGCCCCTGGACCTCTGTACTCTCACTTTTATTGTCCAGGTCAAACGTCAAGTTATATAGTTTTTATATATCCAAACGGATGAATAATGATCAGGCATGCGTGGCCATAAGGGTAAATGTTAGATAGTCTACATCATAATTGTTTGGACATCGCCTGACCTTGCACCCCTCCCAGATGAGCCCAGCTGATCCACATGACCCACGGAGTTACAACTTGGAACCAACCAATCAAGAAACCCCATCCCTATATGCAACATGCTGTCCAGTCCCCTTCGTCCAATGAACACTATTGAATGTATCCCTTATAGCACACGTCATAGATGACGTGTTTATGTAATATAACATCTATTTTCTGTTTTGTGGGCAGAGCGCTCTCGGAGTAAGCAGAGTCCTCTGCATGCCCCATTTTACTTTATATAAAGACTTAACTTTTAACTTCACCCGCACTTGGTCCTGGTCTCATTCCCTACTGGGGCGTGTCCATTAGAGTTTTTGTGTTTGGTTATTTCATTATACTTATGGGGAGTGCCAGCTTTCAGCGGCTGAGAGGAAATGGAGGGCTTCTTGTTCATCCTCTGACAAACTGGCCTGTCGCCTGCTCCAACGACAATAATGACTCTCTGTCCTCACCAAGAAAAGAGTCCACATTCAAGCTCGTGTCTCTACAGCATCGAACAACTCGGCTGAAATCTGCAAGGAGCTGGCCAACCCTCCCTGCTGCAGTCTCTAACCATCCTGTTGCCTCCCAGCTCTTTGCAATGCTCTTGCAGCTCACTTTATCTAAAAAACCCAGGACATCCAATCCACCCTCTCCACCCCTCCCTGTCTGTGCTTGCTGACCCTCCTTCAGCTCCCCCACCCTCCTTCTGGTCCTTTCCACTTTTATCCCCTGATGAGGTCACTAGACAAGTCTGATCTATGAAAGGCTTGTCAAAATAGGTTCATGCCTGTTCCTCTAAAACCATCAAGGACCACATTGACACCCTCGCCCCAGCACTTGCTGATTTTTGCAACCATTCCTTTGTCTCAGGATCCTTCCCCTCCACTGTGAAGCATGTCCTTGTGCATCCTCTTATCCAGAAACCCACAGCTGATCCTTCTTGTCCGGCTAACTATCGCCCAATTTCCATTACTCCCTTTCTGGGCAAACTCCTGAAAAAGCTGTCCATCTCTCATCTTAACCTTCATTCCAATTCTGTTGTCTGTCTTCATGACCACCAGTCTGGCTTCAGAGCTGCCAGAAGCACAGAAACTGCTCTCCTGAACATCCTTGAAGATCTGCTCTCCAACATTGTCTCCAACATTCCCTCTGTCCTCATCCTCCTTGATCTCTCTTCTACCTTCGACACTGTCAACCATACCATCCTGCTCAACCGTCTCTGTGATAACCTGGGTATCACTGATCAGCTCTTGTCTGGCTGGCCTCTTTCCTCTCGGATCGACCCTCCCAGGTCCAACTTGGGTCCTTCCTATCATTTATCTTCCTCTCTACCTGTGTTGTTCCCCAGGGGTCTAACCTCTCGCCCTGGCTTTTCAACCAATACCTGGCAACTCTCGCCCACTGCATTGCCATTTTCTGCTCAGATTTACAGTGCTACGTTGATGACACTCAACTCATTTTCAATCTGCACTCGGCCGCCTTCTCTCCCTCTCTCATCTCTGATTGCCTAACTGCCATTCAAGATTGGTGTGCCGCCAATGATCTTTGTCTGAATGCCGGCAAGACAGAGATCCTCCTCATCAGCACACCTTCACCATCCTTTCCCCTCACTCTCTTGCCGGCCTCTCTTGGCCCTCCTCCTACCCCCACCTGCGAGGCTAAGAACCGTGGGGTCATCTTTGACTCCACACTTCCTTCTCTGCCCACATCTCTGATGTCTCTAAAAAGTCAAACTTCCTACTGCACCTCCTCAGAGGTACTCTGCCTTTCCTCTCCTTCCCCCAGAAGCTCATGGTCTCCAAAGCTCTGGTTATCTCTAGGTTGGACTACCTGCCTGTACTCTCCGCCCTCTGCAACTAATCCAGAACAGGACTGCGAGACTTGTCCTTAGCCTCAAGCCCTGCGATCGTATCTCTCCAGCTCTGAAATCTCTCCATTGGCACCCAGTGGATGCAAGGATTAAATTCAAAACACTCTGCATTGTCCACAATGCTTTCTGGGGCCTGTGTCCAAAATACCTTTAGCTATCCCTCTGCAAATACATCCCCTCTCGAGCTCTTTGCTCCTCTACCTCTAACTCCCTCAGGGTCAGTTGTTTTTCAAAGAAACAAGCTGGGGGTAGATCTCTGTCTTTGGCTGGGGCCTCCCTCTGGAACAGCCTCCCTGCCACTCTAAAACTTGAGGAGAACCATCTCCGGTTCAGGAAGCACCTCAAGACCTTCCTTGCTTCTGCCTTGGCTCCCCCTCTCCCCTGCTGATCAGTTCTCTCTTGGCACTGTGCACCTGGCCACCCTCTGTCCTCAGGGCCCAGGTACCTGCTCACCCTGCCACCCTCCTGCACTGCCTCCGGGCCACCCCTTGCACTGGGGTCTATATCTGTACCCATGCAGTCCCCCCTTTTTCTTCCTGCACTTATCAGACCTACCCTGTCTGCTGCCTTAAACCCAGCACTTGCCACTTGCTGGCTGCACTACCACTGCTTGTTGGCTTTATTGTTTATTTATTATTTATCTGTTTCTCCTTTGCTCTGCATTTTCTACTTCTGCTCCCTTCCATGCACTTTTCCCCTCCCCCTCTTCCATGCACTTACACGTTGTCAATGTCACTGGGCCTAGTAAGATCGTTGTTTTGTTCCCCCCTGTTTCCCTCCCTTGCCTTGTCACGCTCTGAAACACTTGTGTACGAGCGCAATAGAAATACAATATCAATATCTATAACCCTATTCTAACAAAGCCAAATGAATGCATCCTTAAAAGTGTGAGTTTGTGGAAAACCCAGCAACCTGTCAGGGTGACATTTTTTAGAGTCAATACTTGCAAGCATTGCCCAAGCCAAGAGAGACTAAGACCAAGGCCAATACAGCCCAGCAAATATTGCCAACACCAAAAGGGGGCAAATTAATGCAAGGTCTATAAGCTCTGCAACCTGTTGCCCCTACTGCATACAACATATGCCAAAAGATGGGAGAAACACACATTTACAAAACAAAGGGAGAAGCAGGAAGCAACCCTATCTCTATCAGACTTTGGTTACTTGTGTAGTGGGGAAACAAGAGTGGCAAAAATGCTGCCCTTCTGGGAAAAGATATCCAGAAGGAGAGGAGCATCATTTGCAGACGAGTATTAAAGGGCGCAAATGTGAATCTTGTTTTCCCTGAAAAGTTGTTGAAAGTTTTGAAACTGCAATTTGTTGAATACTGTGAAGCTATTGTGAGCCTCTTGTCAGTTGATCTTAACCACAAAAGCACTTGTTGTTGTGAAACGCTGTTCGGGCAAGGGGAGAATACCCGGATGGCAAACCTTTGGAGATTGTAGACTTAGCATGGATATATGCCAGATGGAAGTTGAAGAAGTGCTACAAGGTGGTCCTGAAAGAGACACTTTATGTTGTTGTGGTGTTAAAGAAAGAGCTGTGCAAGGCTGTTGCAGAGAAGTTGCATTTTTTTGGAGTTATCAGAGTGGCAAATCATCCTGACCAAGACAATCATTGTTGCTACTGAAGAACTGAGAATCTGTTTAAGGAAGAAGAGACCAATATCTTCTGTGTTGAAACTTTCTGTTGACAAGATGAAGTTGCATCGAACTGCACTGGAACTGTGTTGCAAACCAGGAATTCCTTGTGTTCTTTGTCTAAACTGTAAATCAGAAACATGTTTAAACCTGGGGAAGGGGAGTTCGCCCAGGTTAAGAAGAGACACTGTGGTTACATTGTGAATATAATTATTATTGTTTATTATTGTTTATTGTATTATTGCCATGCATTTCCTCATTTGTTTGTGGCATGTATAAGTGTGAAGGACAGATATAATTTGTTAGAGTGTTTCCTTTAGTTTATTTAAGGCAGGGAAATCCTACTCAGGCTAGGCATATTAAGGCGTTCATCCAACCTTTTAAAAGTTATTTGTTGAGAACACTTCACAACGTGGTCCGGCTCACAGTTGTTTCTATTTGGAGGCTCGTGCTAGATCTTACATCTCTTCTAGTTGTCATCAGTGATTTTTGTTTGGATTAATTTGGCTTCTTATCCATTTAGTGATTTATGGTCAATGCAGAGGGCTTTGAAGTTTATGTGTTTCTTTATAGGTAGCTAGTGTAGAGTTCATATGGCCAGTGTGATGTGGTCTCTTCTATTTAGTCTCAGGAGTAGTCTTGCAGCAGTATGTTGTATGTGTTCTAGTTTTCTGCATGTATTAGTCTATCCTTGATAATACGAAGGAGATGATTGTGGGGGTTCTGTGTGTGAAATTGAGGGAAGGGAGGATCCCACTTATTAATCCCAGGAGGTAGAAGCATTTTTTTGCTATTGCGTTGATGTAGCTATTGCGTTCCAAGGTAAGGCCATTGTCCATGCGGATTCTTACTTTTTTATCACTGTTGATGTCTCCAGGTCGGTTTCCATGGTCGGGGGCTATGTGAGGGATGTCTTCTTGTGGGGCCATTAATATTCCTGTTTTGGTTGGGTTTAGTTTGAGGTTGTTGTTCACCACCCAGGTTATTATGTCAGTGAGGCATTTATTGAGGGTGTTGTCCGTGTCGTTGTCATTAGTTATCTTGAAGATGATTTGGGTGTCATCTGCGTAGTTGTAGGCTGTCAGCTCATGGGCTTGAACACGTTTCATTAGGCGGGTCATATAGATGTTGAAGAAGAGTGGGGAGAGACATGATCCTTGTGGTACACTGCAGGTAATATTTTTTGTGTTCGATGTGAATGGTGAAATGTGGGTTCTTTCTGTTTGGTCGGTAAGGAAAGATTTCAGCCACTGTAGTGCTGAGCTCTGACTACTGGATTCCTGAAGTCTCTTGATTAGGATTGCGTGCCTGATTATATTGAAGGCAGCTGATATGTCCAATAGTAAGAGGGCCAATCCGGTGTTATTTTCGGCATACATTTTTAGGTCGTCCCATATGAAGAGGAGTGCTGATTCTGTTCCTCTCACAGGTCTGCTTTCTACATGGTTCAATAGTTCTTTGTACACGTGGTTCTCCTTTATCACAAAGGCTCTTCTGGAGGTTCCTGAGTCTTGAACTTATTAACTTGTGTATGGTAGTTTAATGCGATCTCAAGTTTTCCAATGTAGTTGTGAAATACTCAACCATTCTTGACATTTACGCATATATAAAAGAAAAAAGTATGCTTAAAAATGTTTGCACTAATGAGCACAAAGAGCACAAAGGCAGTACCTACCAACTCTTTGTGCTCACTTACCTTTGAATTTGGCCCCATCCGCTGCACAGTTGTGCAGGGTAGCACTCCTCTCCTGTCTCAGCCAATCACTGAGTGTCTGAGGCAGGACAGAAAGTCAGGCGGCCAGCATCGGAAGTCAGCGTTTATTTTTTAAACACATTTTTTCCTGGGTGGGGGGAGTTGGTGGGGCTTGTTGCTAGCCCCTGTTGTTGCAGGCGCTGACTTCGAAAGGAGAGTCAGGCAAGAGACCAAGCTTTGACCTGGACTGGCCTGAGCCCCATCAGGCATGCCCAGCTCCAGTAGCATGTGTATATATTGTATGTATTGTTGAGCCCAGCCTTAGATGATCTTGCTTGGGCAGAACATGCTTGAAGTGGAGCAATGCTGGTATACATGGTTGAGAGCAGCATACTGTTTTTAGTTTTGTCCATTAGGTGGCGCTGAAAGTGCTACCTACAAAGACGAAACTTTTGTCATTAAAATAAGAGTTTTAAGATGTGAGCTTGAAATAGGGGCTTTGAATGCAGGTTTGTAATGCTTTTCAATGCAGGTTGACATCTGAGGATGTAAATATGTAGTTTGGCTATGTGTCCCACCCATTTAATGCCAATTGCTAAGTGAAACCTATAAGATTTGCCTCCCATTCCTACCCATTTTCCTCAAACCACACCTCTTTTTGCACTCTTTGGCTGAATTTCTACTGTGTGGTGAATTTGTCAGCCATTTCTCCTTCCAAAATGGCGGCCGGCATGTTTTAATGTTATTAAAAAGTTATTTGACTTGATTGATGCTTTAAAATATATTTACTGCAGTTTTCAAGTTATGTTACACATTTTACAGTATTTTATTATTTAGAATAAACCAGGTATTGTAATAGTATGTTTTGTTTTAAAATGGCATTGAAAATGTACATCTCGTGACTTGTGGGGGATTGGTCAGTGTTTGTGATGTAAGGAGCACATGATTGGGTGTACAGTTTCTTAGTGATGCAACCATTATGGGACTGGCTCGCAACATCCACATAGAAGCAGGTCAGTGATAACGTCCCTCGATTAGCACTCACAGCATTTCACAAACAAGGCTCTAATGAAATGGGACACGTTGGCATAATCGTCTCATCAGCAACATTTTGACAGCACATGAGACAGTAGAGACAAATTGCACATTAGTTAACAACAACGTACTTCACAGCAGTAAGTCACAATTCAGCAGGAACCACAGTACCACGATGCACCTAATGGTGAAGGGCTTACATGGGGAACACAGCTAAGCTAACATACATGAAGAAGGTTTAATTCACCACGAATAATATAATGCAAATTGGTGATTGTTTTCGAAGCAGATCATGTAAACGATGATTGAAGGAGACAACTGATAAGGTTCATGCTTATGTTTTTTCTCATACATATCTTCTGATATGTGTCTGTACATCTTGTGGGCGCCCTTGTTACAGTCCTTGAAAAACTTCTACATTACGCCAACGTTGTTATAACCATGTGCATGACCTAAAACATTGGAATCTCAACTGGAATGGAAATGTGTTTGTATGGTTTACCTCTCGGGGACATAATGGACACTTTAATGAACATTATGCTGCCTTTATACGCATCAGGCACCCTGCTACAAATTAACTAAACTATCTTGCTTTTGAATTTCTGTGTAACCAATGTTGACTTTTGATCAGGCGAGAAACAAAGACCCTGACGGAATACCGCTGAGTCAGAAATGCATAGGCCACAACTCGCATTTGCTATTCATTTCATCTCTATGAATTAAAATCTATATATCTTTATATCTGAAGCTTTGAATTATTAAGACTACAAAAGTTGATCAAAAATTGAATTACCTTGAAGATAAAACTAACAAACCACAAGTGGGAAATCGGTTGTGCGTCCCACACCAAAGGCTAATTAGCCTAGGTCTTCTTTCCTTGCATAACATTTAGTACCTGACATGGTGGCACTACCCAGTGGGCTGCACCCCACACACAATTTGTGAACAATTTTTGCATATACAAACCACCACATACCAAGAACATAGCGGTGCCCACTCACTAACTCAACCATGACACGAATGTCATGACGTCCTTATGTTGCAAAATCTTAAACCAATTACATTGCAGTCCCACCCCTATTCTGGCCCTGACACAGCAACCCGAAAGGGCACAAACAAAATACTAAATTCGTACCACTTCAAAAAGGCTAATCCATACGCATTCTCATACTCTCACCTCATGTGATTCCGGCCTAAATTCTTACATGAACAGGGACTTGCCCGTGCCAGACTTGGCACTGGGCCCCACCACATTCAATATTGTATACCGCACTCTTTTCTTAATATACAATCCCGCAATAATAGTGTACCAGATCTGGATGGTAGCTGCAATCAGATCAGCATGTGACCTATTATATCATTGCATTCACAGTGCTCAAATGGGCAAAACCTAATATTGCGTGTCTCAACGTACTCTTTGTTCACAAAAAATCAAGCCCCAACTTCAAATTGGCTCAAGCATCACTCTTAACATGGTTCAAACCACACACCCTCTACTAATCACAAAACGCAACTCATAGTGAGAAAACTCTAACCAGTAAAGGCATGCACACGTTGGGCCCATTGCGATGATCATCTAGGATCTAATTAGAATCCTCCTACCTTCTATAGCTTGTATGAGTAAACTTGCAATCCGGATAGCAAAAACCAAGCTGGTGAGCCCTGTTTACCAACCCTCGGTAGTGCTACTAGCACTGGCTGGTTAAGATCACTCTTACTGGAATGCCCCCATCTCATGCTCCGTGTTAAGGCCATGCATGACCATTCTATGTTTACAAATTAAATGGGCTTCTGCTCTCCTCCGTTCTCTCTCTCTGTCACCCCCTCTCGGATTGCTTGGGACACAGTTACAAAGCTAATGAATCTTAGGTCCTCTTTTCTTTCCAGCTGATGTTGCCGGACCCAATGCACTGATAGTGGCAATCTCGGATCTTCTTTATTCAAAGCTAACAAGTGTTCGCCAATCCGGACCCTAAGTTCTCGTATTGTGCTTCCAATGCGCTACAGTCCACATGGATATAGAATTGCATACACAACAAATTTACTCTTGCAGTTAATAAAATCATTAATCACCAAGGATTGCTTGAAAGTGATCGTCTTCTCCTTGCATTCTTTAGTGTACTTGCACATCCTACATGTACCACATTCCAAAAACCCTTTCAATTTATGGCTAAGCCACATTTCAGGTTTCTCAATAGGTTTTAAAAAGGAAGAGCATAGCTAATTTTTGACAGTTGGTGCTCTCGGAAACACCGTGGCCCTCATTACGACCCTGGCGGTAAGTGAAAAACGATGCCGGTAAATGATTACCGGCATCGCTTACCGCTAGGTCCGATTACGACCCAAGAAAGTGCAATTAGCGGCATCGTACTTAACGGTGCCGCTAAGAGCACCAAGCTCGCGCGCACGCGACCACCCAAGCCGTAATTACCGGCATCGCGCAAAGGTGGTAACATCACGAATCAAGCGGACATACTCTTAACGCCCTCGCGAAGCACGTAAAGTACCTTACCGCCATGGTGCTAATTCCACCATCGGGAACCAACCGCAAATGGCCATGTGCAGTGTTCCCAGCTGCCTCAGGTGCACACAATCAGCACAGGTGGAGGCCAGACAGACACACCAAGTACAAAAAGAGCACACCCCACCCCTTCCCACACCCAGTCACATTCCACAATGATTCCAATATGACTAGCAATGTTGGGGCTGGAGGACCTGATTGCAATGCAAGTGCTACAACTACAACAACAACAACAACAACAGGCAGCACAGAGGAGACGCAGGAGGAGTAGGAGGAGGGCAAGGCAGGGCCAGCAAGCCCCAACAGCACAGCCAGTGCCACCACGCAGGAAGCCCCCAATCCCACGCATCCGAGCCAGTCCATTCAACCTCACCGCTGAGCAGATCCACACTCTTGTACCGTTTGGACCGGGACACCATCACCACCTTTGTGGACATGATACACGACGACATCGTCAGCATGATAGAAACACCCACCGCCATCCCCCCTACTGAAGGTAGTGTCCGTGCTCCACTTCCTGGCCACAGGCACCTACCAGCACACAGTGGGGCACTTGCATGGCATTTCACAACCATTATTCTCACGTACGCTGATCCAAGTGCCCCATGCCCTCCTCAAGCACACAGACAACCACATATCCTCACCACGGTCTGCCCAGGAGATCGCTAACACCTAAGTGGGTTATCATGCACTAGCCGGAATACCTGGTTGCATCGGTGCCATCGACTGCACCCATGTGGAATTGGTGGTCCCACATGCCATTGAGGTAGCGTACCGCAACCGTAAACTATTCCACTCAATCAACGTGCAAATGGTATGTGACTCCAACAGGATCATCACACATTGTTGTGCCCGATTCCCCGGATCAACCCATGATTCAATGGTCCTGCGGAACTCCACTATACCACGCTACATGGAGCGACATGCAGGGCCAAGATCCTGGCTACTCGGTGAGTCACATGTCATGTGCATGGAAATGTGAAGTGGATAGGTGATTGACGTACCAATGCATACTATACCTGGCTGAAAGGGGGGGGGATGCATGCCTTACCTGGCTGCGGGTACCAGAGCCAATGGAGCCAGCACATACCGTAAAGCAGGCCAAACTTCAGCCGACACCTGAACACATGATGCCTGAAGTAAGCAGCACAACCATGTGATTGAAGGTGTCTCCCAACCATGACACAACCATCTGCAAGTGCACTGCATTGAATCGAACCCCATCCACCTCAACGAAATGCACCTTCATGCATTGACTCCAGCCAATACACGGCACCAAACACCATCAACTGAAAGGGCAGTCCCCAATAACTGCGCACAAAGGAGGCACATGACGGACATCAACATCAATACACCACTACACAGACACCAAGGGCCATCAAAATAGCATAACAACATTTGAAGTCCCCAGTGAGGTCAACATGAGGCTAACAGCAATGTTGCCATGATGAGAGCATTGATATCACTGGACACCTGCCAGGTCACCAAAAGAAACGCTATGGACTGACACAGTGGATAGGCACACACAAGGCACTGGACCCCCCTGCATACACTGGCTGATGGCATGCAAAACAGTCCATGAGAGGAATACACATATACCGGTCTCATAGTGTGACTCCAATTGTGCATGTAAATGTAGTACACAGTGAGAGATGAATGCATGCCATGTTGCCAAGTCATCAATGGAATTTGATGACATGACTGACACATACATTGTTGCCCACATACAGGTGATGCAGGCTATCCTTGAAGAGGTGGCTCCTTACCCCAGTCCGGATCCCACAGAACCAGCACGAGGAGGACTTTAATCGTGCACATACACGAACCCGTGTGGTGATTGAGCAGACATTTGGCCTATTGAAGGCACGGTTACACTGCCTCAGCAGGTCTAGTGGGTCACTCCAATACCGCCATGAGAAGGTGGCAAAGATGGTCATGGCATGTGTAATGCTACACAATATGTGCATCAGACGAAATGTGCCCCTGCCCCGACGCTGAACTGCAACCACCTGACAATGAGGATGAGGAGGGTGCAGATGGGGCCGCACCTCATGGAGGAGGCGATGCACAGGAGGGACGAGCCATGCGTCAAAATATCATTAACCAATGCTTTGAGGACACACGGCTGGTGTGTGTCTCATGGAGACGGTACTTGGGGCACTGTGTGTGCCTGGGACATGCACACTGTGGACTGTTCACCAATAAAGCACACATACACAATGAGCAATGTCCACACATTTGATTTGTGCAAAAGGGAAAAGTGTATTGTAAATGTGAATTGGTTTAACACACCCACTCCCCCCTCCCCCCTCCCCCCTCAACTCCCCAACACACCCACTCCCCCCTGCCCCCTCAACTCCCCAACACACCCAATCCCCCCTCCCCCCTCAACTCCCCAACACACCCACTCCCCCCTCCCCCCTCAACTCCCCAACACACCCACTCCCCCCTCCCCCCTGGACTCCCTGCAAAGGTGTGAGGATGCCTGTGATGAAGTGGCTAATGTTGCATTTTTCCACTGGGCGGCCACTATTTGCAGCCACCTCTCCCGGCCCCTGGGGCATCCCTGCCTGTGCTCCGCAGGTTCCTGCCTGATCGGCGAACGGGGCTGCTTGGGGTTGAACTGGCAGCGGAGGAGGTACTTGGCTGCTCATTTTGACGCATGTCCCTAATTGACTGAACAAGCTTAGAGAGCACGTGCCGCACCGCGGCGAGTTCAGCACAGATGTCCTTTGTGGAGGACTGTATTGCAGCCTTCACGGTCTCTGCGCATTGCTGCATTCCTGCCCTTGCACCCCCACATTCTGCCACATGCTCAGTCAGGAGTGAGGAGAGTTGGTACTGCCGTGTGATAATCTCCTCCAATGACTGTTGATTTTTCTGGGCCATGGATATTGCCAGTGGTGTTTCCATTGGGCTGATCACCTCCTGCACATAATAATAATAATAATAATAATAATCTTGCACTGAGCATGGAGAGCCTGGACAAGACTCATCATCTGATTGCCCTTGTGTGGCATCTTCATGCTGGCTGCTTTGGGACAGTTAGGGGCAATGAGGGTGGGCAGTGGGGGGTCCTACAACAATCTCCTCATCATTCCCCGCATCACTGTCAGAGGAAGCTGCAATGGCAGCAATCTCCCCGATTGTGCTGCTTCCTGCAGACACAGTCCCTTCTGTGGCCACCAGTTGGTGTATGTCTGCTGCTGCTGCTGGTACCGTGCTGCTTGCTGTGGTGCCTGTTAGTGCCCTGTCCTGTGTTTTTCCCACAGATTTTGGCTGCTGTGGGGGTTTGGACTGTACAGCTGAGGTGGAGGGTTGGTGTGCTGGCACTGCGATCCTGGCCTTCTTGGCAGCTGTGGTGGCAGTAGTGTCTTCCTCGTCGAGGTCGGAATGGGAGCCTGTGGTGGAGCAAAGGAGGGAAACTGTTATTGATGGGTCTGCAGACATTGAGCGGTCATAGTGATGACTGCCATCATTTTGATTACTAGATGCTGCACATTGGAGGCAGGGACATACAGGTTGTCTCCCTTTTGTGTGGAAGTAGCATGGAGGTATGTGGGTGTCTACAGTTAGGGTGTGCATACTGCATGTGTACAGGGTGGAGGTCAGAAATGGCTGTAGGCAGTCTTCTGCTGATGTGTCGCATTAACACTATTAGGCAACATTGTGCTTCCCATGAATATGGACTTCAGTGACTTTTGCATGGCTTGATTTGAGGCACCTACCTGCATCGCCTGATGTCGGGGCTCCTCTCTCCATTTCTCCTACCCCCTCGATGCTCTCGATGCTGATTGTAGTGGCACAGATTTCCTCCCAGGGCTGCAATTTTTTTGGGGACTATGATCCTCCGCCGGTTGCCATGCCCATGTTCCTGTTGGCAGACAGGATGCTCCTAACACGGAGCTGGAGATCATCCCACCGCTTTCGGCACTGTCTCGCGTTGCGGGGTGCTGTCCTTACTGCACTGACCCGCTGTGCAACTAGGGCCCATATGGCCTTCTTCTGTGCGATTGCCGGTCTGGTCATTTGGGTGGAAAAGACTACAGCAGCGTTTTCCTGGAGGGTCTCCGCCAACATATTCAGCTCTTCCCTGCTGAAACGGTCCTGCCGCTGGCGATCACAACTTTTCTTGACAACTTTAGGCATTTTCTCAAAGGGTAGATGTAGCTGATGTTTTGTGCCGGTTCTCAGGGTCAGATGTCCACTGGTTGCGGAGGATGCCAATGGATTGTGTTTTTTAAGATGGCCGCCGTGCTCTTTCCCGTTCCGCCGCGATGACGCAACTTCCGGTTCCACGTATTTGTGGTCGCCGCTAATTGTGGTCACTGTTAATTGCGGTCACCGCTAATTGCGGTCACCGCTAATATCGGTGGGCGGTGTGGCGGTAGTGCACCTTGCGTGGCATACGATGCCGGTAGGTGCCGTTTTGGGGGCGTTACCGGCATGGCACAGTTTACATTACCGGCATGGCGCAATGCTCGTGCCTGATGGGTCGTAATGTGCCACTTTTTGCGGCTTCAGGCCAGCATGGACACGTTAGTTGCGCCATGCCGGTAATGTACATTACTTACCGCCAGGGTCGTAATGAGGGCCCATATCTGGTTTCTTAGATATGTAGTCTCGCAGTTCCGTATCTAAAATCAATATTCCCCAATGTTTATGAAGGAGTACTGGGTAACCATCCTCAATGTACTCGCATTTTCAGTCCCCACCCCCATCGGCTGCAGCAGGTCCTTTATATTCATTTGTAGACTGCGTTTTTTAGCTTCTGACAAAATGGCACTAGAATAGCCCCTCTCTGCAAATCTCATATTCAAAGACTCACATTCCTTCTCAAACTCTGGCGTCTCTTTTCAACTGCCTGGCGCACGAATAAACTCACCCACTGGTATATTTTTAATAACACTGGACTTATGAGAACTTGAAGCCAAAAGTACTGAATTGACCTTTGTTGGTTTTCTAAAAGTCCTCAACATGATTTTATTCCCTTTAACATAGCAATATACATCCAAAAAATCAATGGGCCTCATTACGAGGTATGCCGGTAAGGCAAAAACGATGCCCCCCCCACAGGTGTAGGCAATGTAGAGTGGCCCAGTACAAAAGGAGCACATCTACACACCACACCCCTTCCTACACCAAAATGCTAGCACTAGCAGTTGCAATCATGGCACTGGAGGACATGCCTATACTGCAACAACTACAGCAACAACAGCAACAACAAAAATTACAGCAGCAACAACAACAACTACAGCAGCAACAACAGGCAGCACAGAGGAGACGCAGGAGGAGAAGGAGGGTGAGACAGGCCCAGCAATTCCCACCAGCGCAGCTACCAGTGCCTCGTATGCAGCCACCAATCCCTCGCACCAGACCCAGCCCATTCAACCTAACCCCTGAGCAGATCCACACCCTGTACCGGTTGGACCGTGACACCATCACCACCATAGTGGACATGATACAGAACGACATTGCCAGCCACATAGGGATACGCACTGCCATCCCCCCACTACTAAAGGTGGTGTCTGTGCTACACTTCCTGGCCACAGGCACCTACCAACACACAGTGAGCCAGCTGCATGGCATTTCACAACCACTATTTTCACGCATGCTGAACCAAGTGCTGGATGCCCTCCTGAAGCACGCAAGCACCCACATATCCCTACCACGGACTGCCCAGGAGATAGCCGAAACCAAAGTAGGCTTCTATGCACTGGCAGGCATGCCCAATTGTGTCGGTGCCCTCGACTGCACCCATGTGGAATTGGTAGTCCCCCATGCCATAGAGGTGGTGTATCGCAATCGCAAGCAATACCACTCCATCAATGTGCAAATTGTATGTGACTCCAGGAAGATCATCACCCATTGCTGCGCCTGATTTCCTGGATCAACACATGATGCCATGTTACTGGGTAATTCCACGCTACCCCATCACATGGAGCGAAATGCCGGA
This sequence comes from Ambystoma mexicanum, assembly GCF_040938575.1. Lineage (NCBI taxonomy): Eukaryota > Metazoa > Chordata > Amphibia > Caudata > Ambystomatidae > Ambystoma > Ambystoma mexicanum. The sequence continues at coordinate 196,373,453 of NC_090932.1, forward strand.
CCACGTGCCTGGCAGCTTGGTGAGTTGCACAACCGTCCCATGGCAGTGCTTTGGGGTACTGATGTTTGGGGATGCATAAGGGGGGGAATACTGCACCTGGGTGGGAATAGCCGGTGATTGGAGAATGCATTCAAGAGCCAAACACTCCTGACCTGAACCAGTCAAACGGTACATGACACTTCACTGGGCCACATATCACAAATAATGCATATCGATGAGAACAAGTAAGAGGCACAACCAGGCCACCATGGTGATGGCAAGCAATGCATGAAGGAACAGGATGGCAAGTGTGGCAATGTGGGCAGTGTGACCATGCATAGTAAATAATGAACAGCATGAATTGGAGTAAAAACATTGTTGCACTACCACAGCATATCTGCCTCAGCATGCATGATTACACCCTGCATCATCTATTGAACGCCATCCAGACTACCACACCTCATGATAGTATAGAGTGCACCTAGATAACATTTTTTCATGCTTACAGGGACATGAGCATGGCCACACCAAATAGCTGCCGCCATGACTGTGCTCCCTGAATGTGGCAGTTCAGAGTGACACACACCTATCTGAATCTGCTTGCAGGTGATGGTGGATATCCCTTGAGGCCGTGGCTACTCACCCCTGTGCGTAACCCGCAGAACAGCCATGAGGAGGAGTACAATCGTGTGCACACCTGTATCCGTGTTGTGATTGAACAGACCTTTGGCCTGTTGAAGGGGCGGTTCCGCTGCCTCAGCAGGTCTGGTGGGGCACTCCTATATAGGCTTGAGAAGGTGGCAAAGATCACCATGGCCTGTGTCATGCTGCACAACATGTGCGTCCGGAGAAATGTACCACTGCCACCTGCATTGACATGCATGGGCCGGGTGAGGATGATGAGGATGGAGACGGAGGTGAAGTAGCCCCCCTGCCAGTACGTGATGCACGGGATGGCCATGCTGTATGCCAAGCACTAATTCACGAATACTTCTGAAACACAGGGACTATGAAAGACTTGTGTCAGTCAGACACTGGGCCAATGTGGACATGCACACAGGGAATGTTGGGAGTTGGGCACTGAACACCGTACCACATTAAATGGATGCACACAAAAATAACAATGTCCAGCCATGGATTTTTCTTATCACAACGTGTGTATTATTTACAACAGCAAAAATGTGCCCACTCCCCCCTCCCAGACTCCCCCAACAAACTCCCTGACCCCCCCAACAAACACCAACACCTCCAATAGACTCCACAAGATGCACCCCTTCACCCTCAACCTTGTGTCCCACTACCATTGTCCCCTCACACTACTTCCGGGACTTCTTCCTGTCCAGAGGCGGCATTTCAGTGTGCTTTGCACTTCTAAGTGTGTGGCGCACTGGGCTGGTGGGGACAGATGAAGCTGGTGTGGAGGTAGTAGGTGATTCGCTGGCAGGTTCCACACCTCCTGCAAGCCGTGGCCGCTGCATATGAAGCAGCATTGAGGTCAGCACCTGTATCACCGCCCCCAGGCAGTCCCTCATTAGCCGAGCCGATGCATTGACAGCGGCTGTGTTTGCTTCGATGGCCACTGTGGTCCCTGCAATTGCTGTGGCAATACCCCGCCTGGTTTCCTACCCGTCCGCTATGCACTGGTGGAGTAGGTCTAACATGGCCTCCTGTTGGGCCTCCACCATCGACAATCGTGTCTCCAGGGTTCTGGAGGGGGCTGGAGTGGTGAGTTGTGCAGTCACGTGGATGGCATTTTCGGGACTGGACTCCTCAGAGGTGGGTAGGTCACAGTCACGGAGGCAGGGATCAACTTCTCTGCAGGTGGGTGACTGCAGGTGTTGGGGTGAGGGGATGGGCACGGGTCTCGGGGTGGCCAGGCATGTCACCTCGGTGTCTCCCTCAGGCTCCACACTGGCATCAAGTTCTTCCCCAGTGGAGGCGGGTGCTTCCAGGGACTCCCCTTGGACAGGTGTGGGTGTGGCCTGCTTGTCTCCAGCGGAGGTGGTGGTGGTTGCCCTCTTCTTACCGTGTGAGGTGGATGCCCTTGCAGTTGTCTCCTGGGTTGCTTCTTCCTCATCAGTGCCTGGGGGGGTAGAAGAGATGCAGGGCATCAGTGATGGTGTGACATGGCAGTGGCGGTGCTGTTCATTATTCATTTGATCATGCTTTCATGTCTTACAGGTGTGTCACGCAGGGTATTCAGAGGGGGCATGTAAGCATTCACTGCATGGCAGGTGGCATGCCGTTGATTTTGGGTTTGTGTGAAGTATCACATGGGCAAGCTCCAGGTGTGTTGGCTGTGTGTTGGTTAAGGGATGGGCACTCAGCATGCATTTCAGTGTGGCAGCGTTTGGCCCGCCATCTGTATTTGGGTATGGTCATGTGGGTGTTGGGACATGCATTGCCTTGCCTAGACTCTCTACCACTTCACTTGTGCTACTTCATGGTTTCCCCTACAGGGATCTGCAGGGTCACTCACCTCCTTCCGCGGTTGATGCCGCACCCGTCTCCATCTCGCATAATCCCTCTATGGACTCAGGACTGATGAATCTGCTGGCCGTCTCCTCCCAGGGCATCAATTTGGCAGGGGGTGGGCATTCCCGCCTGTGGCCATGGCTTCCCTCCGATTGGTGGCCATGATATTGCGTACCCTCAACCGGAGGTCATCCCACCGCTTCCTGCAGTCCCTCACACTGCGCGGGGTGGAACCTACGGCTGATACCCTGCGGGCTACCTCCTGCCAGATTTGCCTCTTTTGTTGCTGCACCTCCCACTTCTTGTCGTGGGATTGTATTGTGTCTGCATGTGCAGCTAGAGTGTCCGCTAATATGGTGAGCTCTGCGTCTGAGTAACGCTGTTTACGCAGCCGGGGGGTGGTCTTCCTGGTAGTCTTTGACATCCTCTATGGATTTCCACTGTGGTCTCCGAGTATCGGCTGGTGGTTAAGGAGGATGGCAATGGATTTTGGCCCATTTCACGTTCCTGCTCGATGACGTAATTTCCGGGTCTGTTTTTTGACGAACACGGTATTACCATGCCGGTATTACCATGCCGGTATTTAGGGGTTGGTATGAGGCGGTACCGCTATGGGCGGGTCCCGCAATGCCGGTATAGGGGAGTTGGAGGCCCTTTAGCAGCATGGCGGTATTGCCACGACCGGAATGGGGGGACGTGCGTGCTCGCGCACTCGTAATCACCCGTTATTAGCGGGTTCATACGAGCACAGACCCGCTCATTCCGGCATACCGGTAATGAACCCGGTTTTACCGGGCAACTCGTAATGAGGCCCAATCTCTTTTAAGTGTGAAGGCATTATAAACTCAATTCGGAAGGAATTGTCATTCAAGTACTCGACAAACTCTGGGAGCTTACTCAAAATACCCTGCCATACCATGAAAACATCATCAATATATCTGACCGACAATTTAATCCTAGATCTAAATTCTGTCTAAGAGTAGACATAGAGATCATCAAAGTACCCCATGAAGTTTCCCCACAGCAGCAATGACGGGAGGGCAGGAGCCCAACCCTCACCTCCCTTTGTCGGCTTCAGGAGAAGCGCGAGCTGCATCCACGCCTCCTTTCCTCCTGGTTAAGCTTGAATGACGAATGAACCAGCGTATGATTTTACGATCACTATATTGCTATAAAGCAGTACCTGTATGACCCCAGCATCGACCGACTACCCGATCGTCATTCTGCAGCTTCAAAGACCCCAAATTAGCTTTCTTTGCTGTGTACAACACAACAGCCATTAAAAATGGCCACCGCCACATTGTTTATACGTTGCAAAGCAACGTTACCAGCCGAGCCCAGCGCACCAATAGGCTGTGTCCATCTACTTTGGCCAATTGACGCCACCGGAAGGCGCATACCGGCCCCACACAGGAAGGCCCTCATCTTAAGGCCAGAACCTGCCTGTGCCTATCCATTTTCCCCACAGCAGCGACGACAGGAGGGCAGGAGCCCATCCCTCACCTCCCCTTGTCAGTTTCAGGAGAAGTGTGAGCTGCATCCACGCCTCCTTTCCTCCTGGGTAAGCCTGAACGACGACTGCACCAGCATATGATTTTACGCTCACTATATTGCTATAAAGCAGTACCTGCATGACCCCAGCATTGACCAACTACTTGATCGTGATTCTGCAGCTTCAAAGACTCCAAATTCGCTTTCTCTGCTGCGTACAACACGAGACAGCCATCCGAAAAACAGCCGCCGCCACCTTGTTTATATGTTGCTAAGCAACTTTACCAGCCGAGCCGAGCGCTCCAATAGGCTGCTTCCATCTACTTTACCCAATTGACGCCACCGGAAGGCGCAAGCCAGCCCCACACCAGAAGGCCCTCATCTTAAGGCCAGAACCTGTCTGTGCCTGTCCATTTTCCCCACAGCAACGATGCCGGGAGGGCAGGAGACCACCCCTCACCACCCATTGTCGGCTTCAGGAGAAGCGCAAGCTGCATCCACGCCTCCTTCCCACCTGGCTAAGCCTGAACAACGACTGCACCAGCGTATGATTTTACGATCACTATATTGCTATAAAACAGTACCTGTATGACCCCCGCATCGACCGACTACCCGATCATCATTCTGCAGCTTCAAAGACTCCAAATTTGCTTTCTCTGCTGTGTACAACATAACAGCCATTAAAAATGGCTACCGCCACATTGTTTATACGTTGCAAAGCAACGTTACCAGCCGAGCCCAGCACTCCAATAGGCTGCGTCCATCTACTTTGCCCAATTGATGCCACCGGAAGGCGCAAGCCGGCCCCACACAGGAAGGCCCTCATCTTAAGGCCAGAACCTGCCTGTGCCTATCCATTTTCCCCACAGCAGCGATGACGGGAGGGTAGGAGCCCATCCCTCACCTCCCTTTGTCCGCTTCAGGAGAAACGCGAGCTGCATCCACGCCTCCTTTCCTCCTGGGTAAGACTGAATGACGACTGGACCAGCGTATGATTTTACGATCACTATATTGCTATAAAGCAGTACCTCTATGACCCCAGCATCGACCGACTACCCGATCGTCATTCTGCAGCTTCGAAGACCCCGAATTAGCTTTCTCTGCTGTGTACAACACGACAGACATTAAAAATGGCCGACCCCAAATTCGCTTTCTCTGCTGCGTAGAACACGAGACAGCCAGCCGAAAATGACTGCCGCCACATTGTTGATACGTTGCTATTGTTACACCTTTGCACCGGTGGTCGCTTTGGCGACAGCATCGGGTGTACAACACAATGCATTCCTACTCACCCAAGATGGCGGACGCCTCTGAATCTGATTGTGAAGCTCCCGCTGCAGAGGTTGCACGTTGTTTTCCTTCACGCCGCGACGATCATGTGACTCCATATAACCCGACCAGGAAGTTAAGCAAATGCGTCGCTACTCTCCAGATCGGCGCTTCGTAAGTTCGTTCCTAGGGAATCTGTTTCATGTTCCGTCCTCCTATCTATAGTTTTCTGTATCTAACTAACTGTGCTCTCTGCCCTTTCCTCCATTAGGCCATTTTCCGGACTCCGTCTGCTCACCTCCTCTCCCCTAAGGTCCGCTTCCAACCTAAAGAGTGAGTCTTGAGGGTTTATAGTTCCCTTCAATCCTCTCCCCATTCTTAGCTCAAATACTAACATCCGCTTCGGGTTTCCGGAAACTCTCTCTCTTTCCTCGTAGGACTCACCCCCTTCCCGAAGACTTTACACAGACTTCTCGAATCTCTCAACTCCATACCCGGAGTAAGTTAACATAGCTATTCGTATCAACAACAGACGATCGAAAGTGGAGAAAACTTACCTCTCCTTTCTTCCGTCCAGGACCAGCTTCGTCTGCACCGGATCTTTTGAAGGGAAGCTGGCTGATTCATCCTGAAGGTCTACAGTATCCTGTCATTACAACACAGGGTTTTTCTTCCCCGGAGGGTTTTCCCTGGGGACTGTGGTTCCTCCTCAGCTGAAGCTAACGGCTGGGAGGGAGCAGGGTTTCCCGGGAAGCCTTCACTATCTGCCTTGTTGCTGGTACGGAGTCCGCCCGCTGCCCAGGTTAGTGAACTGCATAATTGTTCTGTCTCATATTGGACGCATTGTAATAGTTAGCGACGCCAAAATATAGGAAATATCCTATCACAGGCTCTTGTGCAGACGGTGGACTCCGATGGAGCAACAAATGCAACAATTGATGGCTGCTATGCAGTCTATGTCTCTGGAGATGCAATCTCTAAAACAAGACAATGCTCAGTTAAGACAACAGGTCGCTCGAGCGTTTTCAGAAACTCCTCCTTATGCCTTGCATACCGATAAGTATGACGGAAACCCGCACAAACTCAAGGAGTTCCTGGATAGTTGCCTGGTTCAGTTTACCTTCAAAGCACGTTTTTTCCCTTCTGATAAGGACAAAGTAGGTTATCTGATATCCCACTTGGCAGGCCCTGCATTGGCCTGGGCGACACCCTTAGTCACCTCAGAAAATGCCATTCTAGACTCATACCCAGCCTTTACTAACAGTTTGCGGTCTATGTTTAGTAGGCAGGAAATTTCAGTCTCTACTCAGGAGAAACTGCTAGATTTAAAACAGGGAAATAAAGATCTTATGAGTTACGTGACTCAATTTAAACAGCTATCAGCTGAAACAGGGTGGCCGGATGACGGTCTCCTCACGCTGTTTCGCAGAGGTCTTTCCGAGGAACTGAAAGATGAAGTCTCGAAGGTTCCTCGTCCCGCCAATTTAGCCGAGATGATTGCGCTCACCATGCAGATTGATTACCGTCTCCATGAACGCTTCCATGAGAAGAAGAGAGGGAAACCCTCTCAACTATTCTCTAGTTCTCCTTCCCCGGTTTCTCGATCCCAGAAACCCGACGAACCCATGCAAATAGGAGTGGCCAGAGGCCCTTTGTCAGAGGGCGAAAGAGAAAGACGGATGAGTCAGGGCCTATGTATGTACTGTGGGGCTTCATCTCACATGCTGAAGGATTGTCCCGTCGTCCCTCCTCGTCGGACAAGGAATCCGATGCGGGGAAACGCCAAGACCCTGTCGTAAGGGGAACCACGGCAGGAGGTCCTGAAAGGAGTTCCCCAAAGAGACTTGGTACTTCTCTTAAAGAGGACATTACGGAACACACTATGTTAGTACTTCCCCTGATCTTGAAATTACCAGACTTAGAGCTACGTGGGGTTCCGGCATTGATCGATTGCGGAGCAGCTGGCAACTTTATTGATGACCAATGGGCTGCGAAGCATGGAATCATTAGATCCACCAAGACGTGTATAACACCCATTCAGGGGGTGGATGGTTGTCCCCTTAGTTCTGGACCCATTCGAGAACAGACTACTCCTCTTACATGCCTAATTTCAACCCACCAGGAGACGTTAGTTTTTGACCTGATAAAAACTGCTCATTTTCCCATTATTTTGGGCTTACCGTGGCTGCGAACCCATAATCCTTTTATAAACTGGAAGGCAGGAACTTTGTTTCTAGGTTCCGAATATTGTGTTTCCCATTGTCTTACTCAATCATCTGTTGGCATTCAAGCACCTTCCATGATGGTAGTACCAACCGAAGGCTCCTCGATTGGGATGGTCAGTCAGATCCCGAGGTGTCATCAACAATTTCAGTCCATATTTTCTCAGCCAGAATACCCTACATTACCTCCTCACCGTCGGGATGACTGTCATTTAGATTTGTTCCCTGATCAACCGATACCTTTTGGCCGAATGTACATCTTATCCCAACCGGAGAAAAAGGCTCTCAAAGACTACCTTCAGACTAATCTTCAAAACGGTCTTATAACTGAGTCCAAATCACCCGCCGGTGCTTCGTTATTCTTCATTCCCAAAAGGGATACAGAGGAACTACGGCCATGCATAGACTACCGAGGGCTCAATAAGGTCACCATCCCGGATAAGTATCCAATGCCGCTTATCCCAGACATTCTGGAAGCCGTTCAAGGGGCTTCGCTCTATACCAAGTTGGATTTACGAGGGGCATATCACTTGATTCGCATCGCCCCTGGCGACGAGTGGAAGACTGCCTTTCGGACCCCATTCGGTCACTACGAATATAGGGTGATGCCGTTTGGGTTGGCTAATGCTCCCGCTGTTTTTCAGCGCTTCATGGACCATCTATTCGCCGATGTACTCCTTCACTATGTAATCGTCTATTTGGATGATATTCTAGTCTTTTCACAGAAAATAGAGGAACACATCCGACATGTCAATTTGGTATTAGACCGACTTAAGGCCAACCAGCTGTATTGCAAACTGGCAAAATGCGAGTTCCACAGGAACCAAGTGACGTATCTTGGGTTCGTGCTGTCTGCCCAGGGGATTTCTATGGACCCTCGGAAGATCTCGGCTATATTAGATTGGCCTTCCCCTTCGAACGTCAAAGAGATCCAACGATTTTTGGGGTTCGCTAATTTTTATAGAAAATTCATCCCAGGATTCTCCGAGACCGTGCTTCCCATTACCAGTCTTCTGAAGAAGGGGAAGACTTTCGTTTGGGATGACCCTGCGCAGAAAGCCTTTTCGGAACTAAAGAATCTTTTCACGTCTGCTTCCGTTTTGCTCACCCCAGACCAGTCTCGACCATTCATTGTCGAGACTGATGCGTCTCACCATGCTCTAGGAGCAATTCTTTTGCAAAAGGACGAGTCAGGAGTAGAAGGACCAGTTGCTTATCTCTCCAAGACCTTCTCCTCCTCGGAAATAAATTATTCAGTCCTTGATAAAGAATTGCTGGCAATCAAGCGAGCCTTTGAGGAGTGGAGACATCTATTGCTGGGCTCGGCCTACCCGGTCGAGGTTCGAACCGACCATCACAACCTCAAAGTATTGCAACAAGCCCATACCACTAACAGTCGACAAGCTCGCTGGGCTCATTTTTTTCTACCGTTTCGGATAGAATTTACTTTCCTTCCCGGGAATCAAAACCTCCGAGCAGATGCGCTTTCAAGAAAGGATCCTCCTATCAAAAAGTTCCATTCTGAGCCTTTCTTTCCTAAAGCTACATTTCTGGCAACAGTGACTGATTTTCTACATATTGTCAGACAGGAAACGGCACGTCTAGATCCAATCTGCAGGAACTTACAAGAGACTCATTCGCTGACTCAGGAGAAGGGATACTACTTTTTTAAGGATCAGGTATTTATTCCGACCCCGACACTTCAGAAAGAAGTCCTGTTCATGTGTCATGACTCCAAGGCAGCCGGGCATCGAGGATATCAAAACACCCTTGAGCTGACTACTCGTCATTTTTGGTGGCCAGGGATAACCAAGGATGTCCAAGATTATGTATCAGCATGCACGGTTTGTCTACAGTCTAAGACTCCCAGGTATCCACCTTTTGGTTTACTCACCTGTATGCCAATTCCGGACAAGCCCTGGCAAGTCATTTCCACTGACTTCATTGTCGACCTTCCGTTGTCCTCGGGTTACACCACCGTTATGGTGACTATTGACTATTTCACGAAGATGGCCCATTTCATTCCTCTGCAAAAACTCCCTGGGGCTGCTCTTATGTCAAAGATATTTATTTCAGAAATATTCTCTAGACACGGTCTTCCTAACACTATTGTGTCTGATCGGGGTCCCCAATATATCTCGCAATTTTGGAAGGGTATTTGTCAATCATTGGGAATCAATAGAGCCCTTAGCTCAGGATATCATCCCCAAACAAATGGGCAGACTGAGCGCCTAAACCAAACACTAGAGACATATCTGCGCTGTTTTGTTTCTGCGGCACAGGATGATTGGGGAGATCTCCTACCCTTGGCTGAATATGCATACAATAATGCCAGTCATTCGGCACTAAAGACCAGTCCTTTTTACTGTTCCTATGGATTTCATCCATCCTTTGAACCGTCCATCTCTAAGTCCTCTGCCAATTGTCCTGGAATAGACAGTTTAGTCGATGGTATTCAGAAGGGTCAACAGCTCGCTCGAATAGCTCTGCAGGCCGCCCAAGATCGAGCCAAGAGGGCAGCTAATCGCCGTCGACTAGATCTGCCATCCCTTCAAGTCGGGGATGCGGTCTGGTTGTCAGCCCGATTCCTCCCGAGACATCTGGTGCCGTCCAAGCTGTCGCCCAGATATTTTGGACCGTTTAAAGTGAAATCTTTTGTCGGTCCGGTGGCAGTCCGACTAGCGCTGCCTCCTTCCTGGGCCCGTCTTCATCCGGTCTTTCACGTCTCCCAGATCAAACTATCCGTGAAGGATAGATTTCAACGCACCCCTGCAGTTCGTCCTCCTCCGATGATGACTGATACGGGACCAGAGTATGAAGTGGCAGAAATTTGCGATTCCAGATATCACAGAGGCCGGTTGCAATTTCTTGTGGACTGGAAGGGCTATTCTCCTGCCGAACGGACTTGGGAATTGGCATCGGGGGTTCATGCTCCCTCGTTGGTTCGACGGTTTTTCAGGCGGCACCCTGGGAAGCCGGGTTGTGCGCCTCGTAGGAGGGGGCATACTGTTACACCTTTGCACCGGTGGTCGCTTTGGCGACAGCATCGGGTGTACAACACAATGCATTCCTACTCACCCAAGATGGCGGACGCCTCTGAATCTGATTGTGAAGCTCCCGCTGCAGAGGTTGCACGTTGTTTTCCTTCACGCCGCGACGATCATGTGACTCCATATAACCCGACCAGGAAGTTAAGCAAATGCGTCGCTACTCTCCAGATCGGCGCTTCGTAAGTTCGTTCCTAGGGAATCTGTTTCATGTTCCGTCCTCCTATCTATAGTTTTCTGTATCTAACTAACTGTGCTCTCTGCCCTTTCCTCCATTAGGCCATTTTCCGGACTCCGTCTGCTCACCTCCTCTCCCCTAAGGTCCGCTTCCAACCTAAAGAGTGAGTCTTGAGGGTTTATAGTTCCCTTCAATCCTCTCCCCATTCTTAGCTCAAATACTAACATCCGCTTCGGGTTTCCGGAAACTCTCTCTCTTTCCTCGTAGGACTCACCCCCTTCCCGAAGACTTTACACAGACTTCTCGAATCTCTCAACTCCATACCCGGAGTAAGTTAACATAGCTATTCGTATCAACAACAGACGATCGAAAGTGGAGAAAACTTACCTCTCCTTTCTTCCGTCCAGGACCAGCTTCGTCTGCACCGGATCTTTTGAAGGGAAGCTGGCTGATTCATCCTGAAGGTCTACAGTATCCTGTCATTACAACACAGGGTTTTTCTTCCCCGGAGGGTTTTCCCTGGGGACTGTGGTTCCTCCTCAGCTGAAGCTAACGGCTGGGAGGGAGCAGGGTTTCCCGGGAAGCCTTCACTATCTGCCTTGTTGCTGGTACGGAGTCCGCCCGCTGCCCAGGTTAGTGAACTGCATAATTGTTCTGTCTCATATTGGACGCATTGTAATAGCTATGCAACGTTACCAGCCGAGCCGAGCGCTCCCATAGGCTGCGTCCATCTACTTTGCCCAATGGATGCCATGGAAGGTGCAAGCTGGCCCCACACCAGAAGGCCCTCATCTTAAGGCCAGAACCTGTCTGTGCCGCTGGGACGCGGGGCATGCCACTCTGTCCAACCGACTGACTCAGTCATAGACGCATGCCACTTTATACCTTTGCAACCGCCCCCTGCATTAACTGCCAACCGAACCATTCACAGCGGTAAGAACAGCCTTAGGCACTGACCTGGTCGTCATACACCCTAAGTAATTTGATCTATCCTTTCACACAATGCGCTCTCACACAGATCACCAGGACCTTTAACCTTCTTCACCTGCCGCTACCTCACTGTCGTTCGACCGTGCTGACGCCCTAATGTGCATTATCACTACTTTAAGCTCTGGCGTGACCTATCCTACATTCTCTAAATTCGCTTTCCTATATAGCATGCCCACCATTGCGTCAGGCTACTGCTCAGATAGTCCATATCACAAGGCCTTATTTAGTACACTGTTATCACCAGGTCTCTGCGGGGACGTTGGGGCACAGTTGGAGCCCTCCCTGGACTTGGATCCCCTGGATCGGTTTTCCTCCCCAGCTGCTGCAATGTCGACTGCTTTGGTTGCTGGTACTGCCCCTGAGGGAATACGAGAGGCAATGAGAATGGTGTGGTGGCATCGTGATTTCCCCCCGAACCCTTCGTTCCAGAATGAGATGAGCAAGAGTTTGCCCATGTAAGCTCACCTGATTTATCATAAGGATGAGCTCTCCATCCTGCTTCTCATTAGCAGGGGCGCCTTGGATGGACCTAGTTGCTCCACTGGTCCATGGATGTGGCGGCCCAGGCCAGCTGCGACCAACCACTTAGAAGGTAAGTGTTCTTAACAATGATTATTGTCCGTATTCTTATGCAATGTCTCTTTGCTGTGATTATAGTTTGTGATTCTTGCAATGTCTTCTCTCTCTCCTATAGGTGTGAAAAGGGCTGCTCGCAGTCGCTGTGTTTTGAGCGAGCTCCAAAGATGCCCCAGAGGATAGCAAAGCTTTCAAATAGATGGTAAGTTGGCTTTAAGGGTAGAACGCAAGGCTAAGGTGTTGCGCGGCCAAGCGTAAGTTATTTGTGCAGTTTCTAACCTTGTGTGTTCTTTTCTCTTGCAGGGAAGGCCTGGCGGCGTCAAGCGAGCAGCAGCTGTTCGAAGGCCTGTCCGCGGTTGCAGGATGGATGACTCTGTGAAGATGATGGATGGAAGATAAACTCCCGCGTAGCTGGATGTCCAGAACAGGTGAGGATGCACTCCAACTCCGATGACTATGGAGATCAGGTAAGATGCAATGCGCTGCAGGCGATGGAGTGCAGGAGACAGGTAAGGTGTGCTTACAGTAATGGTGTAGCTGGAGCCAGGTAAGATGCGCTCTCTGCGATGATCTAGCTGGAGCCAGGTAAGATGCGCTCTCCGCGATGGTGTAGCTGGAGCCGGGTAAGATGCGCTCTCTGCGATGGTGAAGCTGGAGCCGGGTAAGATGTGCTCTCTGCGACGGTGTAGCTGGAGCCCTAGAGGATGTGCATCGAGGTGATGAGCTAGAAAACAGGTAAGAACTCTGCAGGCAGCGGTAAGCGTTACGCTGCAGAAAGCAGCCTAATGCGAAGCGCCAATAGTTGGGCGGGTTGGCCTTAAATAGGCTGGCTCCGGCCCCTCCATTTGGCCCCACCTTGTGGCTCCACCTTGCCACTCCCGGAGGTTCTTGCACTTGCCCCCCAATGTTCTTCTATGGCCACGCCTGGCCTGGATGCACGTGCCTTGGCACAAAGTGTGCAAAGCACACTTTTGCATGAGCCTGGTGCCAGAGGCTCCAGGACTGGGTCCATTTGGACCCTGTAGGTGGCAAAAACAAAGACCCTTGTCCAGTGGCCATGATAGCACTCCCCCTCAAGGCCCATCTCACGGGCGTCCTTCTCTCTGGTCCTGGTTTGGTGGGGTTATCACGATGAAACCGTCTGATTAGTCGAGGCGCATGGACAAATTCAACAGGTTCCCATGTGCGATCTTGAGGTCCGTAACCCTCCCAGTCGATCAAGTAGTACAGTTTTGATCATACTAACTTAGAGTCCAGAATGTCTTTAACCTTGTACTCCGGTTCTCCCTCTTTGATCTCAGGCTCAGGTGGTTTTTGTATTCTAGTCTCTGGTTTCACAGGTTTTAGGAGGGAAACGTGAAATACTGGATGGATCCGCATATTGGCTAGTAGATCTAATTTTAGGGCCGCAGGATTAATGATGGCTTTGATGGGGTAAGGCCCGAGGTATCTTGGACGGAAGACCCGCGGTCCCTTCAATGGAATGTTCTTGGATGCCAACCATACTTTATCACCGACTTGGTAATGTGGGGCTTCCCTTCTATGCCTATCTGCAAACCTTTTTTGTTGTTCCTTGGCCAGGTTCTTGGTTTCTTCCCTAAGAGTTTCAGTAATGGTCTTATGTAAGGAGGTGATCGCTGGCAGCTCTAGTTCATCAAAGGAGGAGGTCCGAGGGTGCCGACCATCCATGGTATAGAATGGGGTTTGTCCAGTACTAGTGTGAATGGAGTTATTGTAGGCAAATTCAGTCAACCAGAGAATGCTTTTCCAAGGCCCTTCCATCTGCTGCAACATACATCTCAGGTATTGCTCTAGTGTCTGATTGGTCCTTTCAGTTTGACCATCGGTTTGGGGATGGTGACTTATGGATAGGCGAAGATTGATTTGCGCTACTTTACATCTCCTCCAGAAGGCTGAAACAAATTGAGTTCCACGATCTGAAACCAATACTGAGGGAAAGCCATGTAGTTTGGTTATTTGCTCCAATAATTTAGTGGCCAGGGGAGCAGCAGTGGGAAGCCCCTTTAGTGGAATAACATGTACCATTTTGGAGAATAAGTCTACTACGACCAGAATTGTGTTGAAGCCGTCGCAGGGTGGCAGATCAGTAATGAAGTCCAGGGACAGTGTATGCTATGGTGCTGGCTGTATAGCTAACGGACGCAATAATCCTGCGGGACTTAACTTTTGAGATTTTTGTTGCGTGCAAACACCACAGGTTGCAATAAACTGGACCACGTCCTTTCTTCAGGTTGGCCACCAGTAGTTCTTCTGAATTTTGGCCCGAGTCTTGGTAATTCCAGGATGTCCCTCTACTAATGACTCATGGTAATTTGCTATCATTTTGTTTTGTATTTACTTGTTTTGAATATACTGTCTTCCCTGAAAATAAAGTAAGTTATCCTTGATGGAGTACTGGTCCCCTTTAGCCAACCACTCTTGTTGGGCTGTTTAGTCCATTTGAGATTGGAGCTCGGACATCAAGTCTTCCCAGCAGGCGGTCACTGCGATCTGGTTTTGAATCCGTTCCTCAGGAATGATGGGTACTGGTTCAGATGGAATAAACGCATCTTTGTCCTCTTCCATGCATGACAGAGCGTCAGCTTTTCCGTTATGCACTCCTGGTCTGTAAGTTATTACAAAATCTTATTCTGCGAAGAAAAGAGCCCAGCGAAGCAGACGCAAATATTGGGCCTTAGCAGTTTTCAAATATTGCAGATTACGATGGTCTGTGACAACTGTGAATGTATGTCTTGCTCCTAACAGGTAGTGTCTGCAGGTTTTAAGAGCTCCTTTAATTGCCAGTAACTCCTTGTCAGTAATGGCATAGTTCATTTCTGGTGCAGTAAACTTACGGGACCAAAAGGCTATAGGATGTAATTGTCCCGTGTCCGGGTGCTTTTGTGATAGTACCGCCCCCATGGCCACGCTGTTTCAACTCTGTAGGGCAGGTCAGATCGGGGGTGCCGTTGAACTGGTGCTGAGGTGAAGGCCAATTTTAATTCCTGGAAGGCTTTTTCAGCTTCGGCGGACCAGGAAAACGTTTTATTCTTTCTCAGTGGAGAAGTGATTGGATGAACGATCTGAGAAAAGCCTGGGATAAATTGCCTGTAAAAATTGGCAAATCCGAGCACACTCTACACTCCCTTGGTTGATGTTGGGGATAGCCACTGAAGAATAGCATCCACTTTGCGAGTGTCCATGTGCACCCCTCGTGAAGTAAGCATGAAGCCCAAATATTCGACCTCCGTAACATGGAAAAAGCATTTTTCCAATTTGTAAACAGCCGATGCTTACAAAGCTTTTCCAGAACTGCCCTTACATGGCCAACATGATCTTCCTTGGACGCTGAGTAAATAAGAATGTCATCGATGTAAACAAGAACGCAGACGTCCAACAATGTGTGAAGTACATCATTCATGAAGAACTGGAATGCCGCTGGTGCGTTGCATAACCCAAAGGGCATAACCTGATACTCGAAGAGCCCGTATTTGGTTCGGAATGCCGTCTTACATTTGTCACCCTTTTTCACTCTTAACAAATGGTAAGCTCCTTGTAGGTCCAATTTTGTATAGATTTGAGCATTTTTCACCTGGTCAAGTAACTCAGGGATGAGCACCAGAGGGTATCTATTCTTAACAGTGATCTGGTTCAATGCTCTATAATCTATACAAGTTCTGAGGTCCCCTTCCTTTTTTGGTACGAAGAAGAGAGCTGAGGAGGCAGGATACTTGGATGGGCGGATTAATCCGTTGGCTAGGTACTGATCTAGGTACGCCCTCAGATGCTGATTTTCTTGCCCAGGAACCAGATCAATTTGGCAGTCGTAAGGTCTGTGTGGAGGCAGGGTGGTTGCTTGTTCCTTTTGGAACACATCCAAATAGTCCAGATATTCGGGGGGTAATGAACCAGAGATTCCTAGGATTGGTTTCACCTTGAGTTGTAGATTCCTCACGTCTCTGTGGTATCAACTCTTTGCACATTCTTGAGGAAAGGTCAACTCCCTTGTACGCCAGTCAATCCTAGGGTTATGGGTTTCTAGCCACGGCATTCCTAGGATAATTTGGAACTGGGGGGCCCCAATTAGATCGAAAGAAATGTCTTCCCGATGACCATCGTGACACATTAGCATCACCTTGTCGGTATGTTGCGTTACTGGGCCGGAAGACAACTGAGAGCCATCCACTGCAGTGACGTTTTCCGGTTGTATTTTTTGCTGGAGAGGAAGGCCTATCCGTGCGGCCAGACTCTGATCGATGTAGTTTCCCACCGCTCCACTATCAATGTAGGCTTCTAGAGCGTGTACCTTTGATGGTTGTTGGTGGTGGATCAGAAGTACCGGGATGACTAGGTGTCACAACCGTGGGCGACTGGCGTGTGTGGAGGAGGTGGAAACTAGAACGCCATTAGACTGTGCCGCCACGTTTCCTTGTCAACATGGTTGACGGTCTAGTTTTTCTTCCAACATGGCCACCACCGAGTGTATTTACCATTCGGTACTCGGCGGCTTGGCTCGTTGCAACTGTGATTTTTCTTTGTTGCGTGTGCTCTGTTTTGTATTCCTCCTGGCAGTGTTTTTTCCACCCGCTTATTCCAGCTCGCTCTGTCTCTCCCTCTGCTTCCTGGCTTCGCCCCCTTCCAACCTTCGCATCAGCCTTCTCTTGCTTTGCCTGTGGATTCTTTTTCTTTCCCATCTCCCGTTACCATTCCTCTTGGATTTCTCACCTGCCCTTCTTTTTGGACTATTTACGTGGTCTCTTCCGCCAGACTTCCTCCAGGAAAGACGTTTTCGGTGCCGCTTCATCCTGAGGACCTTCCATCCTGCATTGGTACTTTCAGTCGCCAGTTCAGCATCTTCAGCCGTGTCTACTCCTGCCATCCCAGCCAATTCATCAACAGCTATTCTGGCTACCTTCAGTTTTCTCCAACGAACCAAGGGTTTTTTTGTGCCCAAAGGCTTTTTCCCCTTGCACCATTACTGGCTGTCACGGAGGGGAGCCAATATGGATTTCTAGACCTAGAGTCACGATGGCTTCCTTTCGAGGCAGACCCTATCTGCTCAAGAAAAAGAAGCCCAATGCTCGACACACCCGACGGAAGAAGTTGGACTATTCAACCTCATCAGGTGAGGAGGAGGAGGGGGAAACGGGAAATCTCTGTTATTTAAGTGAAGAGGAAGATATTGCTGACCCATTAGCCAATCCTATTGATCAGTCTGATAGTCCTGATACCAGGTGTAAGGTCTGTACAACTTTCTTTATTCTGCTCGACAAGTGGACCCCTACACTTGCCGTGCGTGGAGTTTTCCGTAATCTGTTCCTTCTCTTCATTGCCGTTGTCTGTGGCACCTACTGTTCTCTTAGCGGGTTTTATGGGGCAATCCCAGAGGAAATGACCAGCTTTTCCGCAATATAAACAGAGTTGTTGTTGCCTCCTTTTTTTCCCTTTGAGCCTTGGAAATAGGGGCTCGTGATCCCCCAATCTGCATGGGCTCAGTGGGTTCATGAGCCTTGGTTTGGTTGTCTCGAGATCTCATGTAAACTGACCTCCCTTCAGTTCTTGTGCGGTCCATTTTCTGGTCCTGTAACCTATGGTCCATTTGCACCATCAGATTGATATACGCCGCACAACACTCGGGAGGGTTGACCACTTGAGCTAGCACATCTTTTAGCTCACAACGTAGCCCCCGGTAAAACAGTGTGGTCCTTTTCTCCTTCGGCCAATTAGTCTGTGCTACAAACAAATCGTGGCTTCCTTGTCTGAGAGACAATAGTTTGTTATCTAAGGCTTGTCCTTGGGTGTGCCTGGCAAACAATTTTTCCAATTCCCATTGGAATTCCCCAACATGTCGAAGTATTGGATTATCCTGATTTACTAATGGTATGGACCAGTCAGCTGCGCTGCCTCCCAAGTATGAAAGTACAAAGGCAACTCTTGCGCTATCATTAGGGAAGGCCCCAGGGCGACACAAAAAGTGTAGACGGCACTGGTTCATGAATACGGCATATTTATTGGGGTTGCCAGTGAAATGCTCTGGCGATGCCAGTGGGACTGCCCCGGAAAGCACCACTTGCACTGGTGGTGATGGCTGCGGCAAAGGAGTTGGTGCAATTCCGGGTGACGGAACCTGCCCTGCATGTGTCTGAAGCATTTGTCTTGCCAAATCATCCGTCCGTTCACGGGCTACAATAAGGTCTCTCTGCAAGGCATTTCTCTCTTGTCTAGAGGCATGCATTTCAGCCCGCAGTTCCCCCAGTAATTGGTCCAACTGGTCAGTTTCCGAGGTCTCCATAACGCCCAGGCAGAGATTCGGAGAGGCTTTGCGTTCTGTTACGCTCACCGGGTCTCTGCGGGGATGTTGGGGCACGGTTGGAGCCCTCCCTGGACTTGGATCCATTTTCCTCCCCAGCTGCTGCAATGTCGACTGCTCTGGTTTCTGGTACTGCCCCTGAGGGAATATGAGAGGCAATGAGAATGGTGTGGTGGTATCGTGATTTCCCCCGAATCCTTCGTTCCAGAATGACATGAGCAAGCATTTTCCCATGTAAGCTCACCTGATTTATCGTAAGGATGAGCTCTCCGTCCCACTTCTCATTAGCAGGGGCCCCTTGGAAGGACCTAGATGCTCCACTGGTCCGTGGATGTGGCGGCCCAGGCCAGCTGCGACTCACTACTTGGAAGGTAAGTGTTCTTAACAATGATTATTGTTTGTATTCTTATGCAATGTCTATTTGCCATGATTATAGTTTGTGATTCTTGCAATGTCTTCTCTCTTCCCTATAGGTGTGAAGAGGGCTGCTCGGAGTGGCAGTGTTTTGAGCGAGCTCCAAAGATGCCCCAGAGGATAGCAAAGCTTTCAAATAGATGGTAAGTTGGCTTTAAGGGTAGAACGCGAGGCTAAGGTGTTGCGTGGCCAAGCATAAGTTATTTGTGCAATTTGTAACCTTGTGTGTTCTTTTCTCTTGCAGGGAAGGCCTGGCGGTGTCAAGCGTGAATGGCTGTTCGAAGGCCTGTCCGCAGTTACAGGATGGATAACTCTGTGAAGATGATGAATGGAAGATAAGCTCCCGCATAGCTGGATGTCCGGAACAGGTGAGGATGCACTCCAACTCCGATGACTATGGAGATCAGGTAAGATGCAATGTGCTGCATGTGATGGAGTGCAGGAGGGAGGTAAGGTGTGCTTACAGCAATGGTGTAGCTGGAGCCAGGTAAGATGCGCTCTCCGCGATGGTGTAGCTTGAGCCAGGTAAGATGCGCTCTCTGCGATGGTGTAGCTGTAGCCGGGTAAAATGCGCTCTCCGCGATGGTGTAGCTGGAGCCGGGTAAGATGCGCTCTCTGCGATGGTGCAGCTGGAGCCGGGTAAGATGCACTCTCTTCGATGGTGTAGCTGGAGCCCCAGAGGATGCGCGATGAGGTGATGAGCTGGAAAACAGGTAAGAACTCTGCAGGCGGCAGTAAGCGTTACGCTGCAGAAAGCAGATTAACGCGAAGCGCCAATAGTCGGGCGGGTTGGCCTTAAATAGGCTGGCACCGGCCCGTCCCTTTGGCCCCGCCTTGTGGCTCCACCTTGCCATTCCCGGAGGTTCTTGCACATGCTCCCCAAGGTTCTCCTATGGCCACGCCCGGCCTGGATGCACGTGCCTTAGGCACAAAGTGTGCAAAGCACACTTTTGCATGAGCCTGGTGCCAGAGGTGCCAGGACTGGGTCCATTTGGACCCTGTAGGTGGCAAAAACAAGGGCCCTTGTCCAGTGGCCATGACATACACACTGCATCTGTTGGATGTTAAATGCGCTATAAGACTAGACTACGTGCCTCATCTTTAGCATATATTGCATTTGTTTGATGTTAAATGTTCTATAAGACTAGACTACGTGCCTCATTTTTAGCATATATTGTATCTGTTCGATGTCAAATACCCTGCTGTTATGATCCCAGTCAGTGGGCATAGCCCTCATTCAGGCTTTCAGGCTAGGCAGAGAACATTAGATACAACAGCAGGTCAAAGGTGGGTGTTAGCCTGTGGCTCCACCTTGCCACTAATCCAAGCCCTAAAGATTACAGTATTTTCTCCAGCTACTTACCACAAGTCTCATTCTTAAAAAAGTTAAGACATTTTGTGACAAGAGACTATAGAATACTTCAGCTGCCCCAGTTACCATTGTTTCTTCATCTCAACGCGCCGCTGTAGAAAAGCAGGCGGGAGAGCTCTACAAAAAGTAAACACAGGTGAGAAGGGAGGGATTAAAAGAGTACACATCTCATGCAATAGTATCTTAATCAGTAGGTGTTATAGTGTTCTATTATTGTTATTGTTGTTTAAATAGAAAGAGAATCCAAAAAGAATCAAGCACCAGGTCCACAGGCTGAGAAGGCATTACACTCCCGATGAGTCCAGGTAAGCATTACACCTGCTAAACATTGCTGCCAGATATTTCCAAATCGCCTCAGCCTAGATTGTACATTTACCAACACTTTGCAAATCTAGATCGTTGTTAATACTAGTACCGCTTAGAGACTGTAAGGTAGTCAGCTGCAGACAACACGTAATTTTAACAAAAGTTTATTTTTCATCTCAGCATAAGGCACGTTATCTTTAATGCAAACCAAGGATTACTGGGATTGCATTCCCGTATAGGCAGCTCACAGTTCGTAGCTTTGTCGAGTGTTAAACACACACACACTCGTCTGTTTAGGCAAAATGTCCAATAAATCATTCACCCGTTCCCCAGGCTTGCGGCTGCAGGCTCTCCAGCAATTCAGCCCATTGGCCGGCCGGGGAAAATCCGTAAAAGAAAACAAACAAAAACTAAGGGTCAGTCCTCACACTGCTGAAGGCTCACTTTTCGCCAGGCGCTTTTCTCCAGTGTGCAGCCGTCTTTGCATTCCGATGAGGTAAGGCTTTTTCCTGCAGTTCTTCCTTTCTTCCTTAGTATGCCAACCGATACTCTGGACTGGTCTCACTGCACTCCGGGGCTGCGCTGTCAGCCCCCTTCCGCTCCTGCAACACAAGACCCCCTCAGAATGGTTTGGTGCTGTTTTTAACCTGTGCGCCGCCCCTCCCCAGTCATTAACCCCAGGTGATCCCAGCAACGGTTTCCCCACACCTGATGAGGATTCCCCTCCTCCTCCCTGTTCAGCCCTTGCTGTGTTACACTTAGACTTAGTTTCTATCTGTGTGGGTCTGATTACATATGGAAACGCAGTTTTCCATCTCTCTTGTTTATTCTCTTTTCCCATTGTTTTGCTTTTATACTGATGCCGCATTTCGGGGGCATCCTGGGATATGTAGTCCGTAGGGGTTTTTGTACAATTGATGTCAGGTTTCCCGCTTCACTCAAGGCTAACATTATTTTGTCCGGCAGGATTGTTGGCTTACTGTCACAACCTGAGATAAAACCACAGATGTTACAGATAAACTCCCACTTTGGGGTGTTCCTTCACTCTTATGAAAACCTTGAGCGTGATGTGCTAAAGACTTTCCCCCCAAGAGCGCAGCCTGCAGAACTCAAAATCCCTGCCAGGCTGGGGGCTTGAGTGAAAAGGCAGGAGCAGCGACAACAGAGCTAGAGAAAACAGAAAGAGAACATTGCAACAGTTCAGAAAATGCAGCCAAAAGGAATGCCAGAATACAGCAAACTACCACCCACAACTACCCACTCTTACCTGCTCCGTGAAGAAGGATATCAGTACACCTACTTGTAGTCAAGGAAAGGGATAACAGGTTTTGGTGAAGAGTGACAATCCCAAAGTGTTCAAAAGTATTCCAAATATTGAAGCAGCAGATCACCCAAATGATCAAGCAATCCAAAATGTGGTAGCAGCAGAGCGTCCCAAACAATGTGTGAAAACAATCCAATCTGTGGCAACAGCAGAGCGTACCAAACAATGTGTGTAAACAATCCAATTTGTGGTAACAGCAGAGCGTCCCAAAAAATGTGTGAAATCAATCCAATTTGTGGTAACAGCAAGGCGTCAGTGACTGGTGAGGTAAGAGATTTTAAGGGGGGTTTGCATAGACATATAAATGGAACCAGGGAACACAGTGTTAACCTCGCGCAAGTCCCTATGAAGAACAGAGTTCAAAGATCCAAAAGCGCCACACCAGAAGGGTTAGAGAAAGAAGGAATCGATGTAACGTAGCCGAGTTCAGTATTTCAAAAAGGGATGCAGCAGAGGGAGACGAGCATCGGGGAACCAGACAAGGACAAGACAGATGCAGGGTCTTAATACAGGAGCCGGATCAAAACAACAAAAGAGGCTACTTGAATGCAAATGCTCGTAACTAACGCAGTTAAGGAGCACCCGATGAATGGAGCAACAGGCATTAAATACAAAAGTCATGGAAAGACGCGAAACCGCACTGCGTGCATGGCACGTGACTACAAAAGAAAGGGTGTGATGGGACATGTAGTTTTAACGGCCTCTGTGTGCCAAATAACGTTGGGACAGATGCCAGGGTAGCCTCCAGGTGTTACTAGGCGTCCCCCTACGCTGCCAGCTAGGAACCCGGGTTGTGACACTTACACCCCTCCTTGCTGCTCTGTTCCGTGACCTCCTCCCTTCTCACATGCTCTCGGGTGGCCACCACTACTTCCTTATCACAGGGACATGCCCCTTCTAATGTATGCATGACTGCCCTACACCTGACATCTACCCAGGCTCACTTCACCTACACACTAAGACTCAACCTATGTGCCCAGTCAACTTCCGAGCACAGCTAGTCCTTGTTAGGGAGAATTCTCATTCAATGGCTAATTTCCCTTACCTAGTGAGTCCCTCAGCAGCTTTGCTGGATTCCTGGAGTTTACTTTTTTCCACTTGGTAAGAGTGTGAGCTTTTCCCCCACTCTTACCTATGTTTTGCCATGTGTATTTCAGCTGTTTTTGTGATTGTGGACTCTGGAGCACACCACTTCAGTAGCCCCACTCTTTTGTGTGTTACACAGCACCTTCAGTGCAGTGACACAGGGTTGTCTTTGAGACTTCCCACCGACTCCATTTCTGGGGCTGACCACTGTCCCCCAGAAAAGGGTAAAGTTGCCATTAACTTTACATAGTCAAATAACCACAGATCCAGTACACCCCATCTTACATGGAGTATTGGAAAGGGTTAATCCTTAGCCCTTTTTATCTGTCCCTCCTGGAGCATTTTTTTGCTCTTTTAACATTTAGACTTGGCTGGTGGCAGTGGTATCTACCCTAACTTTTCTACTGCGATTATACTATATAAACGTGGTATTGTTTTAGGCTATTATATTAGCCTCGAACCTAAACCCACTTGACCAAATACTCTTTCTTTTGGCTCCGGTCGGGTTTATTCGCCATTTCTTTTTGTTAAAGTCCTTCTTGTGTTTTACTTTGCGCGGCAAACCAGGTTTGCCTTCTTTGTTCACCGTCTTTTGGCGGGCTTCTGCCAAGAAGCCCTCCTTTGGGCGCCTGGGTGTCTAGGTGGGCTGAATGTGAGGGAGGGGTGTAGTCACCCCCTGCACAGGGTATCCTAGGAAACCCAAGTCACACTTTGCCATGATTGGCTGAGGTGGTTGTCCGGGCTGGACAACCCCCCCGCTGCATGATTGACAGCCAGGCTGTGTGAATAGGGGATTTTCGCATAAAAGGCAGGACTCTTGCGCTGGAGGTAAGAGTCGCCATTGGAACTACAAGGAACCGAAGAGAAGCGGAGAAGAAGACGGCTGCTGCAACTACCCCGTCCCGGTGAAGCCCTGCTGCAGTTCTGAGCTATCTACCCTTCGACGACCAGAGAAGATCCAGTCCGGAGTCTTCTTCCCTTGAGCCTGGTGGGGTCAACCAGCTCATCTTCCACAGCCAGAGGATCCTCTTCGTGGTCGAAATCGCTGCACACTGCTGTAGTGGTCTGGATAGCCATCTGAAGAGCCTCTCCTGTTTTTCAAGGAGTGCACCTTTTATTCACCGTCGCTGCTGCTGGCTTCATCACTGAGTGGTGCAGACCCCTCCAGACGTCCTCCTTCTCGTTTCCACGACTGAAGCACCAGGAACCGTGGGTCTGCAAGAAACTACCAGGAAGAACTGCCGTGGCACCAGCTTCTTCCTTGAATAATGTACTATGTTCTGCTTCGAGGAACTAGGCTGAATCCCTTTTCTCCTCATCCAAGGCTTGCCCTTGTCTTCCTTCCCTCTTATAACTTTTGCTTCCTCTGTTGACATTATCCAAGTACTCCTGGCAACGTTGAATCTTGAACTGTCTGACTGTGTGATCCTCGACAACAGGAACCTGGTTCCACTTGACACTGGCTCCGGCCTATTGACTTTTGTATTTCTGTCAGCAAGTGTTCTCTGATTCTGTCTGCCTTCACAAAAGTATTACCTATGATTTTTGCCCCCCAATTCTCTCTGGTTAACTCAGGTGCTAAGTGTGTTTTTGCCCCGGTAACATTTCTTTCCGCGGATACGCGTATCTTTCGGAAGACCGAACTGTCATTACTGTCAAAAAGTGATCGCATATGTGTTCCCGGTACCGCTTGTGGTCTTAATTGTGTGTAGTGGTCCCTAAGGGCACTGCACAGGATTCGGCCTAACAGTCATGCCTTTGTATAACTCCAGCCCTTTGCAGAAGTGGTCTCTCTTATCTAACCCCACCTTGGCTATACTGACCATTTTGTTCTTGCAAGTCCAGCCTTCATTCCTTGCAATATTAAGCATGATACCATCACGATACTAGACCTCATCTCTCCCTTCATCAAGAGCATTGTCTCCATATCTATGTCTGCAGATTTACCCCATTATGACTCTATAGCACCCACACAGTTCCTGCCTCCACTGACTCCTCAACCCCATCAATCTGTCACTCTAGCAAACGACACTAAAGCTCTTTCACCCCCCCTATGGATCCAACACTATACCTCCAGACCAACGCCGAATCAACCTTGCACCATGGCTATCAGGAATCTCAGATTAGGATCCAGACTCAAGTTACTCTACCCTCTCTCCCCTACCACCAAACCATTAATCAAAGTCAAAATTACAACCACTATGGAAAAAACACAGAAGCCATATAAGACTACAACTAACATTGGCTCATCCTCCTCTACGAAGACCTCAGCCAGCCTGAGTAAGCCTAGCAACAATTCTATTCCGATCAAAGGAACTCTAATCAATGCCAAATCATTGATAGCACACACACTAGACGTAGCTGATCAAATGACTGCTAATGAATGAGACTTTTTAGCCATAACAGAGACCTGGCTGCATGCTGCAGTAGGCCCCTCACTTGCCTTAGCCATCCCAGACAACTATACGATCACTAGACTCTATAGAGAAACCTCCAAAGGTGGTGGCGTCGCCGTCATCAGCAAGACTGTCCTCGGCCTGATAGCCCTTTCCCACCACACACTCCCATGTGCTGAACTCCTCTCTCTGAAACTCCCTCTCTCAGCCTCACGCACCTTAAGGATTCACCTTGTTTACAGACCACCTGGACCCATATCCTCATTCGAAGACGACATGCTACAACTCCTTGCCACTGACACTAAGCCTAGCTCTCAAATTCCTACTACTGGGTGACCTCTACCTTGGCTTCCTCGACTCCAATGATATCGCAGCCACAACCCTAGACAACTCAATCTCAGAACTAGGATTCTCCCACCGTATCACCAAACCTACGCATAACAAAGGTAGAATCCTCGATTGGATTGCCGACCTTAATTGCAAAACCAACATCATCTCCAATGCACCTTGCGCTTGGACAGACCACCACTCTATAATGTTCACCATACAATCTTGCACGCAACCCAACACTGCCAAATCCTTGCCTCCTCCAGCACTAACAAGAAATAACAAAAACACTCCAATTAGAAAATCTAATTCCACTCCTACAACCAATTCTAAATCATTTGAATACCGAAACAGACCCATCCACCTTTGTGGACATCTACAACCAGACGCTCCACCTAGCCATTGACTCGATTGCTCCTTTAAAACAATGGAAAGCCAAGCCTCAAGTGCACCTTAACAACTGGTTCACCCGTAGCTTCAAAATATTATATGATAACAAAAGAAAGGCTGAATCTGATTGGACAAATCACCCCTCAATCTCTAACAGAGACACCTTCCTAAAAGCTGCAAAGGGATATAAACTAGCCATTCTACAAACAAAAAGTGAAACCTTCAACAACAGAATTTCTAATGCTAAATCTGGCTCAAAAGAATTATTCAAGATCCTTAGAGACCTGCAGTCACCTATCCCTTCCATTGATACTTGCACTAAAGACAAGACATGGTGCTCTAAAATACAAGCAGCCTTACTTCATAAAATATTGCTGCTACAGGCTAAAATAGAAAAGAAAAAACTTAACATCTGCTCCGACACAGGCCTTCCTAAGTCTCCGATCCCAGCAGGGAAACCTTGGATCCCTTTCAAATTCTCCCCTCTATAGAAGTGGAAAACATAATCCTCGACCTGAAACCATCTCGATGTCAGGGTGACATATTCCCTGCGACTATCATTAAAGAGGCAGCGAAAGAACTTGCACCTGCCATCACGTCCTTCATAAACTCTTCCTTTCAGACCAGCACGGTCCCTACTATCTTGAAAGATGCCTGGGTCTTCCCACACCTGAAAAAGCCCGACCTAGACCCTGACATTCCCACTGATTACATGCCTATTACCACAGTGCCATTCCTGCTGACAATTCTGGACTGGGCAGCCTTTTTTCGAATACAGGCTCACCTCGAAACAAACAAGCTCCTAGGCCTTCGACAATCTAGGTTCAGAAACCGCATTAATAGACTTTAAAACGCAGATTGATGACCAAAAGGACAAAGGCAACATAACACTCCTCCTACTGCTAGATTTATCAGCAGCGTTCGACCTCGTCAGCCACAAAGTTTTATGTAACCACCTCACCTCCTCAGCCCACTTCTCTGAGAAAGCCACAGCCTGGATACAATCATTTCTTTTTAAAAAAAATAATTTATTTTAACACAAGGCAGGACAGGTTACAAATAACATTGCATGGCAACTTTGCATATCATTAATGGTTTCTTCGGGTTCGTATTCTTTTCCCCCCTTCTTGTTTCATTTTCCAAGCCCCAGTCCCCAGACCTCCACTCCAGTTCTCTAGGCCACTTCGCAGTCCCTTGCCCCCCCCTGCTAAGTGGCCTCCTGATCTCTCAGGGCCCCTCGGGTGTTGATCGGTTTGAAAGTCAGGGCGGGGGACCGCTGGTCGTAGTCCAGTACTGGGGCCCAGATATTCTGAAAGCGGTGCAGGACCACCGCTCTCGCAGCGGTGACCTTTTCAGCGATCAAGATGTCCCAGAATTTTCCCCACCAATGAGCCATGCAGGGACCATCCGGGGACTTCCAGAAGCGGGCTATCACAGTTTTGCCTGCTAAGAGGCATTGCGTTAAAAGTTTAGCCCTATTTCCGGAGGAGGGTTAGATCCCAGGTGTCGGGACCTCCAGTAGGATGGATTCAGGGTCCAGTGGGGGGGGGGGCGGTCCCGGTAATCTGTTCGATGGTCGACAGGCATCTAACCCAAAATTGCTGAATCTTGTGTCAGGTCCACCACATATGAAAGAAGGAGCCGGGCTAGGTGCAGCCTCTCCAGCAGTGGGGGTCCACTCGTGGGTTCATATGGTTTAATCTGAGCGGGGGGTTGTACCATCGCAGCATGAGCTTGTATGCGCATTCCTTGTTGGTGACACAGGAAGATGAGGTGTGGGTGAGTGTCCAGATGTCCACCCATATTCGATCCTCAATCGAGGGACCCAAGTCTGCCTCCCACTGAGCCATGCAACAGGGTTTTGCCACTAGGAAGTCCCCCAGGAAGCGTCTATATAGGATTGAGGTCCTGCCTCTAGCTGGGAGGTCTTTAAGTGTTAGCTCAAGGGGCGACAAGGGGCGGGTGGCCGCTTGGAGAGTCTGGGGGTGGGAGCACCAGTGGCGGAGCTGGGAATAGGTAAATCTATCTCCCTCCTGGAGTTGAAACACCTCTTTGCATTGTTCAAAGGTGCAGGGTTTGTTCCCAAAGTATAGCTGTCCCAGGGTTTCAAGGTCCCCATCTATCCAATTTTGGAAGTTACCGGGATGGGCCCCCGGCGAGACGTTTGGGTTATGAAAGATTGGTGAGAGCAGACTTTGGCCTCTCGGGATTCCCTTCCATTTAGGGCCCAGTCCCAGGAGCTTAAAGTATGTTTAGTCATCCGCAGGATGTTCTTCCAGCGCTCTCTGAGGGGGGGCTGGATATGTGGGAGGAATCGCAGGGGGAGCGGGGGTTGGGCCTGTTCCAATTCCACCCATCTGGGGCGGGCTGTGCTTATCTGCCAGGCGTGAATGCGTGCTAAATGCGCCGCTGCCCTATATGCCTGGAGATCGGGGACCCCCGGTCCCCTGAGCCTGGCATTGCCAACTAGAGTCTTGCGGGGGGTTCTGGCCTTCTTGCCATTCCATATAAACTTTAGCATTTTTCTCTGTAAGTCCTGGAGGGCTGGTGCCGGCATGGGTACGGCGAGGGAGGAACAGGCGTAGAGGAATCTCGGGAGCAAGTTCATTTTGGTGGCCGTGATCCGTCCCATTAATGAGATTTCTTGCATGGTCCAGCGTTTCAGGTCGCCCTCTAGTTCTCGAAATAGTCTGGGGAAGTTTGCCTGGTAAGTGTCTTTCGGGTTTGCCGAGATGTGAACTCCCAGATAGGGGATGGATCGTTCCCGCCACCTGATTGGGCACAATCTGGTTAGTGTCTCCTGTTCCTCTGGCCGGAGGCCGATGCCCAGGGCCACTGGTTTAGCCAAGTTGACAGTGAAGCCGGTGACCTCCCCAAAATTCTTTATTTCTGCCAGGGCATGCCTCGCTGACGTGCTGGCTTCTGAGAGCGTCAGCAGTACATCATCGGCGTACAATGCAATTTTATTTCGAGATGGGCCCACCTCCGGGCCCTTGATGAGTTTGTTCTGCCTGATCTTCTGGGCGAAGGGTTCCATTGTGAGGGCGAAGAGAAGGGGAGACAGCGGACAGCCCTGTGTTGTCCCACAGGTCATGGAGATTGGAGCTGAGAGGGCGCCATTGATCTTCAGGATGGTTTTAGGGGCTTTGCAGTTGGCCAGAACCATGGAACGAAATGTTGGGCCAAAACCAAAAGCTTCTAGGGTTCACTCCATGAATGACCAGTCTACCCTGTCAACAGCTTTGGTGGCGTCTAGGGCCATTAGGGCGAGACCTTGGGAGTTTCGGTGGGTGATGTCTATCAGGTGCAGGGTTCTCCGGATGTTGTCTCCCGCGGTTCTGTGCAGGATGAAGCCCGTTTGGTCGGGGTGGATTATGTCTGGAAGCATGTGTGATAGCCGGTTGGCCAGGATCTTAGAGTAGAGGTTGGCGTCTATATTCAGTAGGGCGATAGATCTATACGAGACTGGGTCTCTCGGTTCCTTCCCTGGCTTGGGGAGGAGGACAGTTGTGGACTCTTGCATTGAGGGGGTCACTGAGCCTGACCCCTTGAATGAGTTAGAGTGTCACCATGTAGGGGATCAGTTGGGGTTTGAATATTTTATAGAATCTTGGGGAGAACCCGTCTGGGCCCGGAGCCTGCGACTTAAGGTCCTTGATAGTCTTGCTGACCTCTTCGTCTGTTATTGGAGCCTCCAGCTGCTCTCTCGCGGAATCGGGGAGGCGTGGCAGAGCGGCCTTCCGCAGGTATTCCTTTTGTTTGGCTCGGTCTCATGGGGGTGCCGTCATGACCTGAGTTAGGTGGTCCACTGCTAAGTGTTGTTTCATTGTCTCAGAATAGTGAGTCACCCCTTGTGGGTCTCGGAGCCCTGCGATGGTGTTGGTGCGTCTCGTTTTGGCCAGTTTGGCAACCAGTAGCTTGTTAGCCTTGTTATTTTTGGCATAATAAAATTGTCTGGTTTTGGCCAGTAATTGCGCAGTATGCTCCGCATAGTGGGCTTCCAGCTTCTTTCTGGCTGAGCGGAGGGCTTGTTGAGATCTGGGGGACCATCCGTTTTTCTTTTGGGCTTCTTCTGCTAACAGCAATTCCTCTTCCAGGGCTTGCCAGATTTGTCTCCGGTCCTGGTGGAATGCCACCCCTTGGGCTATCAGGGCTCCCCTAACCACTGCTTTCATTGCATCCCAGTTGTTAGTAGGGGAGGTGTCTGAGACCGGATTCTCCTCGAAGAAGTTCCTAATGGTGGTTGCGATTTTGTCCCTGATTAGCATGTCATTGAGGATCGGGTCATAGAGTGACCATCTTCGTAGGGTGTTAGCTGTGGGGTCCTGGATGCGGAGTTCCATTATTATCGGAGCATGATCCGATAGGATCCTTGGACCGATGGATACCTCGTTGGTGAAGGCGAGGGTCTGGGGTGAAGATAGGAGGAGGTCGATTCTAGAGAAGGTTCGATGAACATGGGAGAAAAAAAATAGTCTCTCTCGGTGGGGTGAAGCACCCGTGGGAGTCCACCACCTCCAGGGTTCTAAAAAGGTGCAGGAGGCTGAGAGCCTGCTTAAATTCACCAGGGGCGGGGGAGTATAATTTGTCTCTGGTGGGGTCTGGTACTCCATTGAAGTCTCCTCCTATTGTTTGGCCTTCTACGAAGACCGAGAGGGAGGAACCCAGCGAGTCATAAAAGGATGCCTGCCTCGAGTTGGGGGGCGTAGACTGACACTAAAGTATAAAGGTCCCCTAGCAGAAGGCATTTGACAGCCACGAAGCGTCCCTCTGGGCAGGTTATAGAGTCCAATATCTGGGTATGTAGGTCTTTCCTAAACAGAATCGCTGTGCCCCCCTTCTTGGAGTTTCCCGAGGCAAAGAACTAGCGTGGGTATGTGCGGGATCGAAGGTGACTAAAGTCAGCTGGAAGGAGGTGAGTTTCTTGGAGCAATGCCACCCCGGCTTTCTCGTCCTGTAGTTTCTTCAAGATTGACTTACGCTTGGGGGCGGGGGCGTTAAGCCCGTTAATGTTCATTGAGAGACATCTCAGTGTCTGGTGCTCCTGGGTCAGAGCCCCAGATACTCCCGGCTTTGGGGGGGGGCTTAATTGGCCAAGCGTCCATTAGGTGCCATCATATAGGTAGCTTGGGAGCGTGCTGTCCTGCTCTTGGGATTTTAACATCGGCCCCCAACGGGGGGTCGACTTTTTAACTGGAAGGGTGGGCAACTTTGTGAGTGTAGCCCCACCCCAGGCCAACCGGGCCAATTGAAACATTAGGAGTAACATGTGTTTCCAAGGACTTTAAGGTGGGACAAACCTTGGAATGGGCATGATCCATGGGCGAAACCCACTGCAATGGGTGACCGTAACTTTGTGCAGTGCCGGAACTGATGCATTAGGTTAGCACAGAGGGGGGTTGGGCGCCTAGGTAGGTAGAGCAGTAACGGGTATTTTAGCGTACCTTAAGATCTGGTTACCTTCTCTTGTTGTTCCGGGATGCCCTCGACCATGAGGACCGCCTGGGTTGCGGGGGAGGGGCCGTCTCAGGGCTCCCTGTTGCCTCCGGGCTCGGCGAACTGGCCCCCTTGTGGGTGGAGGGATGCATGATCTTGGTGGCATCTTCCAAGTGACTGACTCTCCGGAGAGCCCGTTAAATGAGAATTGCAGTCCCGTAGGGAAAAACCATCTGTACCGGATTTGTCATTCCCGAATGAGTTGGAGCGACCTTCTTCTTTGCAGAGTCAACAGCGAGAGATCCTGGTAGCCTGAATAGGAAGGCCCTGGAAGGAGAGCTCATCACGAGAGCGGCTGATGGCGGAGATAGCTTCTTTCGTGGAGAAATAGTGGACTCTACTGATGACATCTGGAGGGAGGTCTGATTCCACTCCCTGGAACGGGCGCAGTCTGTGGGTCCGATCCAGCAGTAGTTGAGATTTGTCCAGGTGTGGGAGGAGGACCTGGAAGAAGTCTCCTATATATTCTGGCAGATTTTTGTCAGGGACTGAGGATGGGACTCCCCGGATCCGAAGATTGTTGCGGCGAGCTCTATTTTCCAAGTCCTCCTGCTTGAATTTGAGGATTTCACATTTGTCTTGGAGAGCTCTTACTGGCTGCCGGATGTCTCCCAATCCGGTTGCCTGGTCTTGGGAGCGGTCCTCGACTTCCCCCAGCCTTTGCTCCACCTCAGTTACCCTGTGGTCAGTTTGTTCCAATTTGGTGGTAAGTTCCGACGTGCAGGACCAAAATCCGGCTTTATTGTTTGCCATAAAAGCCAGTAGGTCACCCCAGGTGGCCGGGGTTTCACCCCCCTCCTGGGAAGTCTGCAAGGTGGGTTTAGCAAGCTCTGATTTTTTCCTCTTGTCTAGAGTGGTAAGCATGGTGGCAATGTCTGCGCTTTTGGATGTTTTCGTTTGCTTAGACATGGTGCCGGGTTGTGGGGTGGAGGAGGTGTTGGGAAGGCTGGCTTGCATCCAGCCAGCAAGGCGCCGGTTGTAGGTCAGTGGTGCTGGTCCCGAGGTCAGCCTATGTGAAGCACCCCGGTGTGAAGGATCAAATTCGACAGTTCCAGGGGGATTAGGTGAAGAAGAAGTCCCCTCTATGTGGTAGGGGGAGGAGGAGAGACACTCCGCCCCAGAGAGGCGAGAAGACCACTAGGTTCCCACTGGAATCAGGCTTGGGGAAGGAGCGTGAGTGTAGCAGTGGGCCAGGGCGCCCCAGGAAGTAGGTAGTTAGAGTGTGCCGCCTTTGGGGATTCTGTGGGGTTAAAACCTCTCCCCAGCAGAGGATGGAGGGGGGGCCGAGGCAGGGCGACCCAATACGGGGGACAGACCATCCAAAACCCGGAATCAAAAGCAGTAACACCGGGCTGGGGCCCCAGGTCGATGGCGTCGCTGCCTGGCGAATCCTATTACGCCCAGGGCTCGGGGCTGCAGGTTAGGTGGGCAGTGGAGCTAGAGTGTCAGGAATCGGCCCGGGAGCCGCAGGATTGTAAATAGGCTAGCGCCGCCCCCGCAGTCTCACAGAAAACGGGATCAGGCTACATTGCATCAGCGGTCACGATCCACTCGGTTACCTCGTAGTAAAGGCTTAATCCACGGCCACAGGAACTTGGTACAACCTCGTCCTTCAGGGTTTTTGCATTGGCGGTTACCATGGAGATTAGGGCAGCGACATCGACCCGCACCACGGCTGCCGCACGTACAGTCATGTGATCACGACTTGATAAATCTCTAGCCTGCAGTAAACTCGTTGCTTCTGATTTTGAATTTGGAGACTGCTACGTGCCTTGCGAATATTCTTGTTCCCCTGTTCTTTGTACCGCTGTTTTCCTGTCTGGCCCTGCTACCTTGCACTCTGAGTACCTCTTGTCGGGGCAATTCCCCCACGCTTTCTGCTTACCCGCTCCTGTCTTCTTTCCAGTCCTCCTGCGGAACTAACCCCGTTCTGCCTCACTGCTAATTGTTGCCGGACCGGACCTCCCCCAGGATTTGCCTTTGTCTCATGTTTTTGCCTTCAGAACTTTTCTCAACTACCGACCTGGATTGTCTTATGGATTGCCACTGCCTCTCAACTTGATCAACCTGGGTTATCCTCGTGCGTGGACATTAGGAAAACCTCCTGCTTGGGATCCAGCTGACCAGTGCTCCTCATCAAGACTGCCAGTACACTACACCTCTCCGTTCCCCGGTACGGACTAGAGACTGCCGTGGTCCCATCAGGGGCGGAGGTAGGAGCGTCCTCGTTTCGTCGGGGATTGTACTGGCGACCCTTAGGCGTACGCATGCCGGCGGGAATAGTCCTACACCCCTGTACTTTGGCGGTCTTACTGGAGCATTGGTTGCCCATGGAATTCATGTCAACAATCCCATGGTAAGAGTGTCTGTCCTATTTTCATGTTTCTGTTCTTGATGTCCCTGGTATAAGTATTAAGGATTGTTTTTCTTGTATATTGTAACAGCTATTTCTGCTCCTTGTGACGTCGACACAAAAAGGTTTTTCTGTTTTCAACTGGCATATTATCGCACACGAGGGAGTCTGCTGCCACGCGCCGTTTGGAACATTCTTCCAAACAATATATCCCTGGTGCTGGTTTATTTTATATCCAGACACAGGGTTACATTGTAGGGTAGAATTCTACGTCTACACTACGAGGGCAACCTAAGAAGGCGATCCTGACATAGAGACAAAGGTTAGTGGACCTCCCACGTTAGCCAAGTGGGGCCCGTAGTGCACACAAGCTCCCAGCTTTATTCCACTGGCTGGAAGAGAGGGAGAAGAAGGGCCTCCGAATTCCAGGCCAGAGCAGAGGCACGGAGTGCAGGCTTGGGCCGGGGCGCCCCAGGAATTGTGAGCCCAGAGTCCGGGTCAGCTGCAGACTCCCCCCAGGCGATGATCAGGCGCTGAGAAGAGGAGGCCGGAGCCAGTTCCAGGGGCCGCGAGGGGGCAGGGGGAGCAACCCTGCCGTGTCTCACTGGAGTGTGCACAGTGAGCTCCTCCGGTGGGGGCCCAAGGAGGACGTGGGGAGGGTCCCCAACCTGGCCCCCAATCCCCAGCAGCCTATACCTGATGGGGCACCGATTGTGCCATCAATCCCTCCGGAGCCGGGAGGTGCTGCACCCCGCGGATCGGCCCGGGGCGGGTCGCAGGGGAGCCAGAGACCTCGCCATGTGGCTCGCTGCGTGCCGCTTGCTTCGGGGTGGCTGCGGGAGGGGGATCCGGGGGACCACCCGCTTGGCACCTCTCAGTGAATCCGGGCTCCAAGGCGAGCCGCACCAATGCCGACAGTAGTCCCGGGCGCCTTCAGCCACCTCTCCGAGGATCAGGAATAGGCGGGGCCGCCTTCTTGGTTCTTCGGACGCCGATATGAGCCAGTTGGTTCAGGGCGATTAACTTAGTTCAGGAGGAGCGTTACGCTCCCTTCCTCGGCCCATAGATGCCATTGGCGTTCCCACGCCCTGGGGGTCAATTGGGCTCCTGCTGGGCTTCATGGAACCGCGATTATTTTACCATTGTGCGCGGGCTTCACACTGTTGGCCTCAAGGGAGCAGCCACATCATTTCTAGACAAAAGAACGATGAGAGTCTTTTCAGAGCCTAGGTACAACCGCTAGAAATCGGGAGGCAGCAGTTTCCCTGTCCTTGCATCCAAACTATGGAACTCCATTCCCATAAACCTAAGATCAGAAACATCATTCACCCAATTCAGAACTAAAGCTAAAAACTGGCTAACCTGGCAATTAACATATGTCATATATGTGCATCTTCCTCCTAACTGTATATAATGCCACTATATCACCTCAGCCTGAGGGCTAGGTGCGCTATACAAATAAATAAATACAAATACAAGAGGTTAGCCAAGGCTTGAATACAGTGAGCACAGAAAGTTACCATGAAGAGCTGTTTTGGGCAGGAACTTGGTGGGAATGGCCATAGGGATTAGCATGGCCATGGACTGCCAATGGGTGGGCAAACAACCAAACACCTCAAGCTGTGTGCCCCATCTCATATGCCATTTCTCCCTATCTGTACTCTAATGCAATAGTTTGAACTTATAGGTGTCTCCAACCCCAAATTGCCCAAACAAAAACTGTTTGTGTGTTTTCATGGTTTGTATGCATGTATGTGTGCATGCATGCGAGGGAGTGTACAAGGTCATGTATGGAGGGGATGTCCGGAAGTGCACGCATATGTTAAATGTAATTGTTAAAGGTATTTGTACTGCGCACCGTCACCAACGGAGTTGGTCCCAGGTGATCTGGCGGATCTGCAAGAGGGAAGGCAGGATGGGTTAGTAAGGTGAAGAGGGAGTAGGATAGTGAGAGGGGTGGTGTTCTGTTGGCAACTTCAGCTTGGTATACACTGTGTGCTGAGCTTTGGTGCGTGTATCGGATCAATGTCATTCTTCGTATGCTGGTGGCGGGGCTTATGAGTTGTTGCTGTGTGGTGAAGTGCATGCGGTTTGCAGTGCAAGAGGTGGTTATGTGAGTTCTTGAGTGAGTTAAGTATGCAGAAAGTTTGAGCTTTTTGGTTAGTGGGTTATATGATTTGCATCTAATGTTCACAGTATGCCTAAATGCCTCGATTTGGGGAATCCATCATGGAGGGCAGAGGCCGTAGTCCCACAGTAAGCTCTGTTTCAGCATACACCTGACAGGTGAGTATACCACATTTAGGTCAGAGTGCCCCGTGAAGAGGTCTGGACTTCACAATAAACTACGTCTCACCATACAGCATGCAAAGACGGAGGCTGTCACCAGATACGAGAGTCTTGCACAGTGCGAGAAAGGTCCTGGCTCCACAGTGGGTGGGCCTCACATACAACGGACAGAGACCGAGGCCACATCAAGACTTCAGAGTCTTTCCAAGTAGGGGAGAGGACCAGGCATCACAGTGCATTTAATGCACTAGCTGGTATTTATAGATCCGTCCATATGCGACGCAGTCCAGCAACCACAACTCCATCCCAGTGTGGCATCAGATAACATTCACCACTCCATTCAGTGCTGTGCATGCTGCCATACAGAACTCTAAGTGAGTTGGTTGCCAGGTTTCACAGTTCCATCCAGGTGTGGCACCTGCCAAACATCCACCATCCAATTGGGATGCGGTGCGGGCCAACATCCACAACCACATCAAAACTTGTTGCATGTCACCGTTCACAGTTCTAAGCGTGTCGCTTGTTAATTTCCACAACTCTAATCAGGTGTGTTCATAGCCAAGAATGTGTTCAGTGTTCACTGTCCTCCTGTTATGGGTGTCTCTCATTATGTTGTATGATATGTCGTGGGGTGCGTTCCTTGGAGTGTGTTTGTATTCGATTGCTTGTTGGGAACCGGGATCGGTTTCTACATTCATCGTTGTTTTAGTGGTGTGTGTGTTCTTGCGGGTGGTCTTCTGGTTATGCATTGAAGAGCCAGGATTTGAGCAGTTTCCTGAATAATAGGTGGTTTCTTGTGTTCTGTATATCCTTTGGTAAGTCATTCCAAGTTTTCGGTGCCTGGTGAGAGAAAGAGGATCCTCCAAGTTTTCTTTTGTTGTAAGGTTTTGGTTCTAGTCGGATGTCGTTGCTTGATCTGAGCGTTCTTTTAGGCTGATGTAGGCATATTTTATCCCTCAGGAATTCGGCGCCTTGGTTGAGTATTGCTCTGTGCGTGATGCACATTGATTTGAATTTTATTAGTTGTTTTATTGGTAGCCAATGTAGTATTTTTAGTGCGGGCGTGATGTGTTCTCTTTGTTCTCTTCGGGTAGTTTGAGAAGGAGTCTGGCTGCCACATTTTGTGTGAGTTGTAGTTTTTTTAGAAGTCGTTCAGGCATGCCCAGCTATAGGCTATTGGCATAATCTACTCTGGACATGACAAGAGCTATGATGGTAAGTGTTTTGTTGGTGAATGATAGGAATGGTATGATACTTTTTGCTGCTCGCAGGGGAAAGAAGCATTTCTTGAGTAGAAAATTTACTTGTGGCTCTAGAGTGAGGTTGTTGTCCATCAAGACCCCCAGGTTTTTTACAATCGACAATGATACTGGGGTCGTACTGAGTTCTTTTGGCCAGGGGATCTAGTTGTTGTCTCCTCCATTTTTTGTGACGATCATTATCTCTGTTTTGCCTGGGTTAATTTTGAGGTCGTTCAAGTTTATCCAGTTGAATATATCGCAAAGGCAGTTCTCTAGTGTTGTGTTTTCTTCTTGCAAGTCTTATATTTTGAAAATTATTTGTGTGTCGTCGGTGTAGTTGTAGCAGGTGAGGGTGTGTCTTTTTATGATTTTGATTAATAGGTATAGGTAGATGTTGAATAAGAGCGGGGAGAAAAATGATCCTTGTGGTAATCCGCAAGTGGAGTCTCTTGGGTTGGATTTAAAAGGTTTCATCCATACGGTTTCCGTTCTGTTTGTTAGGAAGGATTTGATCCATAGTAGGGCGGTGTCTGTTATTCTCAGTCCTTTTAATCTTGTTATGAGGATGTCGTGGTTGACTGTGTCGAATGCTGCGGCTAGGTCAAGAAGTATCAAGGCAGTACTGTTGTCCGAGTCTGCGTTTGTTTTTAGGTTGTCCCATATTGAGAGGAGAGCTGATTCCGTTCCTC
Organism: Ambystoma mexicanum; assembly: GCF_040938575.1. NCBI lineage: Eukaryota > Metazoa > Chordata > Amphibia > Caudata > Ambystomatidae > Ambystoma > Ambystoma mexicanum. The sequence continues at coordinate 196,411,673 of NC_090932.1, forward strand.
TCATTTGTCTGAAGCCGACTTGTGCCTGGTCTAGTAGGCAGTGCTCTTCTATGAATAGTTGGGTTGTTTTGTAAACATGCGTTTGTTGCAGTTTGGCTATGTAAAGGATATTGGAGATAGGTCTGTAGTTGGAAAAGTCCTCCACGTTTCCTGCTGTGTCTTTGAGTAGCTTTGATTTATGCAGATTTGAAGGCCTGTGGTACTTTACCTGTTGTCATCGAAACGTTGAAAAGATTCCTATGGTATTCCATGGGAGGTTCTTGTTTGAGAATAGATTTGTATATGTCCAGGGGGCAGGGGTCTTTGGGAGAGCCTGATTTGTTGCTTTGATTTACCAGTTTGACGAACGTCTCCACTGATATTTTGGGAAAGCTTTGTAGTTTGTTCGGATGTTCATTGTGAGGATAGGTGGGGTCTGTTGTGTGATCGCATGGTCTGTTTTGTATGGTTTGTTGGATAGTGATGATTTTATTTTTGAAGTGGTGTCCTAGGTCATTGCATAGTTTCATCGATGGAATGGCCGTGTTGTTGCATCTCGGTGGGTTTTTTATTTCATTTATGATTTTGAAGAGTTCTTTTTGGGTGTTTGGTGCTTTGAAGATTCGGTTGACATAGTATTTGCTCTTCGCTTTTTGTATTTCCTTTTTGCATGAGCGAATCTGTTGCAGAAATTTCAGTTTGTTTGCAGCGTTGTCGTTGATCCTGTCATGAACCATTGTCTGCGTCCCTTCTGGACTTCATGGTCCCTGACCCATAGGGGATTGAATACAATAATCCTTCCAACATGGCCGCTTGATACGGAACGCTACTTGCCAGTCTCTGCGCTCCACGCTCTACAAAACAGACACGCACCCGCGGCTCTGCACGTCTAAACGCTACCGCTTGCTGTAGTTGGACGTGTGTTGCCGGATTTCGCTCGGAGCTTTCTTCTGATTCTTGGTTCCCGGTTCCTTGAAATCCCCTTCCCTCCACCCTTTCCTCTGTCTTACCTCCAATCTTCCTGGATTTACACCCACGCTCGGGTCACGACGTTCCGTGCCTCTGAGTGCGAGCATCATTTCTTCCTGGTCTCCGTCCTGGTCATCTGAACGTATCCTGGAGTTGGATTGTGAACATCACGCTGGAATCCGAGGACCAGCACACAGGTTTATACAAATCCCAGACCGTGAGAAAGAAGACGCCACAGAAGGTCGCAAGCAAACAACAAAAGCAGGTGAGAAGGGGAGAGATTTGTGACAGATTGAGATGCCTAAAAAACGATACTGATACAGAGATGGAAGTCGCGGTTCAAGACCTCATGCGAGGCATGCAGGAACTAACCACAGAAGTCCAGAATCTTAAGGCTGAGAATGCATTAAAACAGGTAGTCTTGTCACGTGACTGCAATTAAGGAAAGAGTGTTATTGGGAGGAGTAGTGGACAATTATGATAGTTCTTCAAAGACCATCTGTGCCTTCCTTGATTCATGTTTAGTGCACTTCACCTTCAAGCCCTACTACTTTTCCACTCATAGAGCAAAGGTGGGGTTTATGATCTCACACCTCACTGGTAATGCCTTGACCTCGGCAACCCCCCCATGTCAATTCTGGTGATGCCCTCTTGGATGATTATGATGGGTTTGTGGAAGCTCTAAAGGCCATGTTTGATCGCCCAGAGCAGGTTTACAGCGCGCAAGAACGTTACTCGAATTTGAACAAGGATCCCAGGATATGCTTACCTATGTGACCCTTTTTAAAGAACTTGTGAAGGAAGCTGATTGGTCTCAAGAAGCCAGCTTCACCCTCTTCCAAAGAGGTCTGAATGAAGAAATAAAGGACGAGTTAGCCAGGGTAGCTCGCCCAAGCTCCTTCCAGGCTCTCATGGACCTTTCCTTACAAATAGACTTTCGAATCCAGGAAAGAAAAGCGGAGAAAAAGAAGTCCAAGTCAACTCCCCAAAGGGCCACCTCAGACTATCCATCTAGACCAGAGCCCACAGCTTCCCCGACCTAGGACCCAGAACCCATGCAACTAGAGGCCTTCCGTGGACCCATTACCCCACAAGAAAGGATGCGACGGATTCACACTGGTCTGTGCATGTATTGTGCCTCCGACAAGCACCTCGTGAGAGAGTGCCCTATCGCTCCTCCACGGTGTTCTGGAAACGCCAGCAACCGATCCTAGATGGGGCACAGTTTCGGGAGAGGGATGTCTGCTCCACATCAATTCCATCCTTGAACTCTCCTGGACAAAATAATCTTGTGATTCTACAGGCCTTTCTATCGCTTTCCAAGAAAGAATCTTACCCCATCCTGGAATTAGTGGATTGCGGAGCCATGGGCATATTCATAGATCATGATTGGGTCACTACTCACAACATTCCTCATGAAACTCGAGAGACTATGCAACCTGTAGAGGCTATTGATGGGAGACCCCTGTCTTCAGGACCCATAACCCTTCAAACTAAAGAGATCTTACCTATAAACCACCATCAAGAGAGGATCAAATGTGACATTATAAGATCTGCCCACTATCCAATGGTTCTAGGCATGCCCTGGTTACAAAAGCATAACCCCTACATCAATTGGGCAGCAAGCTCCTTGTTTCTTGGTTCTGAACACTGTATGTCCCACTGCTTATCCCTAGATTCCTTACCAAAGTCCTCTGAAGACTCGCAAGTGATACAGCAAAGTCCGGTCACTGTTTCTAACATCATCCGGATTCCCAGGGCCTATCAGGCCTACACAGATGTATTTTCGACCGCCATAGTTCAAGCTCTCCCTACTCACAGACCTGAGGATTGTGCCATTGATACTGAACCTTCAGCAGTAATCCCTTTCGGGAGGATGTTTATTTTATCAGAACCTGAAAATAGGGCCCTCCGGGAATACCTGGATACTAACTTAGAAAATGGTACCATACGACCATCTAAGTCCCCGGCGGGTGCTTCGTTATTTTTCGTTCCGAAGAAAGACACCAAGGAGCTCAGACCATGTCTAGATTACCGTGGCATTAACCAGTGTACTCTCAAGGACCGTTACCCATTGCCTCTCATCTCGGATATCCTGCAAGCAGTCAGAGGTGCCGTAGTCTTCACAAAATTAGATCTAAGGGGTGCCTACCATCTTATTCGTATAAAGGAAGGTGACGAATGGAAAACAGCCTTTAGAACAACCTTTGGCCATTTTGAATACCTGGTTATGCCCTTTGGACTTGCTAATGCACAGCGGTCTTCCAACGTTTTATGGACCGGGTGTTTTCTGATATGCTGTTCATCTTCGTCATTGTATATCTGGACAACATACTGATATACTCTGAGGACCATCTAAAACATGAAGAGCACTTAAAGGCAGTCTTACAACGTCTACGTGAACATAAGCTCCTGGCCAAACCTGAGAAGTGCCTTTTCCATGTATCAACAGTTCACTATCTCGGATTCGTTCTTAGTCCAAAGGGGATTGGAATAGACTCATGGAAGGTAGACTCCATTCTATCCTGGCCCGTTCCAACTACTGTAAAACAAATTCAGACCTTCCTCTGGCTTGCTAACTTCTATCGGAAATTTATACCAGCCTTTTCAGAAATTGTGCATCCTATTATTACATTATTAAAGAAGGATACCCCCTTTCAGTGGACCTCAGCCCAAGATACAGCGTTCCAACGGTTGAAGTCGGAGTTCACACAAGCTCCCGTCCTAGCTCAACCTGACATTAATCGACCTTTTCTTGTTGAAACTGATGCCTCCAACTACGCCATTGGGGCAGTCCTAAAACAAGAATTGGGTGACAAGCTAGAACACCCCATCGCCTATCTTTCTCGCACCTTGACTCCCAGTGAAACTCATTATTCCGTCCTAGAAAAGGAATTACTAGCCATCCGTCAAGCCTTCACTGACTGGCGTCATCTCCTCCTGGGAGCCAAACACCCGGTGCAAGTCCGCACAGACCATCGGAATCTTCAAGTCCTGCAATCCCTAGAATGTAGAAACAGTGGTCAAGCCCGTTGGGCCTTCTTTTTTGCTCAATACCAGTTTCAAATTCACCATGTCCCTGGAACACACAACATAATAGCTGATGCCTTATCCAGACGTCCTGATTACGAACCTCTTGAAGATCGGACTTTTCCTAAGATGTTTCTCCACACAATATTTGTTGCCCAAGCAATCACCCTCCTGGAGGATATTCAAATTCAAACTCAGTCCTCTGAAACCTGGAGGGAGTTTAAGAGAAACAATCAATGGAATCTCGAAACAAAGGACGGATATCTGTTCAAGGACAATCGCTTGGTCATTCCCACTCCTGGACTGAGACAAAGGATCACAAGCCTATGTCATGATGCTTTTCATTCAGGACACTGTGTGTATTGCTCGCCCAAAGTGCACGGACAGTCATTAATCACCAATGCAATTGCAGAGAAAATACTTTAAACGCAGGTAGACGACGCAATAACTTACAACCACACGCACTCTTAGAAAATAATGAGCACTTATACGGCTATTTATTCAAAGCTTGGAAGCAACAAGTGATAACACAGAAATAAATCACAGAAAAGACAGAGAATTCAAAAGAAAATACATCACTGTGGGCGTTACTGATCCCTCATTTCGCCAGAAGCGGCTGGAAGAACCCGATAACAGCCAGGCCGAGAGCACAACAGCCCACAGGTATGCCGGACGGAAGCGTCCCCCCTCCGACTGAGGTCTTTGTACTTGTACCGTCTGACCGTTGAGGGGTTCCGCATATATGCACTCCTCAAAAAGGGGTGGTAATTTCTCGAACCTTCTGGCAAATGCACTTGTGCATTGATGGGCAACCATTGGTTGCCAGCTGGGTCAACCGACAGTAACCTCAAGGAGCAAAGCGCTTCCCTCCTCTAAGAACAAGCGCCACGGAAAACAGTCCCATAACTCATAACAAGGCACAACAAAGCCAGCTTTCCCAGCAGAATGTCCTTGACTGCATACCAGGTTTGGAAAGCTTGTTTTCTTCAGCAAAGTAAATTCAGCTCTCAGCGAAATAAGTACAGATTTTCACTGCGGCATGAAGTAAATATCCATTATGGCTCTGAGTGCTCCCAGAATACACTGCGCAGCAGTGCCATGTTTTAGCTCATAATCTCCAAGAAACAAAGTGACTCCACTTTGTTAAGAAAGGCGCTTCACAGTTAGCCCCAATTAGGTTGCTAATACTTAGTCTGCTACAGAATATATCAGAATGTTAATCAAAAGAAATTCAGAAAGTCGTAAGTTTCATAGCAGGAAATGTTTAATGCACATTCCTTTTTTTTTCATTTTACATGTTTATTGAATTTTAAATATAACACATCTCAAAATATATAACCAATAAGTAAACATAAAACAGAAAAAAAAATCAGGATCATCACATTAATGAATACACATTCCCTAAAAATAGGAAAATTACAGATGTGATTTAAACCATGTAGACAACAGTCTTATAAATCCAAAAATCGGCCCCAAATTTGATCAAACAAATTCATTTTCTTATCCCTGTATAAAATCAATCTTTCCATTCTGGATACTTGTTTCAGATCATCCATCCATTCTGAAATTGTCGGTCTGTCATCACCTTTCCATTTTCTCAATATAATTTTTTGGGCAGAATTTGACGCCCTGAAAAACCAACACCTCTGTGGAAAGGAGAGATCATCCACCATGTCATCCTCACCCAAAATTACAGTTGCATAATCAAAGTCCAAATGCATCAGAAGAACTTCATTCATCTTCGTAGTGACCTAACTCCAGAAAGACCTTAGTTCATAACAATCCCAAATCACATGCTCAAAAGAACCAGTAGCATGTTTGCACCTCCAACATGCACCCGAATCCGTCAAGCCTCTAGCATGCAATCTTTGTGGCGTCCAGAAAACTCTGTTTAGAATTTTGATCTGTCTACACCTTTCTCCTAGATTCAAGGATGTTAGAGCCACATTCCTGCACAGATTCCTCCATCTGCCCTCCGACATCTCTGAGTCCAATAAGTCAGACCATTTTGATAGTAATTCATAGTTTGGTTCTTTATACTGATCAAGATTCTTGTACACTTTCGAAGCCATGCCAACTTCTGATTTATAGTCTTTCAGCCAATCATGCCATCTCTTGTAGCCATCCGGAATCTTGTTCCCTACAGCTATTTTCAGTTTCCTATACTCCCCCATTGTGCAATCTCTAAGATCTTTAACTTGCTTCAATCTTTTAAAACTGATCCATTTACCTTCTTCAACAAGATCTTCTAGCCACTGCACACCACCCACTAGCCAGTTTGACCAGAAAAGTGGTTTCCCCTTCAACATAATGGCAGGATTCAACCAGAGCGAAGTCAATCCATCCTCTGAAACTTCCTTTCCACTCTTGTTCAAAAGACTCTTCCAGCATGACCTCACAAAAGCTGTTGGTGGAGATGATTTATATCCCGTTCCATCCACTGTAGACAGAATTGCCCTGGGGGAAAGAGGCGAAGATCTACTTGATTCCGCCATTGTCCAGACATCAGAAGAATCATCTATGAAAGGTACCAAGTGGCGAGCCCCAAATGCTAAATGATAATTTCCAAAATCTGGGACCCCCAAACCACCACATTCTTGTGAGAGTTGAAGTTTCCAGAGTTTCAGACGCAGTTATTTTCCCTCCCACAGGAAGGACTGGATCAAGCTCTCCATTTTCTTCAAATAACATTTTTTAAGCTGCAAGGGAATCATGCTTAAGACAATCTAAAAATGAAAAGAGAGAGGAGGGCACCACTTGTAAATTTAGTCTTTCAGAAACTTCTAGTTCGGGGACAGATACAGAAAGGGAACCCCCAAATCGAGAAGAAGCAAGCACAGCAAACACTTCAGGTTCCTCGAAAGTAACAGAAGAGACACCATCTAGGAGTACAGTGGCTTCTTTTTTAGACAAGGAAGAAGAGAACGAGACGGGGGAGGAGAAAGACCAAAAGGGAAACCCAACACGAGACTTCAACAAAAGAGAACATAGTAATGAACCTATCTACCAGAATATTGACCAGCAAAGAAACAGAAACACTACAGAAAGGTTTAAGCTTTGTTCCAACGCACGACAGCACATTATTTGAGTCCAAAATAGAACTTTACAAACTCATCAGAAAGATGAAGCTTAAGGTATTCTATAATGAGCTGGAAGATCAACAAGCCAAGGAAGAAGCAGAACTAAAAGAATTCAGAAGTAAAAGCACCTTTATTCCTCCAATAAGTATACCGTCCATAGAAATCTTCCAAAAACAGGTTACAAGAGACTTTGAAAAACTTAAGTTTAAAGGACATTCACCACGCAATATGAAACCCCATGAACTGAAGTTGATACGTGATTTATATGGAGATCCATCGATCACAATAAGGGCTGTGGACAAAGGAGGAGGTCTAGTACTGCTCAACACAAGAGAATACGAACAAGAATGTGAAAGACAACTGAGTGATGCTAATACATATGCCAAATTGGCACATGACCCAACACCTGAGATAAAAGAAAACTTGAAGTCTTTGTTAGATAAGGCGGAGGAGTTGGAGTGGATCAATCACCATACCAAGAAATTTTTGACTAATTCACACCCCAGAATACCACACTTCTACATGCTCCCTAAGGTGCATAAAGATCCGGTTAAACCCTCTGGGAAACCCATTGTAGCAGCGATGAACAGTATACTAGAACCTTTAGGCAAATATGTGGATTATTTTTTGCAACCGCTTATTCAAAAAACCAATACATACATCAAGGACTCCACCCATTTCTTACAACTGTTGAATTCAACTACATTCAATTGCAATAATATCTGTTTTACAATCGACGTCAAGAGTCTTTACACATCGATCCCCCACGACTTAGGGGGTGAGGCGGTGGAGTGGATGTTACTCAATGCTGAAGAGATACCAGCCCAAAAGGAGTTCATAATGGCACTTCTTGAGTTCATTAGTAACAACTCTTACTTCAGATATAAAGATGAATACTATCTCCAAGTAGCTGGGACAGCTATGGGAGCCACCATGGCTCCCTCCTATGCTAATTCTTTCATGCACAAATTCGAATCTGAAAATATACTACAGAATGAACATTGGCATTCCAAATTGGGCCTTTGGATTAGGTATATTGATGATATATTTGGAGTATGGAAAGACACAGAAGAAGAACTGCTTAGTTTCTTTACATATCTCAACAGCATAGATGCCCGCATTCAATTTACTCAGGAATATTCTCTCACCAATATCCATTTCTTGGATGTAGTCATTAAGATTACCACCATGGGATATCAAACCACCACCTTTCGGAAACCAACAGATCGGAACAATCTACTACAACGCCTCAGCTTCCATCAACCGAGCCTCATAAAAAACCTTCCATACAGCCAAATGTTGAGGGTGAAAAGATTGGTAAGTGACCCAGAAGATTACCAGATGGCTATCCAAGAAATGGGCAAAAAGTTCTTAGACAGAGGATATTCAGAAGAAGAGATAAGTAGAGCTCAATCTCGGGTAGCCACTCAGAGCAGAGAAGACTTACTTAAGGTTAAGACTAAGCAGGATCAAGCTCCTCCACTTGTCTTTGTGTCCAAATATTCACGTCAAAGTAATCGTATTAAGTGCATCATCAAAAAACATTGGAACACACTACTATGTGATCATCGAGTGGAACACTTGTTTAAAGAAGCTCCCACATTCGCTTACCAACGGAGTCAAAACTTAAAGGACAGATTAGTTCAAACTAAACCAGCACTGAAGAAGAAACTCACAGAAAAGATCGGAACATTCCCTTGTTTGAATTGTAGCAATTGTGGCTATGTAATAAAAGGAGAAACAATTAAGCATCCCCACACAGGGGAGACAATTAGACTCAAGAACTTTACTACATGTGACTCTCACAACATAATTTATGCCATAAAATGTCCACGTGGACTGTACTATGTGGGTCAGACACTTAGAGTAACTAAGACTAGATGGAATGAACACAGATCATGCATAAGGAACCACAATCCTAATTCAGCGGTATCAAGACATTGGGATGAGAGGAAACACAACCTAGCCCAGATCTGTTTTGTAATTTTAGAAGTGGTTTTCAGAAGAGACACGCATGAGAATTTCCAAAGGAAGATGGACCAAAGAGAAACCTTTTGGATTGGCCGTCTAAGCTCCCTCACTCCAAAGGGGCTTAATGAAGAAATAAACTACATGTGCTTCCTGTAATATCATTCGGAGTAATTGAACTAATAGTTTTGGCTATATTTTGATTTGTTCATGAAGATGTGGACCCTCTGCTCCTTGTCTCTATGGCTCCCTTTCACATGCCTTTTGTGTATTCACTTAAATTGTGTTGCAATTTTCAACCTTTTTGATTTAGCCGTGTTGCCTCCGTTAGAGTGGTGGAGCACATTGTATTCATCATGCTCTTATTTCCACAGATTTTGATCAATTTGTTGACACAGTTCGGACCTATGTTTAACAAATGACTTTTGTGCATTTTTGTAATTTCTACTTTGCTTTTTCAGATGCAATTTGTATTTAAATGAACATGCTTTAAAGTGGCACACTTGGTATAAATCGTTGGTCTGTTAGGGACCTAATGTACACAATATGATAGCTACACGTTTCTCAATTTGAGTTAAGCATATACACATCCGTGTAAACCCCAGGAACTCTCATCCATTGGTTCCCACCGGACCCAGTATAAATAATAAAGCGTTCGTTTTTAGGTATACAGAATAGATACCACAGTGCACCATTCAGAATGTTTCCCATACGCGATTCTTTCGGAACATGCATACAGAACTATTTCCATACGCGTTTCATTTGGAACTAGCATTGGTTCCTTTAAGTCCCCGCAGGCATGAGATTCAATTTACGCGTAGGCATCCTCCAAGTGTCAGTCACCATGGAGACATCCCCGCCCCAGGGCTTGCGCCAGGGGGTGGGGCGCGAGGCGTACGTGCTCCAGACGGACCGCAACGCCTCGCACCGTCTCCATGGTAACATTTAAAACGAAAGTAATTCCACCGCGAGCGCGTTAGAAGCAGCTCTCCCGGCAAACACGTCCTGCAAGCTGCTCGGTAAGCACTGATACATCCAGCGGCATATATGCTCGACCCTCGAAAGTTTGCTAGGGTGACTCATAGTTACATTTAATTCTTTTCTTGTAGATCTACCCGTTGTGCAACCGCACAACTTTACGATCCAAGCGTTTTTTGGCATGACTAAGGTATGACTTGCCTTTATGGCTGATACATAGACAGAACATGCACAATCACTACAGTTAACTAATTGGAATGCTTTTTTGTTTCATTCTCTCCACAAACTATCAAAACGGATGTGGTTCACGGATCGGTATGTGCTTTTGTAAATATTTTTGATAATGACTGCTATGTGTGTATTGTGATGCATTCTGTGAACGTTGTTACTATAACAGTCATGTGATATCATTTTTTGCTATAATACCGCCCTGATGAAGGTTTTATCCGAAATGCATTGGCACCAGAGTATTATGGGCAATCTTAGATGAACACTCATTGTGTGATTTACGAAGACAAACTTTACTAGTAGACACTTCAGGAATGTGCATTAAACATTTCCTGCTATGAAACTTACGACTTTCTGAATTTCTTTTGATTAACATTCTGATATATTCTGTAGTAGACTAAGTATTAGGAACCTAATTGGGGCTAACTGTGAAGCGCAGAGGTCGAAGTGGGCGGGAGCGGTCGGGAGCGGTGCTCCTATACTTTTTATTTTTCAGATTCATCGTTCCTATACTTTTATTTTAAAAAGAAACCGTTCCAGAACGGTTCAGTTTTAAAATAAAAGTGTAGGAAGAAGTTGAAGCTTGCACTTCTGTGCACTGCACTGAATATTCCCTTAAATAATAGGTGTGTTTGTTTGGGGGTTTGGACTGTGTGTGGAAGGGGCGCAGCGATGGGGTTTGTGGGGAGTGGGGCAGACCGGCAGGGAGCATAGCTCCACTACTTCTTTTCGCAGGGAGCATAGCTTCACTACTTCTTTTCATACACTTCGACCACTGGTGAAGCGCCTTTCCTAACAAAGTGGAGTCACTTTGTTTCTTGGAGATTATGTGTTTGAATAGGTCCTAGTGCTACAGGATCGTTTATGGACTGGCAGCTCCAGGCGAAAATATTTTAAAATACACTTCTGTATTTTTTCATCATTTTATGCAATCACTTAAAGACTAAATTTACAAGTGGTGCCCTCCTCTCTCTTTTCATTCCATGTTTTAGCTCAAGCATAACAATTTCACCCTTGGATATTTATCTTCCATAGCCCAGTGGCAGAGGAGCCGGTCTCTGAAACCGACGAAATATTAAAACTAAGTTGGGAATGCATTGAATACAACAACAACAAGCTATTATGATAGCTAATATAATGCAAATACAAGCAAAAGTGTAACGCAGTGTACCCCCAATATCAGGAATCCATGAAAATAACCAATCCCACCAATTCCCAGTATGATCTTGGGACACTTGAGAAATGAGATCCCTCAAACCTCGAATATGACTTTCAATGGATCGTGAATGGTCACTTAGATTGAAACAACACATACCTTCAACTGCGTTACAACCTAAATTACGCTTTAGCAATAGATAATCAACAGCAGCCCTGTTTTGCAAAGTTGCTTTTCTAATAACTTTGCTATCAAGGAGTAACTCTTCTAATGCCTGAGAAGTATGAGTGAGTCCTTTGACTACTAAACATGCTAATTTGATCAAAGATTTGTAACCCCCAGCAGCTAAACCCCAAACTCCCACTAATGAAAGGGTTAATGCTAGAACCTCAGCTTTTGACAGCAAATGCACATGTGAATCACAATCGGGGGATAGACCCACAGACTCAAAAGTTGACTTTTTGCCTCGAGATATCGCTGGGTGTAAAGGGAACATCATTAGTCCTAATCGAGTTAAGGCACATGGATCTCCGGAAATGTTAGCTGGAATATAAGTGTATGTGATGTTGACACATGAAAAGAGCCATCCTGTTGGAAGTTTCACATGATTCAAATGACTGGCAGCTATCACTGTATGATTACAAGACATAGTGTTATTCACACTGGTACATGTGCGTGGAACTCGCGAACACAATTGTTTCTCGAACACAGTGTTATTTTGCTGTTTGGTTAAATTGAGCTGTTGGCATTTGCCAATTTCTTTTGCATTGCATGTCATAAGGTAACACACATCACCTTGAGTTATATTGTAGGTTATGATACGTGTCAAATTTCTCCATTTGCGATCTGTTTCCTGGCAAAACCTGCAGTACTCATAGACGGAAAAGGATTGCCTGATATCGGAATCTTGAACCAAAGAATCATTGTGCGTGACGCCGAAAATATGCTTTAGAACCGGAACTGGTGTCGGCACTGCTACTAAGCACGCAGTCAGTGAGGCTTCAGCATTGGGCACGTCAGTAAGGCAAAGGGGCGTAATGTTGAGCACCTGGTGTGCCAGGTATGTCCACATATTCTCCTTTTGGGTGATCATGGGAGCATGTTTTCGCCGTCCTGAAGATGCCTCTCGCATAACTGGTATCAATGTTGTTTTCACTTGCGCCTGACGTGTTTGCCGCATTTCACGAATCCATGTCTTCGGTCTGGCTGGCTTTTCGGAATCGGCATAGGGCTGCTTTTGGACATCATTACTCATCATTATCAGTTTCTCCTTGATCGCTGGCACAGATGTGACATTTTTCATTGGTAGCAGCATGCCGTTTAACTCTCCCGAACGGAGTCCATTTAGTCCCACAATTACACCAGCCAGACACAGGATCTACAAGGCAAACCCAGAAAAGAGATATCAGTGTTGTACATCACTCTCTCAGGTAACATTTGTCTGCGGGCACATTTTGCCATTTCTTTCTACCAGGCTCCATTACTAAAACTACTTGGTCTTTGCCTGATGCAATGACATCTGCGGGCACTGGTGGGCCACTTGGCCTTTCCACCCACACCTTCGCACCCGGCACCATACTGTCTGAAGAGCCAAAACCACGATCCCCACGGGTAGTTAACACTGTAGGAGGCTCCCCCTTCTTAATCATGGACAACTTAACGGGGATAATAATCAGTTGGGCCACCCGATCGCCCTTGTGGATCGGTAACAATTGGTCCCCACTATTCATCAGGATGAATTTGATCTCGCCTTGGTAATCGGCATCAATTACCCCTCCCAACACTTGAACTCCCTTCAATGCTAGGCCAGATCTAGGGGCAATCCATCCCATATGCTCTGGGGGAATTTGTACTCCAATACCTGTTTCAATTACAATCATCCCTCTTGGGTCTAATCTGATCTCCTCAAGGGAATGCAAGTCTACCCCTGCTGACTCTGGAGTCGCCCGATAGGGAGCTAAAGAACCCAGGGTAATTTCCCAGTACAATAGGGTTTCTCTGACTGAATTGGGTTGAATCTGTAAAGCAGGAGTCATTAGCCGCATCAAAGGTGTTTCATGCTCATTCACAGGCCTATTGTTTAGCACTTGCACCGCATCAAACACACAATCACGCCAGCCTGCCAAATTGCCATCTCCAGATTTGCGCAGCTGTTCTTTCAACAACCCATTCATTCGTTCAATCAGCCCTGAAGCGGCAGGGTAATAAGGCACACGGTCGAGCCACTCAATGCTCTTTTCCTGACAATATCCCTGTATCAATTTGCCTTTGAAGTGTGACCCATTGTCACTTTGAATCTGCAAAGGCACTCCGTAATGCAATATGATCTGATCTAACAACCTAATGGTGTTCAGTTGTGTGGCACGCTTGCACGGCAAAACCATCATGTATCCTGAGTATGTATCCACAATAGTGCATGCATACTGACAACCTTTACTGATTGGCAGGGGACCGATATAATCAATCTGCCAAATTTGACCTGGTAATTTTCCTCTTCGCAATGTACCCCAAACAATCTGAGGGATAGGCCTATGCTGTTGGTGTTGGCACACTGGACATTGCAAAATGATTGTTTTCACTACCTCTAAAGGAATACTGATTCCTCGAGCTTGTGCCCACCTGATAGTAGCCTTTTCTCCAAGGTGCCCACATTTCTAGTGAGCCCACTTGGCCAAACCCACCAAATCGTCTTCCTGAGCCTCCGCATCCACAGAGGAAATCTTGGTGTGTTCATCTGCAACAGAATTAAACCAACGTTCTAATGAGTCTGTAGCACAATGCGCGAACACATGATACATAGTGACTTCACTTTGTGATAACATTTCTGCAATATCTTGCCACAGGTCTTTTCCCCACAACTCTTTTGAATGAATCTTCCACCCGCACAACCTAGCCCAGATCTGTTTTGTAATTTTAGAAGTGGTTTTCAGAAGAGACACGCATGAGAATTTCCAAAGGAAGATGGACCAAAGAGAAACCTTTTGGATTGGCCGTCTAAGCTCCCTCACTCCAAAGGGGCTCCAGGATGGCAACCACACCGCCAATCCATTCGCCACTTACCATGAATCCGTGTACAAATGACATCGACCAGGGGTCTCTTGTTTCAATGCCTGGTAAACTGCGTAACGCTCTGCAAACTGACTGCTCTTCCCTTTCCCTGACGTTGTCAAAATCTTTTTTGTCTTGGGATTGTACGACACTGCTTTCCAGTATCACTCAGTTCTCACATATCGGGCTGAGCCATCCGTGAACCAGGCATGCTCTGTCTGCTCCACGGTCAAATCGCCATAAGGTACTCCCCATTTCACGGGAGACTCGCGTTTTTCAGGCACTTCCGGTGGTATGTAATCTGAGGGCGGTATGTTGGCTACTTGCTCATGTAATTTTGCAACTCCACCCTTCCCTGATTTGGCTCTGTCTTGAATGTACCATTTCCATTTAATTATGCTGGTTTCTTGAGCATGTCCTATTCTATGTGTTTTAGGAGAGCTCAGTACCCATTGCATAATCGGTATTTCTGGCCTCATCAATACATCATGGCCCACCGTCATTTGCTCGGTACCAACAAGGGCCCAATAACATGCCAGCAGCTGCTTCTCAAACAGAGTGTATGAGTTACCAGCATCGGGTAACTTACGACTCCAGAACCCCAATGGCACACGTTTCCTGTCCTGTTTCTGCCACACACTCCAGTTAGCATAATTGTCTTGTACAGACACATTCAATTCCACTTCGCCTTCCTTCAATGGCCATAAATCAAGCACCTGCTGCACAGTGTCTTTTGCTAAATCAAATGCTTTCTGCTGCTCTTCCCCCCACTGAAACTTTCTTTCGTGTCACTTTGTAGAGGGGGGCCAGTATCTGCCCTAAATGGGGAATGTGCTGTCTCCAAAACCCAAACAGCCCTATAAACTGCTGAGCTTGCTTTTTGTTCATTGGAGTGGTGAACTCAAGTATTTTCTGTCGGGCCTTCGGCCCCATTTCTCGATGCCCATTATGCCACTGAATCCCTAGGAATATTACTGTTTCAGCTGGGCCTTGAATTTTATTCGGGTTAATCTCCCACCCTTCCTTCTTCAATCCTTCCATAATGACTTCTAACTGGTTTTGTACACTGCGCTCGTCCTTGCCCTGAATCAAAATATCATCAATGTAGTGAGAGATTTGTATGTCAGGTTTACACGGTATCTTGTCTAAGTGCTCTGCCACCAGCTGGTAACAGATAGTCGGGCTATGTATGTACCCCATAGGTAACTGTTATAAAGCTCAGTCCAGGCAGATTTAGGTTAATATATAAGTTTATTTCAGTTCTTATGATCCAGTTACAGTTACAGGATTAAGACTTAAGACAGAGACACAGAGAGAGAAGAACACCGGCACCCATCACCCAGGGAGGGAGGGCTCAACTGACACAACATGGAACTCTCATCACAGCATTCTCCCACTCAGCATTCATCAACATTCCACAGGCACTCTGGTGACATCATAAATCACATGACAAACCACATCAGACTAACCAAGCACATCACAACACATCTTCCCCCTTACAAAACAAACTGGCAACAAAAGCCACACAACACATCTCCCTCCTATCAGACATTTTCACAAAGGCAACGCACATCTCATCCAACCCACGAGTAATGTCGCTTTCACTTGAAAAACCCACAACTATGCAATTTCAGAACTCCGCCTATCATTCTTACACCATCAATAACAGCACTAATCACCTCCCATCCACCCCTGCCACGAGTGGACTCTAGTCTCCCACACTAGACACAAACCAGCCCAGATCCAAGGCTATACCTAACCCACAATACCATTATCCATCACAAAATAACTTTGGTCCTCCTGCTCGCCCCCGCCACAAGCGAGCCTTCAGGCTGCCACCCTGAAGCACCTACTTGCCACCCCGACGCAATACTAGTCATCAGGATGACATCGAAATCACCATAGACAGATAAGAGGTTCAGTAAAATTCTACAGCTCACTAACACACAACCAGCAACAGGCATGCCTCAGAAATACACAAGCATATGCATACATACATTTATATATATATATATAGGCGGACCAAGCCAATCAAGCAAACCTGACCATACCATGGTGTATAGCTCCTCAAACAGCTTGGAGATGCTGGCCAGTCAACTCCAAGACCATCTCAAAAACATATGGTTCTCTCAAACACACTTCTCAATGGCAGTACAATCCAGTCCCACAATAAACCCTGACCAGGAAAAAAAAATGGCCAGGATCAACACACAACGCACAAATATAATCAAATCACTCAGAGATTCTCCACTTAGAACAGCATCTTCAACTTTATATAGTATTTACTAGAGGGCGTCCCCTACCAGCAACTCTCTTCACCTGTCTTCCGCTTACTGTCCTTTAAGATAAGAATCATCTCTTCAAAGAGTGCACAACTTCCAAACAAAATATTAGACTAGACTACTTCACCTTTGTGCAACTCTCACTAACCACCAATTTAAAATTCCTGACAAGGCGCTACCCTCAGGATTCGTCTTATTTCACAACTACAACTTTCTGAGGCGCTACCTCACTTTAGTTGCATCTCAAAACGCAATCTCCATGACCTAAACATCGCTAACTAAAACACTGATGGAGTGCACTTCTAAGTGGCGCTACCACCTAACCAAATTCACCTAAACAGTGAAACTTCCTACCGTTAATACCAAAGGACGCGCTACATCCCTGGTATCTAAAACTTCAAGTTAAAACAATGAATGTTGAACCCACTCATTCTTTTAAACATCCATACGTATTCCAGATAATATGCTAGTGACATACCTTCACTTCCACACTTTCCAAGTACCTTATCCCATGGGTTAACAACATGTCTAAAACAGCACATCACCATAACCCATGTTAACTGTGAGTTGAATCCGTTACTCAACACTCCATGACTCTCTCCCCTTCCACATACCGGAATTGCATTTAATATACAATATTACACGAGTCAGATTGATAACTTCCATCACTATAATGGACTTAAAAGTCCATAGCCAATTACTAGGCACCATCAACCTAAATGTCCATAGCCATTTGGGCTCTAAAGAAATCCCTAGCAGTCCATGTTGCAACTACAAATGCTGCAAATCCTAAAAGAAAACGTTAGTTTGAGCCATCACATACAAAGACATACATATGTGCATGCGATGCAAAAACAGCAAAGTTTGCAGAAGTCCATGTGCCATGAGCAATGCACCATAAACCTAAAAAATCCTCAAAAGTTATTAAGTCTAGCCCACTCACTCAGACTGACAGACAACACATGCACTTTCCCTATTATTTTCCCTATTCACTCAATCAAGTTGACAAACAACGCATATATCACATACTTTCCATAACATTTCAATAGAGTCCATGTGCAAGTAAAACAAGTTAAATGCCAACATGTTTTCCGACATGCCTAACTAACAACCACATTTACTATAGAGCACCTTTACTAAACATTATAAATGTGCTAACAGGCATTCCTTCCTCACTTGAATAATGCCTGCCCATCCAGGCGCAGAGAAGTGATTGAAACCGTTCCTGGTTGACCTCTGCCCTTCTTATCAGTACACAAGTGCTCAAATGAAAAGGAAAACGTTTCCACAGATGCCGCCTGCATCTTCTTTTCCAGCGTTTCATTTTTTTTTTCACTTGACAAACTCCATTACTATGGAGCCGCATTTCCAGTCAGCTTCATTCCTTACAGTAGCAAATGTCATTTCATCCCGTGGCTGCAGCCGTTACACATCGCTCCAAAATTACCTTTACACTCACTTATAACTCCATCATGCTCCCTTTCTCTGCAACTTCACTGCACCGCGCTGCGCTGACATTTCCTAAAATTCTTCTTGAGGCCATCGGATCGATTGAGCAGTGAACCCGATAGCACCATCATGCTCGGAAGACTCTGGGCTTCCGCATTCCACGCCTCAATATGAAAATACTTTCACTCTGTCATCACGTTTCCGACGTCCCTGTAGGTCCTTTCATCATCGTATTACGCAGCTGCTCATACTGGCCCACAGCCCAGAATTCGATCTGCCAACAGTGACATTCTGGCCTTCGCCATACCCTGGTGCTCTAGTGTGACGTCATCAGTCACCCACTCTCAGTGGGAACGAAACGAAGCTCCTGCTTTTAACGGCCATCCATTTACTCAGCACAACGGCAGCTGCTTACCACTGGCAGCGCGCATAATATATGACCCTTACAAGGTAATAAACACTGGCATGCGCTTTCCACTCTTCAACCACAGTCACGGGCGGTGCCCCCGGCTCCCTTTTAACAGGAATTCCAGAAATAACAGAATGTGTTCGCCGCACTTTCCCTTTCACCGTGCAGTACCTTGGAGGAGATTTACATCTGTACTTCGCTCATTTCACAGTACCTTATGGGCGCTGGACCCACCAACCATGGAGCTTTCTGCCATCATGCGCCCTGGGAAGTATGTCTGGGCTTTTCCTTGTCACCCTCCTGGGACCCAGCTTCCCCACACTCCACAAACTCAGCATGAGCACTGGTCCCAAACAACAATGGAACTTTCTCCCTCCGGCTCCCCTTGCACTATGGGAATCATGTCAGAGCTACTTCCTGACGACCCCTTGGGCCCCTGGGTAATGGGACTTACGGTTTCTGGGGGCGGTGTCCTCTGTTTTCTTCAGGTCCTGATTCAATCTGCACCTCCCGCAGCAGGCGTCTTGAATCATTTACTTCTTCACTTCTTAATGTCTTTACTTAGTTTCTCTTCATCTTCCTTTGCCATGGGTTCTTGATGTTAAGGGAATCCTCGTCGCCATTGTTATAAAGCTCAGTCCAGGCAGATTTAGGTTAATATATAAGTTTACTTCAGTTCTTATGATCCAGTTACAGTTACAGGATTAAGACTTAAGACAGAGACACAGAGAGAGAAGAACACCGGCACCCATCACCCAGGGAGGGAGGGCTCAACTGACACAACATGGAACTCTCATCACAGCATTCTCCCACTCAGCATTCATCAACATTCCACAGGCACTCTGGTGACATCATAAATCACATGACAAACCACATCAGACTAACCAAGCACATCACAACAGTAACCTTGTAAAGGTGTACTGACGCCCGCTCCAAGAAAATGCAAACTGCTCTTGGCACTCTTCAGCAATTGGCACAGAGAAAAATGCATTGGCTAAATCTACCACTGCATACCAAGTCCCCTCAAACTTTTGGACATTCTCAATCAAGGTAATGGCATCTGGGACCGCGGGCACTAAGGGAGGAGTGTGTTTATTCAACTCACGGTAATGCACCGTCATCCTCCAAGACCCATCCCCCTTTTTAATAGGCCAGAGAGGATTGTTCCATGCGGTAGTGATAGAGAGTAACACACCCGCCTCCACATACCCTTTGATGGTGTCTTAAATTTCCTTGTGCCCCCCAGGAATGCGGTATTGTTTCATTGCTACCCGCTTGGTTGCCACAGGCACTTGCACTGGGGGCCTCTTCAATTTGCCTATGGTAATGGGTGTGCAGATCAATGCACTCACCCCAAACTAGTACGTTTTACCTCCCAGTCCCAAAGTCAACCCTTCCAGAAAGTCAAAGCCAATTATCTACTCAGGTATCGGGACAATCAACACTTGGTATTTCTGCCTATTCAAATTGCCTATTTTCATCTCCACTTCCGTTTGTACTGCGGGGGTCTCCTTCCCCCCCCCCGAGACCTGTAATAGTAAATTCTCTGCCTTTGAATCATGCAGGATTGCCATGAATCAGAGAGGCCTCCACCCCGGTGTCTATCAATGCTCGCACCCCTTGCGTATTTCCTGGCCCCCAAAAAATCTTAACATTAACATGGGGCCGCCTATCAACTTTTATGCGAGCAGACGCTGCCGGAGCTTGGCCGTAACCCTAGTCATCGCACTCACCACCTTCCTCAAATCAGCATATGTTGGCTGGTACGGGGAAGGTGTCCCCATAGACCCTTCTTCTTGTTCTTCCTCAGGAGGAGCGGAAGGTGTGGTGTCCCCCTGTGGCTTGGTCACTACCTGTTTCTTAACCTGTTTATAGTGCTCTTTGGCTGCAAGCCCTCTCTTTTTGTATAATTCATACATTACCCTAGTTTCAATGCCATCAATTTCTTCTCGTGGCACACCATCTTTTAACAAAGCCAAAAACATGTCCTTTCTGGACACTCGGGAGTCTCCACTATCTTGCCTCCTGCCTTCAGTTGTTCTCTGACTACGCCCCTCTCTCTCCCGTGGCTTGTCATCACTCTTTTCCCACTCCCCTAAATCTGCCAGTTGCCGAATGGCATCCACTACCTCATCAGTGGGTTTGCCCTTCATACCTACGAGCAAAGTCATAATGACACTTTTGTATGCGGGTGGTGCAGTTCTAATCAACATGTTTCAAGTTGAAACTGAGAGCGCCAGGGCCCCCATGTGTCCTGGAGCATCTACATGAATTGCCTCTTTCATAGCATGCTTTCTGACCTTTTGAATTGCCTCTTTCAAAGTATACCACTTTGTTTCCTCGCTAGGCCAATCTGTGGTAATGGGGTATTTACGGTTACATGCTTGGGCTGCTAGGTGCAACAAAGACACCTGTGAATCGTGACCATTCTCATCAGGGGGCGGCCCTGCCCTTAAGACCTCCTGTACATTGGTGTCAGTTGACAAGGTGAGCCCGTGGAATCTACCAACAACCCCGCGGCGCCCCCATCTAGCAACCTCACCATCCATGTCAATAAAGGTTCCCCTGATTTTTGCCTCAAACGGGTAATAATTTCCCCAACCTCCTGCTGGGTGTAATCCTCCAGCGTGGTTAAATCCACAACCCCGCCTGCAGGATTCTGCGGGTGGGGCCCGGCTCGCCGTCTTCTAACTGGCTTAGCAACCACTGTCTTCTGCTTAATTTCCGTTTTAGGGTCTGACTCATTTGCTGAACTACTCTCTGGACTGGTTGAGTCAAAAATGTCACCATCCCAATTATCCGGATCCCAGTCCACACCGGCGGTAGCGATTACAGCTGCCACCTTTCTTTGGTTGACCCCTCCCCGTCTTTTCCTATACTTATACCGGGCTATTCTGACTGCTGCCCTCTCGGCCACAGCCTGGTATGTGTCAGCCTTATCTTTAAAAAGTTTCATTTGAATCTGCTGCATTAACGCAGTCTGCCTTTCTGCAGCCAGATCTCTTTCCAATCGCAAAATCTCATTTTTCATTTCCAAATTCCTTTGATGTATTTTCCTATAGGCATGCAGGAGGACCCAACCCCGCCTACACAGCGCAGTGCATTCCCTTCCCCTTTCCACTGAAACTTGTTGTAAGTACAACATTACATCAGACGGATCAGCATCTCCCAATCCCTGATCCAATGTTTCACTTAGCCCCGCGCCGCATGCCCACACCTGGGCAAATTTATCATATGGGCTCTTAGTCCAGCCTGGAATGATAACATCAGAACATTCACCGCCAGCGGGAACGCTCTTTTTCCTGAACAAACTATTCATCATTGCAATACTGTACAAAACCTCTTTATATGTATATATTTTTTCCTTTCCACACTGCAATCACTCGCACAGGCACGCACACACCAAGGGAAAAAAAAACAGATTAACACAGTCCAACACTCGCTGCCAAATTACTCTCGCTTGCAATGTAAACAAAGCCTATCTGCGTTCAAACAGATTCTTTAATATTTGGGACAATTCATCACAAATACCCTGCTCACAGTGCCAAAATGTATTGCTCGCCCAAAGTGCACGGACAGTCATTAATCACCAATGCAATTGCAGAGCCAATACTTTAAACGCAGGTAGACGACACAATGACTTACAACCACACGCACTCTTAGAAAATAATGAGCGCTTATACAGCTATTTATTCAAAGCTTAGAAGCAACAAGTGATAACACAGAAATAAATCACAGAAAAGACAGAGAATTCAAAAGAAAATACATCACCGTGGGCATAACTGAATCCCTCATCTCGCCAGAAGCGGCTGGAAGACCCCGATAACAGCCAGGCCGAGAGCACAACAGCCCACAGGTATGCCGGACGGAATCGTCCCCCCTCCGACTGAGGTCTTGGTACTTGTCCCGTCTGATCGTTGAGGGGTTCCGCATATATGCACTCCTTTAAAAGGGGTGGTAATTTCTCGAACCTTCTGGCAAATGCACTTGCGTATTGATGGGCAACCGTTGGTTGCCAGCTGGTTCAACCGACAGTAACCTCAAGGAGCAAAGCGCTTCCCTCCTCTAAGAACAAGCGCCATGGAAAACAGTCCCATAACTCATAACAAGACACAACAAAGCCAGCTTTCCCAGCAGAATGTCCTTGACTGCATACCAGGTTTGGAAAGCATGTTTTCTTCAGCAAAGTAAATTCAGCTCTCAGCGAAATAAGTACAGCTTTTCACTGCAGCATGAAGTAAATATCCATTATGGCTCTGAGTGCTCCCAGAATACACTGCACACCAGCGCCATGTTTTAGCTCAAGCATAACACTGTTGCATCACTAACACCCTCCATCTAATACAAAGAGCGTTTTGGTGGCTGAAGATGAGGGATGATATCAGGATCCATATCAAAACATGTGCAGTCTGCAACCAGAACAAACATGATAATAAGAAACCGGCAGGTCTCCTGCTCCAACCAGCAATACCAACAAGACCCTGGGAAATCATCCCCACGGATTTTATCAAGGAACTACCATCTTCCAGGGGCTACACAACTATCATGGTTACCATTGATTTGTTTACTCATATGGCTCATTTTACACCTTTATACAAACTGCCATCCTAATCTGAACTTGCCGGAATCTTCCTGGAACACATATTCCGGCTTCATGGGCTACCCTCCAAGATCATTTCTGACTGAGGACTCCAGTACATATCCCAGTTCTAGAAACAATTAAGTCATATACTGGGAATACAACGTGCCTTGTCCTCAGGTTATCACCCACAGACCAATGGAGCCACTGAACGTGTAAACCAAACTCTAGAACAGTATCTTCGTTGCTTCGCCACCAAGGTCCAGGATGATTGGTCACTCTTAATACCTGTGGCCGAATTCGCTTACAACAATTCAGATCATTCAGCTATCAAAACCAGTCCTTTCTTCTGTAGTCAAGGATTTCATCCTTCAGTTCTACCATCCATTCTTCCACACCCTACCCCAGTTCCGGCGGTTGATTCCTGGATTGAAACCCTTATTAATGTACACAAAGAAGCAAAAGAACACTTACAAAAGGCCCAAAGAGACGTTAAACATTATGCTAACTCTAAAAGAAGGCCTGGGCCTTCCTATTCAGTAGGCAATAGAGTCTGGTTATCCTCGAAGCTCCTTCCCCAACATCTGCAACCAAATAAATTGGCTCCCAGATATTACGGGCCCTTTTCTATAAAAAGAAATCGTCAATTAAGTGGCCTTTCGACTTCGACTACCAGAATCATGGAAAAGGATCAATCCTGTCTTTCATACCTCTATGTTAAAACCATATCTTCAGCCATCTCGAACAGCTCCAAAATCTACCCCAGTGATTGTCAATGACCAACTCGAATATGAGGTGTCCATAATCTGTGACTCTAGGTACCGACGTGGTCAGCTACAATATTTGGTTGAATGGAAAGGATACCCTCCCAGTGAGCGCACCTGGGAACCCATGTCAAACATGAATGCCCCCAGGCTGGTTCAAAGATACTGTCTTATCCATCTGGGCAAACCCGGAGGAGCTGGGCTTCAGAGGAGGCATACTGTCATGAACCGTTGTCTGCGTCCCTTCTGGACTTCGTGGTCCCTGACCCATAGGGGATTGAATACAATAATCCTTCCAACATGGCCACTTGATATGGAACGCTACTTGCCAGTCTCTGTGCTCCACGCTCTATGTTCTACAAAACAGACACGCCCCCGCGACTCTGCACGTCTCAACGCTACCTCTTGCTGTAAGTGGACGTGTGTTGCCGGAGTTCGCTCGGAACTTTCTTCTGATTCTTGGTTCCCGGTTCCTTGAATTCCCCTTCCCTCCGCCCTTTCCTCTGCTTTACCTCCAATCTTCCAGGATTTTCACCCGCGCTCTAGTCACGGCGTTCCGTGCCTCTGAGTGCGAGCATCATTTCTTCCTGGTCCCCATCCTGGTCATCTGAACGTATCCTGGAGTTGGATTGTGAACATCACGCTGGAATCCGAGGACCAGCACACAGGTTTATACAAATCCCGGACCGTGAGAAAGAAGACGCCACAGAAGGTTGCAAGCAAACAACAAAAACAGGTGAGAAGGGGAGAGATTTGTGACAGATCCTCCATTCTCATTCTAGTTTTTGGGTTGGGGTTTCATGGTGCTCAGTAGTGGAGTGCACCATGTTGCCCTTGTTTTTTTACGTGAGGGGTGAACGTTTTTTCTTTGCCGGTGTTGTCTAGGGTTGTTACGATCCAGGTGTGGAGTAAAGCTACTTTTTTGTCCAAGTCAGCTTCTTCCATAATTGTTGCTTGTCGTTTGCTGAGTTCCAGGAGTTCAGATAGGTTGGAATTTTTTATGGGGATCGGTGGTTTGTCTCGTTGCTTGTTTATTGGAACGGGCATTGTGATTATGAATGGAATGATGAGATGGTCGCTGCAGAGAATTTGAATTGGGGGTGCCGTGGTAATGAGTTCTTTATTGGCGAAGATTGCATCAAGTGTGTGCCCTGCCGAGTGCTTTGCTCCTTTGACTAGTTGTAGATTAATTTCTGCTAGTTGAGCGGTTAAAGATTTTTGTGTGGTTGTGGTTTCTTCATTGAACCAGATGTTGAAATCGCGGAGGATGATCAGATGATTGTGCTTGATGGCTAGGATGGTGATTGCTTCTGTGAAGGCGTCTATGAAGGTTGCATCATAGATTGGTGGTCTGTATATCAATATGAATTTCAGGTTTGTTTTGGGGTTTACTGATAGGCATAGTATTAAGGATTCGCATTTGTCGATGTTTAGTGGGTCTTCCAGTTTGATAGCCAGGTGTTCCTTGTGGATAAATGCCAGTTCCCCCCCACACCCCAACCCTCTTTTGGTTTTCCTGTTTGCTTGGATGCATTTGATGTTTTCAGGCAGGCAGTTGTTGAGGGTGATGTTGTAGTTGTCGTCTAGCCATGTTTCAGTTACAAACAGGATGTCAATACCTCTGTCAGATAGGAGGTCATATATTTCGGTTGAATGTTTGGACATTGACCTTGCGTTTATTAAATTACAGTGGATTTTCTTGTTGTGGTTTTGTTTATTGGTTGTTCCTTGTTCTGGTTTGTAGTTATTCCGTCGTGGTGTTTCTGTATTGATGCTGATTGGATGAAGAACAGCGACGGCTGCTTCATTGAAGTGGTCCACTAGGTTGATCGCATGGCTGTTCAATTTTGGTGCTTCTCCAGTAATGACGATTAGTTGAAGATCAGCGATGGCTTCTTCTTCATTGAATTGGTCTGTTAGGTTAATGGTGGAGTTGTTGGTTACCAGGGCTTCGTCGTCTTGTCCAGTATGTTGTGTGTATCGATGGTGCCCCTCCGTTCTTGTGATGAATGGGGTAAAGGGGTTGGAATCATCCCATTCTCTTTTTAGGTGCTCCCTTATTTTTTCTGGGTGTTTCGGGGGATTCTTTGTATGTGTGGAGATTTCAGTGTTGTTGAGGTATCAGCGCTCCGTGGTGTCTGCGAGGTAGGGTGTAAAATACAAGGATTTTTCTCTTACATAGTTTGTTCTGGTGGTAACCGTGTTGGGCGGGGTGTTTCCTGAGTTTGAGACTGCTTCTGCTGGGTGCTGCTGGTTGTGTGTGTCCATGGCCATTGTTACACGATCTTGCGCTCTTTCTTTGTGTCCCTTTCTGGCTTGGGCATTTTGGTACACAATGTAGAGGTTGCAGGGTAGGTGGTCCTTTGATGTATTCTTCATGCACAGTATTGATTTTTCTTTAGTCTTGATGAGCTTGGATGCTCTCAGGTTCAGTCTGTACTTTCTGTCGGTGTGTTGGGTGTGTGTCCTATGGGTGCACTGTCAAGGGTTTTTGGGGAGGTGGGCGTTCGGCTGTCAGGTGCGTTGGGACTCAGTAGAGGAGAGTAGTGATAGATCTCAGGTTGTTCGCATTAAGTTTGGACTTGGTTTCACCGGTGTGGGTGATCAATAATGGTAGGCAGTGTTTAACGCTACAGTTGGGGCCCGGGTGGGCAGGAGGCCCTGTTTCGGAATGGTCTTGGGCGGTACTTCGAGTGGTTGGTTTCATGGCCCCTTGGTAGTTAGAGGGGTCTGGGTTTTAGGGAGTAATAATTCAGCGCCCAGATCTGGGGTGACTGAACAGCGGGATAGGCCTGGCATCAGGTAGTGACTGAACATAGCTGGATATGAGGGACCTGTATAGTGGGAGGGAGGCCTACGCCTAGCGGAACAATTGAATATAATACCAGATACCGCTGGGATTGAGAGTCAGTTGAGCAATTGAGTACTGTACCAAATGTTGTAAGACCTGAGAGTCAATTGAACAATTGGGTAAAGACTAAATGCAACTAGGTTTGGGAGACAATTGAGTAATTAAGTACAATCTTAAGATCCAGCTGGATTTGGGGTCCTGCACAGTGGGGGAGAGGCCCACGCCCAACCGAACAACGGAGTACAGTACAAAACACAGCTAGAGTCAATTTAGCAATTGAGTACAATACCAAACACAGCTATACTTGAGGGTCAATTGCATAATTGAGTACAGTACTAAGCGCAATTAGACCTGAGAGCCGATTGTATAGTTGAGTAAAGTGACTTAACGTGGATGGATTTGAGAAACAGTTGAGCGACTCAGTACAGTCCCAGCACGGCTAGATTTCAGAGAGCAGTGTAGTTGGAGAGAGCCCCATGCTCAACAGAACAATTGAGTACAATCCCAAACACGGCAAGATTTGAGAGTCAATTGAACAGTGGGGTTCAATACTAAACACAGCAAGATTTGAGAGTCAATCAAATACTTAACTACAATCCCATACATAGCTAGATTTGAGAGTCCCGTTTGCTGGGAGAAAAAGGCCTGCGCCTAACAGAGCAGTTGAATACAATCCTAAACTCATCTAGATTTGTGAGTCCTGTATAGTGGGAGAAAGGCCTATGCCTAACAGAGCAGTCGAATACAATACTAAACACAGCAAGAATTGAGAGTCGTGTATAGTGGGAGAAAGGCCTACGCCTAACAGAGCAGTTGAATACAATACTAATCACAGCTAGAATTGAGAGTCCTGTATAGTGGGAGAAGGCATACGCCTAACAGAGCACTCGAATACAACACTAAGCATAGCTAGAATTGAGTCCTGTATAGTGGGATGAAAAGGCCTTTGCCTAATAGAGCAGTCACTAAGCACAGATAGAATTGAGAGTCCTGTATAGTGCGAGAAAAAGGCCTACGCCCAACAGAGCAGTCGAATACAATACTAAGCACAGCTAGAATTGAGAGTCCTCTATAGTGGGAGAAGGCCTACACCTAACAGAACAGTCGAATACAATACTAAACACAGCTACAATTGAGAGTTCTGTATAGTGGGAGAAGGCCTACGCCTAACAGAGCAGTCCAATACAATACTAAGCATAGCTAGAATTGAGAGTCCTGTATAGTGGGAGAAAGGCCTACGCCTAACAGAGCAGTCAAATACAATACTAAACACAGCTAGATATGAGAGTTCTGTATAGTGCGAGAAAGCCCTACGCCTAACAGGAAAATGTAGTGCAATACTAAACAGCTAGAGTCAATTTAACAATTGAGTACAATCCTAAACACAGGTAGACTGGAGAGTCAGTTGAACAGTAGGGTTCAATACTAAACGCAGCAAGATTTGAGAGTCCTGTGTAGTGGGAGAGAGGCCTACGCCTGGCAATGCAAAATGGGTACAAGACTAAACACAGCTAGAATTGATAGTGTGTGAGGGAGGGAGGCAGTGGAAAATAATCACATTGTTTTAGATAGCTTTGCTAAACGGCTAAGCTTCTAGGGTAGAGTAATTGCTCTACTCCCCACCTGGGCCACTCCTACCTTACTTAGTCCTAGTAGTTGATGGTTGACAGCTGGCCACAGGCTTCCCCTTCTGACACCTGCAGACACGATCTGGAGCCACCTCAGTCAGAGCCGTCTTTTGCCTCGGGTCCTTAGCCACAGGGGCTGCACGGGCAGAGGGTTGCCCTGAAGTGGACAGTGATGGCCCTGGCGGAGAGCCAATCAGCGGCGGTGGGCAGGCGGGGAGGTGAGAATCAGGAAGGCAATGCAATGGGGCAAAGCTGGGGCCTGGGGGCTGAAACCCTTTCTATTTCAAACTAAATGCGGGGAAAATGGGCTCACAGGCGCACGCAGCACTCACCTGCTCGAAGGTTGCATATGAATGAATGGAGTAGGAATGGTATACATGGGTTCTAGTGAGTGTGTGAATGACAGTGTAGTGTGAAGGTTCTGGGTGGCCGTGTGAATGGCAGATAAGGGGTGTGTGTGTGTGTACCTGCATATGTGTATGGGGCCAGGTGAGGGGCATTGGAGCAAGACATTTTTTGACAGGAGCATGGCATGTTTTACTGGCGTTTTTTGTGCAAAGCAAAGGCAACTTGAGTGTTATTATATGAAGGAGGGGTTGGAGCAGGAGAGAGTATAACAATGGGGCTGGCTTGAAATGTTGTGCTCTTATTAAGAGCAAAGCCAACATGTTGAGTGTATTTACATGGGGGAGGGTGTGTTTCTTACTGTGGCATGGCATTTTATTTACTTGTGTTAAGGTCAACGACAAATGGCAACATAAATGTCCTTACACGGGGGAGGCACGACATTTCTACTGGCTTTAGGGAATAAATACAACATGAGTGTTCTTATATGGGGGGAATTTGTATAATGATATCATATTTATATGGCACTTTTGCCAAAGTGTTGTACAAAGAATATACGTACATGCAATTATCCCTGAACCAAAGTTGGTACTCATTTATCAACCTCTCCTGGATAAAAGGCTGAGCTGGTTCTGCCAGGATTTTAACCTATGACCTGGAGATCACACTCAGATCTCAGCAGCGAGCTCTCAACCTGCTGAGCTATTTCACTGGCTAACCATTAAGAACATTTTTTCTTACTATGGCATGCATTTTTTTTTTACTGGCATAAAGCAACTGTCATATATTGGCAGAGCCAGCATGAACATGTTTTGTAATGGAATCATTATAGCCATTAAGGGGAAAACAAACATGAGTATGTTCTTATGTGGGAATACTGGCATATATAGGTGCACCAGAATGGACATTTGTGGGCAACATCAATATGAAAATATGTTTTTACACTGGCAGAGTACTTGCATATAGCTGGCAAAGGCATTGTAAAAATGCCTTGGAAAATGCTCATGTGCTTTGTTCATGACTTGGTATCTAATGGACTTTTTAAATATCTTACCCTACAAAACCGATTGAAAACTGTGTGGGTTGTTACCTAATTTATCACAGAAACTGCACTGTAAAATGCACCATTTAAACCCATTATTTCTAAAATATTCTCAGGGGGAGAACCCCCCCGGAAATATTTGATTGGTTCGCACTCCCTCACTATTCTCTGTCACTCCTGCACATTTGATCGGGGGGGGGGGGGGGGGGCGAGGGGGGGGGGGCTAGCAGAGTATGAGTGAGCCCTACTACATTAGTTGCACGCTCCACTTGTTACACAATCCTGGCTATGCCTCTGAAGATTTGGGGGTGAAAGATGAATTTGTTAGACCAAAGAAAGGCGTATAATATTTACTCTGCCATCTTTAGCTTTCAAAACTGCCATCTGGCCCCCCAAAATGTTGAGGCTTGCTCCACCCCTGACAAGGGATGTGTTCAATTAATGAGAATGCACTTGGAGTTCTAAAGAAGCTGCTAGCCAAATGCATAGATGCCCTTTCCAGTACATGATACACAGGCAAAGGACTTCATCTGGTACCTCTATCTTTTGTGGGCCTTTAATCCATGTTATTAGAGGACCCTGCACACCTCAACATGAGTGGCTGCAGTAAACTAGCCACTTTCAGCAGAGTTAACTCAGATTTTACATGTAAAGCATTCATCGTTATATGCACTAATAAAGTAGGCATCTGAGAAGAAGTAGCAAGCTGTGAAGGTGCACAGAAGCTCAAGGCTTCTAAGCGCTGTACTCAAACATCCACCTTATCTAAACTCACCTGTACACTGAGTTGAGTCTCTGCCTCCCTTCTCTTTCGATGTGGTTTTAGTCAGGTGCACGATTGCTAAATCCACCCAGTCTTTCTGTCTAGTGGAAAAAAACTTATCTTGGAGACAGTGTTTATTTATTTTTGTGTGTGTGTGTGCATAAACAGCTATTATAAAAAGCATTGGAAATGGCGCAAAGGTTTGGGCTTTTGTGTAGTCATGGTTATGGCACTTGCCAGCTGCTGCCATAGTGGTATTAACTGGCCATTGATGGTGGCAGGTGTTAAATGGAGACAGTGCCTGGGCATCTAATAACATTGCCTGGCAAATACTTAACGCTTGTACACAAGCCACAATTGTTGGCTTTGCCAATGATTGTTTTTCTTTGGGGACCGCCAGCATCTACAGCCGTTTAGAAAATGCTCTTCTTTACTGTTGGTGACTTGGCATCTATCTATCAGGGTGTTTAATGTGTTGCCCTGTCCAATGGAGTGTACCTTCTACATCGTTACCCAATACTTTTGAATTTGTTATTGTGAAATGCACGATTTCAACCCAATATTTTGAACACATTGTTAAGAGGAAGCCCCAGCCAAAACGCCACTGGATACGGTTAATTGCACTGGCTCTGTTAAATTCAGGGAAAACAAGTATACACTCGCTTTACAAATTCACCAGCTACAGCCCGCTCTAGACTGTAGTGGTATTATTGCAGAGTGGGGCATAGAAGCCCATGAAGATGGCTAGTTAGGTCTCGCTACTACCTTTGACCACAAATTGAATTACCCCATGTCCCCCCTAAAAAGAAACAGTTTCCATAGTTCACCGCCCCTCCCCCCGTTCATGCTGGATACTCCCTTGTTCACATGACATTCTGCAAGAAATTCATTTTTTAAGTGCCCCCGCTGGGACAAGGCTCCTCCCTTCTGCAGCCAACAACTGTTTTTCGACTGACATATTTTGTACTGTTTCGTAGAACGTCGAAACACATATTGTCTTGTTCTTCTAGGACCTCGTCTTTTTAAAAAAAACATTATTCGCAATGTTTCTCCACATTCCCGATTTCTCCATACAAATTATTAACTCATTAGGTACCAAATGGAAACAACAGAGTCTTCCATCAATGGACTGAGAAATAACCTAGCAGCTACAATTTTTTGGAGGTCGTCACTGAGGGTCCCGATGCTTATAGCACCTATTGACGTCGGCACGCAATGCGGCAGCACCTCGGCTAGCGCTTTCAGTTTCTCCGCCTCCTTGCGTAGTGACGTATTTGACAGGGAGATACTGGTTTGGCGCATGCGTAGACACGTCACAGTCCCGTGACAGGAGCCAGGCAGGACAGCTGAGATGGCTATGAAAGTGATCAGAGGGATGGTGAACGGTGCAATGGGAGAAGCAGTAGGACAAGTCAGCGGGGCAAAGGACCAGGTGGCGGCCTTGACTCGAGACTACCTGAGCCAACCTAGGCTAAGTGAGTGACGGGTGGATGGGCTGTGCAAATCAGAGGGAGATCCAGTGGGTGCCGGAGGTAGGCTCGGTCATTCTGGATATGTTCCGAGGCCCGCGGTTAACTGATCTTTTGCTCGGTTCGCGACTACTTGAACGGAGGGTGCGGGTGCTTACTATCCGAACGAGCCCAAAATTATGATTGGTTGGTAGGGCTACTACCTAATCGAACGCAAATCGTTTGTCGGAAAGGGCGGTGGTGGTGCCACTTTTAGAGCCATAAGATTAATTCAGTGTCTTACGGTGGGTCGTTGGAAGTGCTTTCCAGAGACAGCTGAGAATTCCTCAATTGCGACAGTACAGCAAGTGGTAGGGTATGTAATCTGGGCAGCGAACGGTACCCGTTGGCACAAGGGGAGAGCCAGGTGGCTTGTCATAAAGGGCTTATGAGTGCTCGGAAAAGAATACCAGAGCCAGCCATCGCAGACTAATGGGCTATACGGATGGGCGTCGGTTGGGGGCTACTAACACGACCACAAACATCTGGCTGTCTCGGGAATGGGGATGTGGGATAGGGTATCTTCCACTGCTTCTGGTTGGTGACGGTGTGATGGCCATTCACATGAGGAAAAGCGGTGAGTAGGGTCCTGGGCTTTTGGGCCGGTGTATCGGAGGTGGTATTGACAGGCTGTGACTGCATACTACCCAATGGACACACCCTGAGTCTCTTAATTACGATGCTGATTTTACGATCCTTTGTAGATAAAAAACAATTCATATGTTTATGCTCAAGCCATTCCATTTTCGCATAAAGTTTTTATTTTTAGAATGCATTGTATACTGGCGATGAAGAAAAAGGGTGCAGGTAAATTATTGAAACCAGAGTTTCAGCTGGCCAGCATTGGGCGCTCACTACCATATACTGGGCAGACTGATGGGGCTGGGATCCATTCAGTCAGTGCCGGGCTGCTCCGGCAATTTGCTCTCACCAAGACCTGCCGGCCTTTGAGATGGACCCCCCCCCCCTTTGGAATTCACTTGTATTCTCTACTCTATCAACCCTGACATGTAACTGAAATTCCTTATGAATCCTTAAAGTACTCGGAAAAACACTTCAGTTACCGTTTTCTCCAATAACTTGAGGGGGGGCTGGTTAATTTACATTTATGGGGCGGGGGCTTCTTTTTGATGACACAATCCTACTCATGGAGGGCAGTCTGAAAAAGTACACTGTACTCGTTTTGGAGGTACAGTGTACCAACTTTGTCTAACTGGGTGTATAAAGGGTTGGCTCTCGTTCCAAGGCCCGGGTAGAATGCCTTTTGTAAGAGTCACAGCTGGCTCATACTTTACATTGTCTTTTCTGCCAATGCATTGCACGCTTAGAAAATGGCGAACTGTCGGAATATTATTATAGTTTGTGATCTGTAGACCTCAAGGCTTAAGATGTTTTGTTCCATAGCACCCAGAAGCCTTCGCTAGCATAGGCAACTTTGAGGAAACGTGGAAGGTGTAGTGCAAATCACCTGACTAGTCATAGGTTGCTGACCAGACCTGCTTCTTGTATCCCTCTCTAAGGGCACAGAAGACCAGTCCAGTACTATACATTTGCTCGTGTCACGCTTCCCCCCCCCCCCCGGCGTCACAACTAACTGAAAACTTAGCATGTGGAACTTTGTCTTTCTTCACAAGTAGTATAATGAATCTATGACATTAATTTAATTTACAGTATAACGACTTTGGGTGCTGACCTATTAAGCGAAGCAGAGGTTTTGCTCAGGGTCAGTCCTTAAACAAGGGCGAGCTCTTTACAGAGCCTCAACCCAATTCTTCAAACCAACACCCTCCATTTTTGGGCCAAGTGCATCCGTGTCTGTGCCACTCTTCATAATATATAAAGGAACTGTGCATTCTGCTCAAAATGTGAACTGTGCATTATTGTAGAAAAGACATTTCAAATAAAGCTCATTATAAAATAATGGCTATCGGGGTGATTCTCCCTGGTAGCCTCCCACCCCTTCTTGCAAGATAGTTCCTCATTAGGTACTTTTTGTGTAATTTATAAACGTCTGTCATTGTGAAATCATTGTTTCCGATGCAGAGGGGAAGTGATTCTCTGCTTTTTTTTTTTTACTAAAAATATTTGCAGCAATTTCAAATGTCGAGTTTAGATTATCGCTTTTAAACGATTACGTTCAAAATGGCTCTTCACTTCTAAAACGGTTGCAGTTGCAGTGGCATTGCGCCACATTGTTACTGAGTATCATTCACCAGTATTTGCTAAACTATGAAACATTTTACATTTTTGATTTGATCACAGAAGATTTTTTTTTTGCAAAAGGAGCTGTGTGTTGAAACTCAAAATAAACCTGAAAAAATGTGAGGATCATTTTAGTATTTTTTTTTTTTAATATGATTCTGATAAAGTGCAGTAGCTTTAAAGGTGTAATTAAGGAAAGAGGAACAGGACCTTGTCTGAAACCGTTCTTCCGTTGTCCGATGACTAATGATCCAGTTTCATTCTCAGGGTCATGTGGTGGTGTGGCATACAAGAGGCATTGTTACTCATGGCACACATGATCCCCAAACTACCGATTTAGATTTTCCATGGGGAAGAACAGTTAAAAAGAAGTGCTTGTGCTGTCCAGTGAGATGGCTTTATCGGAGCTTCTGCCACGACTGAAATTAGCGAAACGACCTTCATGGTGACCTGGGTTCTTAGCTCTTGCTCCCTCCTTCAGCAATCTGTTTCGCCTTGAATCGTTTGAATCCACAGGCAGTACAAGAAATTCAAATGCATCGTTGCAGATGGAATCCTTCAACCCACCCCCTCCAAGAGTGCATCTGTGAATAAACATCTATGCACACGTGCTGATACGTTACACTCCTGCGTAGCAATAAGGGGCAGTCGTCATCCCTAATCAAGAACTAGGGCATGAGCTATCTTTATGAGGCTTGGTATAAATTACATATTTAGGGCCTGTTTTTAGCATAAACGTAGAGACTGATTTGCTCACTATACTTGCATCCAATGACGGGGAAGGAAATTTAGATATAATCAGCAGGAGTTGAAAGAAGCTCCTGAGTAGTGGGCATTACACCTTGGGAGTTTCCCCTGGGCACCAACCAGCGCGTGTTTAGCGTGCAGCATATCCAACTTTCACATGTCCATTATATATGACACATTATGCTTTGCATGCCTTCAATGGGTGTCCTAATGCTCCTTTTTATACGTGTTAAAAAATACACCGGTAATGCCACATGGTATGTTTTGTAATGCACCATTGGGGATGGGGAGTCAAAAGTAACTCCTGGTAGGCATTAAGCTCACCAGTCTCTTCTAATTTACAAACAGGAGCTGCAAAGACCACAGCAGTTTTGAACGATGTCAGCCTTTCTCCCACTCTTTAGAATGCTTTGCACTCTCAAGTTTGAGCTCCCCGCCCCCCATTTGCCACGTTAAGTGAATTATCCTTGGTCCTGACACGACCAGGTGGTTTCAGATACAGACGTGCCTCTCAACTTGTTGAATCTCCATGTTCTCGTATTTTTGGCAAGAGTCCATTGGAGTCAAGAGAGGACATTTTTTCTGTTTTAGTTTGAGGAGGGTTTTGCTGGCCCGGTGACTCCCATGAAAGTTTAGGATGGTATGGGGCTTCTTTGGTGGGTAAACATGAGTGCAAGGCGAATGAAGACGAGTGGCAGTTATACAAGAGCATCCACTACATAGTAAACCTTCAAATTAAAAGGCACATTGCACCTCCATAGGCACTTGTCTCCTCCAACCTCTGGAAGGGTCAGTGTTTGCATTCCAGTGATTTACTCCTCACTTGTAATGTAGAGCCTTTAAACAGTTCGCGATGGCCTTCTTGGATAATATTAACCCTGTTCGTCCCAGTTCATTTCACACTGCACAGTGCTGACATCTGAAACATTTCGAGGACCCCCACTCTGGTGTGTGCACACTGGCTTGCCACGGTCTGATTGTCGCGGGCACTAGAACACACAGGGAAGGCACAAACTTGAAGCTTGGTCGACGGGTGCTTAGCAATGTATCAAAATGGGCCCAGTAGAGAGCGCCCACTAAGAATCCAACTCCACAACTGCAACCTTTTCTTCCTCGTTCGTTAAATCACACCAGCTTTTATTGCAGTTGGTTTTAGCCTTTGCCTTTTATCCCGGTTCTACTGTAGCCTGTGTCTCACGTGAGGCATTTGTTCGCTTTAGTGGTTCAGGCACGACCCTTTTGTGCATTGTTATCGCGCTGTTGGCTCTATATGGGAAGCTGGGCCAAAGTAGAAACTTTTTTGTGTACTGTGGCAAGCACTTTTACACGTTGGGAATCATTTACTGAAAGGATAACTAGTGCGTCACTTGGCTGTTCTCATTAATGCTAACCGTTTATTACCCTGAGGCTTGCCGTATTCAGGGCGGAGGTACTTCACCACCAGAATGTGTTCGCCCTGTTTCAGATGGCACCTGCTTTCCATTCAATGGTTCGTGTGTTGCACTCGTGCTAATATTTCAGACCTGTTCCTTTTGTGTGTTTATTTATTTTTTGGTCATATAATCTGCCTACGGCTACTACGGACTTTTTCTTGTTCATTAAGCTACTGAAAACCCGGCCCTTCGTGCAAGCCTTTACATTTGCCCATTTACGTATCTGTTGTGTACACAGGGAAGGAATTTCGCCGGAACAAGACGTAGCTGCGCTCCGACAAACATCGTTTTGCTGGAGTGCCGTTCCATGTACACCCGAGGCCCAACTTGCCCACCCCCCAAAAATAGTTGGGGGGATGGTGGGGGGCAAGTTGGGCCTCGGCACAACTTGCCCCACCGTTGGCAGTCTCAGCACAGGGGTTCCGCAAGTCTCCTTAACGCAGTGCTTTTGCAGTCTATGCGAATCCCGACGCCATTGCAATATGCAACATTTACAAACTGCCTCTGAAAGTCGCCCTTTGCTCACCAGGACAGCCCAAACTCAAACAAGGAAACGGTCCAGAGCTGGATGTGTCTCACGCTTTGCCCACATTTGACTGTCGCAGTAACTATTCTGACGGATGAAATGAGCACCATACCAAGTGTGCATTGCATACTCAGAAGGAATGCACCCTTGAATTACTATCGCAGACATGTTTGGTAAATTGGTGGCCATTCTTACGTTCCCAAAATTCACATGTTTTTATGCAAAACAGCCTGCATTCAGGTCACCCACATTATTCAACACCTAGTTCAGTCCCTCCCAAACTACTGACTAATCCCCCTCCTCCTCCGCATATCCCTTTTCCTGCGTGCGAAAGGTTGGGGGAGGGGTGTCTGAGTTCCCCCTAGAACATTGAGTTCATTTCCAGCACTGCACACTGTTAGTCCTTCTTCACAATGATCCCTGGAAATCTGAAGGAATTTTCACATGGGGGTTCAATCGCCCCTTCACTGTGGCAATCTGCTAATCTGGCTATTCTGATGCTAGGCAACAATCAACAGCTGAAAAGTATTTGCCCTATGGCTACTGGAAAGTACTTGGGGCTTGAAATCATAACGTTTGAGCATAATCCGAAAGTGTCACGTTTTATTATGACTCTAAACATCCGTCTGTTGACATAATTGAAAGAAAGTGCCTTCCCTGGCCTGATGCCGCGGTGTGTACTGTAAACTGGCAGGGACGTGAACAGGTTCCCAACAGGCATTGCTTCCTTTTGACTTCTGAGCGTTATCATTGTTTTCTTCCCATGTGAAACCTTTCTGCCATCAGCTAGAGAAGTTTAACATTCGCACGTTTGTTTTTCTTTTTTTTTTTTTTAAACTCTTTTTTTTTTATTAGTGGTCACAGAAAGGCACAAAGCACCATTGCACAGTTCATCCCATAGATTCAACAGGAGAACATTGATCAAAACATTATTACAAGCCAATATTATGGTGACAAGTCATCATCAGTAATCATATTGCACAGGTAGACTCTAAACGGGCCCCAAATGTCTTTAGGTCCGCATGTCGCAGGTTTGGTCAAAACAAACTGTTCCTCTGATTCATTGACATGTGTCAATTCTTGTAGGAATTGGTACATGTTGGGTGGTTTAGCGATTTTCCATTTCTGTAAAATTAAATTTTTTGGCAACAGCGCAAGAAAGGTTGAACAGTCTTCTAATTTTTTCCAAATGCTTGCCTATGTCGCCAAACAGGTCTTTCTGGGGGGTCAAATCGGGGGGAACATGAGTAATTTCTTCCAACAATTCTGCCATGCCCTCCAGAAACCCTCCACCACCGGACAATCCTAGTACATATGAAAAGAACCGGCCTGAGGAGCATTGCATTTAGGACAGGAATCTCAGGTATTTGGTGTGGTGCGAATTTTACTATCCTGGCCGGTGTGTAGTGTAACCTATTTTGAATTGGATCAACCTCAGACCGGAGTTAAGCGAGACCTTCTTAGTTAGTGAACAGTATCTAGCCCATCTCTCTTTTTCGATGGGAACCTGTAAGTCTGCCTCCCATTGCTCCTTAATCTGATTCAATGTGGGGGTGTGGGCTTGAACTGCAGCATATAGCCTAGAAAGCATCTGAAAGCAAAACTTTGAGAAATAATTATGTCAGCGAAATTCTTTTTAGCATGAATGTTACAGGAGTAGCCGACCTGTCACCCTCATGTGTTAACCTACAACTCTTATGAGCCCCAGCCAGCATAGTCTAGTGTGGTTTCATTTGAGTTCTTGGCCATAATATTTGGCGTGTGACTATCTGCCCCTGATCTAGAAGTAGAGCCATCTGTTGTGTGAATTTTCTGCTGTATTTCCCATTGTACAGAAACTGTGCTGGTGTTCTCGTCTCCCTCCCCATTCACCCATTCTCCTAAAATAGCGCATATTACCACCTCCTCTGCCATCCCTTTAATTCTTCTAAATTAATCCTGATCGGCAGACCAGACTTCTAGAAGTATGTACTCAAACTTTACGCTTACCTTGTATAATGTGCAAACGCCTGATTTGGACAGTATTTTGGTATGTGTAGTGATCCACCTCAAATCTTTCGCTTTTGCATTTCTTTTTTGTGGACGTAAAGTCAATTTGGCATTAACCTAACAACATGTTTCAAAGCTCATAAAATGATTACCTCTGCGCCCCTCTTCCTTGTTGCAGTACTTAATTGCGAGGCCACCATTTCTCCATCCAGGAACCCTATCTCTTTTTCTATACTTTTCCCCCATCTAATGAGTATATGCAATGTCTAATTTCCTGACAGGCTTCAGTTAAACCTGTTCCTGCCTCAGGGAACGGACCAGAACCATTGTAATCTTCTTCTTCTTCCAGTCTCCACCCTCCCCCTCACTGCCTGGAGGCCTAAAGAAGAGTTTCTCATGGTCAGGACCACACGCCTGGGGGCGTCGGAGGGAGTTGAGGGGGTTTCAGTGGTTGTAACCATTGTGGAATGAGTTCCTGGTGCTCATGTCTAGCGAAGGGACGCCGATTGTACGAATGATCTCAGTGCTGCACTGCTGCTAAGCTCCCAGAATGGTCTTTGCCAGATGGCGTGGTCCACATAGATGGGAGCAGAGCCCTATTGACCGACTTTGTAACTTTGGGTGGTAGGATTTACCAGGGGCAATGCCAAGGAGACGGAGGTGGAAATACTACTTCAACTTTTAAGAGGGGATAAGAGGAGGTATGTATGATTACTTCCTCTTCTTCTGAATCCTCCTCGGACACATCTTCATATTCCCTGCCCTCACTAGATGACACACAGAATGAGAAATCATTTGGAAAAAGAAGCATTTGTGACTCTGTTAATGCAAGTATCATACTATTTGGGTTTCACATATTCAGACCCCCCTCCCGCCTGCGGAGAAAGTCATCAGAGGACCTCCCCTGCAATTTAAACCTACTTTAAAACCAAGCCTTCTCTTCCGAACCGAAGTAAAGGAGCACATCTTTTCAGAATGGAGAGAGTCTGAGAAAACGCCTAGGTTTTGGGTTAAATTATACCCCTTAAAGGGAGAAGAAAATCTGCCTCAAAGAGTTCAGATGGCCAATATCTTCCCAAGATTGGTAAGAAGGTCATGCAGTGCCCCAGAGGAAGGCATGCAGGACTCCACAAACAAAAATGTGGATGGGACATTGAAGAAGGCATATAGGGAGCTCATCTAGCACCCACAGCTGCCCCATGTTCTTCATACACCGCTGTGACGACATGCTGGCCAGAAAACTTTCTAAAGCCCTTTCGCGAGGAAGCTAATCCTCTGCCCGTTTTACAAGCAGTCTGCTCCCAGGTGAAATTTACTTCTGTCCTGACCTATGACTGGGTCAATGCTTCTGCAGTGGCCATGGTGTCAACTGAGCAAGACATTGCCACCCACACATATACGGGATACTGCCTTGTGCCAGAAATCCACAGGTATGAAGATTCCATTTGAAGGGCAAATATTATTTGGGGATGCCCTGGAGGATAAAGTCCATAAGGTCTTCTAGGATGACGGGCATGCAGGAAAAAGAATGATTCTAAACCCAGGTCGTCTTTTCAACAAAATAAAATGGCAAGCCACAGACCTGAAACTCGAGTTCCCGCAAACTCCCAGGAAGCAACAAACAGATGCGTACAACAAATGAAACCTCCTTCCTCCCCTTCAAAACTCAGCCGGCCAGTTGGAGGTCTCCTCAAAGTTTTTGGGAAGAATGGTACAGTCTGAGGTGATTTCTCAGCCAACAGGCATAGAAGGGAGCTCTGTCATGAATCCCTCAGAGTCCATTCATACTCCTTTGCCTAAAGTACATGCCAAAAGAAAGCTATGTTCCATGCCGTTCGAGCAAAAGATATCCAAAAGAAGGCCATCAGGAGGGTGCCCAAGAGAAGGGAGGAGAGGTGTGGTTACACTTTGTTTTTTCTCCCCCTTTTTGTTCTTCTAGTCCCCAGAAATCCGTGGCAGGACTGGAGGGGAATACATGTTGATCATGGACCTGAAGAGTGTCAATCGCTTGGTGATCTCTAAGCATTTCATAATGGAATGTCTTCAGCGGTTGATTCTCTGGGTACCCTGACTCAAGATACTCTTCCTGGCATCTCGAGACTTAAAAGATGCGTACTTCCATATTCCAATTCCGAAGAAACGCCAGCAGTTTTTCAGTTTCGATGTAAGCCGGAATCCCTTTCATAACGTAGCCCCCCCCCCCCTTTGGACTGAAGTCTGCGCCCAAGTGTTCACAAAGGTCCTGGGGTGGATAACAGCCTCCCTCCATCTAAAGGGGCTACAGGATACTATGCATCCCAATGCATTACCCAACCCTCTCATCACCACCGTGCCCATGCGCCTCTGTGTACCCAGCTTTCTTGTTCCCATGCTGTTGCTATATATCCGCATGCCCCCTTCTTGTCGCCATAAGTTCTGCCCCTGTCACTGTGTGTCCGTGTGTTGATGTGCTCCCTACCATCCTGTTCACGTGCCTGGTCCCCTTAAGGAAGAGCCGACATATCATATCGCATCACTACGCCTACTCTCTACTATACACGATCATTCAACTAGAACACAGCTATACGCCTGATAGATTCGGCCTAGCTGTTCACATAGGAACGCTACACCATGTACACCTCGTTGCCCAAATAAAACACAGCAATCCGATGTCATTGTGGCCTAGCTGCTCACATAAGTGTCCCCCAGGCCTAACGCAGCCAAACCCAGTCTGGATTTCCACCCACCAGGCTGCACACAACATACTGATATCCTC
This sequence comes from Ambystoma mexicanum, assembly GCF_040938575.1. NCBI lineage: Eukaryota > Metazoa > Chordata > Amphibia > Caudata > Ambystomatidae > Ambystoma > Ambystoma mexicanum. The sequence goes on from NC_090932.1 coordinate 196,453,381, forward strand.
AACACCATACCTAACGCTAGGATGCAGCTACCATCCGACAATTGCATCAGCTGCACACATAACTAGTGCACCCACGCACCCTATGACACCATCTCTACTGACCAGAACTGCGGTTCCCAAGGGCATTCAACCGACCACAGCGCTTTCAGATCATACCAATGATATATAAAGCGCTATACACATGCAAAGTAACAAAGGTCTTTCCATTCTTGCACAGCTGGTTGATAAATGCATCCTGATATTTGCTTGTGCAGCACGTGGACCAGACCTGCAGGACACCAAAGCCCATTGGATTCCTCATGAAACGGCACAATTCCCAGTTTATTTCCTCCCGGGACCTCCAGTTCATAGGAGTAATGTTCTGAGCAGCACAGGGAAGGTGATGCTCCCATAGGAAAAAGCAAAACGGGCTACAGGAAGCCCTAAGAGCCCTCCTAACCAGGCCAGAGAGGAGTTTTAAGGGAGTTCCTACATGCTCTAGGACACTTACCATTGTGTGGGTTTCTGGGCTCGCCCTCATATAAGGCAATTATTGTCACATCTACTTGAAGGAATACCAGGACTTTGAGATGTTGACATCTGCCCCTCCGTTCCCCCCCCCCCCCCTCCTCCGAGTCCTCGGGTGTAACACTGTCCTAGAGCTCGAGGTTTTACAAGCTGTTGTAGCCTGTGCGCACGCCTTGAAGAGCAGTGTGTCTATGCTACATGCATGCAGTTGGTCTTGGGCGTCCCGTTGCCAATGGCTACCTTTGTCCTCCGCTGACTCTGAAATGTTACGAATCTGAGGAGCAGCAGGGAACTGGGTTGTTGCCTGTGAAGTGTATTCACAGAAACTAGAAGGAATTAATGCACTTGTGGCATAGTAGAGAACTGCCACTGCTAAAACTCAGCCGCTCGTGTGTGAGAGCGGCTAGAGGTGCTGGTAGTCAAACGTGAAGGAAGGTGCAAGCTTCGTAACTATGCTTGTATTGGTTAATACCAGGACAGGAGGATGGCACTATTGATGTCTATGGCCTGTAGGATAGGCAGTGAGAAGAATGTTGTATGCCTCAGATGTAAAAGGAGCGGCCCATGGACAGAGCATGCAAGTTGTGTGCAAAAATGGCTTGAAATGTATGATGGTCATGAGAATCCGTACCTAAGACATGTGGTCTAAGGATTGGTGACCTTTGGTAAGGTGTTGCGTCTAGTATTTAGACACAGGTGGTGGGAGATGGCTCAAGATTAGTCCAGTGTCTCGTATGTATGTATGCATGCATTAGGTATAAGTAGAGCAAAGGTGTCTAAGGCACTGTGTGGGGGCTGTGACAGTGTGGGCCATGGGTTCACAGCTTATGGCCGAACTGAGCATGGGAATCTAATGTAGGTTGGAGCAGGTGCTGTTAATGGTACTCGGACCCATTATGCACATATAATCAGTAAGGTGCTTGTAGTATTTCTAGTAGGGAACAAAGGGTAGTGCTTCATTTAGGCCCTTGGTGGTTGATTTTAAGTTTAAAGATCCACAAGGATTCCTTGTGATTTTATGCACTTGTGGCATTGGTGGTGTTAAGAACTTTATCTACTACCCACCACAGCATATCATCCAGGCCATGTTGGTGCTCGAGGTAGTGAGAGACCAGAGGGGCAGTATGCGTCCTGCATCGGATTCAGGATCTATGCTCCCCAATTATTTTATTCACTTGCCTCAGAGTCTGGCCCACGTAGCGTAGTCCACATGGGCATTCTATTATATAGACCACATTGGAGGATTTCCAATTGGAGAATTGTTTTATGTGCCACTCCTTATCTTCCACCATAAAGGAATGAATCTTCTTTGTCAGCCTACATACAGTAAATGTGCCACATGGATGGTGACCTTTAATCTCCCTCTTGTTGCATATTTCGTTCCTTGTGGTTTTCTTATTTATTCTGGCATGAGTAAGGACATCTTTGAGGTTTTTTGCACGTTTTAGCGCTATTCTCAGTAAATGCTCTACTGGAAGGCTCAGTTGTATGAGAGGCCAGAATATTTTGATAAGTCCCTTTAATTTGGTGGTAGTTGGTCCAAAGGTGGTCACACAGGTCATCATTTGCTCTTTTTCAGTGTTATGTACTTTCGGTGTGAGATTCTCTAGGTGTATAACAAGCTCTCTTTTTGGTGTTCCTCACAAGCTTTTTGGGATATCCTCTAGTTTGGAGTCTTGTTTCTAGGTCATTGCCATGTTTTTTTATACTGTTCCAGTTCTGTGCAGTTTTTGCGCACTCGTAGGAACTGGTCATATGGTTAATTGTTCCTTAAGTTTTTGGGATGGTTACTCCTTGTTGCAATCAGTGTCTTTTTTTTTTCTTTTTTCTTTTTTTTGTACAATGAGCAGGATAATTTATTTTGTCTCGGTCCAATGGAGAGGTCTAGAACACTGATTTCCAAGTTGCTCTGGTTTAATGTAAAATTGATTTCCTCGGTTAATTCAATTAAGGAAGTGTCCAAGGTGGCACTGTCATCTTTCCAAATAAAGATAATGTCATCAATATATTGGAACAATTGAGAGATTTTGGTCCACAAAGGGATTGCTGTGTTCAGGACGTACTTCTGCTTGTACAGATGACATACAGATCACCGCCATACTAGGCGCAAAAGCTGCCCCCAAGGCGGTGCCGCAGGTTTGCAAGTGGAAAACATCAAATGTGAAGAAGTTGTTGGTTAGTGCCAGCTCCAGGAATTCCACAATGAAGTTTGTTGTGAACCTTTTCTGTGCCATGTGGTGTGTTAAGTGATGGCGTATGCATTCCACTGCTGAATCCTGGGGTCTGCTCGTATATAGACTTGTGATGTCCATTGTCACCAACAGTTTTTCCAATTGAATGAAAGGTTGTTCTAATTTTGCTATTGTATCCCTTAAGTATGTAGATGCCTGCTGGCTGAGGTGGTATAAGAAAGTGGTCCACACATTTGCATATAGGTTCTAAAATCGTCCCACAACCCGAAACTATGGGTCTCCCTGGGGAATTGGATCTATTTTTATGCATTTTCGCGAGGGCATAGAATGCCGAGGTCCTGCCCTCTGAAGTGTTTAGAAAGATTACTTCTTTCTCCGTAATCCAGTTATGTTCAAAGGCAAATCCTTGTTATCTCCTGTATTTTCACTTTAATTTCTGCTGTCGGATCTTTTTTCAATTTCATGTAGTTCAGCTCCTCGTTGAAAAGGCTCATTACCATTTCTTTGTATTGGTTAAGGTGTTGAACAACGATACCTCTGCCTTTGTCTGCTGTTTTCATAACATTTTGCTTGTTAGCTGCTAGGTTTTTCAAGGCTCTTCGCTCTTTTGAGGTTAAGTTGCGTCTCAGTTCCTGTGGTGTTTCTTGCAGTTTTCCTTTCTAATGCATTTTTCGAAGGAGCCTATGGAGGGTGGTACTTCGTTCTCCCTGGGATTAAAGTTAGATTTAACCCTAAATCCTGAGTCCTCTTCTTGGGCTGGTGGTATATTCTCCTTGAAATAAGATTTCTGTCTGTTCTAAAGAAACTAGAGTTCCTGGTCAAGCTTGTACCAGTCAGTAGGGTTGGTGGGCACGAAAGAAAGTCCTTTCACCAGTATGGATGTCTCTTCTTTGGTCGGTGTGATTCTGGAAAGATTGAAGATGGGGGGGAATCTCATTTAGTGTCTCCATTGGTTCCGTCGTTTCCTGTAAGGTTGTCTCCATTGTTGGTAGTTTTAGAGAGGCATGTGTTGTGGTGGGCCCCAGTAACCTCCTCTGGGACCCCCTGTCCCAAAATAAAACAAAAACCCAGGTGTTGTGCTGGTTGATACTGTCCCTGTTGAGGGTATCTTCCTTTAATCTGGTACTGGTCATCAGCGGAGGAGCCCGAACTTGATGTTTCGAAAATGACACCCATGTATGTCTTTCTGTTGGAACCTGTCTGGTTAGCTGCCCTCTCCTTCTCTTTATTGTCTTTGCATTCTGGTGCAAGGTATGGGTACACATGCTCTATCTTGAAGTTTTTAAAATCTTTAGCAAGTTTTTTAATGTTTTTTTCTCCACGGTAGCTGTCAAGAACTCGTCCAGGGCGTATACATTTTTTAGTTTCTAACGTGCATTCTCCAGATTTTCATTGTTTAAGAATTTAGTTTCCTCAGTTTGAAGTTCTTCTTTGATGTTTCCGTGTATTCGTTGAGCAGTAGTAATAGTTCAAACCATCAAGTCTCTGCTACATTTCGTAGATATTTTGCTGAATCCGATCATATATTATTTATCTTCCAGAAAGCGTGCAGGTTCATTATGGACCATCATGCCAAGGGGTACCAAGTTGACCCTCGGGTACTCCCGCAAGGAGTGTCCATGGACCTCAGTTCTGAAACATTTATTTTTTAATTTAAGTAGGTCCTCTCCAGAGGCAGTGGAGGTTATATGCTGTTGTGCGCCATCCATATTGAAGAGGGTGGGTCCCTGGGTGATATCATTAATTTCTTCTTCGGAAAAGCTTAATGTTTGTTCCATGTTGATGCTGAATGAGCCTATTTTGTCGATCGCAGTAGGCTGTGAACTGGCTGTGTGTGCTACGGTGGGAGAATATGTACCATTCTTGATGCAAGCTTGCTTGCTAGGTTACACAATTTTTGTGGTCCCTATTATGCTCCTTTCTCTGGACCTCTGTTTCTCAGTTTACGGTTTTGAACCTTTATTTGTCTTTCTTGTTTTAACACAAGGCCACACAGTTGCACTTCAGAAGAGCCCCTCACTAATTGAGTTCCTTTACATCTGCACCCCCACCCACCTATTGGGAGACCCTGTCTTGGGCCACGAAGAAGGCTATTCTACCAACCAGCTGAAACGTCAGTGGACGCCACACTCGGGAGTGTTAGAGCAGTCACCTTTTAAGAACAATTGTTGTTGATTCACCTCTAGACGTAGATCGATGGTTAGGTCACCCATCCGCCTGGCATATCTGACCATATATAGAGGTCCAGAGAAAGGAGCATAACACCCAGCACTTTTAGGAACAAACAAAGCTCTTACTTTTTAAGTTCTGTATATAATGTTTTGTATGATTTTGTTAAACACACAGCTGTTATTTAGGTTTGTGTATTAAGTACTTGTATATCATGTTGTTGTCTGTACATGTATGTTAATGCACTGTTCTCGATTGACTAATCTATTATGACTAAAGAAAAAGTTGAACAGTAAATAGAAAATATTCTTCACGAAAAAAGAAAATGCTTTGAAAAGAAAAACTAAAAAACAGATTCACTAGCCAAGTAATAAAATCTATGTGAACTCAATCCAGTATTGCGCTCTATCTTTCATGATGAGAACAGTAGACACAGATATCCTTGTTAAGTTAAAACATTACAAAATAGGAAATATTTGCTTAAATGATTGTAAATACATGATTGTATGTGGCAGGACGCCCACCCCTTGTTTCAATTCTATTAAGCCCATAGTCCTCTCACAGTTAGGGCTGTCCCTCTTGTTACCCGTAAGGAAGATTACCAGCAAGTATTCCCAGTATTACCAGATGTTTGTAGTGGGTGAACACTTCACATTTTAAATTGTCGATATTGTAAGAAGGCGGTTCTTCTAAGATTCCATATGTTTACAGAGGTAAACTTGAATAGGTGTATCTATGTGCCTTTTTTTTTGTTGAAAATAGAATTTTATTAAAGACCAACAAATGCAGAGAATTACATTGCATCACAGTTGCCAATCAGTGCAGGTGATGGATCTGGTTTTCATTTTCTCTGCATCCTTCACCCCACCTCTCCCCACCCCCCAACACATAACAAGCTTTCAGAAAACAGCAAACATTCAGAACATGGCATGCATACGTCTGGTAGTTGGCCTACTGCTTTGTTCAGGACTGCCGCGATTTGTGGGGCTGCTTGAGTTAACGTGCAATACTACAAACTTTGCGGTGGTAAAAAACATTTTCTGTCAGGCTTTAGGGTGTTAGTTTATTCCGTTCCCAGTACTCTAGAAAAGTGAGTCACATTGTGTCTATGTGCGCGTTCGTTTCCATTAGTGTTGCAGTAAGGCTTTCCATATCATGTATCTCTTTTGCCTTGGGAGTCATTCCTTTTTTGTCGGGAGCATGCTACCCTTCCACTGTATGGTTAATCACACCCAAGCTGCTAGGAGTAGGTTCCTGGGCAAAATATTGGTCTTCAACGAGTTCAGCAATACCAGGAGTGGGTTTGCAGCCCTCCCAATTCCTTCTATATCGTGAATTCAGCCCAGGATTTCCTTCCAATAGGTTTGAGCTTTAGGACAGTCCCTCCATTGATGGCAATAGTTGCTAACCTGTGGGCATCCCCACCAACAGTAAGGGCTTAGTCCCAGGTACATTTTTGCTAATCTCTGGGGGGGTGAGGTGCCATTGCATGAGCAGCCTGCTATTGTGCATTTTGTATTGGACCGAAATAGTGGAGATCCAAACATCTCTGTATACTGTGGCCCATCCCTCTAAGTTACCTTCCCATGTCTCCCATCGAGCTTGTGTATGTGGTGTTGGTAGATGTCCCCTTCCCAACAAAGCACTATAAAGTTTTGCAATCAACCCCTCGGAGCCCAGGTGTGTCTTAAGTACGCTTTCAAATGGGGTATGTTGTCTCTAGGGCTGTTTGTTCCACCGTGGGTCTGTAAGTGTGCCCTTTAATTGCAGGCATAACAGTGGTTGGATCGGTTGGCCTTGTTGAGCGCTTTCTAGCTCTTCCTTGGTCAGGAATATCCCTTTCCTCCACATGTTGCCTCACCCTGACCAAACCCTGCTCGTATTGCGGTTGAAAGCATATTGGGTCTGCTATAAGATTTCTAACTGGAGGCGCCCATATGCAGCTTAGGGGAGAAGGCCATGTGGAGACGCCGCTCATGTCTGGTTTATTTTTCCAAAGGGCCCACAACACTGCCAGTATCGGATGTTTGCTCACTCTTCTCGACAGATTTCTGGGGTACCCAAAGCCATTCTCCGAGCGTGACTGGTGCGAAATATCTATTCTCTAGGTCTACCCATTGATTGTCTTCTGATTCCCTCAAATGGTCTAATAACACGCAGAATTATGCTGCTCTGCAGTACTCATAAATGTCTGGGTATGCCATGCCCCCTTCATTTTTTGGAAGTATCATAGTGTTGTAAGCAATGCAAGGCCTCTTCCCTTCTGACAAAGGTTAATACAGTGCTCGACTTCCACGTGGAAAATCTGAGAGCGTTACCGGGAGGGACTGGAAAATGTAGAGAAGCCACGGTAGCTTATTAATTTTCATTGTTGTGAACCTTCCCACCCATAAGAGCTTTTAGTTTTGACCACATTTGGATGTCCCTTTTAATCGCGACCCAGAGTGGGGCAAAATTGTCCTGGTACGGGTCTCCTAATTGTTTCGTGATTGTTACCCCTAGGTATCGGATGCAATTATGATTTTGCTTCAGACCCCAGTTCTTCAATAGATTGTCCGAGATGGATCCGCCGTTTAGGGTAACTGTTTTGCTTAGATTGATATGAAAACCGGAGTGTGTCCCATATTCCTCCATTGCGTCTAAAAGTGCTGGGAGGGGCTGGGATGGGTGCGTCAGATAAACTAAGACATCATCAGAAAACAATGCTAGCTTGTAATCTTTCCCAAATGTAATGATCCCAGTAATGTGAGGCATCTCTCGGATGGTTTGGCCCAGAGGTTCCCATCACCAATGCAAAAATCAAAGGTGATGAGGGGCAGCCTTGCCTGGTCCCCTCAAGGCAAAGCAGGGGAAGCCACGCCATTAACCACAACCTTTGCCTTCGTATTGCAATATAGACCTTGTGCCCCCGTAATCCAGCGTACCCGCAGGATTGCCTTCCGCAAGACTTTTAGCATAAACGGCCACTCCACCCTGTCGAATGCGTTTTCTGCGTCCACTGAAATTAGGGTGGGACCTGAGTCTTGAGGGTCAATTGACGCTATTGGGTCCAGTGTTTTGCGGACGTTGTCCGAACCCTGTTGCCCTTTCACATAACTGACCTGGTCTTTGTGTTTGAGCCTTGGAAGAACTATGCTCAGCCTGTTGGCGAGGATGCTGGCACAGATTTTGGCATCTATGTTTAACAGGGAGTTTGGCATGTAGGAACCACACTCAAGCCTATCTCTACCTTCTTTGGGGAGAGCGATAATTTTGGCCTCCATTAAGGATGCTGGGGCCTGACCCTTTTCCATGATGTCCTTGACAAGAGGGGTCAAGAAGGGTGCCATAGCACTGCTAAAGGTTTTATGAAATGCTGGGGTGACCCCTGTCTTGCCCTGGCACCGATCCTGCCTTAGTTTTGAGATGGCGACAGTTACTTCCTCTACTATTATTGGGGAGTTCAATGTGTCTATATCTGGGATTTGCGATGGTTCGAATGCAGATTTTCCTAAGAATGTATCTATGCTTTCTTGGATGGGTGCGCGGTCTGAGGTGTGCATTTGTTTGTAGAACTGAGTGAAATGAGTCGTGATTTCAGTTGGTTTGAGTGTTGCCCCCTCCAGGTTTTTGATTTTATATACCGCTCTCTGTCTCACTAGTCTAGCTGCTAGTAGTGTGTGGGCTTTATCCCCTTTTTCATACAATTTTTGTTTGACGTACCGGAGGTGTCAACGTTTTCCCACTCCCCACTTCTTTAAGCTCTTGTCTAAGCGCCTACATCTGCCAATGTCTTAACAGTGTCTCCCACCCCGCCTAACAGGTCATCCTTTGTTTCTTATTTCACCCTTCAGGAATGTCTGCCACAGCAGTCTAGTTCTCTTCATAAATGTGCCCTGCGCTATCGGAAGCCCCCTTATCATTGCTTTTGCTGTTTCCGATACTGTGGCTCGAGAAGGATCACCTATGTCGTTTTGTTCCAAAAAATTCCCTAATCTCGGCACCAAGTGATTCCCTAAAGACTTGATCTTTAAAATGTCTGTTGTTACAGATCCATCTTTTGTCTGTCATCATGCCCGCACCCAAGTCCAAGTTTATGGTGCTCATGTGATCTGACCAACCCACTAGTTCAATGGCTGCTCTCTCGATATTATGCTCGATTGCTGCCTCCATAAAAATGTAAATCTATGCGGGTAAAAGTTTGGCGCGGGGGAGAGTAACATGTGTATGCTCTTGTTTGCGGGTGGCTGGATCTCCACATATCACCAACAAGTGTTCCAGCAAAAGGGGTTGGGAGAGCCCTTTCCCCAGCGGTGGAACGGCTCTCACTATATGAAACCCAGTCCAGAGCCAGGTCCATCACCATGTTAAAGTCCCCACCGCAGATCAGAACCCTGGTTCTCAATTTTTCTAGGAAAGCCAAGCGCTCTTTGCTAAATGCGATTTTTGGCTCTCGATCGAATGGTTCCGTTTATTACCAGGTACCTACCATCCGATTTGGGTTTGTGTGATTTGCAACCCCAATGATGCCCGATATAAATTGCCCACACTAACTGGTCCCATTGCCCAAATGGCTCCTACTATTCCCTTTGGGGCAATATCTCCACTCCGAAATGTAGTTTCTTGCACAAAGAGTACATCTAGGCTGGACTGGTTAAATTCCCTCATCAGCATCGATTTCTTTTGGGGTGAAATACGGCACTTCACATTTAGTGACCCAAGTTAAACAGATTTATTCGCTATACCCTTGGCTTGTGAAATAATCTCGGATGGCTTTGTTTTTAGCCCCTGTGTTCGCTTTTTCATGCTCAAGATCGCTGTAGCCTGATGTGTATTGCCACTCTGCAGGTGTGCTACCCCTGTGTATGTGCTGCATGCTGACCTATAGTAATGTGATACATACTGAAGTTCCCTAGCGTCTGTCCCCTCCCCCCCTTAACCCTTCCCCTGTGAGTATTTGCTTCCTTTGTTCCCTCCTCCACCCCAAGACCCCAAAAAGCTAGGAGAGTAATTCCCCCGTCTAACTGGAGACGCCACCTATAAAATAACATAGGGCCACACTTAGGAAGACTCCCCAAAACCCACAACTTTTACTATAACATACTTGCTTTTAGTCGGCGCTAACATTCAGTAACCAACACTTAACCATTCTGTCTGGAAAATGAAGACAAGAGAACAGCGAAAAGTCAGGCTTTCATCCTCTGTGCAAGGCCGGTGCACCTGCAATTCCTGCGATGTTCAGTACCCGTGGCAAGACACTCCCCTTCGTGTCCTTGAGCAACCAGGTAACCTGTAATGTACAGTCATTTGCCCTCGGCGCGTCATGGAGTGTTGGATCTTTTGAATTTCCTGGTACCCTTGGCACACCTTCTTGGGCCAGTGGGCCATTGGTTTCCTGTGTGGTTCAGAGGACGACAAGGGTTCTTCTATCTTGACTTCACCTGCTCCCGCTTTTAGGCCTTGTAGCACACTATTTGCTTATTTTGCAGAAACAACCCTATATTCCGCATTGACGTGTTCAAAGGAAAGCGCAAAGGGGAACTCCCACCTATAGCGGATATTCTGTTTGCTTAGCCGTGTGGTTAGCGGCCATCTCTTCTTTTGGTGAGGGTAGCTGCTGACAGGTCCTGGAAGATTCTAACACACAAGCCCTCAAAGTCAATGTGGTACTGCTCTCTTGCCCGCTGCACAATTTCGAACTTGTGCCTGTTATGATGGCATTTTTCTAGGACAGACCTCGGTCCATTCGGGAGCCTGCCTGATATACTCTTTCAAACTCCAGGACTGGCGTTAGGGGGAGGGCGAAAAGAGAGTTGACCAAGGCTTTCATTTGCCTTTCCAGGCTTGGAGTTTCATTTAGCGTCTCCTTGAGGCCTTGTATACTTTTGTTAGATCTCCTCTCCCTATCCTTGAGGTCAGCCACCTAGGCCACAAGGTCTACATTCCTTTGCTCCAGGTCCTAGAAGAGGCCTTCTGTTTTAATTTCCACCAGGTCGGTCGACAGTTGGTAATTTTCCTGGGCTTTTGTTCACTCTGTCTTGCAGTGCATTCACTGTGGTTGTCCTGCTGCTCTTTAATGACCTGATTTCGTCCAGGTGTAGACGGACATCTTCTTTTGTGGAAGCATCATGGTCTGCTCCTGGTATAATCGTCAGCTCTGTTAGAGGTTGAGACACCATGATTAAGGTTGTGCGATGAAACTCTTTAAGCTTGTGTGCAGTTGCGGGGTCCAATTCTTCTGGCATGTGCACCATATGACGACCAGTGCTTATAAAGGACGGTTTTGAACTGCATGCTTGCGTCAGCGAGTAACTCTGGGCCCTTCTACCGGAAGGCTGCGGTGATGAAGGGTTGCGCAACTGCGGTTGGATGGTGCTTGGGCGTGTATGCTGCAGTTCTGGATCGGTTTTAAAGCGGATGGCCCGTGGTGCCAAGGGGGTTGGTTCTGCACTTGGTTCTATGTGTCTGCTACCTCCCTGACAGTAAAGAACTCCCTGCCCTTGCACACTAAAGACTCAAAGGGGGGTGGCAGCACAATACTATGTGCCCCTTCACAACTGTTCTGCCTCATCCATGCTGCTTCCGCTGCCGCTGAAGGCTCTCGAATCTAATTTCGGACCAGGGGGACTGATTACAATGCAGGCAGTGATCTTTGAAAAAGTCCAGGACAGTTTTTCCTCCTTCGTCCCTCTATTTGGCCTGTGCTGTTTGTACTAGCACACGTGGACTGCCTGCTGCAGCTTGCTGTCTGCGGAAGGCTAAATCATCCCTAATGCAGTGTCAATTAAAGCAGGCCTTTACTTTTAGCATTGGTGTCTTAATCGAGTGTTCACGTTCTTTGAGGCAGAGTGGGTGGATGGCGGCCTGGCCCAGAGAGCTATGAGCCCCCACCTTCCTTAGGGAAGTGAGCCACTCGCGGCGAGCGCTCACTTCCCTAAGGACACTGCTACTTTTCCACCCCAGCTCCTCTCATGGGCAGTGACCTCTCTGATTATTCCCGCGTGGTTGCTCCAGGCGGTGCCTGTCTTTTCGCCCTCCGTTCCGGACCCACGCTGACAGGGCGATCAACTTGTCTTCTCCGCGCCATGTCTGGCTGGCGCTCGGGGATTTTGCCCCCAGTCCTTCAGTTATTGCATCCCTTCCTGTTGATTCTCCGCGTTGGGTGCCAGGCGAGGCTGCTGGCGTTCTCGGGGAACCAGCGAACGTTGAGGCTAGCCTCGGGAAGAACACCTTTCCGTGCCGCGATTTAGGCGGTAGGATACCGCTTTTTAAGCAGTCCTATCGATTTAGTGGCAACAAATACCGATATTTTTTTTATTTTTTATTTTTTTAAACTAAGATTCCTACAGATTTTTGGTCACATAATGCTGGCATGTATGTATGGGGCTGCCCCACCGATTCCTTCCAGGAAAAAGTCCTGTCAGGTGCTGACTGCTTCCTCTACTCCTTCATCTGCTCAATGTTCGCTACGGGCTGATCTTGCTTAGGCGCTCTGCCCTTCCCGTGTGGGCTTCAGGGAAGACGAAGGCTCAGGCATCCATTTCGTCTGTGCCCCATGGTGGTGTCCATCCAGGCGCCTTTTGTTTATATAGCTGCTAGATTTCCTCCCAAATTTGGTTGTACTTCAGCTAAAGTTTATGCCAGAAAGTACTGGGTGTTTGGTGCTAAAGTGCTCATTTGTGCATTTAATCTTATTCTCGGATTTTCCCAAAATGCAAGTTTGGGCAATGTAAAAATGAGCAATGATGGGCACACCCATCTTGCCCTTTTAAAGGGATTCTCTTCTCTTTTAGCAAAATGCTTAGAACTTATTGGAATTATCACCAACTTATTGACTTGTTCTGACCGGCAAAAGTTTAGGGTTGTCGGAAGGGGCGGTTCCGATATTTGTAACCGTCATAGATGACTACAAACTTTTTATGCTGTAAATAAATGTTGAGGAAAATAATGTACGCAATTCACATTTTGCAATTTTATATATTTTCACAAAGTATTATGCATGTTTGGCATATGTTTAGCGCGCTAATCTGACCTAGCTACCTTTACTGAGTATTGAAAAGTTATCTGGTTTGTTTCACTGAAATGCAGTGAGGTCAAAACTCTGGTGTAATAGTCTTGAAAGGGAAGGACTCCCTGCAGAGGGTGGTCTCGGCATTTCCGAGCCATATTGCTGACTAAGTGTACCACAAGCACTGGCAAGCCAATGGGGCTTGATATGCAAATATGGAGGGTGCACTTTTTTTTGTCATATGCAATAGCAGGCGGAAATCAGACAAGCAACACTAACAAGGTTTTTAAAATCTTTTTTTAAAAACCCACTCCATGCGTGCAAATCAACAACAAATATAAAAGGGCTGGTGGCTCGTACTGTGTGATGGCAGTATCCTATATGCTCTGAAAGGGAGCGAGTAGATCCAGCCCTTCCCTGGTTTAAGACAGCACAGGCTAGGGTTGGGAGGAGTTGAACCAGTGATGCAATGAGCCAATCAGAGGCACTATATGAAACTGGGAGGAGCTGATTGGCCTCCGGGTCCCTCTAGGGACTACAACTCCAAGAGCGCTGGCCGAGAGTAGCAGAACCTCAAACACGTGTAGAGTCGCAGCATCTGACCAATACTGTTGTTCATCATTCTAGATGTGTGCTTCATTCTGGGGATCTAGCCAGATTCTGACAACGTCAGCTATTGAAGTACGCACAGGCATGGTGCACTATCAACTTCTATTTCCACGGATTTTTTAGCCCTGCAGGTTAGTTATGGGCTAGGAAGCCAGTCTTTAGATTCACGTGTCCACTCTCCACCTCCCCACAGTAATGGTCTCCTTGGCCTATCATTGGGCCTCCTTGTACGTTTTAGCAGTATTTTGGCAGCGGATTTAAAGTAAATTCGCAGAGATACCACCAAACGTAATTGCTGTTTCTGCCGCTTGGTCCGGCAGTAATACTGATGCATTACAAGTGGTGGTGGTGTAAGTCGCCATAGGAATACATTGGGCTTTTTGGCAGAATTACCACAGCAGTAATTCCGCTGGCAGTCCATATGCTGCAATCGGGCAAAATGTTGGCAGATTTGTCTCCAGCTCATAGCGGCCGGATTTAATCCTCTTCGTCTAACTCAGAATGAGACCCATTACCTTTCCCTGTTTACCACTTTTCCTTATCTATAAACATTGTGTTGACTGGAAAAAGCTGGCCGCAAATATTTGGCGCTATGCAAAAACTGCGCATTTGCTCGATTTCACTGTGCTAGTTAGGCATGAACAAATAGTCTCATATGACGACGGGAGCCATGCTTTGCAAACTTTGATATCAGCCGTCCCATGGGTTCCAAGGGTTTTCTAGTTACATTTTGTTCGGCTAATTAAGTCCTGGGCCCCCTGAACTTTGCATTGGTCTGCTAATTTGTTTCTTCGTGACATCAGTTTGCAAAATTTTGCTGTTTGCATTCAGGATGCTGCTGCGAAATATCCCAGTGAGATCACATGAGAATTGTGTACTAGTATAGGAACGTTTCCTTAATGAAATATTTTCCATTTGGAATGAGGCTCTAGTCCTTGCTCTCATATGAGCAATAATCTTCCTAGGACTCTTATGCATGGCACATGCTCTGTTCTTCTACAGTAGGTGCTTGCCTACCAAAAAGTTCCAGTGCCTCCAAACATGGAAAAATGCTATTCCATCTAAAAACCTGGTGAAGATCCCTGTGTGAATGTCTACCTATTGGAAATCCCTCCCTCCCCCCCCTTCTCACTGAATTAACCCTTTCACATTTTCCTTCATCTATCATTTGATATCGGAATGACAATTTCTTTTTCCTCTTGCTTTTACCATTGCTCTGGCCAGTGTTACTCTAGATACTGAGTCCCTTCCCCTCCCCCCCCCTCCATACTCTTGTGTTATCCCATGGAACCGGCCCGGAGCGTGATCCAAAGAAGCATAGAATTAGAACTTTGTATAAGTACCTGCATGTGCAGGCCCTGTATCTACCCTTACATGGTACCTCCCCAGTGCTCCTTGCCCAACCTTCGGCCCCTTTCTCGCATAGAACTAGATACAGTGTCTCACTGTGCCATAGCAACCCTTCTGCTTTACTGGAGCAGGTGAGAGGATTCTCTGGGGTAAAGGGGATGGGTCATCTCCAAACAGATTTATTAGCGTCCTCACAAGACCAGACATGAGGGGCTTTTTCAAAGTCGAGATTCTTGAAATCATGCCTCGACCATCTTCTATAGCAACAGCCAATTGCCCGCAAGCAACTGCCTCTACTTCGAGCACCACATCGCAGTTTTGCCTAGGGCTGTCTGAGACACTGCAGCGAAGACAACCATCCCAATAGACCATGGGCATCACAGAAATGACGAGGAGGATCAGAAAGGGCCACCCTCTTCCGTCAGATTGTTTCATGACCTGGTGATGGACATAGAATTCCTAAAGCACCCGCTGGCTGATATGCCAGAGGTGGAGACTGGAGTACTATCTGAGGTGTTCTCCAACCGGCCAGAGAGAGGACTGTTGTCTCGTTGCAGTGTAATGTCATTTCGGATTCAAGACAATCTGGGAGAAGCCACACAACGTGGCACCAATGAACTAGACTGGTAGGTTGCAACATTCCCTTTCTTTCAGCACAAATTCACCTGCCTACTCTGCACTAGTCTCGGCCGCGTTGGCACAGGGTGAAGTGTCTTCTGGCAATTTAATTCCAGATTCACCTTGGCTCTACCAAACAGAGAAAAAAAAGCTGTAGTGCAAGGTGGAGGAGTTTTAGAAAGAGAAGAGCAGTTGCTCGCAGGAAAAAGGGAGATGGTCACATATGACTTGTTGAACAGGGCTAAATAAAATGGCACTCCCCTTAGATGGTACTCTTAGCGAATTAGACATGCTATGTTGTGTGCACAATTGAGGGGACCAGTATGTTTTTTTTTTTTCCTCTTTTTTTTTTAAATGTGCTTGCAACTTGAAATTCTGCCCCCCCCCCCCCAATCCCCTCCTCCCCGTGTTCAAAGCAGTTGCAGAGCACGTGTACACGACTGCAAAAGGGAATGCAAAAGGGAATGTGATGTGCTTGGGGGTTGACGAGGCTCCTGGCTTAAGGTCACAAAACTGTTCCTTTGATGCCCTAACTCGTTTTTACACACTCACTGACTGCAAACAGCCTGTAAGCTATCTTGAGGCCCACCATGAAATTAAGGCCTTTCTTGTATCAACAAAGGATGCAACGTACGAGCAATGATTTCAAGGGGCTTCCTGGGACGCACCTATCGCAGGGATACGAGAGGACAAATTGCAGGTCCACCATTGAATAAGAACCATTAGCCAATGGAGGGCTTCTTGAACACAGCACAAACCCAGGCGCAGAAGCTGAAGGTTTGACATTTTAGTCGCACAGCTGCTCTCCACACCTGTCAGCGGGAGAGTTTCCCCTTCACCTTCCACCTTGAAGGGTGATGACATTGGACCCTTAAACCTCACTGACTCCCCCTTTTGCTCTTGAGTACACCGCTCCCCGCCCCCCAACAATTTTTATTTAGCCTTGTGGAAGGGCTGTTGAAATTGATGAAACTGGATGCCAAATATGGGAATCGAATGGGAGAATTTGGCGCATTGCTGCGTTCATGCTTTTTGCCCTCCCAAAAAGGACCATGCAGGCTGGAGAACCTTTCACAGCCTGTGCACTTCACGTAATTCCCCCTGAGGGAGAAGTTCCAGATGGCCGCTTATATGCACATACCAATACAGGGGCCGTACTGAAAATACATTCGATTCTCCACTCAAGGTTTCCACTGCCAGAACAAGGTACTTCCCCTTTAGACTGAATTCAGCATCAAATGTTTTCACGAAAGTGAGGGACGGTTTTATGTCACTTCCCCATCTACAGAGGGGCGGCGGCGGCAGGGGGGGGGGGGATCCTCATCTAGTAATATATAAACTACTGGCTGATCTACGGGCCCACATAGGTGTGGGTGGTTAACTCTGTCGTGCTAGTTGTGCAGCAGTCTTTTGCACTTGACCGAATGACAAAGATAAGTCAGTACTTGCACCAACCCAGAGACTACAGTATATTGGAGTAGTGTGTGGCTGTGTTCGGACGGCGGAGAGGCAGTTCATTGAACCGCAGAATGATTGATGAGTTCATAAACGTTTTGCCAGTAGTAGTATACATGTGTGTTTTTTTTTCTTTTTTCTTTCTTTTGTTTTTTTTTGTTGTTGTTGGCAGTAAAGTTTCAGCACTTCCTGGGTCTAATGACGTCCTGCATTCTGGTGGCTCCCTTGCCAGATTACACATGCAATTTTTGCAACTACATGGTGCCAGGAGACACAATTACAGCCAGGAGACACAATTACAAACGGAACAGATTTCAAGTCCCTTTTCCTTACATCCGGACATTCGTTGGTGGATGGTCGAGAAACTTCAGTACGTGCGTTTCGTCTCGTCCCTCCCACCACCGACCAGACCGCTATCCATGTACACATCCCTTGCGATGCTGGGAAGTGGTCCTGGACTGCTAAAAGATGCACTATTTGTGGAACCGGGAACAATAAGTTGAGCACATCGATTTATAACTAAAAGCCATCTTTCTAGCCTTGAAAGTGTTTCTCTCAATGGTCACTGGGTTTTGGTTTACATGGACAACACCACCGCTATGTTCTATTTGAACAAACAAGGTTGTTCAAAGTCTCCCCTCCTATGCCCACTAGTGAATGAGATTTGGACCTGGTGACGTGAACACACTATTTCTTCAAGAACACCTCACTTACTAGGCAAGGAGGACATCTGGTCAGACGCCCGAGACACAGTACACATCACACACCCACCCACATCAAGTGGGAACTCACTTGGAAGGCATTATTGCTGTTATTCCATGCCTGGGAATTGCCAATTTTGAATCTATTTTCCATTCTCAAGAACATGAAATGTGAGCTTTATGCATCATGAATATGGCACAGATTCACCGGGGGATGCGTTTTTGCTGCCCTGCGATGGCAAGACTCTATGCATTTCCACCACCACCTTCCCATATGTGGCCCCTAATCCCAAAGGTGTTCCACAAATTGAAGCAACCATTTGTCACAATCCTTGCAGCTCAATTCTGCTCGAAAAGATTCTGGTTTTCAGATCTCCAAAACCTCAAATGCCTGCCCCCTGTCCATTAACCAGTTTGCTGGATATTCTGCTGCAGCAGCCTCGGATGTTTCTACAGTCGAACCCTCAATCGCTTTTCTTGGCAGCTTGGGTCCCAGGGGACCTAGTCTATGGCCACATAAAGAAATATGGAGATAATTAAGGCGCCAGGAAGGGGACCACCAGATTTCAATACGTAAGTAAATTTGATAAATTTCTGCCTGCGGCAAGACGAATGTGAATGATGCATTTTCCTGTGTAATAGACTTGGCAGAATTAAGGGTGTCTGTAGACTCATGCAACACTTACTTGGGGGGCAATAGCAGCCTACCTGATTACAGAAAATAAAGCAAACCACATAGTAAAAAGGTGCTTCAGTAGATTACTGAGACTTTACGCACTGAGGAAGCGCATAACGCATGGGACCGCAATGCTGTAATTAAAACGCATTTAAAATGAAGCATTTTGTAACCCTCCCATTTTTTTTTTCTTTTTTTTTTTTTCTCCTCCAGGTTTAGTTCCCCTAGTTAAAGTGTGCATTCAGACTGGGTATGCATTCCCCAATGATGTTATATAGATGTAGAAAAGATGGGGCCGCCTGATTGCACCACCAGAAGGCAGGTGAACAATATTCTGTCGGCACCCTTGGATAGCGCTGGAGCCAATCGGTCACAAGAGAACACCTACTGAATTTGGCATTGAACGCCTGCATGCCCATCTCTGTTGTTTTCCACATGACCGCCATCCTCTTTGCTTGCACCGATGTCCCTTGTCTGCCCGTTGCCAAACCCTCATTGCAGGCGAGTGTGGTCTCTGCCTGCGTCCACCCTGGTCCAGCGTTCTTGTGCCTCATTGCCTAGCCGTGTCCCTTTTGCCTTCCACATAATGGTCACATGTCACATGTCCCATCGACCCTCTACTGAGCACCCTGCTTTTTTCAGTCTTGCCTTTGTTCCTGACATGCACCTGCCAGGTGCTAATTACCTTAATTGCTGCTGTGGCTGGAGGGGGTGGGGGCACCACCTCCCCCATGCCCCACAGGGCCATTATCTTTCTGTTGGCCCTCATTTGAGGGCAGTGGCAGGCAACCTTACAGTTCTGAATTCTCACTTCATCTCGGAGCCTGCGTTCGGAGTGACTAATGTCCACTTTATCGGGTTTCCCACCGTCCACCCCATGCTCTTTCAAGCAGTCAAAATTCTAAAGCATGTACCTGCCACCTACAACGAAGGAGCAGTACACTGGTACATATGCTCTGACCCTGCATGCCTTCATCCCCAAACCGTCCAAAAGCTTGAGACTAGCAAGAGGCTTTGTTGAAACGGGCAGAGGATCAGCAGGCAACCTAGCCGGCAAGCAGACCTAAAAGGCCAGCAGAACTATTACTAGTTATAAACCCTGAAACTATTGTACAGGAGTAAAACGTTAACATGCCATGCCCTTTTCCACTCATTGCCTATCTTCTATTTCAGCCTACAAGACTGTATCCGGAGTCAACGGGCCTCTAGTAATATTGGATCACGTGAAGGTATAGGAGTGTCCTTATTTATAATGTTGATGTCAAAATTAGATGTGGATTGTGATGTTAAAGTGCCAGTCTTCAAATTTCCATATCGCCATAGATTGCAATTAGCCATTTAGCTTTTCTATCCTTGAGGAAGGGCTGGGGCAAGGGTGTAGGTAAATCTCTAATATAACTTTTGAAATTGGGGACCTGATTGATGGAAGTGTTTTATATTGGCACAATGCCATAGGAAAACGTTTCACGAATCGGGCCCTTCTTTTTGATAAGTGTGTTTTTATTCAAGTTAACCAAACCCTATCACACAGACTACTTTTTACTGTTAAAAAAATAAATAATTACCTATTGTGGAATTCTGTTGTTAATCACCAATACCATAATCATGTGGTAACGTTACAAAAGTTGCATTAAGGTAATCTGCGAGACAGATGGATGCAAGAAATAATTGGCGTAAACCAATATGACAACGTCGTTTTCCATGGTTTCTGTGCTCTCACATCTGCTCCAAAGCTCACTCTGTATGAACTGCTTCTACCGCTGGTCTTTTCTTAGACTTGGGTCATTACAAAAAATGGCCTTGAGCAGGCAAAATAGACTGAACTTGGGGAGGAGTCGGAATAACTAACTAATTGTAGCCATGATCTTAAATTAAGTCACTTGCTTTGTAGGTGTCTTCCATATTCATTGAGATGAACAATTTCGATTAATCACCTCCCCCTTTTATTCAGTTCCCCAAGTTTGCAGAGATTGTCCATTTGACGCTTCCAGATGGCACACGCAGGAGTGGACAAGTCCTGGAGGTCAGCGGTACTAAAGCTGTGGTCCAGGTAAGATTCTGCATGTTAAGACTGATGTCTTCCATTGAGTATCCGTATCCTTTTGTTCGTGTATCCCTCACATATTCCCGTGCGACTCCATGCCTGCCCCCAAAACCTTCTGCAGATTCATCAGTTTGCATTGTCTGTCATCACTTGAATTGGCAATTTTGTTTAATAATGTACTGAAATGGGTACATTATTTTTGCGTGTGGAAATTGTATCATATTAGGTGGGAGACTGATACTTTCTTCAAACGTTGCAAGCATACCATTGAGAACGGATTGGCCAACTACCAGCATGATGACTGCAATCTGTTTCGCAGCCTCATTTTCTTTTCTCAAACCCTAGCCCAGCTCTGGGATCATTCCAAAGCTGTCATGAATGTTATTCTCGGGCAGAAAAAACAAAATTGAGAAAATACAATTTTCACCCAAAATAATCTGCCTGTGTATCATAGTAGGGATTTATCTTTGAACCATTTAAAACAAAAAGAATGGGAACACAGAGGTGCCCAAGTATTGTGAAAAAATAGGGTTCAAACGACTCCTAATGAAATGAATATTTTGATGGTTGTCTAATCCAATGAGTTGATGGAAACTATCCAAACATTCTCTATTTTGGGCTACTCGTAAAGCACTCTTTCCAAAGAAAGGGGCCAGCCAGTATACTGGAGGATAATTACGTTTTAAATGATCTAAAAATAACATTAACTTCTAGATATCCGGATGAATGGCTGGAATTTAAAACTGACCCAAGACAAATTACAGCTGGATAGGATATGACCTCTTCACCATTGGAATTATTGTTGCAGGATCTTCCTGTTTAAGATGGGGATCTTCCTCTCTGCGAACCTGCTTGGGGTGCTCGCTGCTTGTTGAAACCCGAGTTGCTAAAATTGGACTAGGTACTAAAGACAACTGTACAGGTATTTGACAAAGACTGAAGTTGAAAAACGGAACCCAAACCAGAGTCATTGGGCACCACCAAGTTTATCAAAATAGCATCACTTGATACCTATTTAAAAAAAATAAAAAATAGGACACTTTCCAAAATCCAGTGGCATTTTGAGTCCGTAGGACAATGTTTGAACGATTATAGCA
This sequence comes from Ambystoma mexicanum, assembly GCF_040938575.1. NCBI lineage: Eukaryota > Metazoa > Chordata > Amphibia > Caudata > Ambystomatidae > Ambystoma > Ambystoma mexicanum. Next base: position 196,474,786 of record NC_090932.1, read on the forward strand.
GAGTGGCTATAATGGGACATGCTCACAATAAGCCTACGATGCAGAACAAAACCATATTCAGTTTGCTGCAATAATACGCAAGCATACACATTTCATTGTATGTATGATATGGCATTTATAACACGCCTATACACAAGTGTTTCAAGGCGCAACGAGGCAAGGGGTGGGGGGGGGAGAGGGAAGACAGATAATGATCCTACTAGGCCAGGTGTCATTCAGTTCGGTAAGTGCATGGGACTGCACTTCCATGGGACTTCCAGAGGGAGGCCCCAGCCGAAGAAAGAGATCTACCACCAACTTGTTGCTTGGAGAAGCGACTGACCCTGAGGTAGTTTGAGGCAGAAGAGCGAAGAGCTCGAGAAGGAAGGTATTTAGCAAGAGAGAGTTGAAGGTTTTGAGGCCCAAGGCCCCAGAAGGCCTTGTGGACAATTCCAGAATGTTTTGAACTTAATCGTCGCGGCCACTGGGAGCCAGTGCAGAGATTTCAGTCCTGGAGAGATGCGATCCCTGAGCTTGAGACCAAGGACAAGTCTTGCAGTCCTGTTCTGGATAAGTTGCAGAGGGGGGAGAGTAGAAGCAGGCAGATTTAGAAAGAGGCTGTTTCAATAGTCCAGCCCAGAGAGAACCAGAGCTCTGGAGACAGTGAGCTTCTAGGGGAAGGAGAGGAAAGGAAGAATACCTCTGAGGGGTGCAACTGGTACAAAAATGCAAGGTGTTTCAATGACAACAAAAAGGCAGGAAAGAAACAGAATACATGGCCTATGCGTTATGGATATCAAGGATCCTTCATCACGCCTCTGTTTCTAAAGAATCCAAATGTGCCACTCTGGCATTGGAACAGGATTCTACATTTATTTTGAGCATGTCCTATTATAGCCACTCTGCTATAATCGTCCTTACGAAGACTGAAATTATATACAGATTGAACCTCTGAAGGGCCAGGGTATTACAATATGGAGGCAAACTTCTTGTCCCATCAATTGGCCTTAATCCTAACACATACATGTTTGACTGCATTTTTTTCTTTTTTTTTACCAACGTTAAGTTTTTAGAGCATCATAGTCATATGTGCATTAATAGCCAAATGTTAACAAGCATACATTACTTTCATGCCAGCTCATTCTACCCCCAACCTGGGGTTTCAGTGCAATTCAAGTCCATTGCTCATATATAAAAACCGTACATGGTAAACATTAAACTATCCCTCCCCACCCCCCAAACATATCCCAATTTATGGGTGAAAAAGTGTTCTGCTCTTGCTTTAAGAGATCAGCTTGAGCTGGTTGGACCGCTTTCCCGGCTTAATGTTCATGTTTGTCAAATAATCGGTATTGCACGGAGCAATCTAGGTTTGAAGTACATCTGCTCTTTATCGTCCGTGAACTCATGTAGTGGTAGCCAAGTGTTCAAGTATTTCGGGAATGAGCCAAGGGCTATTGCTGTCACCTTTTCCATAGCCATCACTCCCCACAATCTCACCCACCACATGGCTACTATTGGACCTTCCTTAGTTTTCCATGCTTGTGCAACTGTAATTCTGGCCGCGCTCAACATATGAGTAATAAGTGTGGCCGTGGGCCCTGAGTTTGCATAACATCCCTCAACCGCCTCCCCCAAGAGCACCACTAGTAGTAGTAGTAGTAGTAGTAGTAGTAATAATGATAATAATAATAATTTCGCATTTATATAGCGCCACAAACCCTCAGGTATCTGAGAGCTGCTTATTCCCCACGGTGTGTGGTGCTCATTTATCGACCTCGGAAGGATGAAAGGCTGAGTTTGGCCCTGCCGGGATTCAAACCTGCATTAGCAAGCTCAGCACAGATGTCAAAGGGAGCGCTCTGCTCGCTGTGCCAGTTGACGGCAAGTGGGTCGAATGGAAGCTGCACACCAGTTATTTCTTTAATATGACTTAAAATATCCTTCCAGTAGGTTTCGGCTAGTGGACAGGACCACCACATGTGAATGAAGTCCCCTGGAAGGCCACAATTTCTCCAACAGGTTGCAGGGTATTCTGGGTTGGAGTATATGCGAAGGGGCGTAATATACCAGCGGAGGTATAGTTTATATGCTGCTTCCTTAATTGAGGTGTATCTAGAGCTCTTGGCGGTTCTATGCCAAATGCGGCCCCAGGTGTCCCCAGAGATTGATCTCCCTAGGTCTGTTTCCCATTTTTGCATATAATTGAGGTTCTCTTCAGGGTCTATTCCCCCGATTAGGCGATCTAGTCTATGACTGCATTTTTCTTATGCTTATCATATTTGAAAAACACATTTTGGAAATACCGGGTTATATTTTTATCATTTAATATGAAGTAGTCCTGAATAACGAACTGTATCCTAAACTGTAAATATACAAAGTGTTCATGGCAAAAATGAATGACTTAATGGAAACTTTGACGAAGTTCCTTGACTGTTTCTGGGGCAGTTTGTGGTGAATAGATGGTCAGATTGTGTGCACCCCCAAGTTGGCAAATGATTGCCCATGGGTGTTCTGGGGAGGATTCCCCTTGTCACACCCAATTATTCCCCATCACAACATGCCACAGTCAGAGGGAACCTAACAAAGACACTGGTCTCCTATAACACATCAAGTGTGCATCATTGCCTGAGGAAAGTTACCAAACTACCTAGAACCAAAAGACCTTGTTTCCCTGTGACAAACGCCACTCATTCACATATGTTGTAATACTGACAGTTAAACAAATCTGGATCCAGAGCAGTAACAGAAATCCGTGTTTGTTGTAAAGGAGACTGCTACTCCATGTAATAACCTGCCTGCCTATCCAGGGCTTGTCAAAAATACCTGTGCAACTTGGCTTGCAAGCCCAAAATTTCCAGCACGGCTTGCAGAGCAAGGTTGTGCTCGAATGATGATTCTGATGACCCATCTGGGTATTGTGCATGCAATGGATGGGGATACAGAATAACTCTGACACCAAATAATCAAACTAACTCCTGAAGATGGCAAAGGTGCTGTTTTATTAACATTTATCTAAAACAGGGAGTTACAACGGACGTTCGCTCAAGCTCTCAGTGCATTTCTCATAAAAGCATCCTTCTATGCAAAAAATACGTCAGATGTGACGTACTACATGGCAAATAAGAAAAACCTTCGAGGGAATTGTGATACGTTCAAGGGGAACATCTAAGTATACGTTTTGTACGAACTGGGATTGTGATTGGGTGCCTGTCAGGTGGACAACTTATGCCTACCTCTAAAACATGTAATCTTTAACAATATTAAGTACACAGTAATATTAAGTACACAGTATATCATTGGTCTTCAAACTATAAGGCCCTTCGTTATATGGCCCTCTGGAATTGGTTGGCATGCTCGTGCCATGTCTGGAACATTCAGATCACTTAGCAGCACATAAGTTCAGACCCAGGTGCCAGGAGGTGGACTTTACCTCCACACCCAATTAGCCCAACATCACATCACCCATGCCTTCTGACATGAAGATTGTCTTAGAACTTGGCCCTGCAACGTATATTGTCTCTGGGAATATATGGGTGTACAGGCTTTCACTATCGTTGTTCTAGAACTCAACGCTGAACTCTATTTCCATCCTTGGCTCATGTGAGAGGAGACTACGATTTGGTCCATTTTGCAGCATTAAAAATGTCTTAAATGAATAAAACTTGGCACGCTTGGTGTTCTTTCATTGCACCTTAACAAGGGATGATTCAGCTTCTCACGTTTACTGTCTTCAAGAATAGATAACCGGCGTTGGCTTCCTCTGCTTTGAGACCAGATGGCCTTGCCATTCGTTTCCACGATGTCGGCTTGTTCTTGCTGCAACACAGTTCTCACCCTTTCTCTCCATGGGTCCTGGCTTACTAAATTCATGACACAGATGTCCATTTTCTATACAATGGTGGCTTTGCCTGCAGTGTACTACATATAACCAGCTTCTAAGATTACTTCATCTACTTGCATTACAGCATCTGTACAGTTATTGAATGGCTTGCATTTTCTGCAATGCATCGCACACATGCAATCTTCTCTATGCATATGAAAGTTTACTCGATTCTTAACTTCGTCATCAGGTTCTGCAAGATCCATGCATTCATTTCAGCCAGTATCCTCATGGAATCACATCATGCACGTCTCTTGTGACCTTCTCTTTTTGCTTTTTTTCATATTCCTTCAGGGAGTTCCTGCCTCAGATTATTGTCTCTTCGGGGATACATTTGATAGGACTTTCTCGGTGGGTACCTTCTTTCGAACACTCGCCGTGGTATGGTCACAACTGCTGGTGTTAAGCATGGCACAATCTCATTCTTCAAACATACAGGAGATAGGGGGCGGGATTTCCTACAGAGTCATTTAACTGCTCCTCTAAACTGACACTGCCTGCTCCATGGGTGCACTGAACACAGGGTGAGCCAGCAAAGAAAAAATGCTTACAACTAGTTCCCAAGGCTAAACATTATGAAACGCACCATGGATTCTGCATCATTACTCCGACCTCATTAATAATGTAATATCTTAAGAGGGTGGACTAGCCCTTTAAAGGTTTGGTCTGCCCCTTGCAGTCTTTCTGTAAATGCCAATGTGAGCTGTTGCCAGCAGACATTCCAGTTTTTTATCAATTCAGTCACATCTGCAGATCCTTATCAGGCGTCCATTCCAGGGGGAGGGGATTATTGGGCTATATAAGATTAGGCTTTCACAAAGTGTGGGGTTTAGAGAAGGTTGTGACAGGTGGTTAGAGGTAGTTTGTTCTGTAACGCCTTGCGCCAAGGTGCTAAATTGGTGATTGTGGAGATTATAGGGGCATACGGTAGTAGGAGGAAAGGTTTGTGAGACCAACAGTTGAACCACCTCCTGATGTAGTGTATTCGTGCCTCCTACTCTGCTAAATGATTTGTGTTTGTTTGTAATGCACAACACTACAAACTAAATTGTATCTAAATGCAAAAAAGATCTGAGAAACGGGGCTAAACAAATAACACCTGTTTAAATAAACAGATGAGTTTTAATAGCTTTCCTGAGTATCACAAAAGGGACAATCTTGCAAATATGAAGTGAGATTGTCAATAGCAAGATCCTTGTTTGTCCTCTAGATTTAAAATTGTCTTGTACCGATAAGAGAAATAAACTTGAAGACCAAGAGAGTCTTGGGTTGGGGGGAATATTTTGCCTCCATCAGATAAGGAGCTGCTAGACAACAAAAGCATCTTAATAAAACATTTGAACACAATCTTTTAATGTAGGGGAAATTAATCCAGTCCTCTTCCTCAAACCAAAAGTCAGACAAACAGTCGATAAATGTATGCTAAGGTGCCCCCCTGGAGAATCAATGGAACCAACACATTAGAAATGATTAAGCGGGGGAATTGCAGAAGGCATCAGATCCATTCTGTGTGACGTGGAAAAGACAAAATGGAGAGAAACTATACTTACAATTAACCTATTGCATGAATGGTAAACAAAGGTAGATTAAGAAAATGGGAGCTTTGCAGTATAGCACACACCTCTACCTAATCACCCTAAAGCTGGTAACATAGCTCAGAGGTAAGAACTTGCTTCATAGATCTGTGTGCAACCTGCATCAATTAGTTTGAATTCCTGTAGGGCAGACTCATGCCTTTATGGCATGAGAGAGAAATGGAATATCTGGCATGAAGTGCAACAGCAGTAAATGTCAAGTTGCCAGCCAGCCATAAAGTTAGTCGCATATCGACATAGACACTGGAAGAGTCACCAAGAGTCTATCATTAACCAGTGCCTACTGCACATTTTGAAGCCTGATTGCAATATAAAAAGTGTGTACTTGTTTTCACTATTACTGTACAGTATGTGTGACGAGTCAGAGGGGTCTGGTCCCTTTGAGCACCGAAAGAAATGTCCCTCCCATACAGAAACCAAGAGGACTTCTAAAGATACTCGGAGCAACCCCGGACTCCAATTCTCAAATACCATATGGTACATGTATTTCGCTAATGTGAAGCCAATGGCACTAAAATCAATTGGTTGATGTAAATCTGAGTATGTAATAAACTAAAATACTGAAGACAAGGAGGCCCTGTTTGGATACAAGAGAGCAAGAAAAGCACAACCAACGTGTTAGTCTTTCTGTTGCCACTGAAAGTATACGACCAATAAAAAGGGAAGATACGGGAAGTCTGTGTGGAAGTAGAGGCAGCAGTGGTCTGGAGTGGCAGAGCAGTAGAGTAAGAAGGAAGCAAAGAACCGGTGAACCAACGAACACTCAACCAACAACAAAGACATTAAATATCTGCTCTTGTGCAGCAAGGGGAAGAACGTCAGAGGTCGTCGTAAAACACCCAGACCAATGGCATCCTGGTCCTAAACCTCAGACTCCTGTTGAACAGTGGAGAACAAGTTCAAAAAGCATTTGGGTTGCTGAATGCTATGCTCGCCATGTCGCAACCTGAAACACCGAAACCTGAGAAGAGGTCCAGAGAATACGTTTGAGCGGTGGGGCTCTCGTTTATAAGAGGCGGCATGGACCCACTGTTGCATTGCCTTAGCAGAAAGCAGCAGCTGAACCAGAAGCCAGTTTAGCGTGATGTGAAGCACTACCTGCCTTGCGTGACAAAAGCAGCTAACGCATTGGAAACCGGTCCCAGTACCCAGAAAGCCTTTTCCACTGCAGCGGGATTGCTGAAGGCGCAAGGGTCTTTCATAGGCTCTGGAGTCCTGAAGCAAGTTGGGAATAGACGAGACTTAAGAGCAGGTACTTGTCTGGGGGCAAAACTGGGCTTGTGACTGGGAAGGGAGAAATGGCCCTGCCGAAGTTAAAACAATAAAGAACGAGAACTTGAGACGCCACTGAACCAGTGGGAAGTAACTGATGCAATCAAGTGGGAGAGTATCCAAGAAAAGAAAACACAAATAGGCAAACCATACTGCAGTGCCTTTGTGAAAAGTAAATGCAAACCTTATTCATCCTCAGCCCAGTGCTTTGGGAAAACTATGAGTAAATACTTGGCAGGTTATTGAACCAAGTATACTTGACAGTGGAAGTAGACACACAAACCTTGGCAAGAGCGCGCACCAAGGCGGTGAGCCAATGTGGAATATAATAAGCAACCTGTGCAAATAAGTCTCTTACCGAACTGTGTACAAGGGTTGTGTACACTGGGTACAATAAGGACTTAAGTGACCAGTTTTGTGTAGTATGAAATATTGCAGCATACTCTTGCTTGTCCCAGTGGCCTTGAAAATAAAGTTACCAGTACTTGGCAGGAAAGGAAACCAAGTCTGCCAGAGACGGGGGGGAAAAACTGTTTGCTTAAACTGCTCACTATAAATGAAGAGGTGGCAAGACATGGGGGTAGAGGATTCTTCCCATTGACATTGGTAGAACACGATTAAAATATCTTGACTTGTATCTGGATCTTTGTTTTGGAGAACACCCCAAGGCTGCAGAGGAGCAGCCGATATATGCTTTATTTTAATCCTTGTTGCAAAGGCTTGTAGAATTAAGAGTGTTGGGGTCAGATTAGGTTTTGGACATAGGACGGAGAACTTTATTTTGGACTTCCTGACAAGACTGTGTCATTAGTTTGTTTTGTTGAGGCAGGGAAACCCATTTTTCCAATCCCTATTTATTATTTGAATAAAAGAATTTGGGCAAACTAACAACAATGTGTCTGCCTCCTAGCTCCGACCTCCTCACAGTTGATAAACCAAAGATTCTCCAGTCAAACCTCTGGTAGTCATCTAAACCTGACAATACTTCCCCCCCTTTCTATGACTGTCCCCCCTTCTCTCGCCTTCTAACTCCCCACTGCTACCTTTTTCTAACATCCTTCACCCACCTTCTTTCCTGTAAAGACTGGAGGGGGTTTTCTGCCCCCTATACAGTTGGGGTAGAAGCACAGCGAACCCCATTCAAGGATGTCTACATGGTAGCTAGGGGCGAACAATCAAGGCTGAGACTCAAGGAAGGGGATCCAGGCTGGTTCTTAAGTACAGTGAATCGCCAAGCCCCCACAAAGGATTATCCACACACTATGTTATATGCTAACAGTCCTTTTTATTACTCTGTTAGAGATAACTCCCAGGCAAGCAGGGCGGGTTGCTAGGAGTTCATGGACATCAAACTCATGGAAGGCCTAACTCCTTCCCAATCCCAAAAGGAACTCCAGTCCAGACAAGCAGTAAGTTCAACTGAGGTTTATTGCAGCTAACAAACCACAGGGATCAAATGCACTGAGGCGATTCCAGGCACAGCTCGAAAGAACTCTGGCTCGCAGGCCAGTTTTGTTGGCATCTTACGTCATAAGCATGTCACGCCCTGGGCCCTTCACCAAAAACCTATCTCCACTCTGGTTAGGATGCTGAGTGGTAGTCCCCCCCCCCCCCCTCCCCCATCCCCCCCCCACCACCCCCATAGAGGTTATCGGATAGGCTCTCTCCATGACCATGCCTGTAAAATGCTACTTACTAAATGTTTACAGTATGTGGATCAATGACTGGTCCGGGGCCCTGCACACCCACCCGAAGGGTCGTAAGCTGTGATTGGCTGAGTTGTGAGGCCCCAGGCCTGGGACGAAATCAGTTCACTGCACCTGCTCGCAGAGCTACGTGCAACTATGTGTCTTTGATGTAACTGTGTGTAGACTGTTGTTGCCGTAAGAGTGCTCCTTTCCCATCGCATAACTGTGATTTACATGTACCAATTTTGTTGTAATCATCGTCTGGTCGGTGAGACGGTTGCGCTTCTCGGCCACCAATTCTTGGCTTCCTCTCAGCGCGGCTGGGTCACGTGCCCAGAGGCCGTGTTCATGAGTCCTGTTCTGAATTTAAGGAGAATTATGCTATGCCACTGCCAGTGTTACTTCGGTTCAGGGTAAAGGGTAAAGAATGTCACTTAGCAAAAGTGCAACCTTGGCAGTGGCTTTGTTCCCCACCGCAGTAATTCTGCTTGCACAGCACCCAGCAGACTTCAGGTTTTCTGAGACTGTTATGGCCTACTATGATTGCCTAAGCCATGGCCTGGTTTTTCTCTGTGTGTGTGTGTTTACATAATCTTCTTGTTTCTGGTGGTTTCTGCGTTGCTGCGACAAGCTAGTGGCAAAATAACATACAGACTGTATGCATATGTCACCGTCCTCTATCTCATAGAACTGTATGCATGTGTTTGTCGTGTGGTTGGGTGTGTGTGTGTGTGTGTCCCAAATGTGCGGATGGCACATGTGCTTCAAGTCTGACGCTGTTAGGTAGTGCATTCTCTAACGACTTGAGTCATGGCCTCTCAGCGCTTTAGTCGATTCGGTCCATATAAATGTCTTTGGTTCTTTCTTGTGCATCTTCATCCACTCTGGGTAATGTTCGTACTGCTCCGGGGTTGTTGTGACAGCTGAGAGGATACTTCTCATGGTACTTATACATGGTGGGTGCAGTGGTGGTTGGCATGAGCTTGTGCAATCGGCGGCCATATTGTCTTTGGTTCTTCCCTCGGGATCAGGGGAATAGTTCGACCTCCAACTCCCATCAAGGGTAGATTAATCAGGTTCAAGTAAATATAAACATCAATAAATAATTCACTAAATATGTTCAATAATGCTCTGCTTCTTTTTCCCCAGAACCCACTACCCCATAGTACCTGGGAAGCCACAGTAGAACAGGATCCACAACAAAGCTGGGACCCCGGATGGATTCCTGAGGATGGAAGAAGCCTTTCCTTGTCACAGTACCGAAGTGGTGGAGTTTCTTGGCTTCACTTGATGAGACCCCACTTTATAAGGAGTCGCCAGGATGTTGATGGCGAGAATGAAGAGGGAACCAAGTGGTGTCAGAAAGGCAGCACTTTCAGTCTTCGCAGGGGCTCTGTTGGCGGGTTGGTACTCCAGCTGTGGATGTCCCACAAAGGTGAAACTTTCTGTGGATCCCGACGAGGCCTGGCTGAAGAAGACAAGACCTTTGGTGGCCTATGTGAGAAACCTGAAGGTGTCTCGTATGCTAGTCCCCGGAGGTCTGTCATCCAGGTGGCCAGGACACCGCCATCGCTATTGGATCCAGTTCCTGGGGATGGACCAGTGGGGGAGGATCACCTGGATGAGGGGGTCTTCGGGGAGTGGAAGTGGGACACCAAAGGGTGAGATGTGGTACCTCCTTCCTTGTAACACCTTTCCCCATCCTACCCTGTAGGATATTTAAAATCTCTACCCTCCCACCCCCTTTTCCGCCACAAACACTTTCTTACACCGTGACAGACAACAGACTAACACCAGAGCCTGTGTGTGTGTGTGTGTGTGTATGTATATATATATATATATATATATATATATATATATATATATAATTTCTGAGGCTGTGGAATCTGCTTAGATCACATGCTGTGCATAGGCCGACATCTAGTGGAAGCTGCGTACAGTTTGTTTTTCGAAACTCGAAAATGGGCGTCGACATAGGGCGTGCCAGTAATACTATCCCTAGTGTGACGTCCACTGTATCCAAGATCCCTCACGCGTCTAGGATCCTCTGATTGTTTTTTTCTGCCATACTGGTCGGAAGCATTTTGCGGAGTCCCCTGGCCTTAGCCATACTTTTGCTAAAAATTTAAAATAATTATCTATTGACATCCTTCCCCACCCCAACGTCGAACTTCGACCACTCGATGCCAGCTGGAGAAGAAATCGACCGTCGGCTGCTGCACGACTGATTTGGGCCTCGGAAGGCCGCTGGCCTCGGCCCGGGCCTGGTAGGCCGATGGCCTCGGCCCTGCAAGTAGGGAGAGTGGGGGGGTACATACTCTACACTCTTGGTATATAGGTACACCTTATATATTTCCTACACTTACCAGCCCGCTGCCTCAAGGTGCGTATGGAGGGTACCCCTTTTCAATTCTGCCCCAAGTGCAATCGCAAATACCCTTGGGTCGACAGGCACGCCACGTGCAATCTCTGCTTGCCGAGGGACCACCCCGAAGCGAACTGCAGAGCGTGTAGTAGGTTTAAACCTAAGACACTTAAGGACCGTTCGACGAAGCGTTGGGCCCACCACGCCAGGCAGGCGGCCATAGCAGCGGAGGGCGCCTTCAGCGATGGCAGCGACGCCGTACTTTCGGACGGCGACGGCATTACAGCGTCGAAAGACAGCCGAGCGCAGGTCCCCGACCTCGGAAGGTCTTCCGGCAGGGCGGCTATGGGGAAGACCCCCGGCGACACAAACGCTTCACACACTAAACACACTAAGTCCAACCGAGACTCGACGACGTCGAGTTCTCGGAAAGAGGCACAGACAGACCGGTCCGATTCGGTGTCCTCTGGGCGCTCTCGATCAAGATCGCCGCATGACTCCAAGCAATCATCCACTCTTGCCAAGAGTGCCTCGCTCCCTAGGCTAACAGAAGTTCGATCGTCGGAAGACGGAAGACGACTTCCACCCCCAGGCCGCACTCCAGGAGTCGGAGCCCGCAATTAAAGCCAGCGAGGCCCCACGCTCGAAGGACAGGGACACCTCTCCCGATCCTCGACGCCAGGCGTCGAAAAACTCCGGAGCCACTAAGGGACAGGGAAATCATTTTTCTATGCACGGGGAGGGGGGAAAACAGCAGAATAAACTACCTGTACATTCTTCCACACCTGTGAAACACTCCACCCCCCCTAAACAGACAGACAAGCCCAGGTCTGCTGATGGGTCCACAACCAGCAAAGCTACTCAAGATAAATCCCATAGACTTGCTGAGAGGGTCATTCCCAGTTCCAAAAAATGGTCCAGTGAAGACATAGATACGGTCATGTCAAGAATGTCTTCTTTAGCTGCTTTTTATGATAAAAATCCAGAAGATTTCCTCTCGTATGATCCACAAGGGGCCACACCCTCAGGCTCTACTGATCCTATCCCCCCGAGTAAGAATGCCCGGTTTGAAACCCTGATGAGGTCTGAACCCTTCGAGGTACAACCTTACGCAACACCATACTCACGGTATCAAGGAGAGGCTTCCTTTGGTGAGGACCAGGAATTCGGTATGATAGAAGAGCAAACCGGGCCGGGCTACTATGGGGATGATGAGGACCAGGAAGAAGAAGAAGAGGATGACCCGGAAACATACAGAGTAGATTCCCCGGTAGAGAACGAAGCCCCGGTTACCGACTCCCTGGTCGATAACCAACCCCTCCTAAATGAGGTTCTCGCTCGCGCAGCAGAACATTTCCGCATTGACACCCACGGTGTACAGGAGGAAAGGGACTTTGCAGAAGAGTTAGTGGGAGAAAGGAGGCCTGTTGCCCAGACCATCCCTATCCTTAAATCCATTCAGCGGAGAATAGATCAGTCCCTGGTGAACCCAAACCTCACCAGAGCAGTCAATCCCAGGGTTGAAAAACTTTTCAGGGCGGCACAGTCTGACCCTCTCTATATAAGAGGACATCTGAAGCCAGACTCCCTAGTTGTCACCAACACTCGTAAGAGGGCTGGGACACCCTTGTCTTCGTCAGAAGCTCCTCCCGACAAGGAGAGCAAAAAACTATACGGGTTCGGCAGGAAGGTAGCCTCAACGTCCACCTATCAAGCAAGGATTGCTAACTCCACCACCCTGTTGGCCAGCTACAACTGCCATCAGTGGGAAGAAGTTGCGGCACTCATAGCCTCTGCTCCTGAACCGTTAAAGGGCCAATTAGCTCGGATTTCCGCAGAGGGTAGAGCCGTGTCTGGTTGCATTTTGAAAGCAACTTTCGACGCCGCGGACAACGCAGGCAGATTGATAGCGGAGGGCACTGTTATCAAGAGACATGCGTGGTTACGGCAGTCTGGTTTTAAAGCAGAAACCCAAGCATCATTGCTGGACAAACCGGTGGAAACCGATCTGTTGTTTGGCAAGGCGGTCGAAGACGCACTTAAAAATGCCAAGGACGAGTACGAGACACTCAAATCCCTTGGCCAGTTAACCAATAAACCCCCTAACCAGAGAGGAAATAGTAATTTTCGTCGCCCATGCGGCCAAAATTCCCAGAGAGGATCTAACTATTCCCAGGGGCAGGGTACACAGTGGAACAACAACTAACAGTCTACCCAGGGTTACGGCAGAGGTAATAGGAGAGGTCGTGGCAAAGGCAGAGGCAGCCCCAGCAAGGGAGGCGGCACGCCTCCACCAAAGCAGTGACGCTCAGTTCAGGGTCCCTTCTCACGCAACCCCAGTAGGGGGGACGCATTTCAAACTTCACCCAGGCTTGGGAAGGGAATCACATCAGACAGATGGGTGCTGTCAACAGTATCCACAGGATATTGTATAGAGCTACTGCAGCGTCCCCGGAACCATCCTCTACGACAAAGAGTACACTCCTTAGAACATCAGAAGATTCTCCTCGAGGAGATCGGCATCCTTCTACAAAAGGACGCGATATAACTCATCCCGGGACACCAGGTAAACAAGGGTATATATTCAACTTACTTCCTTGTGCCAAAGAAAGACTTGACAATGCGCCCAGTATTGGACTTACGGCCTGCCAACAAGTATGTCAAGCCCCAAAAATTTCGTATGACCACGCTACAAGAGGTAATCCCCCTCCTAAAAAAGGGGATTACATGGCAACCCTGGATATGAAAGATGCTTATTTTCATATTTCCATGTTCCCAGCGCACAGAAAGTACTTGCGCTTCAAGGTGGACAGTCGACACTACCAATTTAAGGTACTGCCCTTCGGGATAGCTTCAGCACCAAGGGTATTCACCAAGGTACTGGCGGTGGCGGCTGCGCACCTACGCAGGGAGGCAATCCCAGTGTACCCTTATCTGGATGACTGGCTCATAACTGGGGAAACCCCAGGAATTTGCAGGACAAACATTCAAAGGACTATCGACCTCCTCCACGAGTTAGGCTTCTCAATCAACGAGAAGAAGTCAAGCCTGGTGCCAAGCACCTCAAAACAATTCCTAGGAGCAATCCTGGATACCCAGGAGGGGTTGACCTTTCCTTCAGAAGAAAGAATTCGGAATATACTACTGCAAATTCCGCATTATCAGTCCGGTCAACAAATAACGGTACGCAAAGCAATGCGTTTACTGGGCATGATGGCGTCATGTATTTACCTGGTCCCCCACGCGCGCCTGCACATGCGTCCCATGCAGGAATGGTTGGCGAAACAGTGGTCTCAGCCAAGTGGTCAGTGGGACGATCTAGTGGTCGTTTCGCCAACACTGGTACAAAGCCTTCACTGGTGGACAAGAGAGAATCTCGCACAGGGGAAACCCTTTTACGATCCCGAAGTACAGGCAGTAGTCCCTACAGATGCATGTCTGACGGGGTGGGGAGCTCACCTTCTCCACCACACAGCTCAGGGTCTCTGGTCTCACTCAGTGGCCAAGAACCACACCAACCTGCTAGAGCTTCTGGCAGTATTCAGAGCGCTTCAGGCGTTCGAGCCCCACCTACTAAACCTGTCAGTGCAAATCCGGACGGACAGCACTACAGCCATGTTCTACCTGAACAAGCAAGGAGGGACTCGCTCGCCAAATCTGTCCAAGCTTGCCCAGAAAATCTGGATATGGGCACTCAGACGGAACATCTTCCTGTCATCACAACGTGTTCCAGGGGAGCTCAATTCCCTAGCGGATGCTCTGAGCAGAGACTCCCTCCCAGAGGAACACGAATGGGTTCTACACAGAGAGGTCGTAGAAGATATCTTCTCTCGGTGGGGTTTCCCCACTATAGACCTATTTGCCACAAGCGAAAACAGACGATGCCCAGGATTTGCATCCAGGTTCCCACAACCAGACTCCCAGGGGAACGCCCTGTGGATGAACTGGTCAGGGATGTTTGCGTACGCTTTTCCACCAACCACTCTCCAGGAAAGTGGTAAACAAGATGAACAGAGAGTCGATGACGCTCGTCCTAGTTGCTCCCATGTGGGCAAGACAACCGTGGTTCCCACACCTACGCAGGATGGCGTTGTGCGAGCCCATCAAACTTCCAGTCCCAGCACCAAGGTCAAACAGTGCACCAACAACCCAACTCAATGAACCTGGCAGCATGGCTCCTGAGGTCATAGAGTTTGGACACCTCAATTTGCCACAGAGGTGTATGGACATCCTAAAGGAATCTAGGAAACCAAACACAAGGCACTGTTACTTTGACAAGTGGAAGAGGTTTGTTATCTGGTGCCAGAGTAGACAAATCAACCCAGTTGATTGCACTCCTTCCACTATTGTTACATACATGCTCCACCTGCTAGATGCAGGATTGGTTTTTAACTCACTGAAAGTACACCTGGCAGCCCTCTCGGCTTACACCACTTCCCATAGCAAGGTTTTGTCGTGGAAAGTACCAGAAGTTAAAGCCTTCATGGAAGGAGTAAAGAGACTTCACCCTCCTATTTCAAACCCACCGCCAGGGTGGGACCTTAATGTGGTGCTAACCAAGCTCATGGGGCCCCCCTTTCGAACCCATGCATAAAAGCAGTCTCAAACACCTGACTTGTAAAACGGCCTTCTTAGTAGCTATTACTTCTATAAGAAGGGTCAGTGAAATTCAGGCTCTGTCAGTGCAGGATCCCTTCTTTACTATCCATAAAGACAAACTGGTTTTACGCACACACCCTAGGTTCTCACCTAAATTTATATCAAAATTCCATGTAAACCAGTCCATCGAGCTTCCGGCTTTCTTCCAGAACCCGCAAAGCTCGGCTGAGGTGAAACTACACACCCTAGATGTGCGTAGGGCGGTCCTCTACTATGTAAATAAGACCAGACCGCTAAGGAAAACAGATCAACTGTTTGTCTCTGTAGCTACAGGCAGAGAGGGGGGTCGCGTCTCTAAAGGTGCCATCTCGAAGTGGATTATTAACTGTATCCAGCTGTGTTACTCACTCTCTGAAAAGACTCTGCCTTTTACGCCAAGGGCCCACTCTACTAGAGGCATTGGGGCCACTCTGGCTTTCATTGCAAATGTACCCCTTGACACCATTTGCAAAGCAGCTACTTGGAGCTCTATTCACACTTTTACTCAGCATTACTGCATTGACACCCATTCCAAGGCAGATACACAAGTGGGACAAGCGGTTCTAAGACACTTATTTGCTCATGACCCTTCTCACATCCCACCTCCTTCTTTTGGTACTGCTCGCTAATCTATGCACAGCATGTGATCTAAGCAGATTCCACAAGCCTCAGAAGGGATACAGTACTCACCGTAATCGTATTTCTGATGCTTGTATCTGCTTAGATTCACATGCGACCCACCCTTCCTCCCCTCCGAGAGAAGGCGCATGATTGCTTGTAGTCTTACCTTTCTGTCTATCTGCTTGGATTATCTGTACTCGCGCTACTCCTCATGCTACCTCATGTCAGAAAAAATACAATCTGAGGATCCTAGACACGTGAGGGATCTTGGGTACAGTGGACGTCACACTAGGGATAGTATTACTGGCACGCCCTGTGTCGACGCCCATTTTCGAGTTTCGAAAAACAAACTGTAATACTCCGCAGCTTCCACTAGATGTCGGCCTATGCACAGCATGTGAATCTAAGCAGATACAAGCATCAGAAATACGATTGCGGTGAGTAATGTATCATATATATATTATATATATATATACATACACACACACACTTTTGGGAAAGCCCAGAGAAGGGCTAGCTGCAGAGTGGTCAGGCTCTGAAGGAGTGCTCATTTGAAGGACTCTTACTGTCCCCTTTTGTTTTGAAACTGCAAGTACCAGAAGGCCCTCGGAAAGGGCGGTGTGAGGTGTCAGTGATCCAACAAAGATTACGTCAAATCCTTTTTAACAATCGAAAGTCTCTGACCCATTACCAAGAGAAAGCCAGGAGAAGGGAAACCACACTTTCTGATGAGATGAAGCCAAACATGAACTGTGTTAAGGGTGGTTGTGTGAACCCGATGGAGGGATGCCAAGGGAAAGCTAAGAGAAGTAAATCCCACATTGTGATCATTGATATTCAGAGTGAAAGGTTGTAGTGAACCTGACGGAGGAAGGCCCATGTTGCAAGAAGAATACGATCCCGGCGGAGGGACGTCCAAGGGGCGAAGAGCAATCGCTCAATGTGCAAGATCAGCAAAGGAACTTTTGTTGGTTGTTTTGATCCAGCAGGCCTTCTAAGGCAAGACACTTTGTAGAAAAGAGACTTGGCCCCTGAAGGGTCTGGTATTGTTGAAGAGGAATTGTGAGCCTCGTGCTGGAAAGGCCCAGCGGTGCACTGTGCTCACAAGTCGGTGGCGACGGGAGCAGTGGCAGATGTAGGTGTCGGGTTTTGGGATTTTGCAGGTTCACCTACCTTTTGGTTTGCTGCAGCCACAACATGGACCTCAGGATGGCTTCTGGTGACCTAGACACGACCACTGCACTGGACTGCAGACCCACACCAAGTCTGGACACTTGGGACATCATCTTTGAATTCTGTTGGCAGGAAACACCGTCAGACACTCCACTGCAGGCAGCGACCCTGGACCTTCTACGGTATGGACAAGTGGACAGTTGTGGCAGGGATGCCTCATTAAAGGATTCTTAAGAGATTTGGAACTTTTGCAGCACTGGGTGTCGTGCAGCGCTATGACAAGGCACCCCCTCTTCTTGGCGAAACTCGGCAACCTGGCTTCCAGTGGTCATGAACACTCCTCCGGACACTGCGACAGAGATGAATGTCTTGGCTTCAAGATGTTTAGGCACTCTTCTTCTGGACCCATGAAGACCTTCTCCAGATGGCAGGCGCACAAGAGTGGCTTCCAGGACATTTCGGGTGAAGAGCAGCAGTTGCACAATGGTCTCTCGTAGTTCAGGAAGAGGTTGCCTCTTCAGGTCTTCTCTGGTTCAGTCCTTGAGTCAGCACAGCAGTTTTAGGATTTGGTGAATAAATGCAGCTGCAGACTTCCTCTGGACTCCAGGATGCAAGCTTAAGATGACTTCAGCTTCAGGTTTCTTGTTACAGCTTCTGACAAGGAGGTGAGAGTGAAGCCCCCTGTTACACTAAAAACTCTCCATTCACTCAGGCTGAGCCGAGCTCAGTAAACCAATCGCATGGAGGGGTGAGGGGGCAGGGAGGGGGGGGGATTAACGCTATTGGCACCCAGCAGTTACTAAAAATTAGTATTTTTATCCATTCAACGGAACGCTGCGCAGTGGGAAGATGGTGGCCCGCGGCAGAGGCAGTAGCCTGTGGGTTTAGTGGAACGCAGGCTGAGATTACAGGTTTCAGGCCGTGATCTGCGGACTTTGATTGGCTGCGCCCCTTCCTCCCCGGGTGCTAATTGTGATTTTATATACTGTAACAAATGCAAGTGTTAAACAGCACTACCAACCAATCAATTTCCAGTATGCAAAATTGAAAATTACTTGATTCTCACACAAGAAACAGAACCTTGGTTTTAATTAAGGTTATACCCAAGAATAGAGGACATGTTGAAAGACAAATCGGTGTGTATTATGGACAAAAGAAGCTATTAAAGAAGGACATTATTTAATTGTACTTACATTTTAAAACCCTCCATTGTATAATGTTAGTGGGCCTCTTCCAGTATATATTTTGATCATTAGAACATTACACTTGTCTTACTCAGCAAATTGCAATGAAAACCTGGAATAACCATAAAAAGTAGTTTCTATTAGTAGGTTATCTTTCTAAATAGCCTGGTACATGCCTGTTGTACTCTTTGGAAATCATTTTATAATAAAGGGGAGGGCGACAATTGGCTCTACTGATGATTCCTGGTTGCTTTGCATAAAATCAAAACATTTTGGAACATAAGAATTGCCATAGATTTTTAAAAGGGTTTACATTCTTGAATCTTTGGAAAATCCTAAAAAATAGAGTGGGATACATGAACAAAAAAGGGGAACTACTGCGTCTCACCATCAGCTATCTCGCCCCCACTCCATGAAGACCCTCACCCAGGTGATCCTTCCTTCCGCACTGGTCATCGCCCAGGGTCTGGATCCAAAGGTGATGGCCGTGCCCTGGCCACCTTCAGGGAGAGATCCCCATGCACTAGCGGGTGATCGACGCTCTGGTTTCTCAGTCTTCGTATGTATTGTTTGTACTAACACAAGTGTGGAGTAAGTTTGAATGGTTAGCAATTTATTTCACGTTTAGCATCACTCAAAGCTCTGTAGCATTCATTATTATTATCCAAAATTACCAGATTGAAAATATTGTACTTCTATGGTGCATGCCACAGCCATTGCCTATGTGTATGTATGAATAGGTTCCTGTATTAACAACCATTCTAAATAATTGTTTTGATTAGATGAGTACATTCTTTAATACATAAAGTAGTTCATGATGGGTCTCCCGATCACCCCTGACATCTTGCTACCAACATTATAAACGCAACCACTTGTAGGGACTTTGAATCAAAATTAATTTCATGTGTCATCAATGACATTTTTGATGTCCTGGGTGTTAGGTTTAGCAGTGCACAGTGGTGGCGCGAGTTATGGTTGCTTAGCTTACCATAACTGGCGAATTTCTGTGTTTTAAAAAAAAAAAAAATCTTTACATTATTTTATTTTTTCTTGTAACTATAACGTCCCTTTTTTAATAAAGTTTTCTTTTTTTCATGTGGGTTTTATGAGTGAAAATGTTTCATGATGTTAAATCACTTTATATAAGCTATTAATATTTCCTCTTTTAACATATATGAAAGAACTGTAAACCTCCTTTAACAAACATTTTTTGGAACACATACTGATGTGTTATCAGCAGCGCATGCTCGGGATGCAAGTCATGGTTGAATTGCCTAGGGGGGCGTGGTCTGCACGCATGGTGTGAAGCCGTGAATCCGCCGCGCTCCTGCCCAAGATCCTGAAGCTGCCGACACTACGGTGGCAGAATCGAAATAGCAGCTACAAAAAATTAAGTGACACGTAGCGGAACCTTATTGCTCCACTCGGCTGAAATCCCAGAGGAAATTGGAGCTGGCAAAGAGGATAACGGAGCGTTTGAAAAAGCTCCCCTACGGCACCCAAGATGGCGGCTCCCAGCGCAGAGGCTGGCGGAGGACTGTGAGGGCTGGACTGGGCGGAAGCCCGGAGGGCTTGCTGGACGGTCCACGAACCGGAGCCCTCTGCGGACAGATGAGATTGTGAACGTTTGCCCTCCGGATTGAGACGCACGGCAGAACCGCAGAGTCCTGGGCTGAGACCCCACATTGATAGGGAAGAGCGACCCCCGCCGGCAGACAACACCGAGGGAAGTCTGGAGGCCTGCCGAGGAGCTGGAGTGAAGCCGAGAGTTTGAAAAAGCTCCCCTACGGCACCCAAGATGGCGGCTCCCAGCGCAGAGGCTGGCGGAGGACTGTGAGGGCTGGACTGGGCGGAAGCCCGGAGGGCTTGCTGGACGGTCCACGAACCGGAGCCCTCTGCGGACAGATGAGATTGTGAACGTTTGCCCTCCGGATTGAGACGCACGGCAGAACCGCAGAGTCCTGGGCTGAGACCCCACATTGATAGGGAAGAGCGACCCCCGCCGGCAGACAACACCGAGGGAAGTCTGGAGGCCTGCCGAGGAGCTGGAGTGAAGCCGAGACGGATGGAAGAAAAACCTACCCCTTCAGCGTTGTGAGGCGAAGACGATCGAGGTGAGCGGAGTCAGTCGACTGGGGCGCCAGGATTGCTGACGGCTGAGGAGCGGAGACGGGCGCCGCATACCCGGCGGGCAGGAACACTAGCAGTCCTGAAGAAGAGGAATGGTTTGACACAACACATGGTTCCCTATCACATACAACTGGGCCCTTAACTCGCACCTGGAAGGCAGACTAAGCAAACCCCTGGGCCCGGCGGCTACGACAGCCATAGGAGCTGGGGCCCGCCGCCTCACGCAACCCAGAACCGCCTAGGCATTGACAGCATTGGGGTACACGGTGGGTGATTGCCCAAGCACCAACTACACGTCGACCCTGGCCACAGATCATTGTGGCATTCACCAGGGCCCCGGGAAGAAAGAAAATAATATTTGTGTCCCTAAAAAAAAAAAAAAATAAAAAAAAAAAAATAAAAAAAAATAAATAAATAAATAAAATAACACCATCTACCTGAAAAGATCGCCCGCAGTGGACAAAGGTAGGGATAAAGGGTATTTAAACACAGATGCCTAGAAATAAACCTTTTGCCCTGCCTGCCTGAGTTGGATTAAGACGCATGAGGACAACACGCCTGGAGTCCCGAGATAGACTGTAGTGCTTGGCAAGATACTGCCCATATGAAAACAGACCGCTGGACCACTATACGTAGCACCTGAATGAAGGCCCCCCACAGTAGACGGCGGAACTGGGATTAGGATTACAGAGCTAGGGCCTGCAGCCCGCCCTGTACACCTGGAACTCCAACGGGGCCATGTCGCCTCATCAAAGGCCGCCACGATGGACGCTTTCACAACTGCATTTCCGAGGCAGCAACTACCGCAGGAAGCAATCCCGTAATAGTTATATACCCAGACTACACCCCCACGGTGCAACGATCGCGGAATTCCTTCATACCTATAAAGGCCAGATTACGGAAACTCCACCTGAAATACATGTTGTTGTATCCGGCGAGACTAAAGATACTATACAAAGGGAAGGCAGTCTTCCTGGAAACCCCAGCTGCCGCTAATATGTGGCTTGAGCATAATAACCTGGCCGACGACACTGAAGAACCTGAGAAGGGGTCCATATGACTAAGGAATGACTGAATCTACTCATGGAAGAGACCGCACCAACAAGCTGGAGATAAGGACAGCAAAACCCTACTTAACGCTGCAACAAGCTGATGTCTTGATTGGGCAGGAGCACGAAGGCCCAAGCACGAGACCGTCAACGACCCACCCTGCCTAGAACAGTGCAGGCCAAATGCCTACACACCACCCGTACCGAAAGGCCTGGAAAGGCCCCCGAGGCTCGGGAGCCCCCGAGTGTTGCAAGTTCAAAACGACTGCTGGGGGCAGTTACTTGTTTTGTTTTTCAGTTAATGCATCCTCCACGTTGGAGGATGAGAATGTTGGTAAAACTCCGATGGTTAAATCTACGACAAGGGACGGGAGGACGGAAATGCTGAAGATATTGGACCTAAGCCTATTCCAAACGGGAAGAGACGGGGACACAGCCGCATCAGCATACAGCCTATGCAGGAGCGGGATTGCTCCCAGACCCCCTAAGAGACCACCATGGTTGTACAAATTAAGATAATGACGTGGAATGTGCGAGGCCTGGGCACATATCTCTGCAGAAATGGAATCAAGTCCTACCTGCAGCGGAAGAAAGTGGACATTGCTCTACTACAAGAGACACACTGCTCTGCTGAGTTGGAGGCGAAGCTCAACGAACACTGGGTGGGACAGGGTTTTGGGGCCTCCTATTCCAGATTCGCAAGAGCTACACCTGGATCAACCCCCACGTACCGTTTCAACTCACTAAGATGGATAAGGACCCTGAAGGCAGATATGCGGTACTTTGGGGGACACTTGAACAAAGGGAAGTGTGTATAGTGAACTCGTACTTCCCCAATAACAATATCCCACTACACCTGAAAGATCTGAGCTCCAAAATGCTACAGTACAGAAATGCCTTCTTTTTATGGGGAGGGGACTTTAACTGTGTCCATGATCCAATGCTAGACAGGTTCAGCCCCACAATGAAGGGCCCTTCAACGGCCACCACATCCCTGAAAACCACGACCAATGAATTGGACCTGGCGGACGTCTGGCGGGAGCTACATCCAGGTGAGAGAGGTTGCTCGTCTCCACATGCCCTCCATACCCGGCTAGATTACCTCTTTGTGGGCAGGGAGCACTTACCTCAGATGGGAAGTGCGCAATATCTGGGAAGAACTATTTCAGATCATTCGCCACTATTAATCGAATGGAATCACACCGGCCCGAGACCCCCGATCCCCATGTGGAGGATGCCTGCGGAGGCCTTGGGGGACCAGGCGTTTAAAGAAGAGCTACACGAGTCCATAGACAATTTCATAACCGAAAACACTGGGAGTGTAGAACACGTCAGCACGCTATGGGACGCCCTGAAGGTAGTGGTGCGGGGGAAGTCATTGCTAAAGCGGGCGGCATTAGGAAACTTCTGCGCAGCGAGCCAGACAAGGGAGAATTGAAAATCACGGCATTGGAGGCAGCCCCGATACACACCCCAAAGAGAGAAGAAGATCTTAGAACTTTGAGAGAGAACTGCAACGATGCATGGAACAGGCTATCAAAATTCGACTTTATTACTAGAATCAATAGGGCACACACCGAGGCAAACCAACCCGGCCGACTATTAGCTTGGCTTTGCAAAAAAGAACACGCCAGACATATAACCACTGTATTGAAAGACGAACTCGATGAAACTCACAACACTCAACAGGGTGTCAATGACACCTTTAAGAATTTCTACGAGCAATTATATTCCCATGCGGACCAGATCCCCCAAGATCAAATACAGGACACTCTAGATGAGATATGCTTACCCAAATTAACCCCAGCACAATCTGAGGCTTTGGATGGGGACATTACACCCGATGATATTTCGGAAGCAATTAGATCCCTGGCGACGTGTAAGCCCCCAGGCAGTGATGGGTTGCCCCCGGAGTTCTACAAGGCATTCAAACCCTCCTTGACGCCACTATTGCTTGAAGTCTTCCTAGAATCCTATGAATGTGGGACCCTCCCTGTTAGCATGAGAGAAACTTTGGTGGTCCCCATACTTAAACCCGACAAACCCGCAGATAGGTGTGACTCTTCCCGCCCGATTGCGATGATAAATTATGATGTTATAATACTTACGACAATCCTAGCCAACCGACTAGCCAGAGTAATTGGAGACTTAGTACATGAGGACAAACGGCTTTGTACCCGGTCGTAATACGACCATGAACCTGTGTAGGCTCCAGCATATAACCCATACCAACACAAGCAAAGAATGCTATGCACTATTGTCCTTAGATGCCATTAAAGCATTTGACTCAATATATTGGGAGTGGCTAGTGGCGGTCCTGGAGCGGTTTGGTTTCGGTCAGGGGTTCATTAGATGGATTAAAATACTGTACAATGGACCTAGTGCACGAGTAAAATCTGGGAGATGTGTCAGTCGTGGGACATCCGCAGAGGTACCAGACAGGTGTGCCCACTCTCACCCATGCTGTATATACTGGGCCTGGAGCCCATCGCTCTCTTTTTTTTAGGCAGCAATTCTTTGATGCAGGCATTCGGGTCGGAGGGGTAGACCACATCATCTCCTTATATGCTGATGGCGTGCTGATATGTCAATAATCCCCTTCTCAATGTACCAACAATGCTGGATGTTTTAGACAATTAAGCCAAGGTCTCGGGCATAAAATTCAGCAGAACCAAGTCCTGCTTGTTCCCGCTAGCGGGACTGAAGGGAAAGGCCATTACGGAACTTCCTCTGGTGGGCATAACCTGGCAGACCACTTTGTTCCGATACCTTGGGATTCAGATTCTACACACCCCAGAACTAATGCACGATTATAACACTAGGGCGAAGATCCCAGCGCTACGTAAGTCCATGGGGTTCTGGTCTAGCTGCCTTTATCCATGATGGGCAGGGCCTCCATAGTCAAAATGATTGTCCTCCCCAGGTTCCTGTATGTGTTCCAGAATGTGCACTTCTATATTACTAAACCTTTTTTCTGTTTGCTGGATACAATAATCCGGGATTTCCTGTGGGGGAGGTGTAGGCACCGGGTGGCCCTGTCCACATTGGTCTTACTATACAAATCGGGTGGGATCCAACTGCCTAATTTAGAGAAATACTACCTGGCCGCCCAGTTGGGCTTTGTATCAAAATGGTTAGCAGACGAGGTCACATCAGAGACCCCTCTGTTGCAGTCCATGATCTCTCCGTTACGCTTAAAGGAATTGATCTGGGGCCCTCAGACCCTGATAAGCAACCCACCCTTCCTGGTGACCCTGGGTAGGAAAATATGGTACAGGACCTCAGTGATTATGAAACTAAAGCAAACATATTCCCCGGAAATGCCACTGCTCTCGGGGTTGAATAAGACTGATACCGATCTAAATAGTGTCAGGCTCTGGGAGGGAAAAGGAGTCTACACGTGGGGAGACCTGTATGAAGGGGGGGACCTTTCGGGAGTTCTGAGTTACAGGCGGAGTATGATATTCCCTCCAGTCAATACCTATGGTATCGTAAGATTAGACTGTTTGCCCGAACGAATTGGGAAAATTGGCCAGAGGAACCAGACAGGAACTACTTTATAACGCTGCTTTATAGTTTGGGAGAGGGTGGAAGAGTGGTTTCCCAAATATATGGCCATCTAAGCGACATACCTAACCCCCGAAGCGCAGAACTACGGACCACATGGGAAACTGACATAGGGCGGGAACTAACAGATAGCGAATGGGACAGGGTACTGTCATTCTCTGGAGAGGTCTCTAGAAATCACCAATTTCGACTGATCCAGATCAACGTGTTATACCGCACCTATCTGACCTCGAGTAGATTGGCCAAATTCAACAACAGTGTGCCGCCAAACTGCACTTGGTGCGGAGCTGATAATGCGGACCTAATCCGCATGCTATGGAGCTGCTCCAAGACCCAGACTTTATGGTCCAAAATAAAACAAATGTGCGAGGAGGCGGGTCACACTAGGTACGAATGGACCCCACATGAGTCTCCTGGGCACCTATCCTAGGTTAGCTAAACTCAAACATTCAGTCAAACTAATGGATTTGGCATGCATAATGGCGAAAAGGACTATGGCTATGTCATGGAAAAAACCTGCAGGTCCGATTTTCACAGTGTGGCGTAAAGAACTTGAGAAATGGGCGAATGCTGAAACAAAGGCTTGGGAGGAGAGAGTAACGAGGTCTACTGAAGACTCTAGTATGGCGCTGGTTGCATGGAAAGACACCATGACAAAACTGTTCCACTCCCCTGATGATAAACCTCGTTGAATAATCCGCAGGAAGCACACCCGACCACTGCAGAAAAAAGACGCCAGCTTCTATAGGTCCATCGTGAGACACAATGACCCCCTGGTCTGGTCCATGTCCCCTCCCCTTCTCACGACAAGAGCATCCGCCCTATCGATCACCAGTGAAACTAGACTTGGATTGACACCGGAGACAGTTACTGTTATTGTTGTTTGAGATTATTGTTTGACATGTTGCTGTATAAGTATGCAAACTTGTTTATTGATACTGAAGTTGGCACCAGAAAGAGGTGCAGTGTTTGCAAATATAACAAAATGCCAATAAACACATTTTAAAATAAATGGTTGAATTGCATAGGGCATGAGGTTCGACCATGGGTTCGAGCCGCACCAAACCACCCCTGTTATCCACTGCACCTTCCCTGCATCCTCGTTCACTATACATTCAAAATGTGACCAATGGCCAGTGCTCATGGTTTGCAGCCATGGCCAGTCTTCACAATCCATGATGCTCCTCGCGCAGGTTTGCTGCAATCCCATCCAGCACTTCCGGCTGCAGCCACAAGCAGATTTTTCTTTTCTTTTTTTTTTTTCTTCTCTAATTTAACCTAGGCCTTTGACCATGCTGCATGCCCAATAAGTAAACCAGAGTGGACATTCGTCCTTGCCGACGGCCAGGTCCACTGTCCATGCAAGTTATAGCACTATTGTTTTGTACTTATTTTTTTTTTCAAATTTAATTTTATTGAGTTTTAACATCAAAAGTGAACAATCGGGTGGATACATAACTGAGCATATGTGATTATTTCACAACATCGTCGCGATCCACCCCTAAAACATTCCAACATTGACAAACATGTCCACTTTCAATGGATGAATAATACGAACCCCTGTCCCCCCTCCCCCTTTTGTCCGTTCTCGTACAACTCCCGGTTGTCGGCGTTTGCTGTAGCAATCTTTAGTAGATGGTGTGACGTTGATCTTTGTTAGCGTCATGAGTTCCAGGTGGAGTTAGTGACAGGCATGGCTATTAAGTAGTATGTGGTTTGGTGTTCTGGTCCCGGTGGGGTCCGTTGAGTAGTATTCTAATTAAGACGGTGGGTCGGGGGCGACCGTACTTGTGATATAATGGCCAGTGACGTCCATCCAGGCTTCCTCGTGTCGCGCGGCCTTGTCATGGAGGGCCACAGTTATTTTCTCCATTGTATATATGTTCATGGCGATATGTAGCCAGTCCTTTTTGTCTGGTAGACGCAGGGACTTCCATTTGATGATTAAGGCTGCTATTGCCGTCAGCAGAAGGGGAGATATCAGTCCTTTTACGCGCACTACCTTGTCCTCTTCTTCCTCAAGGCCGAATAGGATCAAAAGAGGGGATAATTCCCTTTCTATGCCATCTAGTTGTTTGATCCATCCCAGGACCTCTTGCCAGTAAATGCATACTTTAGGGCACTTCTGCCACATGTGCCAGAAATCAGCGTCCATGTCGCAGTGTCTCCAACATTTTGAGCTGGAGGATTTAAACATTTTTGACCGTCTTAAAGGATCATATTGCCCTCGGTGGAGCAGTTTTAGAGAATGTAATTTGTACTGGGTGGCAATTGACATTTTGGCTGGTGTTTCGCAAATTTTGTCCCAGGTTTGCTGTTCAAATTCCTTGTTAAACTCCCTTTCCCATCGCTCTTTGAGGCGTAGACTCGGAGTTTGGTCTTTGGTGATTAGAGCCTTGTACATGCGAGCTATTAAACCTTTTGATGAGTTGGTCGTGTCCAGTATAGCTTCAAAAGGCGTCAGCTCTCTTTGTGTGGTGTCCTTCCATTCTTTCCTTGACATGACCCCTTTTAGTCGTAGATACAAGATCGGGATCAGATGAATTTGGAGGGCTTCTTCTAAATCCGAGATCGAAATGAATTTCCCATTTCTCCACAGTTGGCCTACTCTCTCCAGTCCGGCATCGAACCAGGCTTGGTACCTAGCGTGTTCTGGGATTTTTTCTCGGATCCCGGTGGACCAGAGATGGCTTGGAGGCCAGTCATCCCTTTCCCTTTCTTCCAGATGTTCCACATGGTGCTCAGTATTGGGTGATCGCGCAGGCATTTCGTGAGATTTGCTCTGGTGACCCGTAGCCACTCCGCGAGAGCAACGTGGACCAGAATGTCGTTATCCAGTTGTACCCATTGGAGGTCCTTTCTGTCGCGCAGGTGTGGGATCAGGATCCTAAGTTGGGTTGCCTGGTAATACCGTTCTATGTCCGGGAGGCCCACTCCGCCCATTTCCTTCGGGAGTGTCGGGGTATCGTACGGTATCCGAGGTTTCTTCCCGTCCCACAGGAATTCCATTATGGCCTTCTTGATCTGTTTGAAAAAGTGGTCAGGGATTGTGAAGGGTAGGACCTGGAAGGGGTATAGGAAGCGCGGGAGGGTCACCATCTTGATAGCATTTAAGCGCCCCATCCAGGAGATTGTGAGGGATTTCCTTTCTGCGAGATCCGGTTTGAGGGCACTTAGGAGTTGCGTGAAGTTTGCCTCGTAGAGCTGAGTTAGGTCTCTTGTTAAGTTGATCCCCAGATATCTCAGTGTGGGGCCTCCGATAATCAGGCCAAGGCATTCGAGATCGTTTTGCTACTCTGGGCACAGTTCGTGGAGCGGGAAGAGAGTGGATTTGGATTTATTTATTTTGAAACCAGAGAGTGTCCCATATTCCTCAATAAGGCGTATCGCCCTTGGTATTGACGACAGTGGATTTACTACATGGAGCAAGATGTCATCTGCATACAAGGCTAGTTTGTATTCTCTGCCATTCACCTGCATTCCTTCAATGGCAGTGTCGGCTCGGAGGGCTCGGGCTCGGGCGAGGGGTTCTAGGGAGAGTGCAAAAAGAATCGCCGAAAGGGGGCAGCCTTGTCTCGTTACTCTCCGGAGAGGAAATCGGCGGGAGTACTGGGCGTTCACCACTACAGAGGCTCTTGGGGCTGTATTGACAGCCTTAATCGCTCGTCGAAAGATGGGTCCCAGGCCTATTTGCTTCAAGGTGGCCTCTAAGAAGTGCCATTCGACTCTGTCGAACGCTTTCTCAGCGTCGATCGAAAACAGTGCTGGCATGTTCGGCGAAGTTTTTGCCTCCTGTATGAGGTGGAGGGTCTTGCGGGTGGAGTCTGCGCCTTGCCTGCCGAGGATGAAGCCTACTTGGTGGTTATGAATTATTGCGGGCATATGTGACTCCAGTCGTGCGGTGAGAACCCTCGTGTAAATCCTGGCGTCAATGTTCAGGAGCGATATCGGGCGATAAGAGGCACACATGGTAGGATCCTTTCCTTCCTTAAGAATCACCGTTATTAGCACTTCGGAGAAAGATTCGGGTGCCACACCAGTGCTGAGGATGCTGTTGAAGAGCTCGACCATGAACGGCAGCAGGGCATTCCGGAAAGTTTTGTAGAACCCTGCCGTGTATCCGTCGTTTCCTGGTGCTTTCCCCATTGGGAGTCTTTTGATAGCAT
Source organism: Ambystoma mexicanum (assembly GCF_040938575.1). Classification (NCBI taxonomy): domain Eukaryota; kingdom Metazoa; phylum Chordata; class Amphibia; order Caudata; family Ambystomatidae; genus Ambystoma; species Ambystoma mexicanum. The sequence continues at coordinate 196,504,096 of NC_090932.1, forward strand.
CTTCGCTTTCTTCCCCCGAGATAGGAGCTTGCATGGCTTGTGTCGTTTCCGATGGGAGGGTCGGCATGGTCACTTTGGTCGAATTGTCCGTAATCGCCTCTGCGTGCGGTGCGTCCTGCGAGGTGTATCACGGCGTTGGCTGCGGAGTCTTGCAGCGAGCAACGCGCCAGCTTTGTTCCCGTGTTCGTAGTGCTTTTGCTTCAGGCATTGGAGGTTGTGTATGATGCTATTTGTTTCTAATTGCCGTAGTTCTTCTCTCTTGGCGTTCGCTTGTTCGATCTTCCATGCTCTTTCAGAGTCCACCGATTGGGCCATGAGATCAAGTTGGGCAATTTCATTTCGCAGCTTATTTTCTATGAGTAGGCGTTCTCGCTTTTTCGCTGCTCCCTCCCTGATGAGAAGTCCACTCCATATGGCCTTTCCTGCCTCCCAGACTATGTTGGTGGGAGTTTCACCTACGTTGTTCTGCTCAAAGTATTGGGTGATGTCCTGCTCAAGCTGCTCCCGAAAGACTGAGTCCTTGAAAAGCGTCTCGTTGCATCGCCATTTGGAGCTCTGCCGAGGTAGAGCCATCTGGTCGATGGTGACCATCACCATGTCATGGTCCGACCATGTATTAGGCGATATGTTGGCTTCAGTCGTTGCTATGGCAAGTGCCGAGGTTACATGTACATAGTCGATTCTAGAATACGTTGCGTGGGGCGTGGAGTAGAAGGTGAAAGCTGTCCGGGCCGGATTCATGTATCTCCATGCATCTGTAAAATTGTAGGCGTCCATCATAACTACAATCCGGGAGTGTCCCGTGCCCTGTTAAGAGGTTGTGGATGGGTTGACTGCTTGCCTGTCCATGTCCGGGTCCATCCACGTGTTGAGGTTGCCTCCTATTATCACTTCCCCTTCTGCCTCATTCATAACCTTGGGGATTGCTTGTTGAAGGAACTGGGATTGTCCGTTATTGGGTGCTTATACGGACGCGAGTGTGATGACGGTGTCCTGTATTTTGCCAACTAACACTAGCGTTCTACCACTCCCGTCTGACCAGGAGTTCAAATCGGATTGATTTGCTGACTAGAACACCAACTCCGGCCTTCTTGAGAGGGCCGGAGCCCCAATATTGTGTGCCCAATTTGGCATAGAGTACCCTCCTCTCTTCTCCTTTACTATATCGGGTTTCTTGCAGGAAGAGTATGTCTAGGTTCGCTCTCTTGAATTCTCGGGAGAATAGTGACCTTTTGGTGGGGGAATTAAGCCCCTTAACATTGAGCGTGCCGATTCTGAGTTTGCCATGCCTGTCACCTGATTCGTCATGGCCACCAATGAGCGGCGAGTCCTGGGAATTCGTTGGTCACGTCACCTCGGTCTATGTCGTGCGTCGCCGCAGTGGAAGTTTTCTGATGGTTGTCCCACACCCAATGGGACTACAGAGTTTTTTTGGATTTCCACCCCCCCACCTTTTCCGGGTAGTGATAGTGAACATGATACCCGTTGTCTTCAGTTCCATTTTTCTGCACTGAATCCCAGATTGATGGCGTCCGAGTTGAACCAGGTGCTTGCAACTGGTCTACTATCGGACCACCCGTGAGAGTCGTGACCATGTGACCCAGGTCATAAATACAGTCTCATCAACATGTAGAGCCCCCCACCCCCATTCTTGAAATGTCAACTTAAATTACAATTTAACACACAACAACAACTGTCATCATTAAGTAACGGATATAGTGATACATGCGGTTTCCGGATCCTTTGGCCACCAGCGGATCATCTGTTCCAGCTCTGGAGAGAAATTCTTTCCGAGTCGGCTCTGTTGGCTGTAATGTGCCGGTCTCCAACTCGTTGGAGGGTCTCCGAGACGTAATTTCTGAGTAGGCCTCGCCGGATCTAAGGATATGCGCATACCGCGTCAGTTGGCATTTTCCTGCGTGTCTTTGGGCCGTCTGTATTTTCTGGCCCTTTGACTTTCTTCGTTTTCGGGCCTCGAGGTCCCCATCGCTCTCCATCCTGTGGTGTTTCCTCTTGTGACCCTTCTCTGGGGCCAGTGCCGAGGAGATCCGCAATGCATTCTCGAATCTCTTCTTCGGAGCGGAGTGTTATCGTTCTGCTACCGTGTTCGAACGTGAGGGAAAAGGGATAACCCCACCTATATCTCGTGCCCTGGTCTTTGAGCCATTTGGTTAGAGGGCCACATAGGCGTCGCAAGGCCAAAGTGAGCGAAGATAGGTCCTGGAAGATGGTTATTTGGGCTCCCCCCCAAAGGTGAGGGTGTCACCTGACCTGGCTTTAGCGAGGATCCTCGGTCTATCTTGGTATCTATGAAATTTGGCCAGGACCGACCTCGGGCCCCCTGATGGTCCCCCAGCTCTGTATATTCTTTTTATTTTATTTTTATTTTATTGTTCATCAATGTTCTCATCCGCGGTTAGGATTCTGATGATGTCGTGTATGGTGTGTTTAAGGTCCTCCTCTGTTTCCCCCTCCCGTTCTGGAATTCCAAAAAATCGCAGGTTGTTACGCCTTTCCCTATTTTCTAAGTCGTCCAGCTTCACACGGATATCTTCTTCTCTTTTCTCTATATTGCGCATGCGGAGGTCCAGCTGGGCTTCCAGTGTGTCGATTGAGGCTTGGTTGTTCTCGACCGCCTCAAGCCTCTCCTTGATATTGTCTACCCTTTGGGTCATTCTGTCGATTTTGCCACCTAAGTTGCTCAGGAGGGCGGCAATGTCCCCTTTGGTGGCCGCTGCCCCCGTCTCAGAGGGATCCGCCGACATTGTGCAGTTAGTTCTGGGGTCAGGGTGCGACGGGGTGTAGGCATATCTGGCTAGCTTGGATTTGGTGCTCATGCAATGTATAGGTGCGAGGAGGCATTCGACCCTGGAACGCGGGCACTATCCTCGGCACCGATGCAATAAACTGGTCCCGGAGTGTGTTATCTTGTGGTCTCCGAAGTGTCCTGGTTAGTGACAGTCTAGCGTTGGGAGGAGGCACACGCCCTGAGATCAGGGGCTCTACCCTCCGGCTGCGTCACCTTTCTTTCACTTCAGTACCAGATCCCGGCTTGAATGCGGTTTCCGCGATGTGCCAGTGCGATTGAGGGTCGACTTGTAGATCTTGTTGGGTTTGCGTAGGGGGAGGCCTTGGGTTGGGAAACCTGGATCCCAGGTGAGCCTAGGGGGAAGCGTGCAGAGGAGGGCACACGGCCCACAAGTGGGGGCCCAACACTGTGTCGACTTTGGTGTAGGAGTAAAGTTTGTCCTGATGTTCGGGGCTTGGTGAAGGGGCTCGAGTTTTAGCGTTGGGTGCGTTTCTCAGGTCGGGGTGTATGACACGTGGTCTGCCCAGTCGGTGAAATGGGGCTGCTGACACCGTGTAAGGCCCTGAGGAGGGGGGGGGACAGGTTTTCCTCAGGGGATAGTGGGGTCAGCCTCTTTAGGCAGATGAATGGCATTGCACCCAGCAATGTGTCGGATGCCCGTGCTTGATAGGTGGGCGCTGGGTATCTGGGCCTGTGTCACCAGGGAGTAGCACTGGGGTCTTGAAGTGCTGCCTTACGGTGGGGATCTGTGTCCACTGCAGTTGGGGCCTGGGAAACGTAAGGGAGGGGAAGGGAAGGGAGGGGAAGGGAGGGGAAGGGAAGGGAGGGGAAGGGAAGGGAGGGGAGGGGAGGGGAGGGGAAGGGAAGGGAGGGGAGGGGAAGGGGAGGGGAGGGGAAGGGAAGGGAAGGGAAGGGAAGGGAAGGGAAGGGAAGGGAAGGGAAGGGAAGGGAAGACGGACCATGCCGGTCGCAGAGGAGTTTACGCGCGGGCCGCGAAGCAGGAATGGCCGACTCCTCTTCAGCGGTCCAGGGTCTCTTAACTCCGCGGGGGCTCGAGGATTGTGTGGAAAGGCTGCAGCCACTGTGGGGGGCTGCAGCGCGGTCCGATGGCTCCGCGTGAAAGCAGGGGGGTGGAGCTGGCAGTCTCGGGCTTTCGCGGGTCTCAGTGCTCGATCGAGACGCCGCTCAGAAGGCCTGGAGGGGGAGGCACGGCCAGGAGACGTTAACCAGGCCAGGAAGCTCCGATTTTATCCAGATGTTCGCTCGCCGTGTGGGGGTCCGTTTCCCACACCCTGTGTGTCTGTTGTTGTGTGGTGGGGGGGCCAAATGTGGGGTCTCGGGGCACTTTTGGGGGTCACAGGTCAGAGCTCACAGGGAGGAGGTCTGCATCCATGCCCCCCCTGGCGCCCAGTCGTTTTTTACTTATTTTTGACACTTTTAAAAAAAAATGTAAACACGGGACAGATTTGTAAAAGCATGTTTTCAGGTCTTTGATGATACTCCTCGCGAATGTTTCCTTCAATCCTGTCCAGCACTTTGGGCTGTAGCCACGAGCAGAATTTATTTTCCCATTCAAACCTATCCCGATTTAAAAAAATAAATAAATAAAACCACATAGCCAGTCCTCGCTAGCCATGCCCACTTTGACCCCGTTGCCGGTTCCTCGTGGTCATGGCCAGTAGCCAGATTGTCCGGGTCATGGCCATGAGCCAGATAAATCTGCCCACTGCCCATGGCCTCAGGCTATACCTCAGTCTCCAAAGGTATATCGCTATTTTGTATACCTACATTATGAAACTTTTCCAAAATGAAACACTGACACATTTGCGAAAACATGCTTTTGGGTCCTTGCCAATGCTCCTTGCACGAATTTGCTGCAAATCCGTCCATGTTTTATTTTTTGAAAAGTGTCAAAATGAATGTACAAAAAATTGTCGTATAACTTGGCCCCTACATGACACAATCCGTTCAGACTTTGCACAAAGATTCAAGGTTGGGTATATAATTTTCTGAAAACATTTGTGCAAATTTGTCAAACGGCAACAGAGTTATAAGCCATCCAATTTTGGCCCCCTTGACAAAATCTCACTAAACTTTGCAAAAACATTCAAATCTGGTCCAAAATCTTTTTGCAAAACTGTGCAGATTTGTCAAACGGCACCAAATTAAAAGCCTTTGAAATACTTTGTGCCGTGTTTAAAGAGGAGACAGAGCTATAGTGTAGATGCCACACATATAAAGAGCTCCCATTGGGAGAGCCACAAAAGGACCAGTCGTGGTTAAAATGATAAACATCAGATTTAATAGAATTATGACCTAAAAAGTGATTAAATAGTGTGGTCCACAGTACATACAATTCATAAACATTTTAACATATATCAAACAGTCGTTACGTGATGAGCTAGAATTAGCTAATTGACAGTGTATCAAAAACAGGGATACACTCAACATCAAGAGGTACGCTTTACAGAAAGTGCAACGTACTCTACAGTAATTAGAATCAGTATGTCAAAAACTTAATAACTCTGGTGACAGTACAGAGTATTAGCTCGACATGTTTCAGTTCCTACAGTTATTATGGAACATTCATCAGGAGATATACAGGTGACCACGTAACCAAGACAACATTTAAAAACGAAATGATGACATTTGAAGTATTCGTAGCAGCTGCAAAGTAAAGAACAAAAAAAGCGCAAAACATGAGCTTCAAATTAGCCATTATTGTTGCATGTTCAAAATACATGAACCAGGGCATCTAAATAGAGGGAAATAAATACCTCCACTGATGCCTGTGGGTGCTCTCTACTCGAAAGGTAGTAGGCGGTGTAGAACTGAGGGTCGTCTCTACCTAGGATATAGAAAAAACATCCAAATGAGCGCTGAGTAGTAGCTCACTATAAAAGCAGGATATGTGCTTAGGCTTAGCAAATAGCGAAACTAGTATCGCATAAAAAACATATGAAGAGGTGTCCGGGTGAGAGAAACCCAGTGCTGAGAGACAAAACGAATTATCCACAGTGTGCCCCATATAATTCCAGAAGTTGAGAAGAAGTCGGTGACTAGAACCTAAAGAGGTAGTTCAAGGTATATTCTCTAATCTCGTGTGTTTATAGGAGACAGAAAGCGGCTAGTAACACTCAAAAGTAAACAACTACCCCACAGGCAATACCTTCAAGTTGGCAGTAAGAGTGTCGGTCGTGACCAAATCCGACAGCCCCAGGATATAATCCTGCCGCCAGCGCTAGTGCTGTGTGGATAGTACCGAGAGTGCCGTCTGTTATGCGGGCAGCAGTGCAGAAGGACTGGGCGACCGATGTGCGAGTGGTAGTCAAGGAAATACAGTAGTCCTACAACTATGTTGGAAGAGAAAAGAGATGTAGAGAAATGTGGTTAGTCATGGAAGCCATCAATGAATGACTCAGACCGGACAAGGAATTAGTACACTAAGTAGCACACAGTCTACAAAAAACGATGGTAAGGGATCAAGTGAGTGTAAACGATTATATGTTGTACCATTCAATAGATCCGTTAAGACCCCTGATGTCACTCTGCAGAGTATATATCATCTTTTGTTCCATATAAAGCAATTTTTTCTCCCGGGTGGCATAGTTAGATCCTTTAAGTGATAACAATATTGTCCATTTGAAATCCTCGTGATGATGCTTCAGAAGATTGAAATGTTTCACCATGGGGGCATTTTCAGTTCTGTTCTTGAGACAGCTCCGGTGTTCCATGATACGAGTTTTGGCTTTGCGGGTTGTTTTCCCTACATAGTGCAGTCCACATTTACAAGTGATCAGGTACACCACAAATTCGGTGTTACAATTAGTCAAGTTTTTCTGTGTCCAGAGCTTTGACAGGCCAACATCTACATTTTTAGTTGTAGAGGTCAATTTACAGACCCCGCACGAGCCACAAGGATAGTGACCGGTAGGTTCAGGTAGACCCCATAGGGTGGTTAATCTGGGTTCCTGGATAGGGATAGGTTTAAGTTTGCTGTTACTAACCCTGTTACCTATCGTCGTGCTCCTTTTTATAAGCAAAGATCGGCACACTCATAGAGGGGGAGGTCGTTTGAAAGATTTTCCAATTCTTCTTAATGATGTTGGTGATCTCAAAGCTCCGGTTAGAAAAGGTATTCACACACACAATACGATCATCTTTAGGTTTAACAGGTTTTGGTTCCAATAGTGCTTCTCGGTTGTTATTAAAAGCCCTTTTGGCTGATTTGGAGCCCCCACCCTCCCAGACCCTCTTGGCAAAACAGAACCAAATTTTGCAGAACCATGCAGGGCCATATCTATAATGATATTGCAAAATCTCATGCAGTTCCATTGAGTGCCGCGAAGTTAGAAACCATCCAAAAACTGCTTTTCACTGACCTTGTAATGCAGAAATATGCATGGATATGGCCGAACATCTGAGATGTTTGCGAACATTACAGGAATGCCCCCGAACATCTGATATGTTTGCGTACTCCGTAGAAGTTTCTTTGTCTTTTTATGGTCCTATCCCATCCCCATGATCCCTCCCCTCCGCAGAAATTGTTTCATTAGTTTTAAAAGTGCAATGTTGTGTTTTTAATGTGTTTACCACGTCTGCGAACTATGTGCACAATTCGTGAATCCATCATGGCTTTCAGGTCTTTACGCACTTCACACTTTTAATTTTTAATTGATTAATCAGCGGCGCGTATGATGTCCCTGAATGTCACACTGCTCTCTGATTGGTCCAGAGGCGTCCGTGGACTCCAACTCAGGAAGAGTCTGCGGACCGGACCCAGATACAACAGGTTTTTTTTATTTTTTTTTTTACCTTCTTTTTGCCCATTTAAGAAAAACTACTGGACGGATTTACACCTAATGTGCAAAAGCATGTTTTCGGAACCAAGCTGCCAGTCCCCACGCAAGTTGTAGATGCAAGCAAACATTGTTTCCCATTGTGTCTGAGGATTTCAAACATTCTGGGACCCCACCTTTAACTCTGCACCCCCCCCCACCCCCAGATGAAACTGCACCAAACTTAACAAAATCATTCTGAGGTGACCAGATACTTTTCTTACTTTTTTGCAGAGTTTGGTGAGGATTCGTTGAATGGCGCCAAAGATATGAGCCAATAAGTGCTCTTTCTATAAGTTGAGCAGCATAACCATATACAGGGCTGCTCCAGCAGGCCCTGATACATATAAAAAACATTTTTCTTTTTTCCTGCAAAAACTTTAGTTCAGTTGAGCAGATTTAACGTAACAAAACCCTTGAAATTCAGCAGATGTGGGAAGTTATGAACAGCGTAACAACGCGTTTTCTTTGCCAAGCCCTTGAACACATGCATATTATAAGATGAGGAATTCACGATGACATCCAAAATGGCATTATGGGGAACTTCAACAGGAGCGCGCTGAGTAAAGCTGGTCATAATTTTCCGCATCGGCTGAATTTCAAGGGTTGATGCAACAAAACACTTGCACTCTGGATGAAGATGGTTTCCTTCTTGATACGATTCTATTCATTACATTGGAGAGGAATATTTGGTGCAATAGGTCAAAGAGTAATTTTGAGGTATTAGATTAGTTTGGTCATGAACACTACTTATATATAGTCTTCCTCTTTTCATTTTTTTTTATATTCGATCACTTTCATTTTTCTGCCTTTTGGGTAGTGCATGTTCTCTCTGTTACTATTTTGACATTTTTCAGGAAGGGCCACTACCGTATTCTAATAATTTGGATGGAGAAACTGAATGTGTCATGGGTGTGTATCTTTAAGCAGTGAACTATTAATTCCATGGGCTTTGCTAGTTGGTAATATGTGAACAGTTTAACTAAACAGCATGTGAGTTACATCTTACACTTTTGTAAGAAACAACTATTCTGCGAATACCGGCTTATTTTATTAAGAGACCCTTGGTGTATCATTTTTAGTAATTCATGTTGTGGTTTTATGCGTTTTAACTTGGGCCGGACATTTGTAACATCATTGAGTTTATAATGTGTTTTTAGTGCATATTGGTTTCTTGTATACCATGGACTAGATTATTTTAAGGTTGAGCATTCACACTTTAAACATTAGGAATTGTTGCCCAGTTAAGCAGTATAACTTTATTGTATATTCAATATAGTGTTCAAAGCATTTGCACAATTAGGCACAAGCACTTTAATATGTGGATTGTCAAATGTTCAGCTTTAAGCAGCAACAGCACATTATCCACTTGGATTTTATGAATAATTATGTATTGGATGGATTTCTTTAGCATGTTTTTATGGGTACTAGACCCCGCATTGAAATCATGTGAATAAACGAGAAATCCATCATATCCATGTTCATTATAAGATGGCCGACACGCATGCATGCATAGGAGAGTTTCATGTAAAGTATGACCACAATGAAAGAAGGACTTGTAGCCATAGTTGTTTTGAAATCAGAACCAGTGTGACACACTTTTGGATGTGAACAAGCAATGAGAAAGTTGCGACACACGTAATATGAGCGTTGGTTTTGACCTGCTCGGTGGATTCTGAAATAAACTTGAAGGTGCAACTAATGGTTCTTGCCACTTTGCAATCATTGCTGCTTAGCGGTACCATGGTCAGAGCCGTAGCCATGATTGTCTAAGAAGTGGGACCTGAAGCTAATGGATTTGGGCACACTGCAGCAACACTGACATCTGTAAATGCCCACACAGCACTGTTGAGTGGGCATTTACAGATTTTGGGTGGGCCTGGCCTGCTTGGGCCCTACCCTGTCTACGCATCTGACCATGGTACCTTGATCTAATTAATATAAAGTGTTTGTTGCTATGCCTTGTGGCTATTTAGCTCCATAGATGGGTGACGTTATTAACCAACTCGCAGTTTAAGAAGGTTGCAAGTCTGAGCCAGCATTGCTATATTCTGAAAATGTGAGTCACAGGTTGCTTACAGAATTTGCCAATAAATGTTTGAACTTATTAAGTTGGCCTGCTTTTGCATTTATCAATACTATTCCTTCCAGCAAGACGTGTTCGGCCCTCCAGGCATAGATTTGATCCTCTGTAGGGCGACTCCGACCTTCTTCATTTCTAGTTAGTACCATAAAATGGGCAATGATGCCACCTTTATTACAGCACTTGGATGCTGGAAGATTCTGCCATGAAGCATATGCAAAAAATGTGTTCTTGTATTATTGCTGATCGTCAGAGCCCTCTGCTGCTCCTTCATTTGTTTTTACCTACACCCTGTGGCGGGTCAGAAGAAGGACACAGACTCCTAGGACATGATATACTCTTGTTTATTGAAAGAATCTAGAAGGCCTAACTCTCCCTATATCTGTGGGTGGTTGAAGGAAGGCATGGTATTAAAGTTAGACAGACACAAGTGACCACAGTTCAAGGGTTTTTATTGAATTGCATGAAATGCCCTATGTAATCCTAAATCTACAGCAAGCTACGATCATCAAATAATAATGCAGTCCTTGTGGAGTATCGTCAAAATAAAAGGGCCTATACTAAAATTCGATTGCAATCCTTACCGCTAAGTACAAATAGTGTGGGTTAATGTTCATGAAAAAGAAAGGTGTTCACAAAATGATAGAGGTTTAGGCCCTTGGTCTCCCTTTCCCATGTTTTCAGCACGGGACAAGGTGGTTCATTCGAGCATAGCACACTCTCGGGCTTATTCAGCACGAGGACACAGTTACATTACCAACATCGGGGCCTTTTGTGCCCGAGTCTCTTAAGTTCTCAAGTCTCTTGATTCAGAGGGCCTGATGTACCAGAACAAAGTTCCTTTACAAGTACTCAAGTCGGGCGAATCACTCTTCACCCTGGATCCCACCTTATCCAGGCTCAGATCCTCCTCTCCAATGCCTAATAGAAAATCTTTTCTCTTGTGACCCACGGTTCACCCCGGATTCCCTTCAGCTGGGCTCAGATCCCTTTTTCACAATTAGTCTCCCTCAGTCGGGCTCTGACTAATTTCAGTTCGTATTAGCTATCGAAGACTTTGCAGAGTTTAGCTTGACCCTTTGCAGGACCACTTTGATTTCACAGTTCACAATTTTAAACTCTATTGGATACCTAATGGAGACCTTCGAGTGAGCACCCACGTGGTGCCGGTCCACCCTGTGTATGGTATCTTTCTTGGCTACAAAATGTCAGTCACTCCTTGGGTGTTAAATTATATTCACGTTGCTCATCACACACGCCTCAAACTCTGTTCTTTGCAGATTTATTCATGCAATATTGCCGCTTGCAACCTTGGTTGTATCACAGACCAGTCTGCTATCAGTCTCCCGGACTCACTGGCTGTGCTCACTTTACTGGCGCTGCTTTGTTTTGGCAGCCGCTGACAGCACCACAGCGGCAATCGCTCCTCCCTGCCTTGTCACACAATGCCCCTGTCTTCAGCGTTAATTCATGGACTTATGTTTTTTGTTCTCGAGGGCTCGCGAAAGAAGCGGTTCTTCTCCGAAAAGGTCAAGGGTACTACCATCCTTGCAACCCTCTCTGGTTTTGCCGAGGGTACTACCCTCCTTGCAACCCTCTCTGGTTTTGCCGTCTTTCTCCTCGTATTAAACTGCCATCTTGGAACTGTTGCTTCCTTGTGTGTTTTGCCATGCTCGGAGTGTGCTTTCGTGCTCCGCCTTTTATCTGTATGAGGAAGTGTGATGGAAGTCAGGTGTGTGTAATTATCAGTAATTGCCTGATTCTGCCTTACCCTTGGGTTGCCACATGTCAGGTATTAGTCTGTTTTCCCTTCACAGTGAGCTGTCTGTGAGATAGTGTTTGTGTTGGGGGAAGGGGTGGGGGAGTTTTGAACGCGTGCGTATCCTACCTGGTAGGATGGGGGAAAAGGTGTTACAGGGAAGGGGGTACAGCGTCTCACCATCGGTGTCCCACTCCCCAAATACCCCTCATCCAGGTGATCCTCCCCCACTGGTCCACCCCCAGGAACTGGACCCAAAAGTGATGGCCATGTCTTGCCCACCTGGATGACAGAGCCCCGGTGACTAGCGGTTGAGACATCTTCCGATTTCTCACAGTAGCCCCTGCCTATATTAATAATTAAGTGCTAGTTTGTCAGTCATGAATGTCCCAAAGAAATAAGTTTGCTGTCCAAAACTTCCCTAACTGACACTACCACTAAAAGAAAACTAATTTAGGTCAGGTGGATGACTCCCTTCTCCTGAGGGTAGTGCTAGTACCGGTCTTTAGTATACAATTCGTAAATAGTCTCCCATGACTTCTTGTATTAATTTCTTTAATTCTCCCAATGGGATGTTGTACTTTCTTCCTTCACCTTATATCCCTTTTTGTTTCTCTTGGTTCGCTTTTACTTTTGATCTGGCTTGCTTGTGCCTTTCTGAAGGAATATAGTTTTCCTGGATCACTCTGGTTTCTATCTGTTCTAAGCCTATAGCCTCAGAGCTTTGTATTTATTGCTCTTTAACATGGTTTTTGTTATGTGCAGGATAGCCTTTCGTCCCCTCCCCCCCCCCCCATTCTGAAGTCTCTCTGCACCTCCCATTTGCCCGGTTACCTTCTCTCCTGGTTGGGAGCGTTGTTGGAGGATGCCAGTCTCTTGGTCTCTCCTCATTGCTATGTTTCGCAAAAACCGTCTTCTCTCTGGCATTCACATGGTCTTTCCTTCTCACTGCACCACTGTGCTGGGCTGCACTCACGGTCTTATCCGTTGATAGAGGTCGCTGGCAACGTTCTTGAGACAGCAGTGTGCCAGAAGGTTTCTTGCTCTCTACTCGTGTGTGTGTGTGTGTGTCAGGGTCGTACTCGTCCCAGTGAAGGGAACATTTTGAATTAAAGGGAAACAACCTTTCCTCCCAAGATAGCAATATCCCTTAGGAGTTTCTTCGTCACAGTCTTGAGAAATCCAATTTATGTGGGCTTTAAAGCATCCCATGTAGACCATGTTATATCCAGCCTGAGGGAGTACCTTTTGGGAGTCCTTGTCCACTAAAGGGGAGACTCTCCCAGTGAGGTCCCACCTCCCTCTACCCCCTAGGGAGGGTATTGCGGAGTGGTCTAGCCTCCCAGGAAGATACTCCCCCCTTGGGGAGAAGGGACAAATTCCCTTGATTCATCACAACACACAGTTCGTACAATACACTGCAACACTGACCTGCTCTTCTATGCCACACGTTTGACCCCTGCACACAGCTACTAGGGTTTCTTATGCTTGTCCTGTCGCAACCTTGACAATCTATTCCTCGGACTGACTTCTGCTCTTTCAATGTACCATCATTGTGAAGCAATTTATTGTACCTGTCTGAGGTTCAATGAATCGGCAAAGTTGAATTAAAAGTTGGCTAATGTCTATTCTGATGGAGTTGAAATGAGAACTAGAAATTGAAAGAGAAACTCCCAGACTCTTCGCCAAATAATAGTTATTTTATTTGTAGATCATTCTAAATCAGATGCCCTCTCCATGATTACATGTGTTTCGTCTCGGCTGAGCCTTTCCCAAATCGGGGATATTGCTACACAAACATAATTCTAAAGCAAAAATATAAACAATTCAGATAGCTTTTAAATCCAAACATGATTCCATAGTACCCAGCACAGTGGTAGTCAATAGCAAAAGAAAATATTTCAATGACCGAGAATGCGGGTTGGTAAAGGGGGAGGGTTGTAAAGGGATGGAGAAAACAAAAGAGTAACACCAGAAAAAGCGCAAAGTACAATGTTCATAAATACAGAATAAGAATAAGAAAAAGAAAAAAGAGAGAAAAAAGACAAGATATAATGTTGTGTTAGTCCAATTGTAAATCCATTGGTTTAATGTATTACACTCTACATTGTGTGTTAGCCAAAATTATGTCAGACACTCCCCAAGCTATAGGGTTGCTTACCAGCAATACTTTAAGCGAAAAGTCCACGTGATGATTATCAGGTAGGTCATAAAAGGGTTAAATCCCAATGTTCAAATCTCTGTGAAAAAATATATATAGCATATACCTATATTAAATGTCAAACTTATCCATCACTGGTTAGTATATCCAATAAGTGCATATAGGATATGTATTTATGTCTGTAGCTTGCATATTCTACGACCTGCCCTTTATAAAACAGGCCCAATATGTAATTTACTCCACTAATAAACTTAGATCTCATTAACATTGAATGGTCCAAATTGTAACTATAAGCATCCAATATCCCGATAACTTCGTGTGTTACGTGACTCAATCTTGTGATCATTAATTGCCCCCCAAATATTAAGTCAGTTGATAGTAGAAATGTACTAATCATCTAATCTGCTAATAATTCAATTTTACACCAAGTAATGCGAGGCATGCTTACCCTGCAGCTCCTGTCCCACGCGTCGGCTGAAACGGAGTTCCGTGAGCCGACGCCATTTTAGAAACACTGTTGTTGAACTGTATCCATGGCAACGTTGTGCATACTTTACCATGGTACAACTACTCCCTGCATGGCCCATTTTCCTACACGCCATCTTGAGAGAGTGCTTGGTAACGTAATGATTAAAATGATCCACAATTTAGTTAGTTTAAAGGAAGAAATAGGCACGTAATAGTTCGGAAGAAAATAAGATGTATATACATATGATGATCCCATGAAATACAAAATTGAATGGGACTTGTGAAATCGCATCGCATCGCATAAGCGTGTGTTCGCTTTGTTATTTTTATTCATGAACGTGATGTGTATCACCAATACACAATATAAGGGGTAAGTTAAAAGCATGTAATAGTTCATGTTGCTAACATCCGATAAAAATGGGATGTGTTCACATATGATGATCCCTTGGAATACAGAATTAAATGGGACTTATGAGGTTGCATCACATATGATATATTTTATTTATATTGCGCTCATACACGGGTGTTTCAGAGCACGGGAAGGCAAGGGAGGGGAACAGGGGAGAACGAAACAACGATCTTACTAGGCCCAGTGACATTGAGAATGTGCAAGTGCATGGGAGAGGGGGAGGGGAAAGTGCATGGAGGGGAGGGAGAAAGCGGAAAGTGCAGAGCAAAGGAGAAACAGGATAAATAATCATAACAAAAAATAAATAAATAAAAAATCAGCACAAAGTGGTAGTGCAGCCACTTGCATGTGTTCGCTTTTTTAAAATTTACATTTTTTATTCCTGAACGTGATGTGTATCCCCAATACATAATTAAACTACGTATTAAGTATACAAAATAATCACTAATCAATATTGATTCTACTTCAAGCTCGCTATTAAGCGAAATGCTCGCTTTCCATTTCCTCATTGTCATCCTTTATCTACAAAAAAAGGGGTTTATGAATACCCATTAAGCATGTTGGAGAAATATATAGGTCTGCAATAACCATTCTTAATGGAGCTCGTTTAAGCACTAAGTGCTATTAGAATTAGTATGTATGCCATCTTACTCGTTTCACAAAAGACTAATAATTACTTATTCCATTTCATGCAACTACAGGAATGATACCATCTCATTGTCACTGTTAAGACCTGTTACTGTTGTGTTTAGAAGACAAACCATACGAGCTTCAGGCTGATGCAGTGCTTTTACCCTGTCCCCACCTCTTATTCAGGGTTACATGCTGAAGCCCTATAAATCTAATGTCAGATTTATTGTGCATTTGATGAAAAGTTTGCCAATGTTGGGCCAGTGGCAACAAAGGATCTTGGCTTCCAATCTCCATTAGGTGCTCGCGTATCCCAATTCTTAGCTCTCTTGGTACTACCTATGTATGCTTTTTGGCATACACAGATAATACCATATATAACAAATTTGGTTTTGCAATTAATGCCTTGTTTAATTCTTAAAGTTCTTCCATTGATGCCTTTAAATTCCCTAGTCTTGTCATGTGCATACTTGCATTGGGAGCACATGCCATACTTCCTAAAGCCAATGTTATTCTTGTGAAGCCAAGTACTACGACTCCAATCTTTGAGATCAGGTAGTAATGATGGACTGAGTATTGATTTTAATGTTTCAGCTCTTTTGTAAATCATTAGGGGTTTATCCCCTACCCATTTGTTGATGTGGTGTCATGGCCACTAACCAAGGGCCCTTATTTCCTCCTTCTAAAGGGTCCGCTCATAAGAAAGTGTGCTCTGCACACTTTGGATCCAAGGCACGTGTATCCAGGCTGGGTGTGGCCATTAGAAAGCATTGGAAGGCATGTGCAAACATCTATGGGAGTGGTGAGGTGGGGGCCACAAGGCAGAGCTAAAGGGGAGTGGCTAGGGCCAGACTATTTAAGACGGCCCCACCCGTATTGTGTACAATCCTCCCCTTTACCAACCCGCATTCTCTGTCATTGAAATATTTTCTTTTGCCATTGACTACCACTGTGCTGGGTACTATGGAATCATGTTTGGATTTAAAACCTATCTGAATGAATTGTTTGTATTTTGGCTTTATAATTATGTTTGTGTAGTAATAGCTCTGATTTGAGAAATGCTCAGCCGAGCCGAAACACGTGTAATCATGGAGAGGGCGTCTGATCTAGAATGATCTACAAATAAAATAACTTTTTATTTGGCGCAAAGTCTGGGAGTTTCTCCTTCAATTTCAAGTAATTTATGACAGTTTGGGCTTTTCTAGCGTCGCACTCCAGCGACCTGCGACAAGGAATCTATATCTTTTTTGTTGAACCATGATCTATTTCATGGGAGGCAATTCAGTATTGAAAGGAGCCGACTGGCTCCTTTTCAATAAAGCCCTGTTTTTCTGACAGATTGAAATGAGAACTAGGTGTGTGCCCTTCCTACTCTGATATTGTGCATACCAATCGCTCAAACCTCCCCCATTCTTGTAAGGGGCAAGCAGATCCCCTGTTCACCTTTTTATTAGTTCTTAGGCTATTCCATGAGTATTCAGATGTTGATGTTTAGGTTCATGGTTGCCTTTTTGCTCCTTGTGTTTTTTGATTAGAGTGGATTTCATGCATGTTGACTCTAAGATGTTGGACTGCCTGCACTTCCCTTCTTTGCTCGTGACCTTTCTTGACACCCTTGCAGGTATTTGAAGGCACCTCTGGCATTGATGCCCGGAAGACGTCATGTGAGTTCACGGGGGACATTCTCCGAACCCCAGTATCTGAGGATATGCTTGGTATGTATCCCCATAATTCATGTATTTTCCTAAATATTTGCTAATTTGTTTTCAGTTTTATAAACAATCCTGCTAATGCCAACCTTCTTTGCAGCATAATTTGCATAGGTACTGTTGCTCCTAACAGTAGTATTTACTTTTGTGTTTTTAAGTTGTGATTCTGATTTGCACAAGTTCCAAGTCGGCTTATTGACCTTGATATACTCTTTTTCTGCATTCATGTTCTAGGCCGTGTGTTCAATGGCTCTGGAAAACCTATCGACAAAGGCCCTACAGTCCTGGCAGAGGATTATCTAGACATCATGGGTAACAACACTTTCTGTTTTTTAACCTATTGAGTGGCCTGTCTTCCTTGGTGCTGTGTCTTTCTGTACTTTTCATCCTGAGTCATTCTAGAGTACAAAACAACGCAATGCAATGCAAAGCAAGGTAAGTAGTGTAGATAGAACGTCGCGTGGCCAACCCATTTTTAAATTAAAAAGGTCACATGGAAAAACATACAAATGCAAAGAAACTTATGACATGACAAGGAACTATATATTTGTTGCTAAATCCCATGAAGGCGTAAAATGTCCCACCCAGAAAAACTAAGCATACTTAATTTTCAAATACATTTTTATAAATGTGTATACGTCTATTTGGGATTTCTGGTTCTGTCTCCATAGAACTTGCCCGTGTCTCCATAAACCTTGCCCAAGTCCTTTTTACTGAATCTGTCATGCTCGACTAGTCTTAGACAACTTGAAATTATCACGAAGCTGTGTGATAACTTCACAAACCAGAGAGATATGTAGCCAGCGGGTTGATAATCTCTCAAGTGGTTTTACCTAGTCTGATAATTTCCCCCAATGGGCCTGCTGCCAAGAGTTCAATCAATTATCTTTAACTTAAAAATGTATACTTCTGAATTCCTCAGATGGCAGCAAGTATGTGGGTGTTACCGTTTGGTTCTGAATATGCCTTTGAACCCTTTGAGCTGTACTGCATGAACCCCTTTTTTCTAGGTTACTACCTATTCTAGCCTGATGTGAGATGGTGATGTATGGAAGATACGCAATACATTGATTACACACTTGGATTGCTGTGTACCCATTTGTACCTCTTTAGAGGTGATGCAATATGCCTAATTCCTACTGTTATTGCATCCTTTTGGGGCGTGAATGAAAGGCTAAACTCCTGGAGACTCAGCTTCTCTGTCTCTCATTAAAAGGTTTCAGACCCTCCCTGCTCCTGCCCCCTGATTTGCTTTTGTCTATGTCCTGGGCGACAAGTGTAGTATTCATGCTAATGCCCAACAGCATTGCACTATCCCATAGACTGAATCTGAATGGTACAGATAGGCAGTGTACCACCTGCCTTAACTCCATAAATACAGACCGAAGGGCAAAATAAGTGGAAAAATACTCCCCACAAAAAAATGGGAAATGGACAAACTGGTGCCTGCGCATGCTCCAACCCACACAGCTTCAATGACCTATTCCTATGACTGGTGCAAGCTGAGTAGTTCCACGCAAAAGAGCTCTAATAATATTACTGACTGACCAGAAGATGAAATTAAAGGTTAAAGACTTTTATTGTTCATGAATTACTAAATGCACAAAAGATAGTTTACAAAAAGAAAGCTGTTTATTGGCCCCAGTAGATGGCTCCATTTGGAATGTGAATGACTTTTTTTGCTCTCTAAAATCATTTTGTTTCCAGCTTCATGAAATGGGGACCTAAATACTTCCACATCATAAACTTATCAGGAGTCCTGCAATTAAATCCTATGTGCTTGTTTGAGGATAGGTTACTATGTTAACTTAACTCCTCATCCCCTTAGTATACTATACATTTATCTACGTCTTAGTAAAATTGTTTTCAGTTGAAATATTAAATCAAGCTATTAATCTGTCAATGTCAGGAATATGCTGAGCAGAGAAATGGTTTTAAGAATTGTTTAAAGGTGAATTTAGCCACATTTGTATTCTCTGGCTCCTTAAGTAACAATTAAATTAGCTTTTCAATTTTCCATATTTAGTCAATTTCTGTGATCTATGATTGAATTGTTACTTGCCACAATCTGGTTTAAAAAAACTTTTTTTTTTTTGTTATTTTAAATATTTCTGATTTTTAGAGGAGCAGTTTTTATGCTCTCTCCCATGTTGTGCTTCTTTAAACTGGTACAGGGCGGGGTAGTTTCTCATAGAATTGTATCCATCCTCCTCTGGGAATCCTTCTTTAGCTCATACTATTTCACCCCCTTTGAGGACCTATCATTATTTGACTACAAGCACTTGTGTTTTCATTTGCTCAGGACAGCCAATCAACCCTCAATGTCGAATCTACCCTGAAGAGATGATCCAAACTGGCATTTCGGCTATTGATGGTATGAATAGCATTGCCAGAGGCCAGAAAATACCCATCTTCTCTGCTGCTGGTTTGCCCCACAATGAAGTGAGTTCCCATGGTGCACATAATCTCAAAGAACATGGAGGAAATTAATCAATTCAATGTTTGGTTTTGAATTTTGTAGTTTTAGCAGGTGTAGTCCTGGCCTGATCGGACCTTTTGGTGGTGCATGATTTAATAGACCTTTATTAAGAATGGGCCGGGAGAAAAGTGGGACATTCAATAAGATATTAAGCAATCTTGCAATGTTTGATGTAGTTTTACAGTGACAGTCTGTAGAATTCTAATTGCCTACAAGTGATGAGATGAAGGTGCATTCTAAGTCTATACAGAATTCAAGGTAATGTTGCTGTAGGAAACCTTTTTTAGAGTCACAGTGGACGGGTATTTGTCTTTCTAGTGACTGCCATTGTTGGCTCAAGACCATGGCATCTACAATATCTTATGATGGTAATTGTTAGCAGCAAGTAAGGAAGAAGCTTACAGGTTAACCCCAGGGGTGATGGTGATGTATGGTCGGGTGTTTTCCACAGAATGCAGGCATATGCCATGTAGGCCTTGGTGGATGGCCCACTCTGAGCGAAGCAAAGCCTGTGGAAAGTATCTCAAGTTCTAGAATCCATGGAGCTTGCATGCAGGCAACCCTAGTGTACTATCCAGGATGGGTAGGATCCACTGAACTGATTATGGGCTGCTGGCCCTACATAGTTGCTTTGACAGGCACTTCTTCATCCTGCTAAGGCTGGGAAGGTGAACAAAGTGGTTATGAGTTCATGGCCTCAGTTGCTCAGCGATCTCTTCCCAAAGAGCGTGATTAAAAGATGGGATCATAGGGTTCAGTAATGGGGTACACTTAAATATAGTGTCTTGCTGGAGTCAATGGATGACCCTTTGTTTTCATTTTCTCATCCATCACTTTCACCATTACAGACTGTATTCTGTCTAGCTGTAAAATCACACATTTCTCCCCCCCCACCCCTTTTCAGATTGCAGCACAGATCTGTCGTCAGGCAGGTTTGGTGAGAAAATCCAAGGATGTTATGGATTACACTGAAGAAAACTTTGCTATTGTCTTTGCTGCCATGGGTGTAAGTATGGAAGATACATTTGTCTGTTTTTGTTTTTGGGGGGTGTATTAGTTCAACTCCTAAGCAAGGTGCTGCTCCTCCAGTGATGTTTGCATTATTTCTGTGTAACTTTCAAAACATAATCTGTATGTTTAGTCCCCCTCAAGGTGAAACCATAACTAGACCTCCACCTTGTGCTTCTTAAAATTGTTTTTCAATGATCATAAATGTGTTCGAAATTAATGGTCTATTTATTTTATTTTTACTTTAATAAAATAAATTGATCAATTTTTGCATACATATTAAGGAAAGGTGGGAAGAATTTAGGTATAACTAATCTTAATCTGTACTGCTCTCTTTCAGGTGAATATGGAAACTGCTCGGTTCTTTAAGTCTGATTTTGAGGAAAATGGCTCCATGGACAATGTATGTCTCTTTTTGAACTTGGCCA
Source organism: Ambystoma mexicanum (assembly GCF_040938575.1). NCBI lineage: Eukaryota > Metazoa > Chordata > Amphibia > Caudata > Ambystomatidae > Ambystoma > Ambystoma mexicanum. The sequence continues at coordinate 196,524,877 of NC_090932.1, forward strand.
ATGATCCAACGTAAGTGATCTCTCTTGTGGCCACATCAAACGCCACATGTGGTGTTAAAACTACTATTAATTAAAACTTTCCAGTTGCTCTACAACATGTGGGAAATTTCAGAATATACTAGATTGTGTGACCCTCTTTGGCCTCCAAATATTAAAGGGGTGAATAATATAACAGTCTGTTAGGCAAGAATTGATGTAGTAACACTACACAACCCTTATCTACTTGGTATTAGGTAACCCACCTTTTAGTATAGGTCTGTACTACACACGTACACATGACTGAGCAGGCCTATCTCAAGAGGGGTAAATGTGAGCTGTAGCAATGAAATTCGTAAATACAAGTAACCCTTACACTCAAGGTTTCAGTTATAAATAGTTATTTAACATTAATTTTTAAGTAAGCGTTCTTTTAAAAGGCAAGATATGTAACCCTGTAAATACATCTTAAAAATAGTTTTCTGAATTAAACGAGTTGGTGGATACACTTTGGATATGCTATTTACACAATTCCTACACCGTGGGGTGACATCATTCACAACAACAGTAATGGCATTTATATATCACACTAGTTATACTTTTTTAGATTCTAAGGTTGCAGAAAGGAAAGGTTTAAGGAAGGAAATGGTTAAACACGTTCTCAGTATATGTGAGGACAACTAAATCTTCCAATGAAATCCAGACAAGCCTTTCCCAGAAGTAACAGTGTAAAACAAGTTACCACCTATGAGGGACAAACCATATCAAAGTCAATGGGCTATAAGAGTCTGCAGGGAGCCAGGAAAGCCAGAGTCAATTGGAACACATTCTATGCAGTTGAGGCACTTCTTAGATAAAAAGTCTTGCACAAAGTTAGAGAATTTGTAGAAAGATCACTTGTAGGGTCACAAGCTATTAAGCCTGTGAAAAGCAGAGTTGGAATCAACTCTAAAGGTAAGTCACTGCAAGGCTCAACTGAGAAAAGCACAGCTCAAAGACACTGAGGTAAGTACCCCAAGTCTAAACAGTGCCTCTGGTTCGAAGAAGAGTGGTCCAGCTGGATTCTGTCCTGTTGCAGTGGTGTAGACCCTGGTTTCCTGAGCCTCGGTTGTGGGGGCGGGAGGACATCTGGAGGGCTCCTGCAGCATCAGTTTGGAGGTGGTCTGCCGGTACAGGCTCTTTTCGGTTCAGTGGCACGTGGTTTCAGTGCTTAGCAAACAGCACCGTTGTGGATCTTGGATACTGGTTGGGCTTCCTTCATTCCTTGGGTCCTGCACTCTGGTGAGGGGACACAAGCTCTGGTCGTCCTGCTTCTGGAGGCTCCTTGGGAGACTCTGGAGCTTCTGGCCGGATTTGAGACGTGGCACTCAACTATGGATTTCTTGACCCCACCCTCTCTGTCCCTCGGTTCTTGCAGCAGCAAATAAGTACACACAGCCAGTCTGGGAAGATGGTCCAGTGGAGTTTGTCTTGGGGTTAGTTGGTCCCACTAACCCAAGGGAAGAAGTTAAGTTGTCCCTTCCGGAGCTTCTCTGTTGAATCGAAAAAAGCAGCAGCAGGGCAATTCAATGGTCCAGGAGGATGCAGCAAGCTTCGTTCATGGTTTCTTCGTCTGGTGTTTCTCCCAGTTGCCGACTGCCACTCGTCCCAAAACCCTTGCCTTTTAAGCAGGTTTCTCCCATTCATGCACAGCCTAGGCTGTCAGTCACACAGCAGGATGGCTGTCCTGAAAGGCCAATCAGGACTGGTTGCATTGAGGCATTCCTAGAGACAAAGGACAGGGGTTTCAGGACCCTCCCTCACATCCTGCCTTTCCAGACCCACTGGAGCCAGAGGTGGGCTTCAGGACTGAAGCCTGCCAAAGGCAAAATGAACAAAGGGCTCAAATCGGCTTCGATGCACAGAGTAAAACCCAAGAATGACCTCTCAAACCATGGGGAAAAAAGAAGACTGGGCCCATTTTGACACAATGGTCACCCCTGGGTGCTATAACGCAGCTGAGGGTTCAGCCTGCGGTAGAAAAGCACAATGGTAGGAAAATGTAAACCACTTCCACCAGCCATTTAAAATAGTGAGGGTAACATAAAAAATGTTACATGAGAGAGTATGATAAGGGGCTACTAAGTAACCCCCTAGCACTCCACATAAGATCGGGTGTGCGGGGCCTACAAAGGGAAAAGGTAAGTAAAGTCAATTTCACTTTACTATTCTTGGGAACAGTAGTTCACACCACACAAGTAAAGGTATTTAAACCTTATGAGAAATCTAAAGGGATTTCTCTGTGACACTGCACTGAAGGTGCTGTGCGTAACCAAACAAAAAGTAGATGCCGATGGAGTTTGTCAGACTCCAAAAACAGAGGAAACCTATAATCCAAATCGGGTCAAAACACAAATATATATATATATATATATATATATAATATATATTTTTTTTTTTTTACTGAAACCTATCTACCCGAACTCATTGTAAAATGTATACCAACATGAATGTTCAAAACTGCTGTTGTCGTTTGAAAGCCTACTTTTCCTTTGGAAAGGAGTTTAATTAGTCGCAATTCTTTCGATCATACACATTACAGTGTTTCCTATGATGTATGTGAAGGCAATGAGGCTTGGTCTAGTGTGGTGTAATGTCTTCTCTGTTCCCGTTTTTTGTACTGTAAAGGGATTTTGCTAGACCCACGATTTTGTTTGACAAAGTTTGATTTCCTTTTATGATTAGTAGGGATTTCTTTTTTACCATTTTGTTGCAATACCGAAATAGGAAACGGTAATATATCTACCTCTTCTTCAAGATCTACAATTCGTGTCTTTAGGCTGTGTCCACTATAGTGGGCCTTGAGGACAATATTTCATTGGGATGTTATAGTCTTTTACCAGACTGCTCCTGCCATATGGTGTTATTTTTTGGTTTGTTTGTAAGCAAGCACTTTTATATATGATTCTTTATCTCTATGCTCATGCGTAAGTGACAACATGAATCCTGTTGACATTGAAAACGATTGTTTATTAAGCAATCCTGCTGCATCTCTCCTATGGACATCCTCCCCATGTACGATTGCATCTAGGCTGTGTGCTGACAGAGGGTAGAACTCCCAAAGGGGGACTGGGCAGTACAAACCAAAAGATTTTTCTCTTTGTGTGTTGCTTTCTGGTTTAAATGTATGCATGCTACCCACCTCTTTATTTCCTGGATGTTTTGTAAAGCTTCCCACTGGTCTGGAGGAAGGAGTGTTTGTCACTACCAGTACATTAGCACAACCTGACCCTGTGGCACTTATCTGAGCTTGCACCATAGACCAAATCTGGCAGTGTAGAGCTGAATTGTGTGCTCTCCTCTGTGCTACTATATGTATCTTGTTGTGCTGGCTGCCATGTGCCATGTCTCCCTTTTTCGAGTGCGCATGTCTTCTTTCCTGCTCCTGTGTGTTTGCCTTTTACCTTCTCCGACCCTGGCATGATACATATACTTTTAACTCTTTCCCCATTTGCTGTGTGGTCTCATTGGGTGCCATAGTGCATTTGATGGAGCAGAAGCAGTGCTGGTCTAGGGAGGAAGAACAGTACGCACCTTGTCGATTTCAGAGAACCTTGCTCCACAGATCAGAACATTATGTCCCTGCCCTACATTATGGGGCTCTGGAGCAGCTTCACTGCCTTAAGGTGGCAGTCGTTTCTTGAGCTCACCTGCTTGTTTCCTATTTTTGTTTTTTGTTTTTTATTTTTGTGTACTGGTGGCGTAAACCACCTGATGGGCCAAAAGTATATGTATGGGCTGTCATAGAGGAGGGAGAGCTGGCACGAGGCGGAGTACAGGCATTCTTTGTAGTCTTTCCGGGGCAATGGCTATTGGCTGCTACACGCAAACCTGAGATCTTCTTTGAATCTGAGGCTGACGGTGCAGAAGGGGAGCCACTGGAAACCTCTTAGTGGGCAGCTGGAGGTAATCTTCAGAGTTGGGAAGCAGGGGCTGGTGTGGGGGAGGTGCACAGGATTGAAGGTGATGCTGAGAGATTTCGTTGGGCGCTATGGGTTGGTGTGAACTGATGGGTCATGCAAGCCTTTTGGCAGAGTAGGTAACGCTGCAACAAACGGGCTCTGCTGGCATAGAAACTGAGAACTGAATGGTAACAACCTGGATGATGACTGACAGCATGGTTGGGTCTGAACAGTTGAGGAGAATTCAACACTATTCTTGGGTTGTGACAGCAGCTTAGAAAATATCCTCCAAGTTCTTCCTTGCATATCGGGACAGCAAGAAGTTGGATGGAAGATTGATGTGGTAGGGCAAAATATGCCTGACTGCATTTGTCTTCTGAGCATTCAGCGCTACTGCGCTACTCTCTTTTCATGGAGCCCTGTTGGCTCAGTTCAATAGCTAGCCCAGTACATACCTGCAGTTAAGAGGAACCGTTGGGAGTTAAGGTTGTTTCTAACCTGTGCTGATCTAGAAGACCTAGTTGTGCCCTAGAGCTTTTGAATCTTCAACTTATGAGTTTGAGCGATAGCTCTCCCCACGTCATTCTAACTAGGTCCTGTGACATTAGAAGTCCTACACTGCACCCTGGCCCTTAGCCTTTTGCCAGAGTTGTTTACAGACCTTTTATCATTGACGAGTCCTAATCAAGGTCCCTTGAGGGACACAATTGTTCAGTGTGCACAGAGCAGCCATAAGTTTCCACATGAGGGTTTCCAAATACATTCTATTTCATGTGTGCATGGTTGGTTGTATGGACTAGACAGGTGTGTGGAAAACATCATTTTTGATTATAGTGAGATACATTCTGCTGAATCTCGAGGGGTGATCTACAGGATGACCCTCATGTCAAGAAATCTACTCAGTTCCACAGCTAGACGTTTGTTTGGGAGGATTTTCTTTTTTTACAACACTAGTGCAGGTTTTAGGACGACCAACCTGCAGGATTCCACAAAAGTTAGAGCAATCTCCCACTGTTGGATGTGACCAAGCAGTTGGGTCTTATTCTTGGGAAGTGTGGGTACCGGCATTGGGTACAGATCACTCAAGGGAGCCCAAGTAAAAGATGGTCCGCACAATGGAAATCTCTAGCAACTTGTTCATCACGAATAATGTGCATCAAATTAAGAACAGCAAGTTAAAAACCTATATAATACATTAAGGTGTCCCAAGTGGACACCACCCTCCATTTTTAAATAGAAACCCAGATTACGATGTTGAACTCTATTGGAATACCATGTTGCAATGGAAAGTGGGGCAGAAAACAGCAGTTACATTTGTAACCGGCTTCAGAAATTCTAACGCATACCAACCATTACCGATACTGACTTCAAAAGTCCAGCGGTAGCATCAGAGCATTTGCCAACAGGATTCACAAGTACGACGTTTTACTTAATGAGGAAATATTCTTGTTAAGCCTAACTGCCCTCCTATAGGGTAACATATGACAAAGTCACTAGGTAAGTGCAGTAATTGTGATAACAAATGCGTAATGTGGCGGGTCGGAAGAAGGATTCGGCCACATTAAGGACATCATGAACTCTGTTTAATTAGATTATACGAAAAGACCTAACTTTCCCCTTTGTTAAAGGGATCACCCTGACTATCTAAAGAAACTAAGGGTGCTTGTCTGCCTTCAGGAAGTCCCAAAGTAAAATGTCCTCGGTCCAAACATAACTCTGACCCTTCCACTAGTTTAACCAACTTCAATTCAGCCAAGGGAAGGTCTTTGTTCTCCTCGACTTTGCATAGCTCGATTGTCTCTGTATGGAAATGTCTCTTATACTTGAGTTTCTTTATACAACTCTGGATATCTCCTCCATGAGCTCTATAGCGCTTGTAAGACACATATGGGCTTGGTGCTCTCTTAAATGTTATGCTGCTTCCAGCTTGTTTTGATATGGTCTCACACACTTTTGTCCTCCCTTATGATCCTTTTACAGTCTCTCAATTCATCCAGGCTACTTTGCATGGGACTTGATGCCCTTTCAGATTCCCCCTCGCCTGGGTTCCTTCCTTTATACTCCTTCTATCATTCAGTTCTCTTGTTCGTCTTCTATCATATTCCTCAGAAGCCGTGCGTGGGCCTTGTTTTATCCATTCTGTCTTTGTTCATTTATTCTTTCTTTTTAAACTTTCTTTATTGATTGAATCACATCTCAAGAAATTGTCCCCTTAATTGTCTGAATCAGTAGACATAGGAACCAAATAGGCTTAAAGGGGCTCCAAATGTTCTTGGGCCTGTTCTGCATCCCACAGAGATTACCATAGTCTCTGTCCGTATCACTAAGCCAGGTCAAGTCTTTTTGCCACATGCTCAGCCCTGGGGGGGGAACGGACCCGGTTATTTTATCAATATGCAGCGCCTCGCTACAGTCATACAGGTCGAGCAGTTTCTGATCGTGTCTTGGCAGCCCCGGGAGCCATCCAAACATGCAGCACAGCAATTCACACAGGACAAGCTGTCCCAACATACCGGGAACGGCTTCCACCACCCCCCTCACAGAACCCCCTCAATTTAATACAGGCCCATATCATGTGCAGTAAGTCTGGAGAGACCAGGCTTGATCAACAAGGTAGATGTATTAGCCAAGAGCCACATTTGTGGAGAGGGTGCCGAGTGAAGCTACATGTGTGCACGGGCTGGGCCCCCGATGGATAATGTCTCGGTGGTAGGGGGTGGGGGAATTCCAGGAAGAGTGAAATTACATTGGGTTTTTCGAGAGGTTGTAGTGACCGTGAACTAAGGGGGTACCCTAGCCCAGACCCCAACCTAGCCCAGACATCCCTCTCCACAACATTTCAGTCCATGATCTAAAGTATGGTTACCCCTACTATCCAATTCTAAAGTGGTCTAAGGGAGGCCTTGGCTTTCTCTATTTCCCGTCCTCTGGGGATTTACTAAAGGATCTCTTGTCCTCTTTTTGATATGATTTGTCTTGGTCTCACACCTTCCTACCACTCCTCCCTCTCTCTCTCTCGCACGCACTCTATTGCTCACTCACCTGGTCTTTTGTTTCACCACCACTACCCTTGACCCCAGAGCAGGCACAGTCAGGGCCTTTGTTTGGTAAGAATTGGTGCAGTCACACTGTGCAAGACTATACAAGACTTACCTGCTTGGTATTAGGTAACCCACCTTTTGGTATAGGTCTGACTACACAAGTTGGTAGTGTGACTGAGCAGCCAGGCCTATCCCAAGAAGGGTTCTTTAAAAAGGCAATTGATAGTAACAATTCAAGTAAACTTATTTAGTAAAGCTAGTGGATAATCTTTGGATATTAATTTATTTCATTTGTATAGAGTGCCTAACCCTCAGGCATCTGGGTGCTTGAGCTTAAGAATATGGTTACATTGCAGAGACTTGGTTATGCAGTAAAGTAGCGATACATTCTAGTACAGTTGCAGTTATCACATGTGAGTGTTCAGTTACATTTCCGTCTTAGTCTTTTTAGGAATACATATGCAGAATGCAGATATGCTTCATAGACTTCTACACTCTGGGGCGACTTCAATCACAAGGATAGTATTTGCATTTATATATTGCACCAATACTTTGGTAAACTCTAGATACAGAAAGAAAGGGTTAAGGGAAGTAAAAAGGTTAGAACAATTTCTCAGACAAGGTGAGGACAACTGAATACTCCAATGAAGTCTAGATAAGCCTTTCCCAGCAGTAATAGTATACACCAAGCTACAACCTATGTGTCATGATCTCTGCTTCCAAAAGGTCAGGGTTTTCCCAACTCCCTTGGAAGCAGATCCATAACCCAGGTTCCGAGTGCCAACCAGTCCCAATTGGGACCTTTTGGACCCAGTCCTGGCGCCAGTGGCACCAGGCTCATAAATATGCCCAGTCCCAGCGCTGGAAGCGCCGGGCTCATAATGCTTGGGTGGACTTACCTGCAGCAGACCATGCTGCTTACTTGCCTGCCAGTTGAGCCTCTGATCCTCTTCTGTTTGGAACTACTTTTCCTGTTGGGTGGGGCAGGAGCCACTCCCTAGATTCAGAACACTGGAACTCTTCTGGAAAGCAGGAACTCTTTTCTTAGGCGTGGCTGTGGAAGGAGACACCTAAGCACTACAGGAGGCTATTTAAACCACACCCGATGGATGAATCTTGCTTTGCGTTATTCTGCAGCAGAACGCTCATCGTGTCTTCTGCATCTGATCCTGGGCCTAAGGAAAAAGGCTTACCATCCTGAATCCAGTCTTCAGCAACACCTATAAAGACAAGAAAGAACAGGTTAGCATTACGGTCTTCAGTGACAGCTCTTCACTTACCTGGTCCATCGGCTGTCACCAACGCCTCGCGCTGCATTCCGGCATCTGAAAGACAAAGGCTTACCTACTCTTCGTGCGCTCCGGAGGTCTTCACACTGCATTCCGGCATCTGAAAGACAAAAGCTTACCAACTCTTAGCACGCTCCGGAGGCCTTCGGCGCTGCATCCCGCATCTGAAAGACAAAACAAGGTGCGTTTAAAGACATTGGGGAACTTTAATACTCACGTGCCATTACTCCTTTCCACATCTAACCCAGTGGGTATTCCGGCACCCTGCAGCCGCTCCGAACTTGTACCTGCAAAATAAAAAGACAGTTAGAGCGCATCGTGAAGCAGGCAACAAGCGCTTACTTACGTGCTTCCAGGCGCTTCTATTCATCACACGGGCTCCATCTTCAACTCACTTCAGCCCGTCATCCGCCATCGCCGGAACCCTGCAAAACAAGAGACATCATTACTAAAGACTTTAAAGACATTAGAATTACTCGAAACTTACCGTTCGTGCAGTAAACGACGGACAGCAGTCCTCTGAAGTCAAGAGGCCTGCTCCCCTTATCCAGTGAAGAAACTGGTTACAGCACCCTGCCCCGAGGCAGATGGAGAGCACGGCGTTCTCTTACCTAAGGTGAGAGCGTTAACCTTTGGGGTTCTACAGGAGAAGAGAAAGGGAAGAAGAGAGAGACATTCAATAACCCAGTTCCTTAATCCCATATTTTCTATCTGCAGACATCTTACCCTTCAAGTCAGACATACAGTGCACAGAGGTCCAGCCCAAAGAGCCAGCCGTGTGTTACACATCACCTTTGCAGATACGGTATACGCCCAGTCAAGACCGGCGCCTCTACGGGAATCAGGTGAGCGTTACACTATGAGTGACAAGCAATATCAGTCAATGGATTTAGAAGAGTGCCTTTAGGAGCATGGACAGCCAAAGTCTTTGGTACAAAGTCTACAGTTGGTGCACGTCTTGGATAAAAGGCTTGCACAACGTTAGAGAGTTCACAAAAATCACTTAGGATCACAAACTGTTAAGCCTGTCAAAGGGAGTTGAAATCAACTCAAAGTAAGCACATGCAAATCTCAAGTGAAATAGCATGACTTGAGGCAAGAAAGTAAGTACCCCCAAGCACAAAGAATTACCTTCGGTTCAAAGAAAGCGGTCCAGCTGGATTTCATCTTGCTACATCCAAGCAGGCCCTTGTTCCTGAGCCTCAGTCGTGGGAACAAGTGGGAGGACGTCTGGAGGGCTTCTGCGGCAGTACTCGGGATGGTCGTCGGCAGCTATGGGTTTACTTCGTTTCAGCAGCACTTTGGGGTTTCAGCGCTTCATCAACAGCACTGATGATGAGCACTGGACACCGGTTGGACTTTCTTTGCTCCCTCGGTCCGGCACTCTGGAGAAGGGGACTCTGTGTCGGGATTTCCTGCTTCTGGAAGGTGCTTAGGAGGTTCTTGGAGTTTTTGGCTGGATTTGTTCCGTGGCAGCCGTTGCACTCAACTATGGACACTTGACTTCAGCAGCAATGGAGAGCCATAGCAAGTCGGGGGTTACCACAAAGTTGAGTTCGTCTCGGGGTTAGTTGGTCCCAAGGGGAGAAGTCGTTCTGTCTGGAGCTACGCATTGTTTCACCGGGCAATTCAAGGTCCAGGGGTTTGCAGCAGGATTCTCTTCTCAGTTTCTTCATCTGATGTTTCTTCCCGTGGTGACTGTGCCTGTAGTCCCAATAACCTCGCCTTTTTAAGCAGGTTTTCCCATTCATGCACAGTCTAGGTTGCCAATCACACAGCAGGGTGGTTGTCCTTTCAGGACAGCCAGCCAATCGGGACTAGTTTTGTTCAGTCATTCCTAGAGACAAAGGTCCGGGGAGTTTCGGGACCCTCCCTCACATCCTGTCCTTCCAGACACACTGGAACCAGGGGCGGGCTTCAGGGCTGAAGCCCACCAAAGGCAAGACAAAGAGCTCAAACCTGTCTCAATGCACAGAGTAAAAGCCAAGAAAGACCTCACAAACGGAAAATGGCGAAAAAAGAAGACAGGGGGCCATTTTGACAAAATGACCACACAGGGGTGCTGTACTGCAGCAGAGGGTTCAGCCTCCGGTAGAAAAGCACAAAGGTAGAAAACATTAAACCACTGCCACCAGCCATTTAAAGTAGTGAGGGTAACAAAAAATGTTACATGGGAAAGTAGGATAAGGGGCTACTAAGTAACTCCCAAGCCCTTATTATAAAATGGTGTGTGCTGGACCTACAAAGAGAAAAGGCAAGTAAAGTCAATTTCACTTTACTATTCTTGAGAACTGTAGTTCACACAAGAAAAGGTATTTAAACCTTCTGAGAACTCCAATGAATTTCTCCATGACACTGCACTGAAGGTGCTGTGTCTGCATACAAAAAACGGATTCCAATGGAGTTTGTCAGACTCCGAAAACAGTGAAAACACAAAATCCAAATCGGGTAAAAACGAATGAGAGTGAGAAAAAGATCTCACTCACTCCAGGGTTAAAGTTAAAAAGTCCTAAGTCCAGCAAAAGAGCTGGGGGTCTCGAAGGGAATTGGCACAGAAATGAAAATTCTCCCTAACAGTCTTCGCTCGATAAATCCATACGCTCCTTGGCTAGCTGAAGTTACCCCACCAGTCGCACTCCACAGCAGCTAAAGAATGGCTGGCCCCCACACCCGCCAAACTCCAAGGTCTACCCAGGTTCACCCATGCGTGGTAGAAGAATGTTTAGCATTTGGTTTTCCCTGCTGTTTGATAATCCTAATACATTTTTATTTCGATTCATAAACTGAACCATCTAACATTTGTGTGAATTGTACGTGAAGATGGCCTTATTTACTAAGTTACGCGACTTTTATATATATTGATTCTTTGATGCATTTTATGTAGATCAAAATGGCGACAAAACACCCGACTGACGCCAGAATACGTTTTAAGGGTTTTATTAAAACAAAGAAATGGTTTCAAGATGGTTGTAGCAAAGATTCTTGGCCTACGTAGACTTTGAACTCTGGATTATAAACGAAGTACTGCAAACAAAGTCATTCAGAAAGTTGAAGACAGGGAAGGTGCCCTTTTTAAAAGTCACTCTAGCATTCACTCTTTATCACTTTCTGGGGACCAGCAGGCCTCGCTGCTTCTCTTGGGATTTAGGGCTTCTTCCCTTTGCCAAGTATTAAAAGTCTGACCCTTCTCTCCGTTACTCATTTCCCTCTTCCGGGACCAAGGTGTTCTCTCCCTCTGCTTCTGCCTTGCTTCCTGGCTGTTGTCCTTCACAGAAGTCAGTTTTGTAGGTTTCTGATGTTAAAAAAGCCATCACAATGTAAAGATAAACCTCTTGTTAAGATCCCACCTCTGCGAAATTTCCTTTGGGGGGGGGGGGAGAAAGTAGTTATCTTTAAATGTTGCAGGTGCTGAAGAAAACAGTTCTTCATAACCACTGTTGTTGGGTTGTTTGGCATAAGTTCGATTTTCTTTCTCTTCGAGGATTCACACCTTTTGATTAAGGGTTCTCCCTGGATGTGCTAGTGCTTCCCCACAGCATATCTATCACTGTATCCCTGAAAGACCTTCCAGAATGCACTGTTTTGGGCTTCTAAACTCTATGCATTTTGGGAGATGTAGTCCCGAAAATGCTGTTTCTTTGGGACCTGGTAGTTACTAACTAACTAGTTGGTCTCTCAGGGGGAGGTTTTGGAAATAGTTCAGGGTTGGTCCTGTCAGTATTACTCTGCCGGACCAGGGGCCGATGCAGTGTTTGCACTGTGACTGTCACATCTGTGGAGAGTATATTTTTGACAAATATGTAGACAATCTCCTTTTGTGGGCTACACTTTACGTTTTAACTAACCTTCTCCCCTCCGAGTGAAGCCGCAACTGTTCTGCCACAGTCTCCCCTCGGATTGTCTTGCACCTGGGGAGAAACCTTGCAATCTACATGTGGGTTGGTGTTAATTGCCTTCACATATAGATATAGCCCAATCCTCAGAACAAGGTAATACATCTATGGCAAACGTTTTGAAATCTAGGATTGTTCATACTATGCCAGCAAAACCAAGTCAATTTACTTTGTGTCATGGTGGATCCTGTGGATTTGACATATTCTAAGCAAGAGAATGGAGAATGAATCCCATGCTGCATTTTTGCTCCACTAGCCAAAGTGCCATTGATTGCACAGGAAGAAGGAAATACAGCCTTGTTACAATTGGGTGGGCGAAAATGTGCCCCTATATGCATGGCATTCTGGATAAACAAGACCTATTTCTATTTCACACCTTCATGTTGTAATGGGAATTGGGGTTCCTTTTGGGTCTATTGACCAATTGTTAATTTTCAGTATTGTGCCCAACCAGACTGCTCCAATCACTGGGGCAATGATGGACATCAGTAAAGGCAAAGAATTTGCCTCTTTTCCTTTATGCAAACATGTCATTATTTTCACTCCAAATAATTGAACTTGCTCGGGTGGTTCAAAGGAATACTGTGCCTTGTGGCCACCTGAACGCTCATGCTTTCCTTAGTTTGACTTCATTTCCATCTGGTCCATTATTGGGAATCAAGACGCAAAACCCTGGTCTGTCAGTTTCCAGTATCTTGCAGGATGAAATAACATTTGGTGGCCTGTTGGGATGAAAGGCCTTACTGTGACTCCCGAGGTCTGTAGCGCATCAGAAGGACACAATTAGTACAAGACATTTCTGAATAGGTGTTTATTAAAGAAAAAGGTTAATCTCATTCTCTTTCTCTCTATGGGTTTTCCCTACCTAACTATAAGGTGCTTGTCATTTGTCAGTGAATGTCTCAAAAGAAACTGTCCTCTCTCAAACTAACCCTAACTGACCTTACACTATACTAACTGCTAAGGACAGAGAATGTCTCCCTTCTCCTGGGTTTTTGCTCCTTGCAAAGTTATTTTCAATTACTGATCTTCACTTAGTTCCTTGTAACTTCTTTGATTAGTTCACACAGTTCCTTTGGTACTTCTTTATTCTTTAGATTCCTCTCAGGTGGCTTCCTCGGCTCTGTACTGATAACTCTTCTCTTGTCAGAGTCTATTTCTCGGTTACTTTCTTCCTTCATTCTATGTCCCAAAGTTTTTCTTCGCTAGGGTAGATTTATCCAAGTTTTCTGAGATTTTCTTTGGAGTTTTCTTTCTCTTACAAGTTCCTTCCCCCTGGATAGTGATACTTTCCGTGCTTTTCACTGTGATGAGTATGATTACTCTTATGATTATCCTTTATTTCCTCTTTTTGGATTATACTGAATGTCTTTACTGAGACTAGTAGGCATGGCTTCATAACAATTCTCCTCTTCTTTCTTATTCTTAGTATTATAGTTTTGTTATCTCTTCTGTGACCAGTATGAATACTCTATCTTCTTTTACTCTTCTGATTATCCAGGCTATTTCTTGACTGTGATGAATGTGAATATTCTGAATATAGTACCTGCTATACTATTGTAACCGCTGTGTAGTTTTATTGGGCTTATTCTTACTTTTTAGACTAACTTGCACTGCGATTTTAAAATCCTGCTCTTAATCGCACCTCCCCGATTTTATTTTTGTCAGTGGCTTTTAGCGTTCTGCACATACTCAAGTGATAAACTACACTGCCCACACTTCCTGGTAGTTTTCTCTCCTATTTTATATTCAATTCGGCACAAACGCAGTGGCGCGAAAGCATCGTGGCAGTCTGTTACCGTTCGTGGCTGGACGTGCTGGGTGTGTCTTGCTCTCTTCTAAGTCAACTTTTATGAGTATCCAGGAAGTTTTGCCCGCTATTGCTGCGGCCCGCACCATCTTTACTGTCCAGTCTATTTTACCTGCAGCAAAGATATCAGTAGGTCCCCCCGACCCCCATCTGCAGCTCAGACTGTTACACCCTATTATGTTGCCCTCCTCTACCCTTGAGCCATCCAGGGTTGTCAATGGAGATTTATTATCCACAGTCTCTGTGCTGATTCCCCCTCAGGCGTCGAAGCCCTTTGACTCGGCAGACTGGGATCTTGGAGAATCGGCTCACCCTACTAATGTGATAGCGTGCCTTCTCTCCTCGCTGTTTGAGAGTGACTCTTCCCCACTGTCTACCTCAGTCGGACCGTTGTGCCCAGTCGCCCAACCACGCTGCATGCTATTGAATTCATATGCATGCCCATGAGGTTAACAACTATATCAAACACAATGATTGAGACATGTTCCCTGACGGAAACTTGGGCTTCCCAGTTCTTCTGGTCCTTCCCTTAATGTATCAATACCTGATGGGTATGCTATGTTACACTATGACAGACTTCAGGGGAGAGGTGGCGGCGTTGCCTTCATTTTTAAAAATGCTCTTTCCATTTGGGAAGTGCAAGGTCAAATTATTGAAGGCCTGGACTCTATTCAGATTAAAGTAGGCATGAACGCGGAAACCACAGTGAATGTTCTACTGCTATATCATCCTCCTTCATTGACGGCTAACTTTTATGTGGCTCTTTCCAATTACCTGCTACCGTTGTTAAAACCCAATATGTGATTCATTCTCCTCAGAGACTTTAACTATTGGCTTGGCCATACTGAGGACCCTCTAGCGGCTGACCGAGAACAGTCTCTTTCTGACCTTGGTTTTAAACAACAAATTCACACCCCAACTCATCTACTGGGCCATACCCTGGATTGGGTCTCAGTGGCTAATGTCACCTGCCAAGATACCCATAATCAGTCCCTGTCCATGGTCTGATCATGCCTTTGTGCATTTTTCTATCACAGTGGCTTTTCCTCTCAAAATTCAGAACAAAACGCCCAGCGCCATTCGGGTTCGTAATCTGAAGCCTCTTACTCTGGACAAAATTGTACCCCTTCTCGACCATGCAATTAATTTCACGGAGCCGATTTCTCTTCAAGACTTGTCTAGAAGTTTAACTGCTAACCTAGACCGTATCTCCTCCCGTCTCGCTCCCCTTAAACCAAAAGAAATCTCTGGGGGAAAAAGAAAATAAACCATGGTTCTCAAAGGAGATTCAAAAATACAAACCCTCAACTCTGAAGCTGTTCCACTATTGGAAAGCCAATTCCAGCCACACTTCTCTGGCTGCCTATAAATTAGCAGCCAAAACATATAAAACTGTCATAGTGGAAGCAAAGAAAAATCACCATAACTTCAGAATCCAAAATGCCAAATTGGATTCTAAGTAACTTTTCAAAATTCTAAAAACGTGCAACTACTCCCAAGCCGCAGGGGCTTGCGTCTTTATTGGATGCAAATTGGTGTCAACAAGTACAAAACGGAATGTACAACAAACTTCTAGGCATTAGAGAGGACATTGCGCTTAAAAAAGAGTCTGTCATAAACTACAGATCTCGGTAACTACAAGCCTTTTACCAGAATCCCATCGATAGCCCAATTTAACTTCCATCTGATATCAGCTGACTTTAAGAACGTGGTCCAGCAACTTAAGGCAACCAAATGCATACCGTTGTGCCCAGTCACCAAACTACGCTGCATGCTATTGAATACATATACATGCCCATGAGGTTAACAACTATATCGAACACAATGATTCAGACTTATGTTCCCTGACGGAAACCTGGGCCTCCAGTTCTTCCGGTCCTTCCCTTAATTTATCAATACCTGATGGGTATGCTATGTTCCACTATGACAGACTTGAGGGGAGAGGTGGCTCCTTGATTATTAAATCTTGCCCTCCGGGACTTTTATCTGTAAATTTGTGAATGGCTCCCTACTCGAGGGATGTATTCCGGATGACCTAAAACAAGCCTGGGTTACCCCCATTTTGAAGAAACCGGGGTTGCCAGTAGATGACCCTCTTAATTACAGACTAATAACAAACATGCCTTTTTTTGTTAAAGATTTTAGATCGAGTTGCTTATATGCAGATCTCGCAGCACCTGAACCAGCAACCAATCCTGAACTGTTACCAGTCAGGATTCAGACAGGGCTTCGGCACAGACTTCGCTGTTGGAGTTGAAGTCCAGACTCTTATGACGCATGGACAAAGGGCTATCCTCTCTTCTAGTCTCTTTGGATCAGTCTGCTGCATTCGACTTGGTCGATCATTGCATCATGGTGGCCAGAATGGCTGAGGTTGCAAATTTTCCCCCCTCCGCGGCATCATGGATCAGATCCTTTTTGGAAAACAGACAGAGCAGGGTCTGCCTCAGGGAAACGGAGGCTATTCCTGCCTCTCTGCTCTTCGGGGTGCAGCAGGGAGCAAGTACCTCACCCTGCCTTTTTAGAACATCTTCATGGCCCCTTTTTTCGCTATGCTGGGGCAGGAAGGGATTATATACTTCTAATTAAGCTGATGACACCCAGTGTGTCGTCCCGTTAACTGGCGTGCACTCTCAGGATGAACAGGAGCTTAATAGAATTTTTACCCCGACTTAAAATTAGATGATGCACAGCAACCTCACCCTAAACAAAGGGAAAACAGAGTTGATGATTGTTGGCAACTCTAGGATTTTAGCTAAACTGGACTCTGCCTATAAATCATTCAGGTTGGGGCTGGTGAAAATGATCCCCCGAACAAAACTAAAAATCTTGGGCTTCGTGCTAGACCAGCTGCTTAACATGAGGGCCCATGCGGGCACTATGGTTTCGGCGGCAGTATATTACGTGAAACTTCTGTCTCACCGGAGACCCTTCATCTCTAAGGCTAATGCAGAATCAATAGCCAGAGCTATAATTGGGGCAAACATCGACTATTGCAGCAGCCTTCTGGTCGGTTTTTGCAAGGCTGACTCCAAGTAGTACAGAATGGAGCAGCAAGAGTGCTTGTTGGGCTGAAGGTGGAGAATGGTGCCTTATTCATCATTGCCCCTAAGTTGCTACCGCCCAACCTAAGAGGTCAGGCCTCGCTGGCGGCCTTCAAGAAGTGTTTGAAGACCTGGTTGTTTTACTGACCTCCTCGCATGGACACTGCTTATTCTGCTTAGTTTGACCTGCTGGGACATTGTGCTACCTGTTTTATGTTTGGTTCGTTTTGTCCGCGCCCCTAAGTGTGTGGCCAGTGTATGAGACCTTTTGCATAATGCAACCTGTTAATGTGTCCTTTGTGCGTGCGTGGAACTGCTTTCCGCATTGGAGGTGCTATGGGTGCATCTTGCTAGAGTTTTCTTGGCAACGTTACTGTGTGCATCTGGTAATCGAAACTTTTGTATTTCTAACTGATAGCAACAAAACGAAATCAGTTATTGCTTATCTAAGCTGGAACCATGAGAAAGGCATTTTTGCAGTTTCATCTATCCTCCCTTTTTCTCAGACTTGGCACTTTCAGTTGTCTGGACACCATCGTGGACCAAAATAAATCCCAATTAAACTATTAAAACTTGCAATGCTGTGCTTTTTAACTATGTGCTGTGCAGGGCCTTGCAAAAGGGAAACAATGGAGCTTGTCTTGTCACTTATAATGCTGCTTAAAAAAATAAAAATAAAAAATAAAATATATATATATATAATTATATGTATCTGAGGCTTGATCTGCTTAGATTACATGATTACATGCTATGCATAGGCCAACATCTAGTGGTAGTCGCAGAGTATTACACGATTTGTTTCCGAAACTCAAAGGGATGTCGACTGGGCATGTCAGTAATATTATCCCTAGTGTGACGTCTACTGTACCCATGAACCTTCACGCGTCCTCATTGTTTTTTCCGCCGTCGTGGTTGTTGTTAATTTGCAGAGTTTTTTTGGCTAATGCCTTTGATTAGACAAAGTTTAATTTTAGAGTTTCTTGCTATTCTTTCTACAACCACCAATCACCCGCCACGCTACCAACTAATAATAATGATGATAATTTGGCACTTATAGCGCTACGAACCCTCAGGTATCTGAGCGCTGCTCATTATTACCCACGGTGTGTGGTGCTCATTTATCAACCTCGGAAGGATGAAAGGCTGAGTTTGGCCCCGCCGGGATTCGAACCTGCGTTAGCAGACTCTGCACAGATGTCAAAGCGAGCGCTCTACTCGCTGTGCCACTTGACCGGCTATCCGGTATCAACTGCTTCCGCTGCCTTAGACAGATGTCTACATTGTCGACGACTCTCAACTGCCTCGACTAACAAAGACTTCGGCCTACACAGGCCTCATCAGGCCTCGGCCCTTCACAGTAGGGAGAGTGGGGAGAGGTCATACACCTGTAACCCTTTAGAGATTGCCTCTTCTGAGTCCTTATCTTCCCTATTATCGCTGTGCTGCCCTTTCCACTAGCCATGGAAAACACACCATTTAAATGTTGCGCTTCCTGCGACAGGAAATACCCCTGGAAAGACACATACAAGGTGTGCAATCACTGTCTGCCAAGGCATCAATCACCCTGACAAAAAAACTGCAAGTCCAACAGACTTTTCCACACAAAACCCTAAAGAACCATCGAACCAACCGCTGGGGCCCCCACGCCATGCAGGCAGAGGCCTCCATAGCATAGACATGGCAGGGGGAATCCAGTGAGGGCAGCATCAATGTCCTTAGTTACACTGAAGGCGATCAGGGTTCAATGGAATCCAATGTGCGAACCCCCACTCCAACAAGCAGGCCAGTGGTCCTGTGACTGAAGAATCAGGCACACACACTTCTCGCCACACTAACACCCCTCGGCTGACATTTGACCGCGTTTCTACCGTTCAGAACCACGCGGTGTAGGAGGGGTCCGCCAAGTCAACCCTGTCCTCTGAAACAGGCACCGAAAGCCGTTTCAGACACTGCACCTAAAAAAAGCAGTCCATTCACGCATCGAAGGGCATGCGTCGAAAGGTGCTTCAGCGCCCCTTGCCTCCACATTCAAAAAGGAGTTTATCAAAAAACACATCCCAGTTACACTATTAAAGTCAAAAACGTCAAGCGTCAAAATATTTGACGCTCCTACTGTCAAACCCTATACCTCACAAGATAGCAGCCTTTCTCCCTCTGAAGACACCATTTCAAGGGCCTGCATCATAAGGACCTTACACCGTTGCAACAAACCCCTAAACCCTCAGTTTTTCCGAAATCAACTTAGTGGACCCCAGAGAGCTTTGATAGGGTTATGAGGAGAATGTCCTGCTGTGTGGACTTGATGGACCGGCACCCTGAGGAACTTTAGCACCTTCGGGCCCTACACAGGGAGGAGTGGCCAGGGATGAACAGTCTGCTAAAAGGCCACATCTGGACACTTCACAGCCTAGCACTTCCACCCAAACCCAGGCTACTTCACAGTACCTTGAGCCCTTACAGGATCTTTATATTACAGACCCCTGTGGTTCCCGGGATCCTGGATCTCAGAGATCAATGGGACCAGTATGGCCAGGACCAATACTGTGACGATGAGGACATCTACGTCATCCAGTCACC
Organism: Ambystoma mexicanum; assembly: GCF_040938575.1. Lineage (NCBI taxonomy): Eukaryota > Metazoa > Chordata > Amphibia > Caudata > Ambystomatidae > Ambystoma > Ambystoma mexicanum. The sequence goes on from NC_090932.1 coordinate 196,544,448, forward strand.
AGACCCTCAAGATCAGCCAGTGACTGACTCTCCAGTTGACAATGAGCACCAGTATAATTAGCTACTTCTTATGGCCACCCAGCATTTTAAAATGGACACCCAGGAGGCCGAGGTTGACAAGGATTTTGTGGAGGACATTCTTGGAGACAAGAAATCTGCCACACAATTTATCCCCCTCATACAATCTATTCAAAGGCATATTCAGCCTTCTCTTCTTACACCAAACCTTACAAGAGCGGTTAACACCTGCATCGAGTAATATTCAGGCCAGCCCCCCCTGCCCCTCTGTATATCAGAGGTCACCTGAAACCAGATTCCTTGGTTGTTACCACTACAAGGAAAGGGCGGGCACACCTCTAGCCTCTGCGGAGGCCGCACCTGAAAAAGAAAGCAAAAAATCTATACCTTTTGGCAGAAAAGTGGCTTCCAAGGCTGCCTACCAAACTCGTATAGCCAACAATACCACCCTCCTGGCTAGCCATGGTTGTCATAAGTGAGACAAGCTGGAACAACAAATTGAGGCAGTCCCAGAGCCCATTAACTCGCAACCTGTAAAAACGGTGTCAGAAGGCAAGCAGGTGGCTAACTGCATTTAAAAAAAACAACCTAGATGCCGTTGGCAATGTTGGCTGCATCATAGCCGAGGGCACATGAATCCAACGCCATGCCTGGCTAAGGCAGTCAGGGTTCAAACTAGAGACGCAGGCCACGTTGCTCAACATGCCCATTGAACCTAATTCCCTGTTCGGTAAGGCAGTCGAAGTGGCCCTGGAAAGTGCCATAGAGGAATACCACACCCTAATGTTTCTTGAACAATTATCCAACAAACCTTTCATCCAAAGGGGGTCTACTAGAAGGTTCTGTGACCAGGTCCCACAACGCTCCCGGTTACAATCAAGGCAGTCAATCACCATCGTGGGAGCACCTCACAGTGACAGACCTCCTTCAACTTTCTAAGAGGCTACGCAAGGTCTAGGAGCAGGGGGGTAGAGCCTCTTCTGCCAGAAGCGCCACTCGATCCAAGCAACGACGTCCTGCTCCAGATCCCCCTCACATGCCACTCAAGTAGGAGGTTGGATCTCACAATTCGCCCACGCATGGGTGGGGATCCCTTCGGACAAGTGGATGTTATCCACTGTGATGGGGGGGGGGGATACTGTATAGAGCTTCTACAACGACCATCCGACCACTCGTCAAGACACAGAAAAATGACACCAGAGGAAAGGCTGATATTATTGGAGAAGGTGAGAGCCCTGCTGGAAAAGGAAGCAATAGAATTGTCCCAGCAAACCAGGTACATAAGGGTATTTATTCAACGTGCTTCCTTGTGTCAAAGAAAGACCTAACATGCGCCCGGTACTAGACCTGTGCCCAGAGAAAATGTGTATGTCAAGCCTCCAAATATTTTGCATGACAATGCTTCAGGAGGTAATTCATCTTAAAACAGGGGGATTACATGGCAACATTGGATATGAAAGATGTTCCCGCCGCACAAAGTATCTACACTTTCAAATAGCGGGAGGACACTGCCAATTCAAGGTGCTCCCTCTTGGCATAACCTCATCACCAAGGGTATTTACAAAAGTACTAGTAGTGGCAGCGGCGCACCTACGCAGAGCTTCAATCCCAGTGTACCCTTATCTGGATGACTGGCTGATAACTGGGGAGTCCACTCTAATTTTCAGAGGCAACACCCAAAGAACAATCCACCTTCTGTTCCAATTGGGATTCTCCATCAACGTCTCGTACCGAGTCAAACAAAACAATTCCTGGCAGAAATCATAAAAACAAAGGAGGGGCTAGTGTTCCCCTCAAACTAAAGGGTCAGAACATGCTGTTGCAAATACCTCACTAACTAGCTGGTTGCCAAATAACTGTACGCAAGGCAATGCACCTGCTCTGGGATGATGGCCTCATGCATTTCCCTAGTTCCACACATGCGGCTGCGCATGCGTCAAATGCAAAACAATGGCCTCAGTCAAACGATCAGTGGGCCAATCTAGTAGTTTTGCTAACCCAAGTACAGGCTCTTTGCTGATGCTCCAAGAACAACTTGTTCAAAGGCAAACCCTTTCGCAATCAACCAGTTCAAGCGATACTAACTACAGAATCCTCACTCTCCGGATGGGGTGCCCATTACCTTCACCACACAGCTCACGGCCAGTGGACACACACCACAGCCCAAAACCACATCAACCTTCTATAACTTCTGGCAGTTCTCAAGGCTCTGCAAGCTTTTCAGCAGCATCTAGTAGGTCAGACAGTGCAAGTACTTGCAGACAGCACCACTGCCTTGTTTTACCTAAACAAGCAGGAAGGCGCACACACACTCTCCAAGTCTGTCCAGGATAGCCCCCCAAAATGTAAGTGGGCACTCAAGCAGAACATGTTCCTAGTTTCTCCATGTTCCAGGGGAGCTCAATGCCCCAGCAGTGAGCAGAAATCCTCTACCAGAGAAGCATGAGTGGCAACTCAACAGATTATTCTAGACAAAATCTTCTTCCTGTGGATCTATCCTCCTTAAGAGTAGAATTGTTCGCCAAAATGCATAATGCCCAGACTTTGCATCCAGGTTTCCCCAACCAAGTCCAAGGGGAACACCCTGTGGATGAGCTGGTCAGGAAAATTTGTTTAGGCTCCCCACACTCCCCGATACCACTCCTCAGCAGGATAGTGCACACGATGCAACAGGAACAAGCCACGCTAATCCTGATGGCTGCAATGTGGGCAAGATGAACATGGTTTCCACACCTGGTTTAAACTCTGAGGAACCGCCTTCTACCACTTAGCCGCAAAAACCTGGAACAACATCCCAAAAGAAATAAGGAACACCAAAGATCACCTTAATTTCAGAAAATTATTAAAAACCTGGCTCTTCAATACAGAGACTAAAACCGAAACAGTAAGACAAAATGACTAAACTGGAAAGGACATTTTCAAGCTCACAGAACCGACTGAGAAGCACTCGGGGCACCGGGGGGGGGGGTGACGCCGGACAGAGTGGTTAACATGCGAGACCCATGGAGATGGAGGAAACCGCCCCAGCCAATCCTTACCATCCCCAACTGCCCGTTTAGCTACAACTAGGTACCACTGGGTTGTGGAACTGGCGAGATGCCACGAATCACCACACTGAGGTATGGACACTGGCAGGTGCACTAGCGTTGTGGGTGGGGGTGAGGAACATGCAAGGTTGTTGACGGAGCGGCAGAGGAGGCAGCGAGATGTTCAAGGGGCCTCAAATGCAAAACTCGCACAGACCTTCAGAGGCAAAGGGTGCCCAAGCACCCCATCGGATGAGATTACGCAAGCCCAACTGGCCAATTCAGGATAGAGATGCCAACTAACCAATACCACTAACAATTTCCTCCTCTGCATACACCTCTCAAACTCCAAACACAACCACAAACCTCCAGCACAACAAACCGCACAAACTTCACTACACTGCAACAACAAAACAATAAACACACAGACTTGCACATCAGTACACGACGACTAACGGCCGCATACACCCAGGCCCAGCCGATGGACCCACCGGGCTGAGGCTGCCAACAGCACATCACTGCACTTTTCCAGCCTCCTCCCACTAACTCACCTTCCCTCCCTCTTTCAGAGCCGCCAGGGGACCACTCCGGTGGTGCTAGTGCGCAGTACAAATGTCCTTTAACATTAACCTACTCATATTGGCGATGTGCAAACCAATCAAACGTCCGTGCCCCTCCAACATGCTGTCCCAGTATGAGGGGGACAAGACTCCATCCACATCCTCAGTCTATGGACTTGGCAGCCTGGCTCCTGAAGTCAGAGTTTGGGCACTTAAACCTTCCGTATAGGTGTATGGATATCTTAAAGGAGGCTGGGAAACCAAACACCAGAAACTGTTGGTTTGTAGTATGGTGCCAATCACAATCCTTAAATCCAACATTCTACACTACATGCTGGTGTCTTGGTGTAAAGTTCCTCTTATCAAAGCTTTCAAGGAGAGAGTAAAGAGATTGTATCCTCCCCCTCTCATTTCCAACCCTTGACAAGGTTGGGACTTTAATGTTGTTCTCTAAAAGCTCATGGGCCTGTCCTTTAAGCCTATGCACAAAGCCAGCCTAAAACACTTAACCTACAGAACCGCCTTTCTGGTAGCCTTCATCTCGATAAAACATAGGCATTAGCTGTAGAAGACTCTCTTTGTAATCCACAACGACAAGGTGGTTCTTAGAACACATCCTAGGTTTTCACCAAAATTCATATCCAAGTTCCATGTCAACCAATCCATTGAACTACCTAATTTTTTCCAAAATCCATCTAACTCAGCTGGAAGAAGCCTCCATACATTAGATGTAAGGAGGGCGGTCTAGCACTACGTAAACAAAGCCCCTAAGAAAACCAGACCAGCACTTTGTTTCCATAGAACCTGGTAGGGAAGGTGATCACATTAAAAAAGAAATGCCATATCCAGATGGATAGTCCAGTGCATACAGCTTTGCTAGTCACTATCAAAAAAGACCTTACCTTTCACACCAAGAGCTCAATCTAGCAGACGTACAGGAGCTACTTTAACATTTATTTCAAACTTCCCCTTAGGTGCTATTTCCAAAGCTGCTACTTGGCGTTCCATATATATTTGGGGCAAGCAGTGCTGAAACATCTATTTGCCGATGTACCTTTTCACAACCCACTTCCTTCTCCAGATACTGCTTGCTAATCTATTCATAGCATGTGATCTAAGTAGATCCACAAGCCTCAGAAGGCATACAATACTCACCGTAATCTTATTTCTGATGCTTGTATCTGCTTAGTCACATGCGCCCACCCTTCCTCCCCTCCTGGAATCGAAGGTGCATAGATGTTCCTGCTCTATAGCTATTATTTCTGCTTTATTACATCTATACTCTCAATACACTTCATGCAACATCATGTCAGAAACAAAACAATCTGAGAGACATCGATGCATGAAGGACCATGGACGTCACACTAGGGATAGTATTACTGACCCGCCCAGTCAACATCCCTTTTTTAGTTTAGAAAACAAATATTGTAATACTCTGCGACTACCACTAGAGGTTGGCCTATGCATAGCATGTGAATTTAAGCAGATAACAAGCATCTGAAATATGATTACAGTAACTAATGTATGGTATATTATCTTACCTAACTGTACATACCACAATGTAGCAATCTAACCCTCCCTGGCAGATGTCGGAGGTTCTATTCTGCAATAGCCTGCTTGCAACTGAGAGGTGTAGGGAAGGCATGGGATCATAAGTATGACACTGACACAATGGCTACAATTTGTAAAACCTTTATTGAAAATGTTTGGGTCGGAGAAACTCCTAGTTTGCCCTATAACTAAGATGGGAGTAGTCTCGACCATAAAATGATAAACAAAACAGTCCTGGTGGAGTCCGTCAAATGTAAATGGCCTATGCTAACAAAACCTGATGCCTGCCCTATCTCTTGTAAAAAGTGTAAAAAGGAGAAATGTATGCAACGGAAAAATCAGTGTTAAAAAAATAAATAAAGGTAGTTGAACAAGCTCTCCTCCTGTTCAGCCTCACAAAGTAAGGCTATCCTTGTAGGCAGGATGATGCACTCTGGGCCAATTCCACATCGCGGATTGAGGCCCGCCTGGCTTTCCACGTTAATGTCTCTTTCTTGACTTTACAAAATGCTATTCCAATGTAAAGTTCACAAAGGTCCCCCTCTGTCTGGTTCAGACCACTCATGTCACAATTCAACAAAAACTTGCTGGGGGGCTTGCTCTCCGAAGCTTGCTGTAATTCGGGTCTCCCTCTGTCGGGCTCGGACCCCTTTTTGATGTCAAAGCCTTTCGAATGTGCGTGGTTCTTACAGACCACCGCAGGACCACTTTGACTCGGTCACATTTACTTTCGCTTTATAGCTTCACACAATGTACCTTTGGAGACATTTGAAAGGGCTACTTCCTTTTGCCGGTCCATTCCCTTACTTGGTATCGCTGATCTCACAGCTGCTTTTTACTTCAAAGTTCATTCACAGGTCTGCCTTTTTTTGCGTCCCATCCACACCCGCGCATGCCTTCACTTGTGATATAATGTTGCTACTTAATTCGCTGTAACACATACCGTTCTTTCAGGTTGCTTGCCAACTCTCCAGCTGTGTGTGCTACTTTCTTGTTCTGCTATTTTCAATTTCCGAGTCTGAGTCGGGAGGGTCGCTAGCGTCCTTGAAACACAATGCAATCTTCACTTGTTGCATCTAGCCTTCTCCACGTGTCTTTCGCAGTCTGGCGGCAACAGACTCCAGTAGGGAACCTTTGAGGTTTTCGGCCTGCTGCTCTCGTCCTTTGGTCCGTTGCTCTGATCCAGTAGATGTGCCTTCATCCCAGAAGTACTGCTCGTTCTAGTGTTCCGTCTTGCTCAGATTATGTCTATAGATCTTGCCTTTGATTTGTGCGAGGAGAGCTAACTGGTATCAGGTGTATGCACTTAGTGTAAAGTGCCTGACTTTGCTTGACCTGATTTAAAGGGACATGTCCAGTACAATGCACAAGTTGGACTTGTTACTCTTAGTCACCCTCTTCCTTGGCCCAGTGTTTGTGTAAAAAGGGAAGGGAGGGGAGTTGGGACTTTGGAAAATCCTGCAAAGTAGGATGGGGTAGATGGGGTAAAAAAAGGGGGAGGAATAATAATACCTCTCACCCTCACGCCCCGAAGAACCCTCACCCAGTTGATCCTACTGAACTGGTCCACACCCATGGTCTGGATCCAAAGGCGATGGCTGTGCCCTGGACTGTTAGTTCAAACGACGAGAAAGGCGGTGAGACCTGGAGGGACAACAAGGAGGGAATTGCCCTTCCCCTTTTCAACTCAGACCTGCGAAGCCTCCAAAAGGGAAAACCTAAGACGGGAAGTCCAGCTGGTGTGTGGTGTTATAGGTTTCATGGCACACGGGGCCTTCCCTCACTGGTAGCCAAAGCTGGGAGAAGCGCATGCTGCTGTGGTGCCCTTCCTTGACCCCTGAAACAAAGAGCTCAAACAATTCAGCATTGCTGGTGAGTCAGAGAAGACTGATATAAAACCGAAATTTGCTGGGCCCAAATTTGCAGGCGGCAACCTTGTTGACAAAGAACTTGTGTAATTGAACATTAAAGAAACCCTAGTAAAAGGTTCAGAAGCAGAGTGGTCATGCACGCTTTAGAAGGACCTTTTTGGGGTCGTTTTGTTGAACTACGAAAACCAAGAGGCCTTAGGAGAGTCTAGTGTGAAGTGTCAAAGTGGTCCTACGAGCGTTGAGGTTGAGCAAAACCTCTTACACTCAGGTTTTGACACATTAGAGAAAACTGAATTGTGAAACTGGCAAATGTGAACCCGACAGAGGGATGCTTGCGAGTTGAGGGTAAACCATGATATACCTGTGAACATTGTGACGACAAATGTGAACCCGGCCGAGGGATGTCCACAGTGGATAGTTGGTGAAAGAACCGATTGAGGGAGGCTAAAGTTGCAAGAAGGATCTGGCTGAGGGGATTCAAGGGACGAAGAGCAATTGCCCAACGTGAAAGTATTACCAAAGGAACCTTTTTGTTTATGGTACAGCAGGCCTTCTCAGGCAAGACACTTTTGCATGAATGAGACGTGGCTCCGGGAGGTTCTGGCATTGTTGAAAGGAAATGTAATCTTGTGCTGGCGTGGGCCAGGAGTGTGCTGTGCTCAAAGGTCCCGCCTTGTTCTTTTATTGAGAACATATCCCACACTGTTTCGAAACTTAGTTGTAAGGCTTGCCAATAGTTTTCTTTTTTTAGTATAGGCCTTTTATATTTGACAAGACTCCACTAGAACTGCCTTGTTGTTGTTTGATGGTCGTAGCTTGCTCCCATCTTAGATTTAGATTGGGCGTTTTTCTCACCCATTAAACAGTTTAATAAACGGTATAGGATGATTTTACCGAAAACAAATGGTCGCAATGACAAAGTTCTAAAAATGCTACCACCAAAGGTTCTAACACCAAAAGTTGGAACCTTTGGTGGTAGCATTGTAAATAAAAAAAAAACGGGGGCTGCGGGGGTGTCCTCTGCATAGCCCCGCTCACTACACTTCATGGTATAGTGAGCAGGGGGCTGCGGGGGACACCCCTGCAGCCTTCCGTTAAAAAAAAAAAAAGGACCCTGTAGCGCCGGTTCCCGATCAGACGTGAAAGGGAACTGGCGCTGCAGGAACCCAGCGTGAAGATGAAGGTAAGTGGGGTTTGTTTATGTTGGGGGTGTAGGTGTGGGTGTGAGTATGTATGTGTGTTTGCATGAGAAAGGTGCAAACTTTTGGTAGTTCGCACCTTTCTCATGCAACCATTTCGCCCGCAGTAGTTTCAGCCGTGGGCAAATCACTTAGATTAATTTTGGTATTAACCAAAATGCTCGTAGCATGTGTCCTACGTTTTCCCCGATATCAATTGGGTCCCTTATTTGCACGGGCGCATACATGGTACCACCTCACATTACAAGTGTATTCTTTAGCACAGGCACACATGTAGTTCCACCTCAGATTACTAGTGCAATATAACCACTGTGTACTCTAACACAATCTAACCTGCACTAGTGAACGCTTAAAGTGCCACCTTGTAAAAACATTTTTCAATCTGTGGCTACGCCCACAGGACTTTCCCACAGGACAATTTTAACTTAATCATTTTTAACATACACTCAATCCACATTAAAACCCAATTTAACACTCATCACAGTATGAGACGCATGTATTGCATTTATTCTTAATATTTGAATACAATACTCCTGAGCCTCACTGTGTACTCGCTGTGTACTCACTGATTATGGTTGGAGGAGTTCTCGCAGACTAATTGGAATGCCATTATAAAAGTAAAAGTTTGACATAAACATACACATTAATTCCTAAAATTCATTTGGCCAGACTGTCATTTTCTTAAATTCTGTTTAAAATTCTTCCACATTTTCCAGATAACTGCCTTCTGGATATAACTGCTTGTTCCTTCCAATAGTCTGCAACAGTCATTAGTACTTGAACCTTACCTTTTAACATTGTCAGATACTGGGACGAAGAAGAGTACACCAATCATCATGTCCGTGTATTCAAGGTTTCTAGGGAACCTTCCTGTCCATATAGTATAGGAAGTATGTTCCTACGATGAAAGGTTCTTTTATCTAGTCCTCCTCGGGTGTCCATGCAGTGCTTCTTTTGCGGCTGCAACGTCTGTAAAATGGTAAGGAAATACGGCACAAGACTTGGGCTCATTGAATTGTAATCCTTTGTAATCTGTCTGAGAAATATCATTTCCATGACAATGCAAACTTTAAAAACGTTAAGCACAGTTCTCACGCAAGACCTTATTTTGTGTGCCTTTTTAAGCTCCTCGGCCCATGACCTTCCATAGACCTTATTCTCTATGTAAAACAGTTGCAGTGTGCACAACCTGCTACTGCGTTGAGCTAATATGCTAGTGTTTTACTCGCTAACTTTTAAAAGATGCAAACTAGCTGGTGCTGAATTTCTGTACATGCAGTAGCTTCACACAGTACCATGCTGACTGTACTTTGTTTTTTTTTTCTTCGTTTCACGGTTTTGCTTTTGCAGTTTATACCTTCCCTTCTGAAAGTTTCATGTGTCTTGGGAACCATTGCGGTCTAACTGATATTTCACTCAATGTTGCTCTTTATTATCAATATTGTATTCAAGCTGGCAAAAATGCTCTGATAATTACATTTTATTTTAAGTTTCTTATGTCTCACGTTCCAGCATCAGTTTCAACATTGCATGGTGCCTATACGCCCTTTGTTCAAAACACTCTTCATGTGATCATCCATCAGTTAAATCTGTAATTAATGGTGCTTTCCTTACCAGCACAGTCGGTGTGTTGATCCTTTTCCTTGGTAACCTTACTCTGTAGCCAAGTGGGCATTTACTTCCTGTTCCTTTTCCTCTCCAGGCTGCTCACTGCCCCCCCCCCCCCACCCCAGCAGACTTTTCTACTTCGTCGCCAATATTGTATACAACAATCGCATGCAAATAATAAGTAGCCATCTCTTCATGTAGGGCTTTTTATTCAAGTACAGCAAACCTCTAGTCACTCCATGTAGCAAGCTTCAGTTAGCAAAATCGATGGACAGAACACCGGTCATCCATCTTCACTCAAGTCAGGTCTCTACTGTTCATCATGGAACTCTCTTGTGGCTAGCAGGTGAAAGCTGCATGATGCCAGGGGTTCTGTTCTGCTATGGTTTGCTTGCCACTGAGAGGGAAGATCAGATCATATCCGATGTGTTTGCCATATGCTGTCCATGGTTGGAAAAGCCCCTGCCAGTTTGAATGATCCTTAACACTGGTAGATGTGGGGGTGTATCCAGTGAAAATGCTGCATAAAAGGAAGACTTATTCATCCATTGGAGAGATCATCATTGGAGTCAAGACCCCTACAAATAAGTGCAGTCCACTGAAAACCTCAGGATGACTGTTGCACCTGACCGGCATTGCCTCCAGCCAAGTCCTGGTGAAGCCCTGCTCTTTTCTCCTGATCTCAACCAGTCCCTTGTCGGTGGTTCGACCCTTGGACTGGTGGGAACTACCTGTCATGACCTCTGCTCGAGGATCCATGTCTGCTGAGCTTTTCGTAAGTTTCCCTGGATGACCCGGTGGACTGACCAGCTCTCCTGGTCTACCTCGCTGCTCCGGTCACTGTTCCAAGTTCAGCCTTGGAGCTCTGCAGAACTTCAACTTGTATGACAAGACGGCTGTTGTTGCAGTTCCATCCTTCCTGACTGAAGAGAAGCTGTGCAGGGCCTGCTCCTTTGCTCTCGCCAGGAGGATCTCCTGTCCTAGTGGTCTACTGCTCCATGTAGGTCTTCGTCCTGTCGTGCCAACAGTGGCCAGATATTCTGGTAGCATAGTCAATGTAAATGTATATAGTAGTAGAAGGGTGGGGTTCCCCTCCCCCCACTGTTGGTGGTTAAAAAAAAGGTGGAACATGCATTGAGCCAAACAAATGCGGCAAAGGTTCATAGAACCATAAATAATTGTATGTTTGTACATCTTCTGTCTAGCTTGAATTATTGGAGTGCTTTGTGTGTGTGTCTTCTTGTAGCTGTAGAACACTCGCATCCTCTGGAGTCTAAGCCTTGCCGCTCAGTGCCTTTTTCTTGTTCATCCTTTTTTCCACTAACTGGAGGCTTTTCCCTGTCCTCGCCTAACATTGACCCATAAGGAAACCTTTGGGTGCATGCAAAGCACATCCGTGTGCATACTTTGCCCTATTTTGACTGCTTTTCTTTATTTTTGTCTTTGTTCCATTTGAAAGCGTTGAGATTTCTTTATTTCTAAACACCCTTTATTTAGGGACTCTAGATTGAATCCTTGGACTTTTCAAAGGACTTCTCCAGACTTTGTCGCCTGAGAATACTGTTTTCTTAGAGTATTTTCATACCCACTGGAAACTACCTTCAGTATGTTGCTCTGTGCCTTTTTACCACCATGCTCGCATCTTGAGTGCATAGCATAGACAAACACCACTAAGAGAGACTGCTATGTACAGAGAAGCCTGGCAACCCAGGTGTGGATTGATCTTCCTACTTTCCTTTGGAAAGTGACTCTGTAGTTGCATGCTGTGAACTGACAGAGATTTAAGATGAATGCTCTGGGAAGTAGATGGCAGCTTAGAGAAAGTTTGGGGATTCCATGTTGCTGGGACAGGGTTTAATGATGGCTTTCTCATTTCGCTGGAGGTAGAAGAGTTCTTGTCTAATTTCTTGAGGGATGAGCAGCTTACACATGCTTTTGTGATTATTCTTTTTTGCAGTGGCATTAGGGTGGCTTGTTCCAGTGACTGTTAGCCTGACTAGTGACCATGTCAGAACCAAGAAAGAAAGTCAAAAAGCAGAGCATCTACCGCCTCTGTGCAGTTTTACTAATTTAGATGTTTAGATTTTATGCAACCCTCAACTGTAGTGCCTTCTGCCCCCTCACCCGCTTCCCTTCCTTCCTATGCTTTATGGATGGAGTCCTTGGTTTTGAAGCTTGTCATCACTGAGAATACATAGATTTCTTTGCATAGTGCCTTGATTTGCTAGTCATTGTAAACCTATGTACAGAGTGTCCCCTTCTTAATGTGTAAGCCTGCAAACGTCCTAAAGTAAATATTTTTTTTTTTAAATGTGTTTATTTATAGCAAGGCAGTATAGGTTACAAACAGTATCGGGTGGCAGTATAACATTGCAAAGAAAAGATTCTGGCTTTGTGTCCCTTTCCCCCATCATTCCGGTTTTCCCGGGCCAGAGATTCAGTCTATCACCCCCGCCTGGTGTGTACTCTCCAGGTCCCCCAGGGCCCAACGGGCGTTGATTGGCTTGAACGTCATTGCAGGAAATCGCTGATCATAGTCCAGCACTGGAGCCCATACATTCTGGAAGCGGTGCAGAGTCCCCGCTCTCGCAGCGGTGACCTTTTCCGCTATTAAAATGTCCCACAATTTTCCCCACCAGTGGGCCAGGCAAGGGCCGTCTTGCGACTTCCAGAAACGGGCCAGAACTGTCTTGCCCGCCAAGAGGCATTGTGTGAGGAGCTTAGCCCTGTTGCCGGAGCGGGGGTAGATTCCGGGGACCGGGATCCCCAGTAGGACTGTCTCAGGGTCCAGTGGGAGGGCGGAGCCGGTGACTTGCTCGATGACTGAGAGACACCTGGTCCAGAATTGCTGGATCTTGGGGCATGTCCACCACATGTGGAAGTAAGAGCCTGGTTGACTGCAGCCTCTCCAGCAGGCAGGGTCCATTTGCGGATTCATGTGGTGGAGTCTGAGAGGGGGGTAATACCAGCGCAAGGTAAGTTTATATGCACATTCTTTGTTGGTGACGCAGGTGGAGGAGGAGTGGGTGCGGGACCATATGTCTACCCAGGTTTGGTCATCGAACGGATGGCCTAGGTCCGCCTCCCACTGAGCCATAGATCGAGTTTTTGCCGCCAGAAAGTCCCCCGAGAAGCATCTATATATGGCTGAAGTTCTTCCTCTAGCCGGCAGATCCGCGAGGGTTAGCTCCAGTGGAGTCGGGGGGCGGGTTGCCGCCTGGAGGGTCTGGGGGTGTGAACACCAGTGGCGGAGCTGGCAGTATGTGAACCTGTCCCTCTCTTGAAGCCGAAAAGTTTCCTTGCACTGTTCGAAGGTCCGGGGTCCGCCTTCGGAGTACATCTGCCCCAGGGTTTCAAGGCCCCCGTCTATCCAATTCTGGAAGTTGCGGGGGAGAGATCCCGGGGAGAAGTCGGGATTGTGAAAGATCGGTGAGAGGGGGCCTCGGCCCCTCGGGATTCCCTTCTGCTTTAGAGCCCAATCCCAGGAGCTTAGGGTCTGCTTTGTTGTCAGTAGGATGTCCTTCCAGCGCGCCCTGAGAGGGGGTTGGATGTGAGGGAGGAACCGGAGGGGGAGCGGGAGCTGGGCTTGCTCCAGTTCCACCCATCTGGGGCGGGCTGTGCTCGACTGCCAGGCGTGTAGGTGTGACAGTTGCGCCGCTGCCCTATAGGCCTGCAGGTCCGGGACCCCCAGGCCTCCCAGCCTGGCGTTACCAATCAGGGTCTTGTGGGGGATCCTGGCCTTTTTGCCTTTCCATATGAATTTCGATATCTTCCTCTGTAGGTCGTGAAGGATCCGGGTCGGGAAGGGCACCGATAGGGATGAGCAGGCATAGAGAAACCTAGGGAGCAAGTTCATTTTGACAGCTGTGATCCGGCCCATTAGTGAGATCTCCTGCGTGGTCCAACGCTTCAGGTCTCCCTCCAGCTCCTTGATCAGTTTGGGAAAGTTCGCTTGATAGGTCTCCTTTGGGTTTGCTGGGATGAAAACTCCTAGATAGGGGATCGAGTGGTCCCGCCATTCAATCGGGCACAGACCCGTTAACGCCTCCTTTTCCTCTGGGCGGAGGCCGATTCCTAGGGCCACTGATTTGGCGAAGTTGACAGTAAAGCCGGTGACCTCCCCCAATTCCTTTATTTCGGCCAGGGCGTGTTTCGCTGAGGTACTGGCTTCCGTGAGTGTCAATAGTACATCGTCCGCGTAAAGAGCGATTTTGTGGTGGGACGGGCCCACCTGAAGTCCCTTAATGGATTCATTCCGCCTGATCTTCTGGGCGAAGGGCTCCATTGTGAGGGCGAAGAGCAGGGGTGACAGCGGGCAGCCCTGCCTTGTCCCACAAGACAGAGGTATCGGGGCTGAGTGGGCGCCATTGATCCTGAGGATAGTTTTAGGCTGCTTGTAGTTCGCCAGGATCATGGCTCGGGCTGTGGGGCCGAACCCAAATGCTTCCAGGGTGCATTCCAAGTAGGACCAATCGACTCTGTCAAAAGCTTTGGTTGCGTCCAGGGCCATTAAGGCAAGGCCCTGGGAGTCGCGGTGGGCGATGTTCACTAGGTTCAGGGTCCGCCGAATGTTGTCCCCTGCTGCTCGGTGAAGGATGAAGCCTGTTTGGTCAGGGTGGATTATTTCCGGGAGGATAAGTGCCAGGCGGTTAGCCAAAATCTTCGAGTACAAGTTGGCGTCGATGTTCAATAAGGCGATGGGTCTGTATGACGCCGGATCTCTCGGGTCTTTCCCCGGCTTAGGAAGGAGGACCGTCACCGACTCTTGCATTGTGGGGGTTACAGATCCCGAGGCCTGGAAGGAGTTGAAAAGGGCCACCATGTGGGGGATAAGCTGGAGCTTAAATATCTTATAGAACCTCTGGGAGAATCCGTCTGGGCCCGGGGCCCGCGATTTGAGGGCCTTGATGGCTCCGTCAACTTCTTCATCTGTTATTGGGGCTTCCAACTGCTCTCGTGTGGAGTCCGGGAGACGCGTTAGGGCTGCGTTCCGCAGGTATGCCTCCTGCTTCGACCGATCTCGGGGGGGTGCTGTCATGACCTGGGTTAAGTGGTCCGAGGCTAGTTGTAGTTTCGTCTGTTCGGAGTGATGTATCACCCCCTGTGGGTCCCGGAGCCCTATGATCGTGTTGGTCCGTCTTGTTTTAGCCAGCTTGGCCACCAGCAATTTGTTGGCCTTGTTACTTTTAGCATAGTAGAATTGTTTGGTCTTCGCCAAAAGTTGCGCAGTGTGTTCTGCATAGTGGGCCTCCAGTTTCTTCCTGGCCGAGCGAAGCGCTCTCTGTATCTTAGGAGACCAGCCCCTCTTTTTCTGGGCTTCCTCAGCTGCTCGCAAGTCCTCTTCCAGGGATAGCCGGACTTGTTTCCGGTTTCGATGGTAAGCTACGCCTTGAGCTATCAAGGATCCCCTAACTACAGCCTTCATTGTATCCCAGTTATTGGCTAGGGAGGTGTCTGCGGCTGGGTTCTCCTCAAAGAAGTTCTTGATGGTGGTGGTTATATTGTCTCTGATTGACATATCATTGAGGATTGGGTCATAGAGCGCCCATCTGCGTGCCGCCTTGGCGTGGGTGTTCTGAATGCTTAGTTCCATTATTATCGGAGCATGGTCCGACAAAATTCGCTGGCCTATCGACACCTCATTAGCGAGGGCGAGAGTTTGGGGAGAAGATAGAAGGAGGTCGATTCTGGAATAAGTTCTGTGAACGCCCGAGAAGAAAGAGTAGTCTTTCTCGGTGGGGTGAAGCACCCGCCATGTGTCCACCACCTCCAGGGTTCTGAAGAGCCGCAGCAGACTGAGGGCCTGACCGAACTCGCCAAGGGCAGGGGGGTTGGATTTGTCCTTAGTGGGGTCTGGAACCCCATTGAAGTCCCCTCCGATTATTGTCTGACCTTCCGCAAAACTTAAGAGGGAGGAGCCCAGGGAATCATAGAAAGTTGCCTGTCCCGAGTTGGGTGCATATGCCGATACCAAGGTATAGAGGTCCCCCAGCAGGAGGCACTTGATGGCCACGAAGCGGCCCTCCGGGCACATCATGGAGTCCAAAATCTGGGGGCGCAGGTCCTTCCGAAACAAAATTGCTGTGCCCCCCCTTTTGGAGTTCCCTGAGGCGAAGAACTGGCGTGGATACATGCTAGAACGGAGCCGGCCAAAGTCTGCCGGGAGGAGATGAGTCTCTTGAAGGAACACCACACCGGCCTCCTCATCTTGTAGCTTCTGGAGAATCGATTTGCGCTTGGGGGGAGAGTTGAGTCCGTTAACATTCCAGGAAAGGCATCTCAGCGTCTGGTGTTCCGGGATCGGGGAGCTAGAGATCCCTTGCTTGGGGTATGGAGGGGGGACTCCAGGTTGTCCATTAGCTGCCATCGTGAAGAGGGTGTAGAAGTGGTCTGTACCGCACTTGCAATTTTAACAGGGGCCCCCAACGGGAGGCCAACTTTTTAACTAGAGGGGTGGGAAACATTGTGGGTGTAACCCCACCCCAGGCCAACAGGGCCAATTGTGACTGGCAAAGTAACATTTGCATCCAAGGACTCTAAAATGAAACGGACCTTGGAGGGGGGCATAGGCCGTGAAGGAAGCCCGCCGCGCCGGGCGAACGTAGGACTGTGTTGGGCCGGAGTTACTGTTTCTGAATTTAGCTAAAAGAGCGTTGGGCGTCCGGGACGCCGGAGGAGCGGAGGACATCTATGGCCGCTCGGGTTATCTTCTCCTGTTTCGGGAGGCCCTGGACCATGGAGGACGCCCGGGTTGGGGAGGGAGGGCCGACGTAGGGCTCCCCGAGGCTTCCAAGTCTGGGGCGATAGTTCCCTCCGGGGCGGAGGATGTCTGCATGATTTTAGCGGCATCATCCAAATGGGATATTCTCCGGAGGGAGCCATTATAAGAAAATTGCAGCGCTGTGGGGAAGAGCCATCTGTATTTGACTTTCCGCTCTTGGAGGAAGAGGGTTAAAGGTCGGAGAGCCCTTCTCTTCTGAAGGGTTGAGAGGGAGAGATCCTGATAAATTTGAAGAGGGTGACCTTGAAAGGAGAGATCATCTCCGGACCGACTGATAGCAGAGATAGCTTCTTTTGTGGAGAAATAGTGAACTCTTGTTATGACATCCGGGGGCTGGTCGGTATCTACTCCCCGACGCGGACGCAGTCTGTGAGTCCGATCCAGCAGCAGTTGGGATTTATCTAGATGTGGGAGGAGGATTTGGAAGAGGTCTCCTATGTAGCCTGCAAGATTTTGGTCGGGGACTGAGGACGGAACTCCCCGGATTCGGAGGTTATTCCGACGAGCTCTGTTTTCCAGGTCCTCTTGTTTGTATTCGAGGATCTCGCACCTGTCTTGGAGGGCTCTCACTGTTTGCTGAATATCTCCCATGGCAGCTGTTTGGTCTTGGGAGCGGTCCTCGATCTCACTCAGTCTTTGCTCCACCTCGGTCACCCTGTGGTCCGTTTGTTCCAATTTGGAGGTGAGTTCCGACATGCAGGACCGAAACTCGGCTTTAATGTCTGCCATAAACGCCAGTAGATCACCTCTGGTAGCTGGGGTGTCACCCCCTTCCTGGGAGATCATTGGGGTGGGAGTAACTGAGTCCGGTTTTTTTCCCCTGTCAGGAGCGGTGAGCATGGTAGCAATGTCCACGTTTTTAATAGCTTTCGACTGTCTCGACATGTTGGCGAATCGTGGGTGGGGAGATGGATTGGAAGGCCCCCCCTGTGGATGAGCGTCAAGGCTTCTGACTGAGGAAAGGGAATGCTGATTCCAAGCTAGGCCGGTGCACAGTGGCTTCAGATAAAGAGGTGAGCTCTCCAAATCTTGGTGGTAGGCAAATGTGTGGGGCGTAAGTCCCAGTGGGCAGGTGGACTGATGTGCGCCCACTTAAGGACTAGACCAGAGAGAGCAGAGCGGGTGATGCAATGGGCCGGGGCGCCCCAGGAGACACGCCGTCGGGTCGCTTCTGAGGCCAAAGGGGGGCCAGGGGTAGCCCGGGATGGAAATGCGGGCAGCGCTGATCAGGCTCTTCTCCGAGCTCGTAGCTGTGGGTCACTCACCGTGGCCCGGCCTGGACCGCTCCTCCTCCCTGGACCCAGGCTTGGATTCCCTGGTGGGGATGGTAGCGGGAGGGGACCTCCAGGTCTCGGGCCTGAGCGGCGGCCCCAGATGATGATATGGGCCGGGGCGCCCCAGGAGTGCGGCGTATGGTGTCCGGAGCTCCGAGTCCTGGGCAGCGAGGGGCGGAGGCAGGGGCCCGCCGGAGGGCAAAGGAGGGGGGGGTAGTGATGGCGTGGCCCCCACCCCAGGCGCCACGGCAGGTCCGGAGGGCCCCTCCCGTGTGGCCCGGGTCCTCACCCCCAGCAGCCCCTACCTGATGGGCGCCGTCCGCGCCTTCCCTCGTCAGGCGGTCGCGTGCAGGTCCAGATCGGCAGTGCGGGAAGCGGGGGCCACCGAAGGAGAAGTCCGGGGGTCTGGTGTCGCTCCGCCCGGGCGCTCAAAGAGCTGAGCCGCGTCTGGATGCAGCCTCAGGAAGCACTCCCCGCCCTCCCGGGCCGAGAGACGAGCACGGCCGCCATCTTGGGAAGTCGTCGCTAAGGAAGGCCCTGGGGGCCGGAGCGGATATCTTCGTCCCCGTCGGGCGTCACGGGCCCAGCTTCAGCCTGCATGGGCCCCAGGTCCTCCGACGTCCTTGGGATCAGCTGGGCTCCAGTACCGAGGTGTGAAGCCGCATTAGGGGCCCAGAAGCGGCGGGCTTCGCACGGCGGGCCTCAGGGGAGCAGCCACATCGCTGGCGCTCCAAGCCACGCCCCCCTAAAGTAAATATTTAATATTGTGTAGGAGTTGATGGATAGTTTTCTGAAATGCCACAAGCCTTACTTTATATTTCTTGTTTAGGTCGGCTAAAAATCCAGAATAGTGGGGTTGGAGCTGTGATATGATAGTTTATTTATATAGTGCCTATACCCAATGTGTTTCAAAGGGCTTCATGGCAAAGGAGGGGATAAGGAAAAATATAATGACATTCTTACAGGCCATGAACAGTAAGGATGTGAAATTAACTATTGTACTTGGCTTGACGACATTTCAGATAATGCAAGCGCTAAGACATAGATAAGGAGGGGGGTAGTGGGAAGGAAATGGAAACAGACGGGTGACTACCATACTAGCAAAACAAAGGTGATGGCTGGAAGGTTTTGAATTAATCATAACCACGGGCACAGCTCTGAGCAACCCTCCAGACCATCGTTTTTCAGCCTGCCAAGCCATTACAGGAGGGGGAAAAACTATATGCAAATCAGGCTTGGCCATACCCCAAAAGGGGCAGTCCATGTCCGAACTGCTAGGTCACATCCCTTCTGCACGAGACCACAAGCATCCCCAGACATGTTTCAGCCCTGTTGGGTGTCATCAGTGAGGAGTAGCTTGGGTCTCTAGGCCTGGCAGACTCGGGACCCACGTCTGGGCATACCTGTCCTACTCGGGGTAACTTTAGCAAAACAGAAAAGGAATGGCTGGAAGGTTTTGAATTAATCATAACCACTGGGACATCTCTGGTCTGGAGGGTTGCCCAGAGCAATGGCAGTGGTTAAGATTCATTCTAAACCTTCCAGCCATCCCCTCTTGTTTTTTGACTACTGTATTAGGCCTGACGACATTTCTGGTAGAGCCGGAGAAAACAAGGTGAGGGAGAGGGATGCAGAAAGGGAGGGTGAGGAACAAAACAAGCGACTATCGTACTAGGCCTGACAACATTTCAGCTAGTGCTGGAGGTCGGGGCCAAATAAGGGGAGGGTGCCGAGACAGAAGAGGTTGCTGTCATACTAGGTCCAGGGATAATTCTGATAGAGTAAGTGCATTGAAGAAAGTAAGGGGAGGAGATAGGAAAAGGGAGAAGGGGAGGGGAGGAGAGAACAGAGTATGCAGTCAAAAATAGTGGAGTAGCAAGAGTGGAGAGCGAATACAATTGCAGAAGTCAGTAGTAACACATAGTTGCAAGCCAGGATACAAGATGAAGATGGGAACTGCATGATTCAGGGCCACCATGAGTACAATATGCAAAGGAAGTCCAGCATGAGCATTGAGAAAGGGCGACGCACCGTGAATCAATGAAGTCCATGAAAGTCAAATCCAGCATTGGCCACAAGACGGTGATGGTGAAACCAGAATGTATCAGGACAGACTCCTGCAGAAGTAGGCTGGAGGGGTTTGGGGGGAGCAGGGTAGAAGAATCAAGCAAAACAGGGGGGGGGGTGGTGTGTGTGTGTACACACACCAAAGGGGTGAGGATGGCCTGTGCGATCTAATAACACGTATGTTTGTTTTGTTGCAGTTCATGTAGTACCACATTTAATGGTATTTACTGTTGCTACTATGTCTATATTGCAGCATTGAGCGGATCATCACGCCACGCCTTGCTCTCACCACTGCAGAGTTCCTGGCCTATCAGTGCGAAAAGCATGTGCTGGTGATTCTGACCGACATGAGCTCCTATGCAGAAGCCCTGCGAGAGGTACATTATCAGCTACTTTGGTTAAAATATGCTTGCCTTTCTCTTGGTTACAGGTCTATGCACTGCATGCCCAGCTTGCCTCGTTGCTGTTTTTAAGACTTTCTCAGCCTCTTATTAGGTTATATACTGATATTCTCCTTTTGTAGAAGGGTTCAGGTTCTCTGGTGTTTACAGAGCAGTAAACTACTATTGGGTTTTCAGTAGTCCCTCCTTAAAAACCTGATAGGAAGTCTGTTTGTGCAGTTGCTTTGTTGGAATAATTCCCTATACATTAGAAATAAATGCAGTCTTAAAAATTAGTATGTGGTCCTAGCCCCGGTGCTGCAGATAAAATTTGGAAGTGGGGGTATTTTACGCCATATTCTTTAAAGTTAGGAGTAAATTGATTTTTAGAGAGTAACATTGTAAGTTCAATTCCCAATGAGATTGCTTTAACTGAAAAACAAATGTTTGTAATATGTAATTCTTTGCACCTAGTTATTCATGCACAGAGCACCAAGAAACCATGCAGGTGGCAACATTACATGGTATAAGAACCTTTAACATAACATATTAAAAGATGCATTTTTACGTCTTACAGTCAGGCAATTAAGATAGTCGTTTCATCCTGTGGTACTACGTGCACTACCGGTCCAAACATATCCATGGAACAGTGAGGGTGATAGCAAGGGCGCAAAATTCTACATGCCTTAACTTTTGTTTGGAGTATTTTTACTCCCTATTTTAACTTCTTGGGAGTATTTGCCAGTTTTTAGGAAGTAAAAGTGGCCGATACAGCACTTATCTGTAAGGCTGCCTAACCCATTTACTATACCCTCTGCACCCACTTCACCCCACCTTAAAGTCCCAAGCAACCAATATGTGCTTCATGTATTTCTTTTCCTTACTTCTAGTTATTGAGGAATTGCCCTTAAGCATCCTTATTTAAACAAAAATGTTTTATTGCCTTTTTGGAAGCAGTTTTAGACTCTCGTTAGAGTTTTAAAGGCATTGCCTTTTGAGTTTTTTCCAGTGCCTGTGGCTTTGTGCCAAACATTTTCCTTCTTTAATGAAAATAGATTGGGAGAGGTGGGAGGGAGGAAGTTCATTTTATTAGTTTCGGGGAAATGTTTTTTGTAAATTCGGCACGAGGTGTTGCATGTAAAACAGAATGTGTTCTTAAGGCACGTATCCCATGCACGTGTTCTTACTCCGCTTAGGACCATACTAGAGCATGTGTTGCTTGCCTCTGCGATCTGTGGCAATTAATCTTTTTGTGCTGCAATTCCTCCTTATTAATTTGTGTGATCGCCAACGTCTTCAGGGTAATGGAAGATAAGTCCCACAGGTGACTGTCCGGTCCTGTTTCCAGGTATCTGCAGGAGCTGCTGAACCCTGCAGACCCCCTGAAGAGTTTGGTCAACAACTGAACTTTTCACAGTTAAAATCTAAAACCCCCCCAAAGGGAAAGGGGAATTGGATAAAATAACAAACCACAGATTTCTGTCTTCACGAAAATCTGCATGCAGCGAAAAGACAAAGTTTTCAGGTTATTTCCTGTCTTTTTCTAAGAACCGGTCTAATCCCCCCCTGAAACTGCATTAAGCTGTGTTTCCTCCTCGAAGTGCTGAGAGGAATTGTAGTCTTTGAAAGTTCCTTATTCTGTTCGTCTTATTCAAAGATTAACCAACTTTACTGAGAACGCAGAGTTCTTGCAGAGTCAAAGTTCCCCAACAGTCCCTCAGTTGTAAATAGAATTACTTGAACTTCCTTATTAAATGCTCTTCTTTTGACCTATTTAATAAACTAAGCTGAGTAACTTATAACATTTTAGCACAGCGCACTATCCTTAACTTTTATAATTTGACAAGTCTGTTTTTAATTTGCAGTTAGAGGAATTTCTTTGAATTGTCTGTCCACCAAAAGTCTTTTCCTTTTACTTAATTTCTTCTTACTCAAAAAGCTAAACGGCATAACCCAGAATGAAGTGTAATCGCACCTTATAATTCTTTCTCTGTTATATCACATCTATATTCTTTTCTCCGTGAAGGAATACTGTTTCTTCGCGCATGTGTGCTGTTAAGAAGCCTTTTATGACACTGCTCTGTCAGGCTGATAACGTTAAAGCAGTGACACTATCGCTCTTCAGTTTTTTAGGGATTTCCTTATTTAAACAATGGACTTGCCCACTACTCCCCTTTAGTTATCTCTTAAAGAACTGCGGTGACTGTTGGAACGGAGACACTCTTCTCATGCGCACTCCGCAGGAAAAACTCGCTATACGCTAGTCTTCGGAACGTACACACGCACCTAATTCACACAAAATCCTCTGACTTTCGCATCAATTGTAAGTTGGTGCTGAGGTACTTTAACTATTTATAACTTTTACAGTCTCAGCCACTAATGTAGTATTTAACTTTTAGCTGGAAACAAATCTTTTACTAAAGTTCACTTGCTCTGAACTTGCTCAGTCTTATTAAATGAGCTCTAAAATCACTACGCTCCCACCAAGAAAACCGGAAGCATGTCCCTTGTCGGAAAGTTGTCCAATTCTGAATTTCCTTGTTTTGAATACAATACTGAAACTCCAAGACCTGGGCCTTAGTCAGGAGCTCAAAACAAAAAGGGCCTTCCTCTCAGGAAGGGACCACGAAAGGCAGTTTAGAATGCCGCCAACACTCCAGGAAGCGGCTCCTTCCCCTCTATGATGGCTTGGGACATCTTGCCTCTGAAAGGAATTTAGTTAAGGGCCCAACCCAACAATAGTAATAAAACAGTAACTTGCCCTAAATAAATAACCAAAAGCGTAACCATAGCCTAATACATAAATCTACAGTAGTACCCTAGTACAGACCTAACGGTGACATAGGATTTCATTGCAATCGGTCGTAATTGGGTCATACAGTTGAGGGTCTTTTGACCTGGCATCCTATGATATTTTGAGGCTTCCTTGGTCCGAGGTAGAATATTGATTTCTCAGATTGTTGGCTTTCTCATTGCTGTATGTATGAATTTGTAACCCTGTATTGTGGCATGCCTCGCCGTCCTGTGAGATTTTCGACTGTGTCATATCTCCTCCACAACAAATTTCTTTCTTTCAATGACTGAGGATAGAAGTTGTGACAGGTGGGATGATGCTACCCAGTCAGTTCCTTGGAATTCCTGCAGCATAAAAGTGGAAACTGGATAAGTCTGCCTTTTCTGTAATTGAGTGCACAGGATTTCATACACATTTTGTACTTCGAAGTGTGTGAAGCTGGTAATTGGATCAGTTTTTCTGTTAATGCTACCAGATATATTAGGTTAGATAAGCTGCAGGAGTTAGTTGATGCATTTATTCATACAGACCATAGCATGAAGAATAAGTTACCTTATCTTTCATGCGCTAAGTGGTGCTTAGTCAATGCCTTATTTTATTGGGACCGCTTGGTTTTAGAGCATTTTCTACTGTATTGGCAAGCTATCTTTTTAAAATGATCTACACCAGCAAAAACCTCCCAACTTCTAAATCATTATAGTGTTGGAGATATTTGAGGCAACAATAAATGCAGGGAATTCTTTCCCTCCCCAGTCAAGAGCACTACACCAATAACTCAATTGATCTGATTATTCTTTTTTTTTTTTTTTCACGAGCCCTCCTTTTGACTCACTAATTTCACACCACTATCAGCCCTCACCACAATGCAGTAGATAAGTCAAGAATGGGGCCGGTGTGCAGAAATAATATAGATGTAGTATTTAATGGACAAAATCAATATATCACAAGAATGATCATTACACACGCGGTGTTACTCTTTGGCACAAACTTCAATACAAATAAGTTGAACACTATTCACTTTTGATAATAGAATATCCATAACTCAACATGTGGATTTAAAATCCTGCTTTCATGTAAAAAGACACAGGTAAAATGATGGGGTCACTCAGAATACACCTAATGTAAAGAATTAAGCAGCACCCTAGACAGTACGGAACAATGTAACTTTATTTTCTGAGGCTTGTGAAATCTGCTTAGATCACATGCTGTGCATAGGCCGACATCTAGTGGAAGCTGCAAAGTATTAGTTTGTTTTTTGGGGTGTTGAACTAGGGCGTCCCAGTAATACTATCCCTAGTGTGACATCCACTGTACCCATGATCCCTCCCGCGTGTAGGACCCTCAGATTGCGATATGCTTCAGACAAGTATGCCAGAAAAATACAGAGTTCCCTTGGCTTTAGCCATTTATCTTCATAATTACAAATGTCCCCGTTCTCCAACCCTACGTCAAAGATCGCTGAAGATTGATGTCGGTACTTGAGACCGAGGAAGAACAGCCATCGAGACTGCACAACGGATTTTGGGCCTCAGAAGGCCTCTGCCCTCGGCCCTGTGCAAGTAGGGAGAGTGGGGACACACACACACACATACACCTCATACGTGTAATTTGTGTCTCCCACGGGACCATCCCGAGGCTAATTGTAGAGCTTGTAAGCTCTTCAAAGCCAAGACACTCAAGGACCGCTCGAACAAGCGCTGGGCCCACTACGCCAGGCAGCTAGAGGCCATGGACGCAGTGGGTTCCTTCAGCGATGCCACCTTATCGGACTGTGAGGGCACAGGGGTGTCGTCGGGCACCCACGCGCAAGCACCTGACCTCGGAGGACTGACCAGCGGTTCAATTATCGGGACAACACCCGGCGGCAAGAGCGCAACCCACACCTCTTCCACCAAACACACTAACCCCAGCCGAAATTCGACACGTATGTCAAGTGTTCAGCAGAAGAAGGCACCAAGAGAGCGGTCTGCCGATTCGGTGTCCCCTGGGTGTTCCAGGTCACGGTCGCCTCATGACACACAGCAACCGTCCACAGTTGCTAAGGGTGCCAAACTACCAAAAGTGACTGAGGTGAATCCGACCTCTTCCCCCAAGTAGCACGTTCGTCTACTTCTGTAGTACGTTCGACGTCTGCTTCCGAAATTTCAACGCCCCTCTTCCAAGACTACCGAATCTCATGACAACACATCCGAATCTTGACGCCAGGTGTCAAAACATTCAGGAAACCCCAAAGGGCCAGGGTAAACATTCCTCTACACATGGGAAAGGGGGAAAAAAACATAAAAAACCTCTGAACATCAGGTTCAGAAGGAGAAACGCAAGGAAAAATCCAAGATTCCTGACCCTGTCGCCAAAGAAAAGTCTGTTCCTCCCACTACTCAGTAAACAGAGATGTGAAGAACCACAGTAGGAGAGGGTTATCCTCAGTTCCAAGCAATGGAACTCTGAGGACATTGATAGAGTTATGATGAGGATGTCCCTTTTTTGTAGATTTCTACGAAAAAGAGCCAAATTACTTTCATAGCTATCATAATACTCCAGCTACCTCTGCCCCTTCGGGATCCAAAGACCCTCAACTTCCTACTAAGAAGCTCCGTTCTGAGACTCCAGTTCAGGGTTTGATTTCAGAACCTTCTATAATTGATCCTTACCAGCCATATGGCGAGGAGTCAGAAGTACAAATGCTGGAAGTCCAGGCAGGGGTCGATTACTATGGGGGATGATGAGGACCAGGAAGAGGAAGATGAGGCAGAGGCCTATAGTCTTGACTCCCCTATTCCGAAAGATCCCCCTGTGAATGACTCACCGGTTGACAATCAGCCTTTACTTAATGAGGTATTAGCTAAAGCTGCAGCCCATTTTCAAATTGAGACACAGGGTGTCCAAGAAGAGATTTTGCAGAGGAAATTCTAGGGCACAGGAAATCCATTGCCCAAATTATCCCCATTTTAAAATCAATTCAGCGCAGAATCGATCCTTCTCTGGTAACCCCTAATCTTACTTGTGCGGTTAACCCACGAGTAGAAACATTATTTAGGGCCGCTCCCTCTGATCCACTGTACATAAGGGGTCAGTTAAAACCTGACTCATTGGTGGTTACAACCACCAGAAAAAGGGCTGGAACACCACTAACTTCTTCTGAAGCACCGCCGGACAAGAAGAGCAAGAGAAAAGGTGGCATCCACGTCAGTATAACAAGCACGCATTGCCAACACCACCACTCTGTTGGCAAGCTACAACTGCCACCAATGGGAACAGGTAGCTGCCCTCATTGCCTCTGCACCCGAACCTCTAAAGAACCAGTTGGTCCAAATTGCATCAGACGGAAGATCAGTGTCTGGGAGACTAATAGCAGAAGGCACCGTTATTAAACACCATGCTTGGCTAAGACAATCAGGGTTTAAGCCCGAGACCCAAGCCACCCTCCTAGACATGCCGGTAGAACCGAACGTCCTATTTGGGAAAGCAGTGGAGGAAGCACTGAAGACGGCTAAGGATGAATACAAAACCTTAAAGTCCCTCGGCCAACTAACAAATAAGCCCTCAGGTCAAAGGGGAAATAATAATTTTCATTGCTTTCGCAGCCAAAACTCTCAAAGAGGGTCCAATTACTATCAGAGTCAAGGAACCTCATGGGGCGGCAATCAACAGGCTACCCAAGGTTTCACCAGAGGTCAAAAGAGGGGCCGAGGAAGGCGGAGAGGCAGCCTAGGTAGAGGCACTACACCACCCAATAAACAGTGACGTTCTGCTCCGGGTCCCTTCCCATGCATCCCCAGTAGGGGGGCCCATTGCCATCTTCACCCACGCATGGGAAGGGATCACTTCGGACAGATGGATGCTGGCCACAGTATCCGCGGGATACTGTATAGAGCTACTAGAACACCCCCTGCAACCATCCTCCAAGACAGAAGATTCACTTCTTGGAGCACCAAAGAATCCTCCTCGAGGAGATCGTCGTTCTTCTTGCAAAGGGAGCAATAGAACTCGTCCCAGGCAACCAGGTAAATGAGGATATCTATTCAACCTACTTCCTTGTGCCAAAAAAAGATCTAACAATGTGCCCAGTATTAGACAAACACGTATGTCAAGCCACAAAAATTCCACATGACTACACTCCAGGAAGTAATCCCCCTACTAAAAAGAGGAGATTACATGGCAACATTGGATATGAAAGATGCCTATTTTCATATTTCCATGTTCCCAGTGCACAGAAGATTCTTGCGTTTCAAGGTAGACCGCCATCACTACCAGTTCAAGGTGCTACCCTTCCGAATAGCCTTGGCTCCAAGGATATTCATCAAGGTACTGGCGGTGCACCTACGCAGAGAGGCAATCCCGGTGTACCCTTAACCTGGATGACTGGCTCATCACAGGGGTAACCCCTGTAATTTGCGGATCCAACATTCAAAGAACCATCTACCTCCTTCCAATTGGGCTTCTCAATCAACGAGAAAAAATCAAGCCTGGTGCCAAGCACCTCAAAACAGTTCCTAGGAGCTGCCCTAGACACCCAAGAGGGGTTGGCCTTTCCGTCAGAGGAAAGAATTTGGAATCCGTTGCTGCAAATTCCTCTATCAGTCCAGTCGCCAGATAAAGGTGCGCAAAGCGATGTGTTTGCTAGGCATGAGGGCATCATGAATTTACCTGGTTCCCCACGTGCGCCTGTGCATGCGACCCATGCAGGAATGGTTGGCGAAACAGTGGTCTCAGGCAAGTGGTCAGTGGGACGATCTAGTGGTTGTTTCGCCAACACTAGTACAGAGTCTTCGCTGGTGGACAAGAGAATCTTACAAAGGGGAAACCCTTTTACGATCCAGAAATACAAGCCGTCATCACAACAGGCACATCCCTGTCAGAGTGTGGAGCTCACTACCTTCACCACACAGTTCAGGGTCTCTGGTCTCACACAGTGGCTCAGAATCACATCAATCTGCTAGAACTTCTGGCAGTCTTCAGAGCGCTTCGGGCATTCAGTGCAGATCCTAACAGACAGCACGACAGCAATGTTTTACTTAAGCAAACAAGGGGGCACTTGTTCGCCAAATCTGTCTAAGCTTGCCCAGAAAATCTGGAAATGGGCACTCAGATGGAACATTTACCTGTCATGCCAACATGTTCCAGGGGTTCTCAATTCACTAGCGGACGCTTTGAGCAGGGATCCCACGTATCATCTGTACGGGGTTAATTGGATAAATCAACTGACTTCATTTACTTAAGTGTACCATTGCTTAAGTAAATGAAGTCAGTTGATTTATCCAATTAACCCCGTACAGATGATACTGTTTTTAGAAATGGATTAAGTTGACCATGCAGTGATGAATTGTAATTTACATTTGTATGTTCTTTTCTCCATGGTTTTATCAATGTTTTAAAAAGGTTTTTCTAAATTTGTCTTAACAATAAATTTATATTGGACTTATTTATGAATAGTGATTTTTTAGTGTGTGTTTAAGTATGTATAAGCGACGTGTTCTGTTGTGCACAAACAGCTTGTGGTAGTGCGTTGTATTGAGTAATTCCAAAACAATAATGCTGTTTAGATGCGTGTGATCGGTTCAGCAAATGGGAAGGTATTAACTAAGATGACATTACATATCACCAGCCCAATCCCGGTTCGACAATGCGGGAGTAGTCCAGAGTCTCATTTTTTGTATAGTGTGAGGAAAAGTTCAGCCAGAGTGGGGGCTGAAAGTAGGCCCGCTCAAGGGATGAAAAGAGCCAACTTAGCAAAACAGTCCATCACCACCCAAACAGTATCAAAACCCTGTACCTGGGGCAGTTCGACGATGAAATCCATGGAGATCATGTGCCATGTTTGTGTGGAATAGGCAGAGGCTGTAATAGGCCCACTGGTTTGGTGTGTGGTGCTTTGCATTGCATGTAGATCATGCATGAAGAGATGTAATCAGTGAGATCTCTGGACATCGAGGGCCACCAGCACCGCCTAAGCAACAAGTCAAGTGATTTAGGTTTGGGCAGATCATTCTTGGTGATGGCCCCCAAATTATGGAACATTTTGCCCGAAGGGTTGAGGTCAGAGATAAACCACCTTACCTTCAGGAAGCACCTGAAGACATACCTCTTCAGATGAAGAGCCTGGGGAAAGTATTATTTCGGGGTCTCGGACAGGCCCAGTGTCTGTTATTTTATGTCTGTCTGGTGTTGTTGTAGTATTGTAAGTGCAAGCGCCCTGATGCCTACGGGCTACCGGCGCTATACAAACTAAAATACATACATACATTTATGACGGCCAGGATGCAATGCACAGGATGTTAGACTATTTTAATGCACAGCAGTGAATGTCTTCGGTTGGAACATATATCCGTCCCTGGATGTAAGGGAGGCCGTTGCAGACGTCCAAGTTCAGCTCTCGGATTTCAGCTGGTGTACCCGAATAGCCTCTAAGTGTAGGCTGTGGATATCTCCCTCTGTCTCTCTGTCTGTCTGTGGGAGATCCAACAGGGCGTCGGTAGTGTAACAGGTTGGACCGGCATGTAAGCGTGAGTAGTGTCACCCTTGGTGTGCAGTTGTACAGGCCGGTATGTGATGACAAAATTAAATGGGTGGGGGGGGGGGCATGTCAGCATGCCTGTCTGGCTGTCGCACACTTCATGGTTTTCAACGGCAGTAGATTACAGTGATCGGAGTAAACAGTCAGTGTGGCGCACACCCAATAGATGTCTCAATTGAATCCTTGATTGCCAACAATTCCCTTTCAGTAACAGTATAATTCCTCTTGTATGGCGTAAGCTTGCGAGAATGAAAAGCCATGGGGTGTACGTACTTCACCAGTGTCCGGGCACCGTTGAGATAATATAGCGCCAACCACAACCCCGGAGGCGTCTGTTTCAAGCAAGAACAGGAGCGAAGTATTTTGGGTGCTGCAAAAGCGGAGCCGTGGTGAAGGCTACCTTCAATGCATCAAAAGCCGACTGACCATCGGCATTCCAAGAAAAAGAAACGTTGGAACTCATCAAAGAGGTTAGAGGTGCCGCAAGAGCTGAGAAGGAATGGATGAACGAGCGGTAAAAATGAGAGAACCCACGAAAGGACTGTAGCGTCTTGACTGATGTAGGTGGAGGCCAGTCAACGATGGCCTTGACTTTGGATTCATTCATGCAAACACCCTTGTTCGTTAAGTCGTAGCCTAAGAATTCCATCTCAGTGGCATTAAAGACGCACTTTTCTGCCTTGACGTAGAGTTGGTGCTCTCTCAGGCACTGCAGGAAAGAGCAGACGTGTTCTATATGGTCAAAGGAGGACGACTAGATCAGGATATCATCCAGGTATACGACGACCTATTGGTTTAAGGTCACTGAAAACGGCGTTCATAAAATACTGTAACTTGGTGGGGGAGTTGCATAGCCCAAACGGCATCACCAGGTATTCAAACAACCCGTAATGGGCTTTGAAAGCAGTCTTCCACTCGTCCCCCTCGTGTGTTCTAAAAATAAATTACACACTCCCCTTAGGTCGAGTTTGGTGAACAGTCAATGAGCCCAACTGATCCAGGACTGATATCAGAGGCAAGGGGTATTTTTTCTTTTTTTTTTGTGATTGCATTCAGGCCTCTGTAGTAAATGCAAGGCCTGAGTTCCCCTTCCTTTTTTTTCGGAACGAAAAACAAAGGAGAGGATGCGGGTGATCCCATATGAAGGGCTTTATCAATGTACTCTTGGAGAACCTGATCTTCGTTTAATGTGAGGAAATGCACCCTACCAGAAGGGATCTTGGAGCCTGAAACGAGGTCTATAAGACAGTCGTAGGGGCAGTGTGGTGGCAACTGCTCCGCCCTTCCTTTGTCAGAGATGTCCCTAAAGGCATTGTAAACGGGAGTAATCGGGGAAACGGGCCTGGCTGTAACCAAACCCACCAGCGGTGTGGACTGAAGTAAAGACAGACATGGAGCACTCCGGATAACCTAATTTGACTGGAAACAGTGAGCATCACAAAAAGGAGACGGGAACAACCCTTCCCAGGAGTCCCGGTTGATCATGGGGTTCTGTACCTGCAACCAAGGCAAGCCTAAGATCACCCTGAATTGTGGTGCCGAGATCAGGTCAAGCACGATATGTTCTGTATGACCATGACTGGTGCTCATGTTTAGTGAAGCAATTTGCTCTGTCACCAACCCTGAAACCAGGGTGTCATCTCTAATACTGGTCGCCTACAGACCACATTAGACTGCCGTATTGTGCCCTTTGGTCGCCTACAGACCACATTAGACTGCCGTATTGTGCCCTTTGGTCGCCTACAGACCTCATTAGACTGCCGTATTGTGCCCTTTGGTCGCCTACAGACCACATTAGACTGCTGTATTGTGCCCTTTGGTCGCCTACAGACCACATTAGACTGCTGTATTGTGCCCTTTGGTCGCCTACAGACCACATTAGACTGCTGTATTGTGCCCTTTGGTCGCCTACAGACCACATTAGACTGCTGTATTGTGCCCTTTGGTCGCCTACAGACCACATTAGACTGCTGTATTGTGCCCTTTGGTCGCCTACAGACCACATTAGACTGCTGTATTGTGCCCAGGATCACCTACAGACTACATTAGACTGCTGTATTGTGCCCTTGGTCACATACAGACCACATTAGACTGGCGTATTGTGCCCTTTGGTCGCATACAGACCACTTTGAGGAGTTAGCACTGTGCCTTATGGTCGCAGCTCGCCCTGACACTAATCCAATATGCAAACTTGGTTGCCCCTCATCATGTTCCCGTTCTGCATTCTCCCCAACCACACACCCTGCTTGGCCCACTACTACTGGCCCCATAATAACGGTCTCAGCAAGCCGGCATGCCCCCGGCATCACCCTATCCCATGTCCTACACCGTTCCTTCCCTCTACTCCCCCATTCCCAAACAGCGCAAGTCTCACTCCTAGGACCTATCTGAATACCATCAAGCATCATGCTATCAGCCCTGATCCAATCTCACATGTATTGCCCACAGCAGAGTCACCTCACCACAGCCATACCGAAAAATTCTCTAACCCTGTGACAGGTGTAGCAAGACACTTCCGATTAAGGTCTCGTACCTTCAACCACCCCAACCCAGTCAAATATGAACACACACCTCCCAAACAAATTAAGCCCAGAGTACCTCCCCCTCATCAAAACCATACTCCTAGCCAGAAACCCAACACTACTTCCAAACCAGCTCTGGACACCCCCAATAAATTGCTATCCACCTTTAAAGGAGCGCTTATCAATGCCCGCTCCTTAGGGGCGCATGCTATAGAAGTTCACGACCTCATTATGGAATCACAGCTCGACATACTAGTAGTCAGAGTCCTGGCTCCATCAAGCATCAGGTCCACTACTAACTCTGGCAATCCCTTCCGACTACACCATATTCAGAACAGATAGGACCCACTCACAAGGAGGCAGTGTTGCTATTATAGCCAAGACTAAATTACAGCTTAGATCTTGTCCCATTGAAAGTATTGAAGGGTATGAAACATTACTCGTAAAATTTCCCATAAATGCCAAAACTACTATTAATTTAATAGTAATTTATAGAGCACCTAGCCCCAACAACCACCCAGAGACTGAAATTCCGTTGCTATTAGCTCCACTAATAAAACCTAGCTCGAAATACATCATCCTGGGTGACCTTAACCTAGGTTTCAATGACAGCCAAGATGCCAAAGCAGAATCACTGCACTCCGCCCTGAAGGACATGGGTTTCAGCCAACTAGTTAATGCACCCACACATATCAAAGGCAGGACTCTTGATTGGATCCTCTCCCTTAATACCCCCGTAACCATTGAGGTCATCTCCCCTCTTACTTGGACCGATCACCATAACATTGTATTTACAATCAATCCCTCCGAACCCACACAAAAGAAACCTAAAACTATGATTACCTATGAAACTAGAAACGCCCGCAAACTCACGCCAGAAAACTTCACGCCTCCTCTTTCAAAAATCCTAGCTTCTACCTCGATCACCAGTGACAACCCCTGCCTCCTAGCAGACATATATCACAACTGCCTCACTGCAACCATTAATACTATAGCACCGCTCACCACCAAGGCAAAACGCTCAGACAAGCGATCTAGCTTCTGGTTCAATGATGATCTTATCGCCCTCAGAAGAACCAAACGCGCGTGTGAACATGCCTACAGAAAGCATCCTACTGCAGAGGCAGAAAAAGCCTACCAAGAAATAAACAAAACCTATAAAACAGCTACTATTACCTACAAATCTAATGCGTATAATAGGATCAGCAATGCTACTTCAGATACCAAGGAATTATTTGCCATTCTAAAAGAATTGGAAAACCCCACTCCAGCCATAAACCCAACCATCCCCAGCAAGGAATGGTGCACCACTATACAAGACGCACTAACAGCCAAAATTGAACTACTCCAAATAAAAATCACATCCAAAAAACAATCACTAGCCAACAAACCTGCCCTCCTTAACCTAAATCGACCACATCAGGAATTCACCAGCGCCCCATTCCATTTCACACCAGTATCCCAAAATGTAGTGTTTGACACCATCGCCAAACTTAAAGCCTCCAACTGCAAAGGCGATTCTGTCCCCGCATCAGTAGTCAAATCCTGCGCTCACACCCTCACCCCCATTATCACCAACTTCGTCAACGCTTCCTTCAATACTAACCTAGTACCAGCTAGCATTAAAGAAGCCTGGGTCACCCCTCTCCTGAAAAAACCTACCCTAGACCCCACTGTGCCCACTAATTACAGGCCAATAACAACTGTCCCATTTCTCCTCAAAATATTGGATAAATTAGCATACAACCAAGTCCAAACTCACCTCGAACAAAACCACCTCCTTGGCACGAGGCAATCAGGCTTCCGCCCCAACCATAGCACAGAAACGGCGCTCCTTGACTTAAAAATCCAGATGGATACCATCAGAGACTCAGGGAAACTCTGCATCCTCCTCCTACTCGATCTCTCTGCAGCGTTTGATTTAGTAGACCATAATAAACTGTGCGCCACACTAGCGAAAGACTTCAACTTCTCCACCGAAGCTACTACCTGGATCAAATCCTTTCTTGCTGACCGCACCTCCAGGGTCGCCATAGGTACACAAGCCGCCAACCCCATCATAGTACCCATTGGTGTCCCCCAAGGTTCCTGTCTCTCACCAACATTATACAATGCATACACTAAACTTCTCTTCTCAGCGCTAGACGACATGGGTGTCATCTACACCAACTTTGCAGATGACACCCAGATCCTCATCCCTTTATCGGGAGACTACACTCAAGACATCGACACTATCAACAAAATATATGCCATAATCCAAAATTGGATGGCACTAAATAGCCTCTGTCTCAATGATGAGAAGACTGAGGTTCTCATTGTGGGCTCCCAATCCAAAATAGAAGCATTACATCCTGATTACTCATCATCAACATTGATGGCACAAACATATCAGTACTCAAACAAGTGAAAACACTAGGTGTCTACCTTGATGCCAACCTCACCATGACCAAGCACATCAACGCCCTCTCTTCCTCTACATCCTACACCGCAAAACGTATTGCTCTCAGTCGCCAATTCTTGACACCCACCAATTGTATCACGCTGGCAAGAGCTTTAATCTTATCCAGGCTCGACTACTGCAACGTACTCTACCTGGGTACCTCAAAAGCCAATCTAAACAAACTACAGCTTATCCAAAATAAAGCCCTTCGGGCGGCCCTTGGAATAAGGAAGTCAGATCATATCTCAAATATTAGAAGAAACCATCACTGGCTCCCCATCAAAGCCAGGGTTACATTCAAAGCTCTGTGCGTCACATTCAAATGCATCCACTCATGTGTCCCCATCTACCTCAACCACGCCATCACCAGAAAAGTATCTAAGAGGCCCCTCAGATCTAACAGTCAATTACTCCTAGCTATCCCCCGCTACAAGACAACCAAGGCAGGAGGCAGTAGTTTCCAATACCTCGCACCCACATATTGGAACACTCTTCCCCTCCCCATCAAAAATGAGCAAACATTCTCAGGTTTCAAGAAATCCCTGAAAACGTGGCTATTTAACCAAGACTAAAAAATCCCCCTCCATGCTTCAGGAAATATCATTGTACTGAAACCCTGCATTTAATGTCTTCGTGTATGATTATTTGTATTCACATGCACTGCGCCCAATTGGCAAAGTCCAAGAAATGTTTTAACCAAGCTGTCTGTAACATCGCCGTGGTACCCAAGGGTTTGGGCGAGTAATAAATGCAATAAATAAATAAATAAACTACATTTACTGCTTCTGGTTTTGCTTTAGGAACGATGAACACCCCACAATCGCGTGCAAACTGGAGATCCATATTATTGCCTGCGACACCTGAATCAAGAACCGCATGTGTTTGTAGGAAGGAACCAGGAGAACACCCTTCTGCCTCTGTTTCTTTGGGGCGAAGACAAATCCAACACGTGAGAGTCCAACAAAGGTTTACGTGGCAAATGGACTCCTGCTATTGCCGGCTTTGGAGTTTCCCTGCTTACAAGGAAGTTTCTTGGGACAGCTGACCAGAAGGTTCTCAAATGACCCACAGAACATACAAAGACTGTTCTTGCGATGATGTTCCAGTGCGGCAGGAGACGGGGTCCAAGAACCGCTCCTATTTGCATGGGTTCATGACCAGACTGCGTCGGGAGAGAAGCATCAGGGCGTGACCCTACTGGAGGGATCGCCCGCCATTCGTCTCTTTGGTAGGCTTGTTTGGCGTCTACCTGCAACACTAGATCAAATAATTCCGGGAAGCCGGTAGGGAAAACGGGGGGGCTGTTGCCAAGGTGTCCTTGAGGTCATCAGAGACCTACATAGAACACTGCTGCCTTTTTGTCTTCGGGCCACCCTGTTTCCACCGCCATCTGATTAAATCTGGCGAGATAGGTCAAGAGTGGGGAGTTCCCTTGATGGAGATTAAGGAATTCCAGGTCTGTGGCTTGAGTCTTGTACCTATTGTCGAATACTCGATTCATGGCAGTAATCGATGCATCGGAATCCTATAACACATGACTGTTGGATTCGTGTAGGGGATTGGCCAATGCAGCAGCAGTACCCCCAAGATGGGACAACACGAAAGCTGCCTTGGTAGTGGAATCGGAGAATGATGCTGGGTGACACAAGAAGTGCAACTTGCACTGATTTATTAAAGTGCTATAGGCTTTGGGATCACCGGTAATTCGTTCCGGTGGTGCTAAGGGAAATTGGGCAGACCTAAGGACCGGCATAGGCTCTTGTGTAGGTAACTGGTAAGTGGATCCTAAAGCTCCGGTTCCCAAAAGATCTTCAGCAGCCCGAGATGGAGAGCGTGACAGATGTTGTAATGAATCAATGTGATAGCGTAAGGCATCATGGGCGGATACCATATCGCTCCGGAGATCGGACACCATCTTCATAATGGTAGTGAGAGCGTCGGATGCTTACATGGATTCTGATTTTGTCAGTAATCAGTATCCCAGATGACGAAGCAGCTGGATCCCTGCAAGCCAGGTAATCGTAGAACCCGGGCTAGTCCTAGCCCAGGTTTCTTCTCCTGAGGGAGATCTTCCTTTAGATTTGCCCCTTTGCTGATTCTAAAATCGCCAGACAAAAGGGAAAATCAAATGAAAGAGCAGCAGAGTCACTGCTGTAACCCAGGCTGCAAAGGAAACCAACAAAGATTTGACCAAATTATCTTTTTTTCGGGTATGTACAACAGATAGTAATATCAAAAGTCCAGCGCACGGAATGTAGTTTGATCTTGGATCAACCCATGAGCAGGAGGGGCTGAGACTTCAACCCGACTCTCACTAAAATAGGAGACAGTAAAGGAATTGGCTTGCTTTAATACTGGTGGCTATTTATGGTGAAAATTGCAGAAGAGCTATGATGAATGTGTCTTTTCTGTGAGGGACAGTTGTATAGATAAGGAGTTAAATCCAGTAAGAGCCAACAGAATAGGAAGGGATGATTAGTATAGGATCTGCACTTGAGCGGCACGAGGTACGGGTTGGTGCACTGTAATAATCTTCCTGCAAGGCATCCAGATAGAGCACAATGATCTGTGTAGGTACAATGTAGTTACTCTGAGGAAATGCCCCAAAATCCTAGCGAAGGCGATTTTATCCATGTTGCAATGGAGATGGCTAACTATAGGCCGTTAACAGAGGAGTGATTGCAATGTGAGGATAACGCACAGTCATCAGGGGAACGTGATCACGCTGATATGGATGTAGAAAGTGTGCTGGAAAGTTCATAGACCAAACGCCAGGAATTCAAAGGGAAAAAGTTAACAGACCAGATTGTTGCCGTGTTGGTAGCAGTCATCCGTGAACCAAGAAGCCAGTCTGTTTAAGCAGGCAAAGGTTTGTTATCATGCAGTCGTCGGAAGGACCAATTCAGCAAGCAAAAGGAATGTTGGGAAACAAAGCAGGGGATCAAAGCTTTCAAAGAAGTCAGAATATTCGGATTAACGCTGTACTTTACTGAAATCAGAAGCAGTGTTACATGGAATCTGGAATGGCGTAGATTGCCGACGGGAAGAGTATGTGCAATGTCACGTAACATCTAGCGACATGCCAGGTGGAACACATCACAATCGGATGCGGTTACGCTTTGTTTGTCGGTTATGCTTTGAATGTCTCCATGGCAACCTCCATTGTTGGTAGATTGGAGCCGTATCGTAACTGGGCAAACGGTATACCTTTCTGGTTTTCCTTTTTTGAAGGTGGTGCTTTCTAAGAGGACTCGCGACCCGCCGGAACCGTGACAGGAATCTGCCTTTCTCTCGCTATGCCCCAGTCTACTGGAATACCAGCCCAATAGCAATCGCACAACTCGTGCAGTTCAGGAATCCACACAAGACCCTGCTCTTCAGTTAACACCTAAAGGTCCACATCATTTTATCTTTTGTTTCCAGAAAGAAGCCCCTTTTAAAACCAGATAGACTGAACAAAATTGCAATGTAGATGTCCACTTACAGCGCCACACTCGCATGCATGTCTTCTGCGCTCCTAATTGATGGTCCAGAACTGGGATGAAGGGGGTAAAATGACTTGTCCAGGTTCACCTGTTGTTGTCTAGTGGGACCTCTGAGACTGGCATCAGAATGTGTATGCTGTGTTTGATATGCTGCCTACGTTCGGAACCAGAATGTTCAATAGGAATGCACTACAATGAATATGGTTTATACTCCAATGCCCCAATGAAGCAGCTCTTAATAGTTGTATTTATTACATTCATATACTGGCGTTTGAATGTGCTAGCGCTTCTTACAGAAGAGTGAACTGGTAGCTAAACTGATTTTCCCAGGATTAAACAATGGGAGACTCCTGATTGGAACTTGTGTCACCTGGGATCAGTCACCACACTTTTTCACTGGACCACATCAAAAGTGGAGGTTTGTTGGCTTCTTCTGTTACATGGAGTTTA
This sequence comes from Ambystoma mexicanum, assembly GCF_040938575.1. NCBI lineage: Eukaryota > Metazoa > Chordata > Amphibia > Caudata > Ambystomatidae > Ambystoma > Ambystoma mexicanum. The sequence continues at coordinate 196,582,988 of NC_090932.1, forward strand.
GTGACTGCTCCACATGAATACACAAGGCCAAAAAAAAAATATGGGGCATATTCATACATCAGTTTCACTTTTCAGTGGAGCACTTAAAGCAGCCCCTGTTCTAAGGTGATGTGCTCAGTCAGGTGTATGTTTACATTTATTTGTAATGCTTCTATACTGGCATTTAGCCTGTTTCAGGGAATTTACAATGCTGCAGATAAAAACCGCATTGCAATGAGGTAAAGATATTTGGCCAGGCTGCCAAAATGTGGCCGAGTGGAGAACACCGGATTGGGATCCGAAGTCACCTAAACCCATGTTCACCAATTCAGCCCTCTCCCAATGCATGGCTTGTCTGGAAAGCAAAATGCATTCCATCAAGACCTAAAGACCAATATGACTGGTGCAGAGCCAGTCAGTCACATGCTTGCCTGTCATGTCCAAGAAATTCTCCCAGCATACCTGTTATAAATAAAATTTTCTTTTTTTTTTTTTAAAGTGCTTGACATTACAACAAAAGAAGAAAGCAACATTAACGAACGTGACAATCTTACGCTTGCAGTTGTGCACATAGGCGCTGCAGTAGTCGACACATGGTACAAAGTAAGCAATAACTTGGGCCCAACTGTAGCAACACAGAGAAAGTATAGGAGGGGAGTTACAAGTTGGTCGGCAAGCTCTCATTGCCTTGCGCATTTGATTATATTGACAGCAAGTAAGTGCAAAAAGGAGGCCATGTGTCCTTTGCTTTAAAGGTTTCAGTGAGAACCATTGCTCTTCTAGATCAGATGCCCATGCCACGGCTTGCAGCCAGTGCGCCACACACAGGGGACAAACGCGAGAACAATATGCATCGGTCTACCAGTAACATACAGAGGCTTGCCAATTTATCAAAACCACGTTGCTCAAACATATGGAACAGACAGTTTAACCGGATGGGCTCAATGGTGCAGTTGAATATCGTAGACCTAATATTGCATACCCCAACCCCCAAGAAATCCCACAGTTTCGGGCAGTCCCAAAGCATGTGGAGGTATCTCGCTCCATCCAAGTGACATCTAGGGCACAGAGCAGAATGAGCGTGTGAAAAGAGGTGTAGTCTAATCGAGGTTTAATGGAATCTATCTAACACTTTAAATTGTATTAGATGAAATCTGAAGTTAAAAGACACAGCACAGGTTTGGAGTCATATGGCTTCCCAGATCTCATCAGTAATATCTGTATCTAAATCCCTGGCCCAGGCCTCACGGAGCATCACTGGGGTTTTGTTACCGCGGCTCATTAGTAGATCGTATCACTCTGTCTCGAGCCTAAGTTCCCTCCATGACCACACCCAGCAACGGTTCATCAGGTGGCAGCACAGGAAATTCCATCCAGGCTTTTTTAGCAGCACGGCAGAGCCTGGCATATTGTAGCCAACGTGGGGACTGTCTCTGCAAAGGCCTTGCAGATCCTGGAATGTGATAAAGGACCCCATGTTATAAACATCGCTTACAGTAGTGTACCCATCTTTTGCCCACTGCTGCTCGGCTGTTTCGCTTATTTTAGGAAATAACGGGAAGAAGTTCCATAGCGGTAAACCCCCATGGAATGGGTGAGGGTTATCTAGCATTTTTCCGTATCTTGCCCCAAGCCAATGCTGTCGCAGCGATGGGATTGGTGAGCGCACATCGCGAGCACCAGCCACATGTTGTTAAATTTTATCATGTGGATGGTGAGTATCTCCATCTAAGCAAAAGGTTGCATAATGTGCCTGGGCAGCGTTCCAGTATTTTTCAAAGCCCAGGGTTTTGAGGCCTCCATGACCATACGGTCCTGTCAACGTATTCCATTTTAGCCTCACCGCACCTGCATGCCACATAGTTATTAATCGCCACATTCAATGTGTGATAAAAAGGTTCCTGGCCACAGCGGTATATTTAGAAAGTACTATAGCAGCTTTGGGAGAATAATCATTTTAAGAAGCGCCAAACGACCCGTCTTCGTGTTTGGGAGTTTCGGCCCAAGCACATAGCTTGCCCATGAGTTGGGGTAAATATACACTGTAGTTGCGGGCATAGAGTGGAAACGGGTGTTGCGTCATAACAACTCCCAGGTATTTAATTTCCTGGGGGGGGGGGGGGACCAGTGAATCCCAGGAGATCTAGTGGCGTGACAGTCGCATCAGTAAGTGGAAATAGCCCGGATTTGGCAAAGTTGACCCGAAGCCTGGACAATGTTCCAAAGGACATGATGTCCTGCATGATTGGGGCTAGATACAGCTCCGGCTCTCGCACAAATGAAAGTGCGTTGTTGGCATATAGCGAGAACGTCAGGCTGCCCCGAGAGTCTAATTACTTTCTGAGTGTGCCTGTATGAGATCGCGTCTGCCAAGGGCTCGATCATGATGGCAAACTAATTCTTCCATTGATCCCGCAATGTTGTCCCTTGGCACACCTATTATTCACAGGTTATTGCGTCATGATCGGGATTCCAGGTCATCATTCTTCTTACTGATGGATAGCACTTGTTTCGAGAGCGAGGTGACATCTGCTTGATGATTCATGCCATTATATGACTACACCCTAGAAAAAACTATCTTCGAACTAGAAACACAAATTGAGATGGGCTATGCACTAATTCAAAGCCCACAAAACATCCTTTATGTATCAAATACCGTGACAAATTGTAAATTGGGTTCGATAATCTCTATGCATATACAGTGTTTTTGTTGTTATGCCTCACTGTCACCATTTCATCACTTTTTTAGAGTACATTTTGTTTTAACCCTATGTGTGCTATACTAATGTAATCTAATTATGTTACACTAGTTCTCATTTGTGTGTCAACGTTTACCCAGTGCCTAAGGGTGGGATAGCCTGAACTCGCCTTTCTGTTATATATCTGCTCTAAGGGCCATGACCTCTTCTTCAGTCGTTCCCACTCTAGTCTCCACTTCAGTGATACAGGCATCAGTTTTCTCCAGTCAGGATTTTATTGAACTAATGGTGCCGCTCATGTCATCCAACTTAGTGTGCATGTCATTAAATCCCTCCCGCATGTACTCCATCATGCGGTGGAGTTCACTGGGCTCTCCCAGTTCTGGCACGCCCCCCACCGTGCTGTCCGCTCCATCTACAGTCTTGGGCACAAACCTGTTTATCAAGCTCTGCTTTTTCACGGCTCCTTTAGTCATTGCAATCCTGTAGGACAACTGAGTAAGTGTGGTGAGGCAATGAAAAGGAGAGTGAGGGTCGTAGAACACTGTCAACGTCGCCCAATCTAGTGCCCAGCAAGCCCTTCAGGAGTGTTACAGATTTCAGGAGCAGCACACAGGTATACGGATTAGGCTATGGCCAGGGACCATAGTATCTAGGGCTAGCTATGACGTGGGCTGCAGCAGGTGGTCTCGGGAGCAGATAACTAAGTCACACAGAGCACCCAAGGAGCAGGAATACAAGTGTTAATGAAGAGAAGCACTACGTCCCAATGGAGGTGGAGAGTTCTGCTGTTGGTCGTTCACATACCGCAGTACAGGATAGCAGGTAAATGTAGGCAGTACGGCGTAACAAGTGGCCAGGAGCAGCAGAGATGGCGGTACACCTCGCCACCGCAGGAGACCCTCAATTCACCAGGCCGATACAGTGGTGGTTGCACAGTCCGACACAGGGATGGCTCAACCGGAGATGTGCAGCGGAAAGACCATCCAGGGACAGTCCTCGGGAGGAGCACGTCCCTGCAGCGGGCATCCCGCGAAGAAGCAGAGATCAAGAGCCCATGGGCAGCTGGTACGTGGCGCTCGCCGGCCTGAGCGACCAAGTAATGCAGGGGAAGGGTGAGAAGCGTGGGCCGGGTCGACCACACCAACGCGCCTCCGAAACACTGGGGGTCCAGGAATCGGCCCAAGAGGCTCAGCCGGTACCGAATTTAGCAGGCCAGCAGTGTACGTGTTCCACAGGATGGGTGCCTCCTTTATCTCGTACTATGCACCCAGAAAGCAAAGGATTTAGCCGCATAGAGATGCCGGGGTGTGGAGCTTCTCTCTCAGGTGGCCGTCCTTAGTCATTTTGATTCTATGATCCAGTGAGGGGTGGTTCTGGTTTTATGTTTTCAGTAGCATCTATATGCAATTCCCATGGAGAACATGGGCTGTAATCCTAAATGAAATGTACTTCTCAGTAGATCATACAAAGCGATGTTAATGTTATACTTCTACCTTCTGTAAGAGCCTGTGTTTGTGTTCGATTTATTTTTTTGAATTTTAATTTTTGTTTATTTTTTAAGAAATGAAGGACTGTATTTAAAAAGGTCTTTGCTGATGGGTGGCTAACACATCTGCTTTTCATTAGCCACAATGTCTTAAACCTAACCTGGCCGGGAACGCAGAGTTTGCCAATACTTGCTTCACCTAGTGATATATGACCTTCATCATACTTCAGCTGGTGTTCATTTATGGGGATATAGTGTTCTAAAATGAAATCTGATTTTGTAACCTTATTCTCAAACGCAGTAGTCAAGGATGTTGTAAGCAGTGTGCTGCACAAGTTTCCTCCTGTTCAACAGCCAGTTCTAGAATTCTACCCTACAAACAACTACATTTTATTAAAACAAGACTAATGGCTTCTTCTTTCATACCCACTCACTTGTCTGCTCTAATGTAAAGTCGTGCAAATCTGCGTTTAGTGGCAAATTGATCACATCTGTCAGGAGAGGAAGCACAATCCAGGCTTCCTTGTTTGAGGAGCCTCTTATGAGGTTCAGGCAGACAAGAGGCTGTCAAACTCACCCATGGCTTATTCCGTAATCTCCAGATTTCAGATCCACCAGTTTTCTTCAAGAAAAACATCAGCAGATAGAGAAACTTGCATACACTGGATGTAAAAGGGCACCAACTGTTAGTGTGTGCATTTTTACTCTACTCCTGATTAATTTTAATGTTTCATCGTCTCACCTTTTTACCCCTTTCCTCCAGACATGGTATGGTTACCTCTGATAGGGTGTTAAGGATTTCAATCGGGAGTCACACACTGGACCAGGACACTTGGTCTTATCCTGTGATGTGGCGCTCAATATGAATTCTTTTTCTTTAATTTCAATTCATTCAAATTGAGCCGATACACGACCCGTCTCTCAAACCCTTTTCTTTCTTCTTTTTGGTTTTTTGTTTGATTGTTTATGGTTTAACCAAACCTTTACAACATTTTGTATAAGACCTACATATTTTGATTAAATCATTCAATTCATATTACACTAAAATCACATCATAAAACCAGAAGAAGAAAACATTTAAACAATATGAAAGAAAAGAAATTTGTATTGATCTTCAGTTAACACCTCGACTTTGTCTCAGCCCAAAGCTAATATTCTTACACCAAAAGGAGGAGGTTACAAATACATACCTCAGGACCATATTCTAGTCTTCAGTACTTAGGCTTCAGTGTTTTCATCACATTTACACATCGACTTAGCTGTAAAACTTAGCTATTTGAGGCTCAGATTCATTAGACGGTACTAATCAAGGTTATGCATATCAGATAACGGGGAAGAAAGTAAAGTTTTAATTTTTTTTTTTTTTATTGCATTTAATCCTAAAAAAAAGATTTTTACAAGAGCGCTATCTGATCTGTATGAAGTCTCGTGTTTTTGTTTGATATATGATGCGGGCCTTTCATGTTGATTCGTTGATGGTATGATCAGGCCTCGACTTCCGGAGACAATTTAATTCTTTCTAGGGCCAGGTTCAGAAGTTTAGCAGCAGCCGTGTGCCATTTAGTCTTTTCACCTGTTATCAGGTGCTTCCACCAGATATCTTCGTTTCCCACAAAGGAGGTGGCCGTCAAAGCAGAGAAATAGCCGATCCTGGCCTGATGAAGAGCAGGGCAGCGCATCAGTAGATGTTTTATTGATTCAATGTCATTGGGATTTGCACAAAGTCTACAAGTTGTTATCTTCGAGCCTGCTCTAATGGCTCAAATTTCTCTGGTTGGTAGGACATTTAGGCGTGCTTTTAGGAGAGTTCTCATCAATAGTTTGTCAGGGTATTTTTGGCAGTACACCATCGGTTCTTTCAGTTTGTTAGTGTTCATTGGAAGGTGTGTTAAAAGTTTGTAAGATGATGCTAAGTCGATCGTATTGATCCAATCCAGGCATTCTAGTTTTGTTTTTATCCTAGTTGGATTGTCCTTCAGTTCTGCTTCGGAACATGCTACTTGTTGTAATTTTTGTTTCTGATCCGCCGCCCACTGGTTCATAGTCTGACTGCAGCCTTTTTCCAGTTCTGTTGCCATTATTTTATAGATTTCAAGACTCTCCGGATGGATGATTTTTCTATATAGCTGAAGAGAGCTATGGTCTACTACTGCCTTCAAAGACAGAAGGCCAAGTTCTTGCCTGATCGCTGCTATCGGGGTCGAGTTTGGTAGACCCAGGACGGCTCCCCATATATAACCTTCCAGTTTGTGCCATAGGCAGGAAGGAATTGAAGGTATGGCATCCATGCCATAAGTCAGTGACGGCACCACTTTAGCCTTGTAATAGTTTATAGTTGGTTGAAGTGAGAACTTTCCATATTTTCGGTCGACCAATCTCAGTTGAGATGTCAGATTTTTGTTTTTGGACCATAGGATAGCTTGCATGCTACCAGATTTCTTCGAGCAGTCCAACTGTATTCCCAAATATTTGAAGGAGTCTACCACTTCAATTTGGGTCTCGTTGAGATGCCACTGAAACTGCTCTTTTTTTGATGGTCGTTTTTTGTAGGATCATTATCTTGGTTAATCTCCAAGTTGTTTTCCTGGATATATGATGACAAATTATCCAGTTGGCGTTGAAGGCCAATCTGTGTAAGATCAAGTAAAATTAAATCGTCCGCGTACAGCAGTCTCGGAATTTCTGTTGAACCTATTTTAGGTGGGAAGGTTCTGATCTTTGTTTGGCTCTCCTGGAAGTCTCCCAGAAATGATATAAACAGCGCCGGGGCTAGGGGGCCGCCTTGCTTTACCCCTCGACAAGTTTGAATGGATTTTGATATAAGGCCTGCGTTGTTTAGGCGGACTCTTATAGAAGTGTCGGTATGGAGGCTGATTAAGGGCTCCAGGATAGAATTTGGACAGTCCCAAATCTTCAGTTTCGCCCACAGTTTCTGCCTGTCCACACGGTCGAACGCTTGGGATAGATCGACAAAAGCAAGAAAGATCCGAGGCCCGCCTTTCAGGACTCTTTCTTTAAGAATAGTCAGGCACATGATATTTGCACTAGTACTTGCGTTCTTCTGGAAACCAGTTTGTAGTGAATCAAAGCAATTAGCTGAAACCGCCCATTTCCTAAAATGAGTTAGGAGAATGGATGCGAATATCTTCCCAATGACATCCAGAAGTGCTATCGGCCGATAGTTCTCGGGGTCATCTCTGGAACCTTTTTTGAAAATTGGAACAATGAAAGCTTTTGACCAGGATTTCGGCACAATTCTTTTATCAATGCAGAGTCTGAAAATTGCACTTATGAGATTAGACCACTCGTCTTGATGTTGTTTGCTAAGCCATCTGGTCCAGCTGCTCTTGATGAATTTTGTTTCATTATTGTGTATTTGATGTCACTTACATCTGTCAAATCCATCCATGGTGAGTCTGGAGCTCTAATATAAACCTCCTTGGATTCTTCTGGTTGTTGGAACAGGTTCGAGAAGTGGATGTTCCAGTTATCTTCTGAAACTGGGTTTATCATATGCGTGTTTAGGATCTTATTAGGTTTGTTTATCACAGCCCAGAAGTCACAGGATTTTTTGTTGGCTAGTGCCTTCAACATCTGCTCGGCGTCAGCTTGCTATAAAGATCCTCTTGCGTTTTTTAGCCACTATTTATAGCATCTAGTTTCACCTTTCAGAGTTTCCCAAAGAGATGGTAAATTCCCACTTCTTGCTTCTCTTCTTAATTTTCTTAGAGCTCTGCGTTTTACGACCAGTGTTGCATTGTATCCGTGAGCATACTGGATTGGCTGCGTGTGCAGGTTGTTTCTAGGCTTCTTGAAGGCCAAGAGTAGAGGAATGTAGCTCGATCTCACCATATCATCTTCCAGTATTGGTTCAGAAAATAGGGTTACAAACTGATCTTCAAGTTTACGAACATCCGATGCAATCATCCGTAGACGGGTTTGTTGTGAGTTAGTCTCAATTTCTGGAACGTAGAATTGCGATATAGTCCCCTTGTGCTTGCATTTGAGATTGAGTAAATTATGATCGCTGTATTTTGTTTTAACGACATTAAAGGAAACTATGTTGCGATGTAGGGCATCGGAGACATAGATATAGTCTAGAGTGGCCGATGATGCATCACGTTCCCAAGTTGGTAGCAAGTTGTCGGAATCTGTCACTGAGGACGAATTGTGGAGGTTGCAGGATTTCATGATTTTGTTCCATGCCAGACCCCGGTTTGTCGAGTTCGAATTTGTAGGTAGCTTTCTTTGCTTCAAGCTAGAGATTGCGCAGTTAGAGTTTAAATCACCACAGATCATGATGTTATAAGCTGTGTAGTTGATCGCGATTTCATTGATTGTATTGATTATTTCTTCGCACATGTTCTCAGTTGAGGTCTTTTGGGGATTCCAGTATACGTTTATTATTGCTACCACTTCTTGTGTTCCAGGCTTAGTCTTAGAGGTACTTGGGTTCCATGTTGTTAGGACTGCCAGTATTTTATAAGTCCGCTTTATGACCTTTATGATTGCCACCCCGGAGCCCGTCCGGATCGCTGTAAGTAGGCCTGAAGAGGGGCGTCCCAGAGGTCCCTTATGTGCCGGAGATATTTCGATAGAGTAACCATCGAGTGCCGGTTTTTCACGGCTCTCAGATTTGGTGAGATGGGCGTGTCCCCTGGTATTCCAAGATGCAGTATTTAGAGTGTTGCTCACTGGAGTGGTCGCAGACGGATGGGATGCGGATGTTGTCGACTTTGCATCCCCAGATGGTTGCTATTTATTCTGTCCCGAGGTGAGAATATTGTAAAGTTAATCATCCAATTAGCTTTAGTGTTTGAAGATCCGTAATTACTCAGTCGACCTCGAAATAGCAGTTTGAGCCATTTCACGTCCACCTCCTTAATATATGGGCGATTAAATCTCATCCATAACCACTTTGTTTTGCTGATCAATGATGACCAAAAGTTTGATTAATCTTAACACAAGCCGTTGACTAGTACCCCCACATACATCGTTCCCACAGACTCTTTCCATGTGATGGAAACAGTGTGCAAAAATGAGCTGAATATCACCACCCGCTGTGATGCAAAAAATTGACAAGCTATTGTTGGATTTTTAAGGGTTGCCAGCTTATTGGTTTGGTAAAAAAAACATCATCTGCCAGTTACGTTATCAACCACTTTATCATCCCAGTATTGTACTCTTTCATTGATCATATGTTGGTTCAATTTGAAACGTAGGTAAACCTTTCTGGCTATGCTGCACGGAAAAATCTCTAAATGTGCACGATCACCCAGTTTTCTAGTAGATTTAGCATACTCGCAATAAGTCTTGCTCTTACCTATTTTATCCACCATGATGCACCAATAATAGGTTTGGAATTTCCTTTTGCATGCTGGTATACCAGACACTATATCATCTTTTGCAATCATAGTGTCATCTAAGATTTTTTCCATTTTAGATTTAAATCTCATGATGGAGGGCCGGCGCCCCTCTTTTAATAGTTCAGCCAAATCTACGTATAAGGACTGTTTAGGTGGCATCAACATTTTAACATATCAATTCATCAAGCGCCAATGCCGTTTAACCGACAACGGCAGGATACCCAGTTCGTGACAAATCAACATTTCTGATGTTTGTTAATCTACTTAGAATCACATGCTGTGCATAGTCCTACATCCAGTGGTCACTGCGGAGTACTGCATTTTGTTTTTCGTAGTCGAAAAGGGACGTCGACAAGGCGTGTCTGAAACACTATCCCTATAGTGACGTGCGTTGTACCCACAATCCCTCACGCGTCGAGGTCCCTCAGATTGTTTTTTTTCCGCCCAGCTACTGGTCGCCTTTACGCGGAGCTCCTCGAGAGACATTGCAGATTTCATCTCCTCGACCTTTGGTCGTTTTTCCTATTTAATATAGAACATATCGATCCCTCCCTCGACGCTGTTGTGAAGCTGTCTCCGCCGAGCAAGATCTTCGACGGAGGGGACGAGCGGAGGAGATCCTTCGGCGTTGCCGAACACGTGGCCTGGCCTCGCAGGCCATATATAGTAGGGAGAGTGGGGGTCGTGGGATATCTCTGGTTCTTTTCTGAGAATGCCTTTCCTTTTCCCCTTCCTTTCCCTTGGGGTGGTTATCACGATGTATTGCCTCTGCTATGGAGAGGACACCCTTTAGGTTTTGCCCGCTTTGCAAGGGCAAGTTTACTTGGAAGGACAGGCATTCACGGTGTAACCGCTGCTTGCCCCTCGATCACAAAGAGGAAGGTTGCACGGCTTGTCGGCTTCTTAAGCCAAAGACTCTAAAAGACCGTAGGGTCAAGAGGTGGTCGGCCTACGCTATGTCGAAAGGCCGATGCTTCACCCACCGTTGCTACCACCGACAGTGACGAGGAACGTGATAACACGACCTCCGCTACGGAAGTCGAAAACCCCCTTAAAGAGCGCTCACGCGCTTCGTCGTCTGTCCCCGGCCCAGACGGGCTCGGCTCACGCCCTGCTTATGGGGATGAACACCCCGGCGACATTGACGCACACAAGACCACACATAAGCACACAACCCATGGCTCTTCTTCGTCGAAGGCGAAGAGAGCATCCGCGCCCAAGGAGACGCAGGTTCCACCGGCGGCCTCCTCGGACCGTTCGGGTTCGAAGCCCCTCTCGCAACCGCAGCCGCGACCAGCGACTGGGTTTTCGGCAAATAAGGGCGCCGCCCCCAAATCATCGGCCGGCGCGCATCAGCAGAAAGCGCATGCCGCCGTAGAGCGATCGACACCTGTAACGTCGAAACCACAGCCCTCCGCTGACAAACGAGTCGCTGAGAGCTTGGCGAGGATCGTGGGAGCCGACGCCCACAAGCGTACGCCGAAAGACACGTCGAGCGCTACGCAGAGGTCGAAAGACACGCCGAAAAAGCCCGAAGAAAGGCAGGGACTACCCCCTTCAGTCGAGGGGACCCCCAACACACCTGAAGGCTTTTCGGAGGGTGACGGGACACTTTCCTCGACGTTGTGGGAGAGGTCGAGCCGTTTTCAGATACAGGACACTAATTTTCCCCCACTAGACCGCTCAGGGGTACCCCATGAAACCATGGAAAGGCTCCATCTCTGCATGGAAAAAATGGAGAGGTTTATGAATACCCAGAACCCTCCCACTCCCAAGAGAAGGGCCTCAGGAGGACCACAGGGCCAAAATTCCGAGACTAGTCAATCCCCACCAGGACACAGCCTCAGACTTCCATAGTGTGTATGACCTCACTGGGGAGGAACATTACTTTGAGGAGGAGGATGATTTTATGGACGATGAAGAGGGACGGAACCAGGAGGAAGGTCTGGAAGACAGCCCAGACTTGGTAGGAGAAGGCTTCGGAGAAAATCCAGAAGAAGGACCTTCTCACCCCTGGCAATCCCCATCGGTATATTCCGACACTGATGTCCTGAACCTAAATCCTCCTGACAATTCACCTGTTAGAAACACGTCTCCCATTGACGATCAGCCCACATTCAATGCCCTGTTGCGCAGAGCAGCAGCACATTTCGAACTGGACACTGGGGAGCTCTCTCCTGAATTAGACTTTGTGGAAAGAGTAATTAAGGAGAAACCCCTGGTCAGTCAGACCATTCCCCTCCTCGCTTCGGTGAAGAGAAGAATCATCCCTTCGCTGTCCACACCCGCACTAATCAGAGGGGTTAATCCTAGAATTGAAAAACTTTTCACTCCTTCACCCTCAGACCCGCTGTACATCAGGGGACATTCCATTCCGGATTCCCTGGTAGTAACCAATACAAGAAAGAGGGCAGGGGTACCACTTTCCACCAGTGAGGCACCACCTGACAAGGAGGGCAAGAGGTTATATGCCCTTGCAAAAAGAGTTACATCCTCGGCTGCCTTTTCGGCAAGAATTGCGAACAACAATTCTTTGCTCGCTAGCTATGCGGACGCGCAGTGGGCCAAACTGCGCAAAGACGCCGAAGAAGCGCCGGAACCACTACGTACACGCCTGCTAACAATTATTGGCGAAGGAACCCAGGTCAACCAGAGTATTGTAAAGAACTCTCTGGATGCTGCAGAAACAGCGGGACGTTCCCTGGTTCAGGGAATACTCCTAAAACGCCACGTATAGCTGCGCAACTCAGGGTTCAAACCGGAGACACAGGCGTCTTTAATAAATAAACCTGTTGAAGACTCAAACCTCTTCGGGAAAGCGGTGGATGAGGCTCTGGAGATGGCTAAAAAAGAGTTCGATACTATCAAAACTCTTGACCAAATCTCTAAGCCCTCTACCAGACGCGGCTATGGCAACAAACGCTTTTTTCGTGGCCAACGCCAACAACAAAACCAGCAGCAACAGTACCCTGCCACCAATTTCCAGACCAATAGTGGGCAGTACAGCCAAAGAGGCCAGCGCCGGGGCAAAGGAAGAGGTTGGGGGTCCACCCCCAGAGGCTCCCAAGCCCCCAACAACACCAAGTGACGCGAAGATTCGCGTCCCCTCCCATGCAACACCGGTCGGGGGCCGGATAACATCCTTTCTTCCAGCATGGGAGGGTATAACGTCAGACCGCTGGGTACTTTCCACCGTAGCCCACGGATACTGCATCAAATTCAACAGTTCCCCAACATACAAACCCCCGAGGGGACGACGCATGACACCGGAACATCTTGCCATCCTTCTTCAAGAAGTACAACAACTGCTGGAAAAAGAAGCCATAGAGGTCGTGCCTCTATCTCAGGTAACGGAAGGTATTTATTCAGTGTACTTCCTTGTACCCAAAAAGGATCTAACCATGCGCCCTGTATTACATCTGCGCCCAGCGAACAAATTTATCAAACCCCAAAAGTTTCGTATGGTGACCTTACAGGAAGTGATCCCACTGCTATCACAGGGAGATTACATGACAACATTGGACATGAAAGATGCATACTTTCATATTTTAATGTTGCCAGCGCACAGAAAATACCTCAGATTCATGATAGAGGCAAACACTACCAGTTCAGAGTGCTACCCTTCGGCATAGCATCAGCACCAAGGGTATTCACGAAGGTGCTGGCAGTGGCAGCGGCCCACCTGCGCAGGTTGTCCATCCCAGTTTACCCTTACCTCGACGACTGGCTCATAACAGAGGATTCTTACGAAACATGCTTCTTCAATACCCAAAAGACTGTAGACCTTTTGTTCCAGTTGGGCTTCTCCATCAACGAAAAGAAGTCCAGCCTAGACCCCAGCCAAATCAAACAATTCCTAGGGGCTCTAATTCAAACAAAGGACGGCCTTGTCTTCCCCTCCAAAGAGAGGGTCCAAAACATGCTGTTTCAGATCCCTCAATATGTGACCGGTCGAGAGGTGACGGTACGCAAAGCAATGCGCTTGCTAGGCATGATGGCATTGTGTATTTATTTGGTACCTCACGCGCGCCTGCGGCCAATGCAAGAGTGGCTCAACAGCCAGTGGTGTCAGGCCAGCGGACTATGGGACGATCTAGTGGTGGTCTCGCAGGCCTTGGTTCTCTCGCTACGGTGGTGGACAAAGGAAAACCTGGGAAAAGGGAAACCCTTTGCCACACCCGCGGCGGAAGCCACTCTAACCACAGACGCATCCCTCACAGGATGGGGGGGCTCACCTATCCCATCAGACTGCTCACGGAGTGTGGACTCCGAACGTAGCATCCAAACACATCAATCTTCTGGAGCTACTAGCGGTGTTCAAGGCGCTAAAAGCCTTCCAGGAACACCTACAAGGCAGGACAGTGATGGTCCTTACAGACAGCACCACAGCCATGTATTACATCAACAAGCGGGGGGGAACCCACTCTCCAGGACTGTCCAAACTGGCCCAAAATATATGGAAGTGGGCTCTCAAACAAGACATGTTCCTACTGTCACAACATGTACCAGGGGAACTCAATCTGCTGGCAGACAAACTCAGCAGAGATTTCCCCCTGCCCGAAGAGTACGAATGGCGATTGCACGAAGACATCGTCTTCGATGTCTTCACACAATGGGGATTCCCAGAAATAGACCTGTTCGCAACCCTGGAGAACTCACAATGCCTAAGTTACGCCTCCAGGTACCCCCAGAACAAATCCAAGGGGAACGGTCTGTCGATACAATGGTCAGGGAAATTTGTTTACGCTTTTCCCCCCGACTCCCCTTCTCAACAAGGTGGTGCACAAGATGCACCAGGAACAAGTAACCATGATACTGGTGGCCCCAATGTGGGCCCGACAGCCATGGTTCGCTCACTTGATGGAGATGTCTCTATCTCCCCCAGTGAAACTCCCCTGCCCATACAACATGCTGTCACAAGACAAGGGCAGGACCCTGCATCCATGCCCCCAGAACATGAACTTAGCAGCTTGGCTCCTGAGATCATAGAATTCGGACATCTACAGCTCCCGCAGAGATGCATGGACATCCTCAAAGAAGCCAGAAAACCTAACACTCGCCACTGCTATTCTAGCAAATGGAAGAGGTTTGTCATCTGGTGCAGGGGTAAGAGCATCAACCCGATTGACTGCTCTCCCACACATATTGTTCTATACCTGACCCACCTATTGGATTCAGGTCTAGTGTTCAATTCCATTAAAGTCCACCTAGCGGCACTTTCTGCATACACCACTTCCCAACTCAAGGTGTCGTGGTGAAAGATCCCTGTTATAAAGGCCTTCATGGAGGGAGTAAAGAGAATACACCCCCCGATAGCTGACCCAGCTCCCCGATGGGACCTTAATGTGGTACTTACCAGACTCATGGGCTCACCATTCGAACCCATGCACAAAGCATCTCTTAAACACCTCACTATTAAGACTGCTTTTTTAATAGCTATCACCTCCATCAGGAGAGTAAGTGAACTTCAGGCTCTTTCTGTTCTAGACCCCTTCGTTACAGTTCACAGAGATAAGGTGGTTCTACGCACTCACCCAAGGTTTGCTCCGAAATTCATCTCAAAATTCCACGTAAACCAGTCTATAGAACTACCAGCGTTCTTTCAAAATCCTTCCAACTTGGGAGAAAGGACTCTGCACACACTAGATGTGCGCAGAGCGGTCATGTTCTACATGGAAAGAACCAGACCACTGAGGAAGACTAATCAGTTCTTCGTCTCGGTGGCAGCAGGAAGAGAAGGGGATGCGGTTTCAAAGTCCACTATTTCTAGATGGATTGTTCAATGCATCACTCTCTGCTATACTCTTGCTAAGAGAGAACTGCCCTTTAGGCCAAGAGCACATTCTACTCGAGGCACGGGGGCGTCCATAGCATTCATTGCAAATGTTCCCCTTGAGTCCATCTGCAAAGCGGCTACCTGGAGTTCTGTGCACACCTTTACAAAACACTACTGTCTAGATGCACACTCTAGATCTGACTCCCAGGTGGGACAGGCAGTATTAAGACATCTTTTCTCTACTGTTCCTTCTCATAACCCACTGCCAACTCCGGGTACTGCTCGCTAGTCTATGCACAGCATGTGATTCTAAGCAGATTAACAAACATCAGAAGACAATGCATTACTTACCGTAAAAGCATTTCTGATGGTTGTATCTGCTTAGATTCACATGCGCCCACCCTTCCTCCCCGCTCGGATGGAAGGAACATAGACTTCCTTTTATATCTCTTTTCTGTACTCACTCACGTCTAGAAGGCTCCCTCAGGGCAGAAAAATACAAACGGAGGGACCTCGACGCGTGAGGGATTGTGGGTACAACGCACGTCACTATAGGGATAGTGTTTCAGACACGCCTTGTCGACGTCCCTTTTCGACTACGAAAAACAAAATGCAATACTCCGCAGTGACCACTGGATGTCGGACTATGCACAGCATGTGAATCTAAGCAGATACAACCATCAGAAATGCTTTTACGGTAAGTAATGCATTGTCATTAGGGATTGACATTGCCACTCTAAGGTCCTTTTTCCACAATATGCCTTGTACACAAACCAGGAATTCCTCAAACACAAGGGGAAGATGTCTAGAGCATACAAGAGAATGGGTCCCACCTTTAATGGATAGAACTGTATGCTAGACAACAGTGAGAATTGACTGTAGCGATGATATACTATCTTCATTTGGGGTGTCAGTTGTTTCAGTTTAGATTAATTACCTCATTCCACATAGCCACAGAGTAATTAGATGCAAGCTGATAGCCCAAGTACCTTACTGATTGAACCTTAGGTATTACAACCTTATTAATTGACCATGTAAATTTAGATGTCAGTCTCTTGCCATCTGCAAATACAATAATGAAGGACTTTGCTGGATTGATCTGAAGATTTTTCTTAAAGGCGTAACACTGGAATGATAAAAGTTTCGCCTGCAGGCCAAAGGGTGTGCGATCCATAAACAGCAGGTCATCTGCAAAACCCAACCAATTTAGCGCCAACCGGCCCATATCAACCGGGAATATCACTGCATCAAGCCAAGCTGCCTCCAGGTCAGCTAAATAAAGATTAAAAAGAATAGCGGCCAGGTTACATCCATGCTTAAGGCCTATTTCATTTGGTATCGAATCGGTCATGACCCCCTCCTTTGTCAATCTGATTCTATAATTGGTGTTTTCATGGAGAAGAGCAATCATGGCCACTAAATGAATTGGAAAGAGCCAAAGCTATCATCTTCTCCCATAAAACGGATCTGATGACCGTATCAAACGTGGATGTAAGGTCCAGTGCAGCCATATAGGTTTTACCGGTGCGCGAACATTTGGTTTGTGCGTACACATGGGCCTCGATGGTCGCATTTAACGGACATCTCATGTATTTGCGAAAGCCCACTTGAGATCATGGTAGCATATCAAGTAGGACAATATAGTGCTGAATCATCTCGAGTAGTAGATAGGTAAAGATTTTAACAGATGCATCCATCAGGGCAATGGGACTGAAATTATTTGGATCGTCCCATCTCCCTTTTTTGTAGATGGGGATGATGATAGCAGCACACCAAGACGGGGGGAAGGAGGGGGGGGATGGCTGACACCTGATTGTGTTACGCTCACCTGGTTCCCACAGGGGCGTCGATCGGACCCGGACAGCTGCGGTCTCCACCAACGTGATGCGTAGTGAAGAGATGACAGTCTGGACTGGGCCGCCTAATCTTGTCTGCTGGACTCGTAGAAGTATTCTCCTGCAAGTGGAGAAAGGGATTTAGCCACCCGTGGACTTTAGTGATGGCCCCCCAACAGTTCTCGTTCTCCCCACTAATCACCTCCGATATCCCCTTTTGGTAATCTCACCTTATGTTTTTAAATGATGA
Organism: Ambystoma mexicanum; assembly: GCF_040938575.1. NCBI lineage: Eukaryota > Metazoa > Chordata > Amphibia > Caudata > Ambystomatidae > Ambystoma > Ambystoma mexicanum. The sequence goes on from NC_090932.1 coordinate 196,600,382, forward strand.
GCTCTCCATCCTGCATGGCATGCAGGGGTGCGTAGATACCAGTTACTTCACTGGGTTGAAGGTACTGGAGGAGTTCAGGAGGAATATTAACTCCACTGTCTATAAAGTTCAAAGAGTTCAATATGTCCGATGTTTACTCTTGTTTCATTCCCTCGTTAGGTTGCAGCTAGGTCCAAAAGAATATTGCCTGGAGGCAGCTGATGGCGTTCAGATAAGAGTCTGTATTACCAAACACTGTCCGGTAAAAGTTGCATGAGTTTAACTTGCTGTTTTCTCTCCCTTTATAGGTGCGGCATAGGAAGATGCGGCGAATTAAAGAATAATACCTAATGCCTATGGTGGCAAAGAGATTGTCTTTGTCGGTTTTCTCGGCTCACCTTGTTGTTCCTTTTGTTTTCCCCCCAGGTGCTGGATTTCGACGAAGAAAATGATGGAGGCAGCGCCGAGTCGAAAGATGCGGTGGACTGGTGAGTATAACGCGGCGCTGCTGCTGGGGAAGCGACGCGTGCTGAAATAATGTCCTTTCCAGGCTCGGAGATGTGCTGGGTCCGGAATCAGGTAAGGAATCAAATAATGTCCGTGATCTAACCTCTTCTCCTTTTTTTTTCCTTTTGTCTAGAAGCTCCGGATTCGAGGCGGGCGTGGCAGAAGACTGGATGCTGACTTGCAGACACGCTGAGCGTCACGCTGCTGGATGCAGAATAACGTGAAGCATGGGCTGCTGTCGGGCGTGGTTTAAATAACCTGCAAAGTAGTCCCAGGTAAGAAGTTCCCCAGAAACACACCCGAGTGAAAAATAGTCCCTGTAATAAAATAGTCCCATCCAGGCCTCACGTTGTCTTGGACTCATTTGCAGCATAGTCTGCATAAGGTAAGTAAAGTCTATGAGCCTGGCGCCTATTGCGCCTGGACTGTTTTCTATGATGAACCTGGCGCGTAAGGCGCCAGGACTGAATCCAAACAGCCCCCAGCCGGGGCTGTTGGGGTTTTAATGAGTTTCTGGATGTCTGCTCCTGGGGCTGATGGACACGATCCGGATGCCCGGGGGTAGGCATCATGACAGATTGATAGATACTTTCATACTTGGTTTGTAATATCTTGGCCCACAGGGCCCGGTCAGCTTTAATCTAACACAGTGGGATCCCGTCCGGGCCCGGGACTCGGGAGCTCTTCATCTTCTCTATGGCCCTGATGATGTCATTTACCATCCACGGAGAGTTTCTCAGAATCAAGGTTTGGAAATCATGAGCAGGGGCACTAGCAAATCGAATTGGAAGGGCATATTTGTTCTGTATAAATGTGACCCAAGTAGCTGCCGAACAGCGGCTTCCTTCATGGGCTCAACTGAGCCAGCAATAGCTCCCAACGTGGACCACACCTGTCTGGTATCATTTTTTAATAGATGGTAGAACATTCTCTGATTGTCACCCAACATCAGTTCATGTTTCAACATCTTTATCCTGTTGCAATATCTTTGGTTAATTTTCAATTTTAAGTTGGTTATGGGTATACCAGTCATATTTCTCTGTGCCCGGAGCTCGTAACTCTTTCCTTTTTGCTTTTCGGAGATTCACCACAGAAGTATTTTAACAGTGGTGATGACTTGGCACTACCTTTCTATCATTCTGTGAGAGGGCCAACTTTGTTACATGTGCCAGGATCCACCTGTTTTGGCATTCAGCCTGGAAACAGCCTACACCAAATCAATCGGCAGGAAATGTGATCAGGGGGTCGTCCCTTAGACAGTACACCATCCTATGACATAGTTTAAAGTCCCACCTCAATGAGATTGAGGGGCGATCAGGTACAACTAATCTTAAAGCTGGGTTAAAGGTAAAACACCTTATGCGCTGTTTCAGGGTTAGTTCCAAAGCCAGATGGTCACCCAAGGCTAGATCGCAAGTAAGCATCCTATCGATGTTATACAGTAGTGCAGTAGAGACAAACATAATCAATCTGTGATCGATATGTCCCACGTGACCAAGTATGTGTAAACAGCCCCGTGCTTGATGGTACTAATTGAATGTCCCATGCCAGGAAATAGTTTACCCATCTCTTCTCATTAATTCTTGAAACGGCACCAACAGGGTAGTGCAGATCACCAAAATCACTGACCGCCTACGTGCAGGTTGCATTAAAATCGCCCCCCCCCACCCACAATCCCCCTAATGCCAGGTTCGAGAGAGAAGGCATTCTCAAGAATTATATCTAATTGATTGGACACTTCCAAATATGATGTTGTCGCTTTGTTCCAGTAAAGACATATAACCAAGATCTCCCTCGTGGAGTAGCCAGGAAATCTTAGGTGAACTGCTAAAATGGAGTGCTCCGCTAAGACTAATACTGAGGAGATTCTACTGGCTTTGTCTATCAATACTGCTAAACCACCCAAGGGGACGCCCCTGTTCACCCTTTGTTGCGGGCTGGACATATGTTTGGTAACCATCAACCTCAAATTGCCCCAAGTGCATAGTCTCTTGGATCAAAATAATCCCCGGCGAGACTCTTCGTCGAGGTGCATGGCCCATGATCCAAAATTATTCAGGCCACACACGTTCCACGACCTAAGATTCACCCCCGGTCCCTCACTCTTAATAGTCTTCAGCGGGATTAGGTACCTGTGTCTGGGAGCCGGGAGTTCCGCCCCTCAGACCAGCAAATGCTGCGGCAAAGGTTATGAATTGCCTAAACAGCTCCTCACTAAGTTGAGCAGGGTCGTTACCCAGTGGCCGCCCCATGGGCAACGCCGGCCTAGGTGGAGGTTGCTTGACAAAGGTGTTTGCTTGTTCCTCTGTACAAAATATGGATGGGGTCAGACCAATCAGTTCGAAATCCCATCGTTGGGCCCATATCAATTTCATAATAATATGTGAGTGATACTCACATATCATCCTAGTATGGTTTTTAGAGGATAGGCGGACCCAATCGATGTCATCAGATCTAATCGTTCTCGGGGACGGTATGGCCTGAAAGGCCTTTACTAGGGCCGATCGGTTTAAGCTTGTTTTCCCATTGGTGGCTGCCTTACATTCCCACCCCATAATCAATGGCATCTCTGAGGTCAAAATTGGACCTTCCTCCTCAGATCCGGTCAAATATTGTGCTACCGGCCCTAATGCACGGCCAGCTACACTCGGTGAATTAGGCAGTACCTTAGGGGAGGGTGTTGGTGGAACATCTGTGCTCTCTCCTCCCACAATTCCTGTAGGTATGGTGCAGGATTCTGCATTCACTGCACTATGGCATATTGCTGAATTCACTTTACCCCTGGTCTACAGGTTGGCAGGTTTAACACCGCCCCCTCCTTTGATTATGTTAGACTCTAGAGGCTTTTTTATGTGCAAGGAGGGATAGAAATTCAGGAGATCCGATTGTTTATGTTCACTTAGGACCGGGGACTCAATCTTTTTGGACCCCTCAGATGCAGTATCAAGGATCCCTGGTTGTTGGCGAACAGTCCTGGTATTTTTCTTTATTGGAGGCCCCTTGGGATATATCGTGTGTACCTTAGGCGGGCCATCTAGGTTCAGTAACACCTTATATTCTTGATCTAGATGTTGTAGATCAATTTCCTCTTCATCATTTGGTGAATAAGCGGGAGGTTTGGTAGAGGGGGTAGGCTTATTATGTTTAAAAAAATCATTCCTACCCTTTTTGGCAGCCGCACTAAGATTCTTGGCTTGATGGTACTTACTTTTTTGTGCCCTTGCAGCCAATTTTCTTTGTTTTCTGGTGAGGTCAACATTAGGGCATGACTCTGGTTCAATGGTGGGCATCTCCGAAACTGAGTGCCCGTTGTTGACCAGCAGGTCAACATCCAGGTCGATTAGGTTTGTAAGAGCAGATGGGCTGTCAATGGGGTCATGGCATAGCTGTTGGCCCTCCTGACCCAACTGGCTGCTGGTACCCCGTGCTACATTCATTCACATCATGCTCATCGACGGGGACGGGTATAAGTCCTTTGATAATCTGCTGAATGGCAACGGCATTGGCTGTCACCGCCTGCATCACCTCTGAGGAGCACAGTCGTACTTGTTCCCCCCCCCTTCGAATTATTGACCGCAGGCAGTTCGAATGGCCATACCTCATGGTTTTGAGAGGAAGTAAACATCGCCAGCTCATGGTCAAAGATAATACTACCTTCTGAACCGGGTTGGATATCACATCAGTTGGTGAACTAGATTTTATATTGCCCAAGTTATTACTTGAATAATTAACCTTATAGCTTCCCATTACACCACACCTCCCCTCTCTTGGAATTTTCTCCTCCATTTTACTAAACATGTGGACGCTCTCCATTCCGTACCTGCTTTGTGTCACCAGGGTAGAGGGACCCAGGGAAGACCTCATGTTTCCCCAACTCTGCCTCTATCACCGGGGCAATCATCGACACATCAGTAAACTTTTGTCCAGTTGGCACAATTCCATATGACTGAATAGCCTCCCTGGGTCAGATGTCACATCGATTACAGTTGGGGGGGGGCCATGGGCCTGGAGTATCCTCACTCTTATTAATTTCTGTGAGCTTAAAGGTTTTAATTGGGACAGATTTCAAACGTCCCCTCCATGCCCTTATCTTTCATTGGGCACACTTATGGCCTCACAGGAAAGCCGGGCTTCAGAACACATCAAATGAGGCACATCACCACAAATAGACTACCCCATTATGGGGTGCGTCTCCTGGGAGCGTGAACATAGCGATGCACAGCCAGAAGCATCAGAGTGCAACGATGCTAAATCTCCATGAAGCTCCGTCGGCGACTCATGGAGTTTGCAGCCGCTGCAGAGGCCGTTCACCATTGTGCAATTACTCTCACAAAAGGTCAGTGTCAGGGCCACCAAAGTTCAAGCTTACCTACTGACAGCAGGATCTCTTTTCTGCCTAACTGCTGTGATTAAGTACAATTATATTCCAATCTCTGAGCCGCAGCTCTGCCCCTGCCCAGTCGAACAGTCTAACAGTCGGTGCACTTACAAATGCACTTCCGGGATGCGTCTCACACCCCCTTTTACAAATACATCGGGTCACAATGGACCATGAACCAGGCCGGTTGGTGAAAATACAATATTTTTAGAATTCTCAAAAATAACACACATTTTAATATTGAGCAGCAATCACCAATGGAGTGATAATTAGAATACAACTACTGAACTACAGTTGGTTACCCTTCTACATGAACATATCCAAAGCACAATTGAATAGGAGCACTTTTTGAATTAGGATGGATAGCACCCAAGTTAAGGTTTCCACCTGCAGTGTTCCTGCAACTGTTGGGTATTTTGTATAGATTTGGGGCCTAGCGGTATTTTCTTACCGCCAAAATGAAAATAATTCAGTAATAATCACTCTTTGCATTCAGATTAGATTTGGTATATAGTACTATAGTATACATACATTATTTCAGCACACTGATACATTTAGTGGTATACATTATGTTGGTATGCGTTATTGGTGGTATTTCTGGTGAGCATAATTCCTTTGTTTTATATATGGCCCCAATATCCAGAACCCCTTATTTTTGCTTAAGTTTGTTCGTGTCATCACTAGAGAGACCTCAGGCCTACATTTCAGAAACACCACATTTTCATTTTTAGTTTGCCACCATGGGCTGTCCTCGCTGTCTTATCTACGGCAGCGAGCTAACATGCGGTATCGATCACCAACTTATCTACGTCGGTGAACTATGTCCAGGGCCTCTTTCTGCTGACTCATGTACCTCCCACAGGCTATAACACACACAGTTAGTTATAATTGCTCATACTGAATGAAATCGTGCACACAGCTGCAGCCAAGTCTTATTTTTAGCTACCTTAAAATGACAATTGCACTGTCTAAACATCTCCCCACATCATCAGCTCTGTATTGGTAAATGCACAAAGGAAAGATAAAATAAAACGCACTACCCGTCTGCTTTCAGATATTTTTGTGTATTATAAAAGTTGCACTTAAACACAATCTCACTCTTTTTACAGAAATAAATGAAATAGCACAGTCAACATTATCTGTAACAAAATGAGAAGAGGGCAACTAGAAGTCGCAACATTAAACCTGATGATAAGACACTGGAATCCTTTCTTCTACACTGACTGAATAGTTTCGCACACATGCACACTGCCCCCACACTCTGCAATATATAATTACCTAGTTTGTTCAGCATGTGAGATTCTTCGGTTGGTCGCCTTCTGGAAGTGGCAATACTCCCACTTAAAGCACCCGCAGCGAGAATGTGCATCTGCAGTTATTCAAGCCGGGGATTATTGGCTGGGAGTTCCCAGTCTCTGCAGCAGTGCACCGGAATCTGCTTTTTCAGTCAGGCAGCCACCAGCCAGGTCTTTCTCCAAGCTCTCTCAAAATGTATTCTGCCTCTCTCCTTCCCCCAGATTCCACAAGAAAACTTGGTTACAGCCTCTAATCTGATGCTTGTCCAAAAAGAATCCCTCATGTTCTATCCTCCTCCTGCACACAATAGAAATCTTTTACAGTAAGAAACTGTAACAAAACTGATTTCCTGCTATTCGAGTCTTTGCTTCCTGCAAATACTGTGGACGGAGCGCAGATGGAAGCAAAGAAAAAAAAAATCTGGATGCGCGTTTAAAATGACTTTCACAGCATGTCATTTTCCATTCATTTTGCACTGCAGAACACATTATTTTATTAATGAATTAGCATGTTAGTTTTTTGTTAATGAGGTTAGTTCATTAATTCTCAAATGTGTCCCCTGCAACGGAGGAATTTCAGGTAAAAATATATGCTTTTAACTGTGAAAAAAAAATTATTTGCATTTTATATGTAGAAATCGTTTTTGACTGCATCGCCTGTTTTCATTTACATGTCCATAGGTTGCACTGGCAACACATAGCTTGAAACAATTGCATCGTAGCAATGCACCAAACCCATGCAGTGGTGCTGTATAAAAACCTGCTATACATTGATCCTGTGCAGTGGTGCCATACTCTGTGCTCCCAAAACCTGCTAATTAATCTTACACAACCCACAAATAATCAAATTCTGAGTGGATAGAAAGAAGCAGCATGTAGTCGGGGATAAAAGGCAGCAAACCGAATACGAGGGATTTTAAACCCCTTGCAAAGGCCTAAAACAACACTCGGATTTTGATAATTATATGTGTGTTTAAATAATGCTGTGCATATGTTTTATCACAGTACCTGGGATGTTGTATCACTAGCAACCCTAAAGTAAGGTATCACAAAAGCATACAGTTCAGAAAACAGATTTGAAGTTGAAAACCCAGTGCAGTCAAATCACACGTTGGAAAGTTGCATTTATACTCAAAGGGACAATATAGAGGTGAAAGGAGGTCTCTAGCTGGTGAATTGAGAGAGATTTGGAAGGTAGAGTGCGGTTCGTTTTTCGGAAAATAGAGCAGTGAAAAAGAGAATCGGTTTTAAAATGAAAGGCAAATTTTACTTAAACTAGATTTAATGGCTAAGAAAAGAGGAGTGCCACCCGTGAATATCAATGTTACGCTGCAGTTGTAACCCTTCACGCAATGTACCCCTTTTCTTTAGGGAAAATAAATGTATTTGATTAAAATATTGCTAATGACTTATGATCTATGCAAGACAGAATTGATAGAAAGATGGCGCGAGAACTTAGAATTCTCTGTGCACCCTGTCCTTGACTTTCTAACAGTTAACAAGTTACCAGGGTATGGATAGGTTTGCTTAGAGATGGAAACGAAGACAAAAGTCGAGATGGGGTAGACTATGTGTCATGGGATGTGGGATACTTGAGTTCTGGGGTTTGGGAACAGTCAGGGTTCTGGTCACAAAAGATTCTGGTCACCGGATAGTGGACCCTTCTGGCAAAAGACAGCTGGGCAAAGGTCTGGTCACTGGATGGCAAGTACAGCTGGATGCAGGTAGTGGACAAGCCGTTCTGGTCTCAGTATGCTAAAGGTACCACAGCTTTTCTGCTTCTTAATGGGATTGTAGTGGGATTTTCGGAATCTAGGCCTTTGCTGGGATGGTCAGCAATGCTTTGGCCTTGCAGTGTAGTCTGGAATCAGCTATGCTTTAGCTTTGCAGTGGGATCTGGAGTCTGGCAAGATCAATGTGCAAGATCAGGAACACAGGCGCAGGAAATTCAGGAGAGCAGGTCTAGAGTTCTTTCAGGGACTCTTATTTATAATGCATAGTGACATCATGACTATATGGTGGAGCAGGCTTAGCTAAGCACGCCTCTAAACCACTGAATAGGACAATCAATGTTGGTTACCTCCGCTAGGAGGTAACTCAGTTTATGAGGTTGCATTTTATGAGATGAAAAGACTTCCCACAGACCTTTTTGCCAAAAATCAACCTGAACATAATTTACACATTTGTACAGTTTGGCATTTTAACCAATTAAATAGGCAGATTAAATATTTTGTGTAGAGCATAGCTGTCCAATCCTCCAGTTTGTGAGACATGGTTTCGCCCTTTTAATACTTTTTAGTCATTTTGAGTATGAAAGATTCAGCCTAGAATTCTATAGCTTTATACATGGATGTGGATTATCATAAGGCATCATGGATACTTTCCTTATAATACCCAATTCACTGCCATTTTGTATTCCCCAGGTGTCCGTGAAGTCTGACGTCTTAAATGAAAGCCCATAAAATCGCTTTTAAACTGTTACATTTTTGCAAAGTCCTGTGACAAAGATAAGTCCTACAAGTTTTATTTATAAAATAGTCTTGGGAAACGTTCAGTATTGTTCCCCATATATGGGCACAGCTTCCAGGCCATCCCCCTAAGTTTAGGGTTTGTTATGGAGTTTTTCTTTGAAGCTTCTTGTAGAAGTCACAGGGAGGTGTGATTTTCTTTTTCACATCCTCGTGTCCAGAAACAGAATTTCTATTGTAAGAGGCCCCTGCCCAGACCATCTAATGAGTATGTGAACTTTCTTTGTCTTGGTCAGTCAGTTTTCTAACCTAGGAATTATCACTTTCATGTCCTGGAAGTTTATGGTGGCTCCATTTGTGCGGGTGGGGGAGCCTTAGCTTAGCCAGCAGTGAAAAACCTGTTCTGGAGCTTGCAAAATTCTGCCAATGCAGTTTAATTCATTTTATTTTATTTTGATTTCCTTTTGTCCTGGATCAAAACAAACCTGTTGGATAAAACATCCCCTATATATTCCACAGCAACAAACCCCTTTACATTGCTAGGCACAGACAAGTTTTTGTTCAACATGGTACTTTTTAAAACAGGCATTTATTTTTCTGGTTTGCACAAGCCTGTTTTGACCCATGGTAAATGTTGCTGGGATTTCTTTCCATCTACTTCCCAATATTATTCTGTAGCTGTAGCCAGCTTCTTTTACACAACAGTCTGTACAAGGCAAAGGTCTCCTGAAATTGACATGTGCACAGAAAGCTAGAATTCCTTTTCAAGCAGTGATTTTTGACATCTTGTAGCAAAAGTTTGAGCGTTTTTCCGTGCAGCTGAAGTGAAGCTTTTGTTGATTTTCTCAGGTTTGGCTGTCGCAGCCTGTCATTCAGAGATCATGCTCTTTTCTGATGGAGCACAATATGAACATGGCTGGGCATGACGGGGTCTTTTTTATAAAGGTAGTGTGATGAAGAACATGGGGAAAATGGCATCAGAGCGGCATCATTTTTAAAGGTGAAATATTCCCTTTTTCAATAGGAACTTTGCTTGCAGCAAATCGGTGCTTCTTTTTCACTCCATTTCTTTAAGACAAATAAGAACACACCGTAGTAGATTTTCTCAGGATGCTTCCTGTTCCATCTTGCTCAATGGTGCTTGGCAAAACAGCGCAGCCCTCCTTTTGTCGCTGCAAAACACGGTTTTGGTGTGAGGCAATGGTGCTCGCAGAAGACAGCGCAGCCATTTTGCTGTTTCTGCTGAAATGCAGCTTGGTGATGTGGGGGAAGTACTGCTGAATGGGTAAATATATCCCACTGTACGAACAACCCATTGTGCTGCACAACCCCAACAATGGTGACTGTTGCAATTCGAAATCTTATTAATGTAACATGAACTGGTTAATATATAACTGGGGCAATCAGTTCAGACAGACTAAACACCTGTTTGTATACAGCTCCGTTCTTCAAGAAGGAAAAGGACAATGGCTGCTTTCCTTGCCAAAACCATATTGTGAGAAATCACTAACAGCAGTTTCACTCAGCCTGATGTTTAAGGAATAGGGGCACAGATCAACCGCAAGGCAGAAGGGCATCTTTGTCTTTCCTGGCTGACAGTCAAAGGCAGATCCTAGGAGGGGAGCAGGATAGTTCAAGGTACTTAACGAAGATAATGTTCACAGAAAGAGGTAATGAAAAATAGTACTTAATCTTCCGAGAAGACCAACAAAATCTTATGCAGTTTACAGAAAATAAACCTACAAATCGTTTCATTGTACAAAGGGTGCAACCCTGCCAGTTGGAGTCCTCCTGTGTTATATATTAGAAGTAAAGTGCCCCTACTCAACACAAAAATATCTATCTCCACCAGCAGGGGAAAATAATATGTTTCTATAAAGGAGATAATTTTGGACAACAAATAATTTTAACTAGACCCTTCAATCCAAAAAAACTCCCTGATTGTCCGGCATACGAAGTCTGTAGAAAATAGACTGTAAGCTGTAAAGTATCAAAAATATATAATATAAATTTATTTAGAACAATATAAATTCAAAATAAAAACATAAGTAGACCCAAAAACATGAAGACACAGTGGAACAAATGACCTAATACCTTGACTTATTGTCTAAAAGCTCATAACGTAATTACACAAACTGTCATGATGCCTACACCCGGGCATCCGGATAGAGTCCATCAGCCCCGGGAGCAGGCTTCCAGATACTTGTTAAAACCCAGCAGCCCCGGCTGGGGGCTGTTTGGGTTCAGTCCTGGCGCCATAGGCGCCAGGCTCATAGACATTACTTACCTCATGCAGACCATGCTGCAAATGAATCCAAGCCAACGTGAGGCCTGTATGGGACTATTTTGTTACAGGGACTATTTTTTACTCTGGTGTAGTTCTGGGGAACTTCTTACCTGGAACTACTTTGGAGGCTATTTAAACCACACCCGAACAGTAGGACACGCTTCGCGTTACTGTGCATTCTGCAGCGTAATGCTCACCGTGCCTGCAAGTCAGCATCCAGTCTTCTGCCACACCCGCCTCGAATCTGGACCTCCTAGAAAATGGAAGAAAAGGTTAGATCACGGACATTATTTTAATTCCTTACCTGATTCCGGATCCAGCACGTCTCCGAGCCTGGAAAGGACATTATTCCAGCACGCGTCGCATCGCCAGCAGCAGCGCCGCGTTATACTCACCAGTCCACAGCATCTTTCGTCTCGGCGCTGCCTCCATCATTTTCTTCGTCGAACTCCAGCACCTGGGGGAAAACAAAAGAAACAACAAGGTGAGCCAAGAGAGCCGACAAATACAATCTCTTACCACCATAGGCTTACCCGATTTACGACCGGAGGCATTACCCTTTAATATGCCTCATCTTCATATGCCGCACCTATAAACGGAGAGAAAACAACAAGTTAAACTCATGCAACTTTTACCGGACAGTGTTGGGTAATACAGACTCTTACCTGAACGCCATCCGCTGCCTCCAGGCAACATTCTTTTGAACCAGCTGCAATTCAACAAGGGAATGGAACAAGAGTGAACATTGGACATATTGAACTCTTTGAACTTTATAAGCCCCAGAGTCAATATTCCTCTGGAACTCATCCAGTACCTTCAAACCAGTGAAGTAACTGGTATCTACGCGCCCCTGCATGCCATCCAGGATGGAGAGCTCATCATTTAAAAACATAAGGAGAATACTTCTACGGATCAAGCAGAAAAGATTAGGCCGGCCAGTCCAGACGGTCATCTCGGCACTACACATCACGTTGGTGGAGACCGCAAGTGTCCGGGTCAGATCAACGCCCCTGTGGGAACCAGGTGAGCGAAACACAAAAGACATGTAATTAAAGCAATAAACATTCTGCATGTGTTGTAAAAATGATTCCCAACATGTTTCTGTTCTTCCAAAGCCTGAAACGGGCGAACCTTCTTCAGGGGAAAACTTCTGTAATAAATGTTGTAGACTGCTTCAACACTGTGTATAATGGGTCGATTTTTACATCATCAGAAAGGATATACCTAAAATACAAAAATTGGGAAGGATCTTGAGGATGGGGCCAACGAAATACTAAATATATAAACCCATACTATAGTATACATTTCTGTAGCATGAGAAACCAAAGGCAAGACCAAACAAATAACATCTACCTCACTTTCAGTTCTAAAGATGAACTTAAAAATTACCTTCACTGTGTAATTTCTTCAGAGGTGTGCTGGCAGTTAAAGCTACACCAGACACCAATCACTAGTTGCATCTATTGTTAGAACAGGCGCATCAATTTCACCCCAATATTCGGTCAAGGGCACTGCAGAGACAAGAAAACCACATAACCCGCTATTAATACGAGTATAGGCTGGTATTCATCTGGAATATAAACAAGGAAAGGACTTCTTCCCATGCATTACCTTCAGTCAAAAAAGAGCACGACTCCCGATATAAAATTCATAGGAGATTACAAGGAGTCCAAGACTACAAGGTATTCAATGGTTCGTGTCACAATTGCCTAAAATGCAAACAGCAAAAAACAAGCTTATTTATTGCCTACTGTAATTAGAAGATTACCAACAGGCTCCAATAAAAGGTTGTAACACCTGTGCGCCCTGCATCCAAAACTATGTGATATGTAGCGCCAATCAGCACCTGTGTCCTGAAAACGGGGGACAGCTAACACCACCTGTATTTATAAAGGTGAAAATACCAACGTGGAAATATAGTTTCACATGTGCAGAACTGGTTAGATGGAAAAAGCATGCCAAGAAACTGAGAAAGCTGCGAACGAATCAAACGACTCACGGCCTCGTGCATTCTCCTTCAGGAACAGACGAAATGTCCGCAACAGAGTAAGTGACGAGACCCCGTTGAAACACATACAGTCCGCTATGTAATTGAATCTCGCAGGTACTCACCAAGTGAAAGCGGCAGTGGAAACAACCTCACGTCTGTTCAGTCAGATACACCTTGCAGGTACCGAACATAAATAAAGGACAAGTCCATTTGATCGGAAGTACCAGACATAAACAAGGGACTCAAGAATAAGTCCGCCATGGAAATGTATTGCAAAAAGTGCTGACCGAGAACTTTCTGGGTACATAAACCACTGAGAGGAATAAACGTGGTAGGAAAAATGGCAACCCCAGGTAAACACTGGGAGGTCAAATTTTGGTAGAACAAGCCCATGATGCAAATTGAAGCAGCCTACAAAATGCAAAATACATTACGGCATCAAAATCAAAATCAAATGGTAATATAAAGCTACAGGCGCAATTGATATGTCTATGCTTAAGCTTTTAACTGAAGAAAGCGGAGGGACACTGTCCTCTAAAGATGGTCTAGTTTTTTCATTTTTTTTTTTAAAACCCACAAAAGAATTCTTTTTGCACAAATATGGATGGTATACAAAAATTGGAAGGTCTACAAAAATATCAAAGGCAAACATAATAAAACATTAAATGTTTACAAAGGACCCAAATCAATTAACGCATGATATCTTGAAATGGACTCAACGAAAGGTATACTCAAATTAAATTGACACAATTCCAATCAATTGCCTCATTTAAACCCACTTTGTGGCTCTGTAGTTTAAAAATCATATTTTGTTCAAAGTTGAGTAACTTGCGATCAATCTCCTGTTTGCTGACTCCATTGATCTTTTTCAAAATAAACCATGTGAAATCTGTATGTGAATGTTCTTTCGCCAAGAAATGCTTAACCAATGGGGCTGTAGTTATCTTGTTCTTAATGCAACTACGATGTTCAATCATTCGTACTCGGCACATTCTAATTGTTTTGCCTATATATTGTAAGCCACAAGGGCACATTATCAAATATGGTATTACAATTTGTCATTTCATTAAAATTCCATACCAAATCTGGTAGAATTTGAAAAGTCCTTTTCTCTTCTGTCTGTGCACACATACTGCATTTCCCCACATGGAAAATGACCCTTAACATCAGGTAAATTCCACAATGTAGTTAGTCGTGCTTGTTTCACCTGAGTTTCAGTTATGTCATTGCGGACGAGCGTGTTACGTAGACTCTGGCTCTTCTTAAAAGCAACCAATGGTGGTAGCACTTTTTTACCATGATACGTTTTCTTCCCAGCTGTGTTAATAATCGTTTTGATTTTATAAGACCGATTGGAAAACCTGTTCACAAACACAGTACCAATCTCTCTAGCTTCTCTCTGTTTTTTTTGTAGCAGAGCTTCCCGATTTATTATTGTTGGCCCTCTTGGAAGCCGTTCTAATCACATGTGGGGGATACCCCTTGGTCAATAGTTTCTGAGTCAGGATATTCGCACTCTTGCTATAATCTTCCTTGCAGCTACTATTCCTCTTTAACCTGAGAAACTGTCCAAAAGGCAGATTCATTTTCATGTGTTTGGCATGATGACTGTTAAAGTTGAGAAGGGCGTTTTTTTCAGTGGTCTTACTAAATTAAAAAAATTACTAGATTCCCTGCCGGTCCTATCGGGTTCAAATGAAAATGAAGCTACTAGTAACAACCAATGGGATGAATCTATCCAATTGAGGAAACGGCTCATACGTACTGAGCTACAATGGGCTATCATGCTTGAATATTTAAAAAACCAAGCTATCCCACAGGGTCTAATTGTCAGAAATGAACCCTGCTTTTTCTTGGACAACAAGGAGTTCAGGATTAAGTGGAGCTACATTTCAAATGTGTGGCCGGGACTGGTTGGTGTTGATCGACACAGCAAATGAGGTGTCTAAACAAATTGAGATCGACATCAATAAAGTTCAAGAAGAACTAAAAGATCGATGCTTTTAAGGTGAAACTAGAGAAACCCCTTAAAGGGTTAATAGACTTAAAAAATGATACTACTCTAGAGAGAGTAAAAAGGATGAGAAAAGACTAGTCTAACTTTAATCATGAAAAGTCTTTTCCATATGTGGTTGATGGTTTCAAATTTGGGAACACTTTCCAAATGCAAAAGACCTCTAGACGAGTTCATTTTCAAGACACCTCATATAGCTCTAGCGATGAAGGCAGCACAGGAGTGAATAGTCCCGATCCACAGCAGCATACCAACAGAGGCAGAGGGAAAGGCCACAGAGGGTCCAATCAACAATGCCAGAGGATGCCTTTTTTTAGGACAAGGCCCGAACCGAGGGGATTGGGACAATCAAATCAGAACGAGGAGTCGATCCAGGAATCAGTGGTGATCAATTTATCCAGTTACATTCTGAGTAAGGAAGAAGAGGCCATTTTGAACAAAGGTTTGAATTTTGTTACCACAACATTTCATGATCCCTTTGAATTTAGGATTGAATTCCATGCTTTCATGAGAAAAATTCATCTTAATGAATACTTTAGTGAAGAACAGGAATATACCAGCAACAACTTGGTGGTCTTCGTAATCTGTCATCTTTTAATGCCCCCCTCTTACTTATTTTTACCGGAATCCTTGGTGTTTGAACACCAGGTCTTGACAGAAGTGAAGACATTGGAAAACCAGGAGAGGTCAATTAATTCCAACTTTAACAGTACCCAAAAAGCCCTTACTATGAAATTGGCCAAAGATAGATCTTTAGTGATCAGACAAGCTGATAAAGGTGGGGCAATTGTTTTGATGAATCGATGCGATTATATCGCTGAATGTGACAGACTGTTAGCTGATGAAACTTGTTATCTACGTCTATCAGAGGATCCATCTAAAGCACTTATGGAGGCCATAAAAGAAAAAGCTCTAAGTGCTTTTAAATCAGAAATGATTAGTAGACAGGAATATGAATATCTCACTAGGGAAAATGGGAGAGTACCGGTATTTTACATCTTACCAAAAATCCATAAGGATCTGGTGCACCCCCTGGGTCGTCCTATTGTGTCTGGGGTTAACTCCATTTTGGAACCTTTGTCCAAATTTGTGGATTTTTATTTAAGACCTTTTGTATGCAAGATGCAGAGTTACCTTAGAGACACGACAGATGCCATTGTGAAGATAGAGAATCTACCATTTGTATGTGGTCAATCTTTACTTATCAGTCTGGACATCCAGTCGCTATACACCATGATCCCCTAAAAAGCCACACTGGAGGTCGTTGAGGAAATTTTGTTGGGCAGACAAGACGGGTTTTATTTTGTGGTGCACTGAACTTGCACTCGCCCCAAAAAAAAAAAATCAGTTTCAAGGGAAATATTTCCAACAAATTGAGGGTACCGCTATGGATGCAGCAATGGCCCCTAATCTGGCTAACCTGTATGTGGAATTTTTCAAAAAATCTGTCATATCAGGCCACCAACCCCTTTTTCCATCGACTGAGGAAGTGGCTTCGGTATATTGACGATATTCTCATTGTATGGGACAGGTCTTTGGAAGAGGCCAATGGTTTTGTAGATTGGTTGAATTTACAAAAACATTTTTTGAAATTCACTAAATGCATTAGCGAAAGCGAAATCAATTTTCTGGACATTACCATCTTCCACTCTATGGGGGTCTCTGAAAGTTAAACCTTACAGTAAGACCACTGACAAAAACGCCCTTCTCAACTTTAACAGTCATCATGCCAAACACATGAAAATGAATCTGCCTCTTGGACAGTTTCCCAGGTTAAAGAGGAATAGTAGCTGCAAGGACGATTATAGCAAGAGTGCTAATATCCTGACTCGGAAACTATTGACCAAGGGGTATCCCCCACGTGTGATTAGAATGGCTTCCAAGAGGGCCTACAATAATAATCAGGAAGCTCTGCTAGAAAAAACCCAGAGAGATGCTAGAGAGATTGGTACTGTTTGTGAACACGTTTTCCAATCTGTCTTATACAATTAAAAAGATTATTAACAAAGCTTGGAAGAAAATGGATCATGGTAAAAAAGTGCTACCACCATTGGTTGCTTTTAAGAAGAGCCAGAGTCTACATAACATGCTCGTCTGCAATGACATAACTGAAACTCA
This sequence comes from Ambystoma mexicanum, assembly GCF_040938575.1. Taxonomy (NCBI): domain Eukaryota; kingdom Metazoa; phylum Chordata; class Amphibia; order Caudata; family Ambystomatidae; genus Ambystoma; species Ambystoma mexicanum. The sequence continues at coordinate 196,617,418 of NC_090932.1, forward strand.
GTGAAACAAGCACGACTAACTACATTGTGGGGTTTACCTGATGTTAAGGGTCATTTTCCATGTGGGAAATGCAGTATGTGTGCACAGACAGAAGAGAAAAGGACTTTTCAAATTCCACCAGATATGGTATGGAATTTTAATGAAATGACAAATTGTTATACTTGTAATGTCATATATTTGATCATGTGCCCTTGTGGCTTACAATATATAGGCAAAACGAATACAATGTGCCGAGTACGAATGATTGAACATCGTAGTTGCATTAAGAACAAGATAACTACAGCCCCATTGGTTAAGCATTTCTTGGAGAAAGAACATTCACATACAGATTTCACATGGTTTAAATGAGGCAATTGATTGGAATTGTGTCAATTTAATTTGGGTATTCCTTTTGTTGAGTCCATTTCAAGATATCATGCGTTAATTGATTTGGGTCCTTTGTAAACATTTAATGTTTTATTATGTTTGCCTTTGATATTTTTGAAGACCTTCCGATTTTTGTATACCATCCATATTTGTGCAAAAAGAATTCTTTTGTGGTTTTTAAAAAAAAAAAAAAGAAAAAACTAGGCCATCTTTAGAGGACAGTGTCCCCCCGCTTTCTTCTGTTAAAAGCTTAAGCATAGACATATCAATTGTGCCTGTAGCTTTATATTACCATTTGATGTTGATGACGTAATGTATTTTGCATTTTGTAGGCTGCTTCAATTTGCATCATGGGCTTGTTCTACCAAAATTTGACCTCCCAGTGTTTACCTGGGGTTGCCATTTTTCCTACCACGTTTATTCCTCTCAGTGGTTTATGTACCCAGAAAGTTTTCTCGGTCAGCACTTTTTGCAATATATTTCCATGGCGGACTTGTTCTTGAGTCCCTTGTTAATGTCTGGTACTTCGATCAAATGGACTAGTCCTTTATTTATGTTCACTTCCGTGTTCGGTACCTGCCGGGTGTATCTGACTGAACAGACGTGAGGTTGTTTCCACCACTGCTTTCACTTGGTGAGTACCTGTGAGATTCGATTACGTAGCAGACTATATGTGTTTCACCGGGGTCTCGTCACTTACTCTGTTGCGGACATTTCGTCTGTTCCTGAAGGAGAATGCACGATGCCGTGAGTCGTTTGATTCGTTCACAGCTTTCTCCGTTTCTTGGCATGCTTTTTCCATCTAACAAGTTCCGCACATGTGAAACTATATTTCCATGTTGATATTTTCACCTTTTATAATACAGGTGGTGTTGGCTGTCCCCCGTTTTCATGACACAGGTGGTGATTGGCGCTACATATTATCACATAGTTTTGGATGCAGGGCGCACAGGTGTTACAACCTTTTATTGGAGCCTGTTGGTAATCTTCTAATTACAGAAGGCAATAAATAAATAAGCTTGTTTTTTGCTGTTTGCATTTTAGGCGATTGTGACACGAACCATTGAATACCTTGTAGTCTTGGACTCCATGTAATCTCCTGTGAATTTTCTATTGTGAGTCGTGCTCTTTTTTGACTGAAGGTAATGCATGGGAAGAAGTCCTTTCCTTGTTTATATTCCAGATGAATACCAGCCTATACTCGTATTAATAGCGGGTTATGTGGTTTTCTTGTCTCTGCAGTGCCCTTGACCGAATATTGGGGTGAAATTGATGCGCCTGTTGTAACAATAGATGCACCTAGTGATTGGTGTCTGGTGTAGATTTAACTGCCAGCACACCTCTGAAGAAATTACACAGTGAAGGTAATTTGTAAGTTCATTTTAGAACTGAAAGTGAGGTAGATGTTGTTTGTTTGGTCTTGCCTTTGGTTTCTCATGCTACAGAAATGTATACTATAGTATGGGTTTATATATTTAGTATTTCTTTGGCCCCATCCTCAAGATCCTTCCCAATTTTTGTATGTTAGGTATATCCTTTCTGATGATGTGAAAATCGACCCATTATACAGTGTTGAAGCAGTCTACAACATTTATTACAGAAGTTTTCCCCTGAAGAACGTTCGCCCGTTTGAGGCTTTGGAAGAACAGAAACATGTTGGGAATCATTTTTACAACACATGCAAAATGTTTATTGTTTTAATTACATGTCTTTTGTGTTTGTAATTACGTTATGAGCTTTTAGACAATAAGTCTAGGTATTAGGCCATTTGATCCACTGTGTCCTCATGTTTTTGGGTCTACTTATGTTTTTATGTTGAATTTATATTGTTCTAAATAAATGTATATTTTTGATACTTTACAGCTTAGTCTATTTTCTACAGACTTTGTATGCCGGACAATCTGAGTTTCTTTTTAGTAAGTCCTCCACAATGTCCAAAGTCAAATGGATCCTTTGGGTTCTGAGTTTGGCTGTCAGTAACCCATGGACACTTCTGGATCTCTTTGTGCTAAACTATAAGCTAGTCTCTCTAGGAATGTATGGGGTGATGACTTGGTTTCTAACTAGCTCAGTGGGATACAGACCCTGTTGCTGTTAAATATACATCCAGTGTTAAAATTGGCCCAATCTCATAAGTCTACATTTACTGCATTTTAAACAATGTTTGCTAGCAGTGGCTGTTGTGATCTTCCATTGGGCAGTGACAGTTAGGTGTCAACTAATAGGTTCTTTATGCAAGCAGCATGATTGAAGACCCACTGCTGAATGTACTAACCTGAAAGGACGAATTGTTGAAGCTGGGGTGCCGCACAGCTCTGCTGATTGCCACTAATATGCTTTGGTGGAGGAGAGGTGAAGCATGTGTCCAGTGGTTGCAATTCAGGTGATTAACATTTGGATGTCTTTTAAGCCTCCCTGGGTGTTTTCGATCTCATTGGCATGAGCCTTCTGGTGTGTTTTCTAGCTTTGTTTGGGCTGATGCATCCAGGGATGTTTTTTTTTTTAAACTGGTTTTTGGATGGCTTCTAAATCTTTCTACCAGTTTCTAGCCTCGGGGTATGTTTTCAAGCTGGGTCTTGACTGATGAACATATTCATTTATTGGCTTCTGAAGTCCAGATTTGGACTCTGGCTTTTCAAGGTTCTTGTTTGTTGATCTGATTTTTGTAATGCCAGTCTTGCTGTCCTGCCAGTAACCCGTGCTCTGGGTGGTGGTGCATGATGGTCCATCTTTGAGTGGCCTGCACAGGAACGAGCAGATAGCCTTCTCGAAGCAGTGGGAACCTTGAGGCTTGTAACCAGACTGTTCCTGTCAGGTAAGGCCGTTCATTTATATTTTTAGTTCTTCTGGTCACTTAGGAAATCTGGTACCCTCTGATGCTGCCAGGGCTTTGCTGTTAGACAGATGTTGGCAGGATACAGGAAAGAAGAGCTACTTCCCCATCGTCTTTCTAATTTCCAGAACAGTCAGCCAAAGTGTCTGCTTCAAACTTCATGTTTGTTTTTTGACAAAATAAACTTTCTGAAGCTAAGTGGTAACATTGTGATCTTAGTAAACACTGTGCTTCCAGTCTTTTGGGGCGTCCAATTGCTGGGGGGTGCCATGCCACATTCATACTGTGCAAGGCTCCTTACAGGGCATTCCCCCGGATTGTGGATTTTAGGTAGATTCCAGATATTCTATACACAAAGCGGCCACAGTTTTTTTGGGATACTGCACCCTTTGCCTCTGAGGCACGCAGAGACCAAAACCATATAAAGTCAAATTCATATTTCATGTATTCTATCCCAGAAAGTGTTGGCTGTGAAATTTGGAACTGGATATCTTTAATGCAAGGGGCTCTCTAGAGTATCCCGCGAAATACAGCTGCTATATCCCAATAGAATAAAAAATGATTGCCAACAGCTAGTAGAGTCCATACAGCTAACTGCTAAATTATTGGCACAGGTTAACCCTTGTTCTTTGGGAAACTAACCCTTGGAGACTTTGGGTGAGGCTTCAGGCACTGGCTCTTCAGGTTAAAGGCTGTATAAATGGTTAGGAAAAAATACCTCAAGTGGATTTTCATAATCAATATACGTGGAGACAGAGAGGAGGACACTCGCTAAAGTTGCAGGGCTTCTCTGTCCATGCCTGACTCCCAGGGTTAAATGTGAAAGGACAGTGCTGTAGGCAAAGGAATGCACAAGTCATAAAATATCCTACTTGGCAAGAATGAGGTTTTGAATACACAAAATGCATCACCAACCAAAGGTTGTTTTTTCTGGCGGAACCTGGTGCCCTCGAGTGCTAGGGACAACACCCAATGTAAGCACCCCCACCCCCGCCCCAAACCCCTGACTCCTTTTACAAGAATTAGCTTGATATCCTTCGCTTGGTTTACTCAGGGTAGTTCCTACCAAACACAGCTCTTGGGGTTAGGGTGGTATAAGAACTCTTGCAGGAGCTAGGGAAACATCTAGCCAACTACTTGAACTGTGAACTTCACCAGCTGCTGAAGCTCTGCATCATACATATCTCCTCATACTTCTGACGTCGCCAAGAGGTCACACTACCAGCTGCACCTCCTCAGAGGTATTCTTCCCTTCCTCTCCTTCCCCCAGAAGCCCACTGTCTCCCGAGCCCTGGTTCTCTCGAAGCTGGATTACTGTAACAGCCTCTATCTTAATCTGCCTGCCTCCACTCTCCGCCCTCTGCAACTCATCCAGAACAGAACTGCGAGACTTGTCCTTGGCCTCAAGCCCAGGGACCGTATCTCTCCAGGACTGAAATCTCTACACTGGCTCCCAGTGGCTGCGAGGATAAAGTTCAAAACCCTCTGCATTGTCCACAAGGCCTTCTGGGGCCTGGGTCCTAAATACCTTCAACTCTATCTTCCCAAATATCTTCCTCCCCGAGCCCTTCGCTCATCCGCCTCCAACTCCCTCATGGTCAGCCGCTTCTCGAAGCAACGAGCTGGGGGTAGATCTCTCTCCGCGGCAGGGGCCTCCCTCTGGAACAGCCTTCCTGCCTCCCTGAAACTTGAGGAGAACCACCTCCGGTTCCGGAAGCACCTCAAAACCTTCCTCTTTGCTTCTGCTTTCTCTCTCCCTCTCCCCTGCTGAACAGCTAATTAATTCTTCACTAAACTGCACTGATCCTGCAACTGGACCACTCTAAACTGCCTTCGGTCCTGGTTCCAGTCACTGATCCCCTGGAACCCCTCTGCACTATGGGACTGTCTCTGTATCCCTACAGCCCCCCCCCTTCCCCAGCACTTGTTCTGCACTTACCTTGCACTTGCCACTAGCTGGCCCTTTTTTATTTATTACTTTACGCCACTTACCTTTACTGCACTTCCCCCCCTCCCCTTCCCCTTGCACTTTTTCCCCCCTCCCACACCCCTGCACTTGCGCGATCTGAATGACACCTGGCCTAGTAGGATCGTTTGTTCTGTCTCCCCTTGTTCCTCCCCTTCCTGCCTCGTCGCGCCTTGAAACACCTGTGTATAGGCGCGTTACAAATACCATATCATATCATATACTGTGAATTATATGCCATGTACTTTGTAACTGTATAGCGTTGTGATACATCTGGGTCTTGGGAACTGTCTGGATGGAGGGCTAAATCGAGTGAAGGGCCTATGTGTAGTGGATCTAATGCCCTTAATTGAACTCTAGTCTAATCCACACCTTTCAGTGCTGTCCACATCCAGGAAGCATTCTTCGGTACATTCGATTTCAGGAGGTTTCAAGTGCCCTAGTGCACTGCTTTACTTGGCTTTGGCAGATGATTCCAAACATAAGCAGTATTTTGGGACACTACCTGTCCCCATTTTCCACCCTTGTGCTAGAGGTCCCCTGGGTAGGATTGCCCCACATCAGTCCTTTTCAATCTGCAGCAATTGCAAGCACCTCTATCCCCCCTCTCTTCATCGCCCAGCCAAAGATTGCCCTCTTGGCCTTTAGTTCCCCAAAGGCTCTCAAAGGTACAAACTTTGTTATAACTCTGAAGACTTAGCAGTTGCAACCAGAATCGGGTTAGATCCAGAACTTGCTCTGCTCTTTTGCACCTTCTTTTCAGTATCTTCTGGCCCTTGTCTGCTTCTGGGTAAAATCCTCCCCAGCTAGCTCCTTTCTCTGGCCTTTCCTACAGGACTTGACTCTCTCGCGGTGCAGCTTATTTGACTAGCCCACCTCCTTTTTCAGCTATAATAAAAAACTGAACGCTGTCCAAACTCCCACACTGTGTGGTGTTTGCCTCCCTTTTTATATGTTGGCTTAGGCACTAATTGTTTCAAGGAGTGTTTGGATTGGTTGGTTCGTTTCACTGTTAGCCAGGGGGCTGCGAGTTCGATAGATGTGCGCATACTGTGGTTTCCCCTCTGATGTTCAAATGTTGTAGTTTCTTCATTTTAGCTTGCACCATGGCCCAAGGTTTAAATGGCTTGTCCGCTATCTTGGGATCAGGCACATGCATTATGATGGCTGGTTGTTCCCTCCTAAGGTGTTCCATAATTGTGCTCGCTTACTACCAGCTTATTTGTGCTGACTGCGTTTGCCAATACTCTGCTTGTGTACGCTTCCTGGCTCGCACAAGGTTTTCACTGTAACGGTGTTGGGCTCGCCAAAGAATCATGCTTAGCTTATGGACTCATGAGAAAGTACTAATTGCAAATCCTTCCAGGGTGTGATTTCTTTTTCTTTTTTCTATGGCTTTCTTCCATATTCTATTCTTCCCCATCAGATGATGGTGGATCTGAGCCCTTTCACCTCATCCCTCATTCCGTTATACCTCACATGCTACGTTTCCGGCTGGAACATACTATAGCCCTTCGATGAGGGAGGGAGAGTGAGTGAGTGAGTGAGTGAGAGACAGACTATTCTGATCTACAAATACTAATGTTTACACACACTATCTTGGTAGTGTAACTGAAAAGCAAGGTTTAGAGTTGGTAGAGAGTGAAGGGATAAGCTAAGTGCACACAGAGCACTTTTTTTTTTTTTTTTCTTTCTCAAAACACTTATTTAATTTAACATGCTGTTTGTACAGAAACAAAAATGACAGGTTCATTACATAGAATGCAGGTGACAAGGAAACATCAAAAGCAAGTGATGCCCTCCACATAAGGGAAAACCCAACTCCACCCCCAACTCTCCAACTTCGTGTCTGCCAAAATGCCCGTCCAGAGAATGAACAGACTTCTAAGGAAGCAAAGTGCTGTAACAAGGGCGGTGGGGGGGGGGGGGGGGGGTGTTGGCAACAATCGCAGGGTAATTCTCTGCAAAGTCAATGAATGGGGTCCAGACTGAGACATATTTGGCGTACCGCCCTTCACACAATGGCATACTTTTGTCAGCCACCAAGACGTCCCACATCTTAACCCATCACATTTGGGCCACTGGGCCCTCAGCAGACTTCCGGGATTGGGCAATGGTCAATTTCGCTACCAGGAGAAAATGCTTAATTAGGGTGGCCCATCCTACCCAATATTCCAATATTCTCAGTCAAACCCCGTCCTCAATGGGCCTACCCAGGTCAGCTTCCCATTTAGCCATATATGGCAGGCGCATAATGGGGTCACCTGTGTCCAACAATTTGTATAACTTCGAGATCCGACCCTGTAGCAACCCCTCTTGCAATGATAGTTCAGCAGCAGACAGTGGCCTGGTAGCCCCCTTCCACGTGAGTAGGTAAGAAGCCCAATGCCGCAGTTGTGCATAGCGAAACTTCAGTTTCCAGCAGGTCAAAGGTGCATTTACATTCATCAAACTACTTTGGACGATTATCTTTATAGTGCTGTTGTAGGTTCACCAGGCCCCCCCACTATCCACTTCCCAAAGCCCCCTCTGTCACGGCCAGGCTGAAAACACAGGTTGTCCCATATAGGTGTAAGGAGCCCCAACCCCATTGACACTCCCACCTGCAAAGTGCTCTCCCCATGTAGTAAAACATACATTTTGTTGTTCCAGGCAGGGAGAATCCTCACTCCTGCCCCAGATGTCTACTATCCATATAAGGTAGTTGAGCCAAGTAAACCACTGATGGGGCCTATTCAATTCATTTCCAGTTTGGTAGCAGACTGGGCTCACTCCAGGTAAAGGCATGGGAAAACTGTGCAGACCCCCAGATCTCCCACTCTCAATGGTGTCAACAGCACTTTTCCTGGATATCCTAGCGTGCTTGTTCCCAAAGATAAATTTGAAGATCTTCCCCTGAAGTGCACGGAGATCCGACTTTGGGATCCTCACCAGCAGTGCCGAGCACAGGTAGAGCAAGCACAGAATCGGATTAATTTTGACCGCCGCGATGCGACCAAACCAAGATAACTCCTGGCGACCCCACCTACCCACATTTTCAGCCAGTTCCTGAAGCAGTGGCGGAAAATTATCCTGAAAGACTTCTGTGAGCCTACTAGGGATGTGCACCCCCAATTCGGGGCTAGACTCCCGGTTGCACTGTATCGGGGCAAGAGCCCCGATAGCACTCCTCTCCTGGGTCCTCAGAGACACATCCAGCCAATGAGATTTACCTGGAATCCAGAGACCTGCCCAAAGGCATCCAGCTCCTGTAGTACCGCAGTCCGAGAGGAGCGGGAATTGCCCAGGGTGAGAAGGACATCATCCACATTAAGGGACACCTTATAATCCATCTCCCCAACCCGGATGCCCTCGATCGCGCCATTAGCTCTAATGCGACTAGGACGCTGCTCCATACATAATGCGAAAATCAACAGGGAATGCGGCCAGCCTTGTCTCGTGCCCCCGGTAATTGACAGCCTAGACGACAGTGCTCCATTAACCCTAAGATGCATGAATTGGTGTTGGTAGATTGCCATGACCCAACTAGTAAACCGTAGCCCAAACCCGAACCGTTCCAAGATCCCCCTGTGGTATCCCCCAGTCCACCCTGTCAAAGGCCTTATGACCATCCAGTGCAATAATGCCCTAATCTGCCCGATTGTCTCCCCACTTCCAGTAGGCGCAGTACTCGCTGCACTTTATCCTGTATGCTACGACCCACAACCAAACCTGTTTGATCGCTGTTTAAGTGCAGGAATGATCTCCATCATACGATGGGCCAGGATTTTCGAGAAGAGCTTTGAGTCTATATTACTAAAGGTAATGGGGTGGTATGAGTCACAGAGTAGCGGATCCTTACCCGGCGTGGGGATCAGGATGGTTGTAGAAATTCCCATAGACGGAGCAACCCGTCATAAAGGAGTTAAAAAGATCCACCAAGGGGGGAACCAAGAGGTCACGAAATTTCTTGTGAAAGGGAGCCGTGAATTCATGGGGACCCGGAGCCTTATTCTTCAGGGTCTTAATTGTCCATTCTACTTCGCAAGAAAGACTGGGCAGGTGTGCATCACCCAAATATTGTGCCTGGGCTTCTGCCGGGGAGAGCTCACCCCTTAATTGTGAGCCTCAGATCCCACTTTATCGGCCTCACCCCGATGCACCACCTCTTGCTCATCCCGCAAGGCTAACGCTGAGTTCCGGTTTTGGAGCTTCTGCAACTTGGCCACCAGAAGGCGATTGGCTCAGTTCCCATTGGCATAGTAGAATTGCTTGGTTTTTAGTATTGCCTGAGCTGTCTTGTTGGCCAGGTGGGCCTCCAATTGTTTCCAAGCCACCCAGAGTTCACGTAGTGCCCTGTGAGACCACAACCTCTTGTGCTCCTGCTCAGCTCGGGTAACCTCCCTTTCTAATCCCACCCAAATTGGCTGCCTCGCCCTAGTGTAGGCTGCCAATTTGCTAATGAGCTCCCCCCTAACTACAGCCTTCGTAGCATCCCACACCATATCCTGTGAGGGACCAGAGTTCTTATTTTCCCTAAAGTAGTTGATGACCTCACCCAGCTTGCTAGTCTCTAAGCACCGGGTCATATAACCTCCATGTGTGCCTGGGCCTCTCGAACCTGCCCAATATTGCCAGGGCCACCGACACAGGGGCATGATCAGGAAATGTGCGTGTACCCATCTCCACCCCTCGAACGCATGGGTATAGAGCACTAGGAATAAGGGTGAGGTTCAAGCTAGAGAAGCCCCCATGAACATGTGAGTAAAAAGAGGAGTCCCTGCCCCCCACCCCCCATGTGCCTGCCTCCATGCGTCAACTAACTCCAATTCATGGAGGAAAAGGCTAAAAACCGTGGAATGTTTGAAATCCAGCTTGGTGGGGGGGGAAGAGACTTGTCAACTATAGGGTTGGGTACTAGGTTAAAGTCCCCACCTAGCAAGATCTGCCCCTCAGCGAAAGGGTGCACCTTAAGTACGTTATCCAAAAATACTTCCTGGCCAACATTTGGAACATATAGGGACACGATTGTGAACATCCGATCCCACAATAGGCCTTTGACGCATACGTAGCGCCCCTGTGGATCCCGAAGACCCTTGACTTTAGAAATCGCATTTGCTCACCCACCAAAATGGCCACCCCCGTTTTTGTTTTTTTTCCTCCCCTCCCGAGTCTGAAAACTGGCGAGGGAAAGAACTGTTTTTTGATTCGCTTCTTGTCCTGCACCAGCAGGTCGGTCTCCTGCAGGAACACTCTGAAGAGGGACAGGTCCCTTAAACTACCCAGCACTGATTTCCTTTTCACAGGGGAATTCGAGCCCTGTACATTCCCCGTGCCCATCACCATGAGGTCCTCCTCCCTCCCCCACCCATCCCCCCACTGCTTCAGTCAATATCACCCCCCAAACAGGACGCCCACCCCTCATCACCACCCCCTGACCTGCCCACAAATGAATTGCATAAAGTAACTCTCCGACCCACAACTAAAATTTAAGAACCTCCCCCATTCCCCCAACCCCTAAACATGCTCAAACGTGAGCGTCTTACAGACATCTCGAAATTCATTGGGAACACTACTTGGAGGGCAGAAAAGAGCCACCGTCCCAGGTGAACCCCCCCTCCCCCCAAAACACCCACTGCCCCTGAACTTCAACATAAGCCCCACTTCTGATTTAGCTCAACACGATCCCCAAAGACCCCCCCATGACCCCTCTTCCCCCCCCCCCCCCAACCCCACAGGAAGCGCCCCACGGCAACAATGACCACTGAAAACACAGCAGTATTCGGGTGTTACTGATTAACCGCCTCCCCCCTGCCAACCCCGCACCATACCCCCGCCCCACCTCCCCTCCTTTACCCACTCCATTGGTAACTCCTGATTCCCACCTGAATAAAGGCACCAAACCCTGCTCCAAATGTAAACCTTTGATATGATGTGTATAGGAGCGTTATAAATGCCATTTCATAAGTGTTTCAAGGCGTGACGAGGCAAGGGAGGGGGAACAGAGGGAAGACTGACAACCATCCTACTAGGCCAAGTGTCATTCAGATCGCGCAAGTGCATGGCAAGGGGGAAGGGGGAAGTGGGAAAGTGCGGGGGTAAGGGGTAGGGGACAGTGCAGTACATGGGATAATAGAATAAATAACCATAAGTAAAAGTACGGCCAGCATGTGGCAAGTGCAAGGGTAAGTGCAGACAACAGGTGTCAAGTGCTGGTAGTGGGATTGTAGGGATGCAGAAACAGTCCCCAAGTGCAAGGATTGCCAGGAAGGCAGTGCAGGCGTGCGCTGGCAGGGGAGGGGACCAGGGCCCGAGATCAGAAGGTGGTCGGGTAACCAGTGCAGTTTCAGCCAGGAAGTTGGCAGAGGAGAGGAGGAGAAAAAGCAGAAGCAAGGAGAATGGTTTTGAGGTGCTTCAGGAACTGGAGATGATTCTCCTCAAGTTTCAGGAAGGCTCTTTCAGAAGGAGGCCCCAGCTGAAAGATCTACCACCAACTCGTTGCTTGGAGAAGCGACTGACCCTGAGGGAGTTGGAGGCAGATGAGCTGATAGCTCGAGAAGGAAGATATTTAGGAAGAGAGAGTTGAAGGTATTCAGGCCCTAAGCCCCAGAAGCCTTGTGGACAATGCAGAGGGTTTTGGACTTAATCCTCGCAGCCAATGGAGGGATTACAGTCCTGGAGAGATACGATCCGTGGTCTTGGGCCAAGGATAAGTCTCGCAGTCCTGTTCTGGATAAGTTGCAGAGGGTGGAGAGTAGAAGCAGGCAGATTTAGAAAGGTGCTGTTGAAGTAGTCCAGTCTAGAGAGAACCAGAGCTCTGGAGACACTGAGCTTCTGGGGGAAGAAGAGGAAAGGAAGATTACCTCTGAGGAGGTGTAGATGGTAGTGTGACTTCTTAGAGACGTCAGAGGTGTGAGGAGAGAATGAGTGTGGAGTTGAGGATGACTCTGAGGTTCTTAGCCTCACAGGTGGGAGCAGGAGGAGGGCCAAGAGAGGCCGGCCAGATAGTGGCAGGAAAGGATGGAGCGGGTGTGCCGATGAGGAGAATCTTGGCCTTACTGGCATTAAGGCAGAGATCATTGGCGGCACACCACTCCTGGATAGTGGACAGTCGGAGATGAGAGGGAGAAGAGGTGGCTGAGGATAGCCTGAAAATGAGCAGAGTGTCATCTGCATAGCACTCGAAGTTTGTGCAGAGTGTTGCAATGCGGTGGGCAAGAAGTGCCAGGTATTGGCTGAACAGCCAGGGAGAGAGGTTAGACCCCTGGGGAACACCACAGGTAGAGATGGAGGAGAGGAAGGACCCAAGTTGAACCTGGGAGGGTCGATCAGAGAGGAAAGAAGTCAGCCATGACAGGGCCTGACCATTGATACCCAGGTTATCGCGGAGACGGTTGAGCAGGATGGCATGGTTGACCGTGTCAAAGGCAGAAGAGCGATCAAGTAAGATGAGGACACGGGGTGTTGGAATCAAGGTTGGAGAGCAGGTCTTCACAGATGTTCAGGAGAGCAGTTTCCGTGCTTCTGGCAGCTCTGAAGCCAGACTGATGATCATATAGCCAACCAACAGATTCAGTGTGAAGACTGAGCTGGGAGAGGGGCAGCTTTTCCAAGAGTTTGCCCAGGAAAGGAGTGATGGAGATTGGGCGATAGTTAGCCGGGCAGAACGGGTTGGCACAGAGTTTCTTAAGAGGATGCATAAGGGGGTGCTTCAGGGGAGAAGGGAAGACTCTGGTGGCAAAGGAGTGATTGCAGAAGTCGGCCAGAACAGGAGCCAGGGAGTCAGTGGTCCTTGATGGTTTTGGAGGAACAGGGATGAATCTGTTGTGACGAGACTTTCATAGATCAGACTTGTCTAGAAACCTTGTCTGGGGAGAACAGGTGAAAGGCAGAGGAGGGAGGAGAGGTGGCTGAAGAAGGGCCAGAGGAAGAGCAGGGAGTAGGGGGAGGAAGGGGAGAGGATGAGAGAGAACAGGATTTCCTGAGTTTTAGAGATGAGATGAAATGAAAGTCCGTGCCGTGCAGAGGGCATGGGAAGGAACAGGAGAAGTAGAGACTGTGGCAGGATTGGCTAGTTCCTTGCAGATAAAGAGTTCAGCTGAGTTGTTAGATGCCGCAGAGACGCAGGCTTGGATGTGAGCTCTCTTCTTGATGAGGACAGAGAGCCGGTATTGCCTTTGGAGCAGTTTGTCAGAGGATGTACATGAAGCACGCCATTTCCTCTCATCCACCCTGCACTTGCGTTTAAGGGTGACAAGGTCTGAGTCGTACCAGGAGTTGCACTTGGCTTTGGGCTTCAGGCGGATCCTCATGACCGGGACGAGAACATAGAGTATTAGATATAGCAGAGTGGAGCATGGAAAGGGCTGTGTCGGGGTGCGAGTCAGCCAAAGGGGGAGGGGAGGTGAGAAAGCGGTGGCGAAAGCCTCAACTGACATGCGCTTCATGGGTCGGATGACGGACAAGGTGGGTGGCAGTGATGGAGTTGACTTGGCCCGAGGGGTATAGAGGGTAAGCTGGGAGGGAAGGAGGGGACTAGTCAGAGGGATAGAAAGGGTAAGGTCTGTGGAGATCAGAACATCCAGTGTGAGTCGGGCCAGAGGGGAGAATAGAGACTGAGTGTTGCAAAGGTGGATGTTAAAGTCTCCAAGAGGAGTTGAGTGGTCGAGACCAGGAGGGAATAGGAGAGGTCCACCCACTCAGAGGAGACCAAACCAGGTGACCGATCGATGAGAGAGAGACCGAGAGCGAGACCGCCCGCAGCACATCACCGAGTGGGCTGTGAACCATGTCTCGGCAAGATGGAGGTCAAGTTACTCCAGAAGGCGGCAGAAGTTGGGGGAGTTTGACAGCTGAGCAAGAGTTGAGTGGCAATATGGAGAAGGTTGCCGTCCTTGAAAGACTTCCGGGGAGGGGTCCAAATCAGAGGTGTAGAAGCCCGAGGGGGGATGTGGGGGGCAGAAAGGGAAGGAGGAGAGGGCAAGGCAGCAGGGGATGCAAGGAAGCCATGGAGGGGGGGGGGGGGGAGAGGGGACAGCAGGAGAAGAAAGGAAATTGATGAGGCGTGGGAAGCGTCTATCGAAGAGAAGGTTGGCCTGAGGGCCTTGGACTAAGACGGTACCATTCAAATGAACATTAATGATGATCTTGGAGGAGGGGAAGGAGGCCAGGGGGGCCCCTCCCACAGGGTGCCACCATTAATGGGAGAAGGGAGAGAGCACAGAGACCATATGTAGGCTCCATAGGTCTGGTGAGGGAACGACAGAGTATGTCAGTGAAAGTTTGACTGGAGGAGGCACTGGTATAGGTGTCGGCGATAGGGAGGCCTGGGTTGGAGACCAGGGTGCCCTTTTTAAACTTCTTTGTACCAGATTTAGTGAGCAGAGAAGGATAGTCGATAGAGAAGCAGTTAGAGAAGATGGGAGAGACGGAGAGCACCATAGAGTAGATAGGGAGAGGAGAGAAGAGGAAGGCAGAGGGAGGGGAAGAACACTAGGGAAGGGACTCAGGGCAGGGTGCAAGCGGGGGAGACAGAGAGGCGAGACAAGTTGAACAATTGGACAGAAAGACAGACACCCAGATATAAAAGGCTATCGCAATGCAATTTTTAATTTTTTTTTAAATGGGAGATAAACACACCTAAGTTTCAGAGTCTGCTAGGTGGACTGGGGTATGCAGGATAGGGTGCGGATCAACCCTGGAAGATGGCTGGCAACTGGCTTCCCCTGCGGCTTCCCCTGCGGACACCTGCAGACACAACCTGGAGCCGCCTCTGTAGGAGCTGGCCTTTGCCTAGGGGCCTTTAGCTGCAGGGGCTGCCGGGCAGGGGGCTGCCACGGGAGGGCACCTTTAGAGGGCCCCACGGGCCAATGGGAAGGTGCTGGGTGGGATGGTAGGCGGGTGGAAGAGGGAACCAAAGAGGGATAGCAAGGGAATAAAGGGAGAGCACGAAGTGCAAAACAGGAGAAAGGCACACAAGAAGTGGGTCGGGGCAGGGTACTGGCCTACCACACAGCACCTGGGTGCCTGCACAAACGAAAATGTTGAAAGAGGTGCCAAGGGGTGACAAAGGGCAGCGCTCTTACCTGCGAAGCAGGAACAACGCCGGAGCAATGAGGGTCGATTTCCCTCCCGATAATCCATCCGTATACCATCCTTATGGACTCATGAGGCTACTCATGTTTTCCTGACCGGGCCCTTCAGCCTCCTGCCCCTCCCGATTTTTAACTATTTCCATGAAGATGCCGGCCCCACACCGTGGGCTCCCACCTCCCCCTCAGGCGAACTCCCCTTGGCCTCCTCAGGTTTCATCAACCCTTCGGCCACTTTCATTGATCGAATGATCCATCTCGTACCATGATATGAAAAGTGGAGCGCAGTTGGAAACCCCCATCTATAGGGGACCCCTTTATCTTGCAACCACTCAGCCACTGGATGGAGCGCTCTGTTTTGTAAAGGTTGTAGAGGCCACATCCTGAAACAGCATGATCGACATATTTTGGAAGGGAATGCTTGCCATTGGTCGAGCAGCCGTCATTACGTGCTCTTTCACCTGTAAGAAATTGACCCTTGTGAGGGCTTCCAGGGTTCGGTCTGCGGCTGATGAGTTCCTGGACCTGGTGTGATGAGGTCTGTCTAATTCAATCGCTGAGTCAGGTAGCTTCAACAGAGTCCACAAGAAATCTGCCACAAAACCTGCTAGCTCGTTCTCTCCAATCCCCTCAAACTCTCTGGATCCAGATGTTATTTTTGTGGTAGCGATTCCCCCCCATCCTCCTGCTGGTCTTCCAGGGCCACGCATCGTGCTTCCAGCCTGTTCAGCCACCACATAGGATTGCTCACACAGGGTGTCCACCACCCTTCGGTTCGCCTTTGGACAGTCTTTTGTCTAGGACACGGAACTTATGCGATTGTTACTCGGTGCTCTTATGGATATCTTTCTGTATTTCCACCATCAGTTCCTGAAGGTCTCCTTCGGTGGTAATTTGCGCAAGCCTGGCGGGGAGGGGGGGGGGTCATGTCCATGAATGTGAGTAGTAACCACCTTGGTGTGCTTGTTTTGTCAGCGGGTTGCAGCATTGTAGCAATGTCTCCCTGTTGTCCCTACTTGGGTGTTTTTAACATGGCAGCAGAGGTTCTGGGATCTAGGCTTGGGTTTTCAGGAATGCTCTGCCTCTCCTTTAAGGCACTGCTCAACCCTTCCTGAGGTGCCAGTGGACCTTTGCCACTGCAGCGCTCTGGGGTATCTGAAGTGCTATTTACCCCCCCCCTCCCTTCTCCCCCCCAGTCGTCGGGCAGCCACTGGGCCCTTTTGGGAAGCTATTTCGACACAGCCCTCATGGTAAATAAAGGAGACGCTGGGAGAACTGCAGAGGGGTACCCACATGGAGGGTGCAACTCAACCCCCTGTAACCATCAGCAGATGCACAGGTGCTCGATGCAGGTTGCCATCATCCAGAAGCAGTGTATGAACCAGATTGACCTGAGTTTCTCACTAAACCTGCAGGGGAGGGCTTCTTGCAAGGCTGTAGACTCTACTCCTGTTCACATGCACATCAAGGAAGGTGCAATTTCCATTCTAGGCCCTGTTCACACCATCCGGAACGGGCTGCGTTACATATGAAGGTTTAGAGTCACAAAGTGCAACATTGTGGCAGAAGGCAAGGCAATCCTGCGTCATACATGGAGGCCAGTCCAGGAGGCCATGTTGACGCTGTACCTTAATTCACAGGCGCTGCACCCGCACCGCAGGTGGCCTCACCCCCTCCAGCGGGTCCCCTCACCATGCAACACGAATTCCAGGAGCCGGGCCACACATATCCCACCAGGAAGGGAAGCCACAGAGCCAGACTCTGGCGCACAGACCTTTGTGGGAGCAGGCACACCCAGGTGTAGAGGAGGGGGAGAGGCCACCACCCCAGTCTGGTTCCTCACTGGGTGTGATGCTGGAAATGCATCGGAGGGACAGGGCCTCCGTATCCTTGTCCTTTACTGCCTTTTTATCGTGTGTTCTGTCGTGTTTTTCGCGCAGGAGTTCATGTGGGACTCCTGGCGGTGCAGCTCTCTCTTTTGGTTTGGTGAACAGACGCATGGGATACCCTTACGGCACCCATGGGTGGGGGGGTACAACCCTGTGCCCCTAGTGTATGTTTTTGAGCACCTGTGGGTGGCCCGCAGAGCAGGGCATGGGCTGGTGGCAGCTCCATGCTGAATTTAACAGGTGCTCTCAGTATCCTCCATTTTGGGGTACCCAGGCCCTGCCATTGGAATCAGTTGATTCCTGATAGAAAACAAGATGGCGCCTGTGGCCTCTTGCTTTCTATTGCCTGTTACCTTGTTTTCCCAAAGTCCTGGGAAGCCCTGACTCTGTCCCTTCCTCCTGAATGGCTGTTGGGTGGAAGTTCCATATATGGTGTTGTTGTGAAGTCCAGTCCAGACTGGCTGGAGCCTTCCCAGTGACTGTATGTTGTGGGTACACCCTGTGGGTGGGACCTGGGTGAATGGAGTGTGTGACCAATATGCACTTCTTGTTGTGGCTGTCTGGTTTCTGGTATGAGAGACAAAGACTGAGGCAGCCCTGCCCAAAACTGGCCTGAATGCAGTGTGTAGTGTTGAATGCCTGGGTACTTGTCCCAATTCACATTCCTTGTTGCGAGTGTCTGAGAGGGAGGAGGATGGCCTGAATGCACTGTGTGCCTGGTTGGCTGACTGACTGCATGAATGCCCTTCTGTATGATTGGCTGCTGAGTGTGATGAGAGACAGAATAGTATATCTGGGGACCTCTCACCACTGGAAATTGTTCAGAAGCTATGTCTACACTTAAAGAGTAACTGGAACTGCTGATCCTCGACGCCCAGCTGGAAGAAGACTTTCTGTTGCATTTGCTTTGACCTGATCTGAAAGCTGCTGAATTCGTCGAAGACTGAGCCGAGAGAGGACCTGGCAAGGCGCCCTCTTCCCGTGCTCCTAGGGACCATCTAGCACCGCTGATCATCGCCGAAGCTCCCTGGAAGTCAGACCCTCGAAAGGCTGCCGACCGGACACGGGACTGCCGAGAAGATGGAAGTGAAGCACCCGGACTTCGCCGCCGTCGAAGTCCATTGCCGTCGACCAGGGTTCGCAGGTTTGTGTAACCGCTGGAGGCCCGTCGAAGTTGTGTTCCCCCAGAAGAGGGGACCGCTTGACGCTGTGCCGCCGACGACCGGAGCCGCCCGCCCCTTTGCCTAAGAACATTTGAATCGAAGGACTCCCTTGTACGCACTGACGACTGCTTTATCCTGCCGGAGAGAGTCCAGGCCGCCGACACGCTGAGGAGAATCCGCCGGTGGGTTTCCCGCCACCTGAAGGCCACTAAGACTTCGACTCAACGCCCTTGCTGGGCCACTGTTCTTCGGAAATTCTTTGCGGTCCAGAACTATCAAACGCCGAGGTGCCCCACACACCTCATCCTCGCAGGACGCCGCCGACGAGCACCGCCTGGATTGACGCCGTGGTCTCGGCACCCTCGAACTTCTCATCGACGCCAAGTTCACCTTCGACGCCTCTCGACGATCCGTGGCTCCTGCTTTAAAGGGAGTCACTCAAGAAGGATCCCTCAACGCGTCTTCGAAGAACTCTACTCCACCAGGTACATTGGGGTGGTAAAAACATTATAGGAGATAATAAGACTATTGAGCAATATATGGACTGGGCATGTGCTATATCTTTATTTTACAGGTTGCCCAGGTTGGGGGCAGGGGGGATCTCCACACAGAACTGTGCTTAACGGTAGAGGCCAGTATTCTGCCTATTGTTTCAACCATCTTGTTTTCCCTCCTATCTCTATTGCTGGTTTCCTTGTTATTGATCTGTGTGACATTCTAACAGTATAGTGATGCACTTTAATGAGATCTGATAATATTGGTGGTACCACTTTAGAATTGTATATATTTAACATTGTTGATTTCCGAGTACAAAGTGCGTTATTGTGATAGTGTACATACCTTTGAATATTAATTATATAAAGACTGTGTTTTCAGTAATATAGTGTGTGGACATTCCTTTGTGGGGGTTCCGGGACTACACTGTACTTAAGAACCAGCCTGCATCACCTCCTGAGAAGCTAGGCCTTGATTGCTCGACCACGTTTACCAATAATAGAGAATCTTGGCTGGGGTCCTCTGTGCCCCTCCTCTACCATATAGAGAGCAGAAGTACAGACACCCCCCCTCCACTCCTTTACACTGGGCTGGCCACCAACTCCACCGCCAAGCCTCCGCCACTTCCAAGGCAACATTCTTCTTCCCCAGCCTCACTTGTGGCATAAATCGGCTCGCGACAAGGCAGAAGGGCATACCACGCAATATCCTTGGGCCAGCCCCTACCACGGGGGCCACCAGCCTCCAAACCGCTGATACTCGCTGATGCAGGCTTCCAGTCCACCTCCAACAGCGAACCCACTTCAGCCGGTTGCCTCCCGGGGGTACCTCCACCACCCTTCATCTCCAGCGCCACCAGCACATCACAATCCGGCAGGGCCAGGGAGCGTTATTTACTGAATGCTGGCCCACTAGCCATACAGTTCAATCTCCAAATTACCTCATTGGATCGGGACCAAAAGAACACCGAACTGCAGAACGGGTGTTCAGGAGCCCTTGGCTGTGTTTTTTAAGAGCTATTACAACGCGGGGAGAGGAGACAGTTGTCTCCCACCATCACTTTGTCAGAGGCACTTAGGAAGCCATCTTGCCCGATGGAGTGCATAGCCATGACCCCCCCCCCCCCCCCCCCAATGGAGACTCCAGAGCACTTTTAATAAAAGTTAGGCAGAATTTATAAAAAATAGTCTTTTATTTAGCCCTTTCAAAAAAACTCTTAGCATTGTTAAACCACCGTTAAGCAAGACACTAAAACATTCACTACCAACATATACATAGACATTCAACTCAGTGTGCTCTAAGATCGTGAACACTTTACTTTTAAAATACAGTTTAAGAACCGGTTAAAGCAAACTGTGTGTAGTAAAGCAAGTGAATAAACGAATGGAACGAGGTAAGTAATCGACACTTTGAGAACTCATAAGGCTGCAAGTGATTGTGTTAGCAGACCCCATACAAAACCTTAGAACTAAAGTACCATCCTTAAAATGTCCTTCTGTGCCTAGAAAAGGAGGGACCCAGTGCCCTTAAGTGTCACAGGTCCCATTCAAACTAGTTCTGGAGACAAGGAGTCTCTTTACGAAGATTTTATCAAGTGATGGTTTGAGCCAACAAGTAGTTTGTAAGAGCCTGCATGGGTAGGACTGCTATTTAAAGGCCTGCCCCGTGGTTTCCCTGAACCAAGGAAGCCCATAAAACAAAAATACCAATTGCTACCTGTGATGAATTCAGTGGAGTCATCGGATTCCCCGGCGGTGACCTCCTCATTTGGCCAGGGGACAGCAGCCACTACCTGATCCTGACCCTGACCCTGAAGGCGGCTATATGAGGATCACATGAGAAGAGACCAATGCCAGGGAGATGTCATGACTGCATTGGGCGAGATGCTGCATCTCCCCCCCCCCCTTTCCCATGAGGAAGACCCTCTAATGGCCATAGCCTTAGTTGCATATTGTTGGGTATTGGTAGCCCCATTTAGAGGAAGTAAAGAAACACTTAATCTTTTTATGGTCAAATCCCCACGTATGACCTAAAAACGGAAAGCTCCACTACAATCCTATTTGCTTCTGAGGTACCTTTTTTAAGTAAATTCACTAAACTGTTTAAACTCCCTGTGTCCAACAACACCCATGGACTCCAACTCCCAGATTCATCCAAGTACTGAGACGAGGAGGATGAAGGAGTTTGTACAAGGCAACAAGAGCTCACAGTACAACATGCAGTGTAGTTGTTTTTTCCAAATTACCTTTGAGTGGGACATTTAAAGATGGCAACCGCATTACTGAGTGTGGCAGTACAAGAGAAGATGTTGGCTCCATTGAGAAGGCTTTTGAGTACAGGAGACACATGGCGGTACAGGAGGAGAAGCTCGGAGTGAGCGCAGGAAGTGCTGTGGAACCCAAAGTAGGAAGCGGACAGCAGAGCCACACCACAGAAGCGCGAGCATGAACAGAGATCCTGGAGAGAACCGGTAAGTCGACCCAAAGCAAGTAGCGACCCTGGTGCATTCCGGTGACTGCACCAATGACAATCTGTACGCTTTAAAAACACTGATCTAGAAAGCACAAAAAGTATATTTGAATGCAGAAAAGGCAAAGTACAGAGTCAAGGCTGTGAGGGGTCAGAAATGTAAGACGTTGTGAAGTTCTCAACAAATGCTATTTTATTTTAGTTTAAGGTTGGATGAATGCTTCACTATCCCCAACATGACAAGGATTTGCCTGCCTAAAATAAACTAAAGGAAACACTCTAACAAAGGATATCTGTCCCTCACACTTATACATGCATCAAATAAGAAAACATACAGAAGTTCAAAACAAGGATTAAATACAAAATATGAATATAGTCTCTCTTCATAACCAGGGCGGACCCCCACCCCAAGTTCAACCATGCTTTAGCTTCAAGGTTTTAAGAAAGAACACAAGGAAGTCCTGATTCACAACCAAAGTTCCAACACAGTTCAATGTTGATTCAACTTGTTAACAAAGTTCCAACACAGAAGATGTTAAGTCTTTTCTTCTTTAAATACGTTCTCAGTTCCTCAATGGCAACAATGATGTTCTTTGCCAGGAGGATTTGCCACTTTAATAACTCAAGAAATATAATATCTCTAATAGCCTTGTTTGGCTCTTTCTTTGACTCCACAAACAACATAAAGTGCCAAGATCACCTTGTAGCACTCACACTTGGCCTGCTTCCCTATCAGGCTTAACGGTTGACCATCCTGGTATACTCCCGTGCCCGAACAGCTTTTAACTACTAAAAGTACCTTTGTGGTCAATGTTGACTGATAAGTGTTTATAACAGCTTCATAGCATTCAATAAATTGCAGCTTCAAAGCTTTCCCCAACATTTTCAGGGAAAACCAAGATTCACATTGATTCTCTTCAATACCTTTCTGCAAATGATGCTCCTGTCCTTCTCGTTAACTGTTCCCAGAAGGGCACCCCTTTGGCCTCTCTTGGTTTACCACTGTACAAGCAACCAAAGAATGATAGGGATAGTCTCTGTCTCTCTCCTGGGTTTGACAATATGTGGGTATCCGCAACTCAATGGACGGGCTGGAAATGATCCAATCAGAGTTACGGATACAGTGTGACTAATCAGCACACAAAATGAAAGAAAAGACGAGAACATGCGCTTTCTTTCAGCGGACTGCACCGCAAGGTTTTGGAAGGGATGGAAATTATCAAAGAGTCGCAACTTATAACTGCAGACAGACCTTCGAAAATATATTTGAAACCGAGCACATAATAGGTGATAGTTTGACAGCTATTTATGAATTTGAGACAAGACCCGTTATTAACAGTGGCTCTAGAGAATATGATGAAAATTGAGTTGAGAATTTGAACTCGCATGTGTTTATCGATGGATTGCTGGTCTTGGACTATGTATTAAGCCCTGGTGAGGACCTTGTGGAGGTCCAAATATGTGTTGGATTTTTGTGTTAAAATATCATTAGATACCTCATCAGTTGAAGGCTTCTTGCTTTGTACAACTGTCAATTTTATGTGAATTTGAGTTCCACTAATCTGAACAAGTAATTGCAAGTTTGGATTTGTTAGTAGCTGGAGGTAAAGAGCGTATGGACCGTAGAGAGAAACTATTACAGAAATTGTTGCCTAAACGGCAACGTTGTGAATCAAGGAGAGACGCAAAGGAACTGTTTGTAAAAGAGAATTGCCATCCTGCTTAAGAATCCAGGGGAAAGAACACCCTCTGGGTCATAGGTTTTTCGCCTTGGAGAACATTTGTGTTGGAGCTATTCTTATTTTTAGTTGTGAACACGTTGTTGCCAATATCAGGTTGAAGACCTTTCCTTGTGCATTTTATTTTTTTGTTGATAGTTTGAGGGTCAGGATAGGAAAGTCTGGATACAAGGATGGCTTTTCAGTTATTGACATCCAGTCCAGGAGTAGACATATCCTTAGTTTTGCTTCTTAGGTAGGGCAATTCCCATTTAGAAATTGGGTCAGAGAGGCATTTTCCCAACTCATTTCCATTTTAAAGGTTTTTGGCCAAAATATGACAACCTTGTGTCTGGCTCTCAATGCTGACTCCTCACATATCCTTACAGTACATTGGGCTACTAATGCTGTTAATTGGCTTGCACCGCTGGTAAAGCCCAAACTAAACCACTAAATATTTGCTGTCATCCCTAAATCCCCATAAGTAGGGCAAACAGGGGTGCCTGAGAGGTGCCCAATACCATATAAATTAAGTAAGCTATATATTTTTTTATTGTGTTATAGTTTCACATTGAAACCTTTCACCGTCTATTAAAATCAAAGCCACTGTACAAATGCATACTAAAGGTTAAGATTACAACAATTCTATTTAATCAAGATCAGAAAATAAAACCCTCTGATAGCACATTTTAAAAACAAGTGTGATGAATCTGACAATGTCATCACTTCTTTCCCCGAGGTAGCCTTTCCCCCATGTGGAGACGGCTGCCGCTAGATGATCCTGACACTGGGTGCGACTATATGAGAGTACCACATGGGGGAGATAAGCCTCAGGGTGATGGAACGGCATCATCTGGTGAAAGCAAATACCCCCTTTCCCTTTTAAGGCAAGTCCCCTCCATACCTCAAGCCTTTATGGCTTACTGTGATTGTTCTCCTCAAATCTTCACCAAATCCACTAATGACAGTTTTCAGTATCCAGTGAATAAGCCTTCACAAACTACCTATCAATCCCATGTGCGTAGAAATACTGGGACAAGCAGGCTGGACAGAGTAATGAAGATCAAGGAGTCCGAGAAGCTGATCACACGCTCCAGTGTTTGCAACCTGTGATAGGTGCCGGAACACTTAAAAATCCCAACCAGCATGGCGAACAGACTCTGCCTGGGAAAGCTTTGTCCTCTCAGTGTGGACAGAGCGACTATTGAGCCACAACAAAGACTGTGGGGCCACAGGCTCAGAGGAATGCAAAAGGAAGGAAGACTGCAGAAGCTGATTCGAAGTGTCAGAACTGTGACAGGAAAAACAACAAAGTCTCCCTGGTGGCCACAGGAGTTGAGCAGCAGCACCGAAGCAGTCTGAACATGGAGAAGGGCTCCACAGGAAGGCAGGAGCCTCGACTGAGGCAGGAGCAGCTGAACGAAGCCAGTAGGACCATGCAGGAGAGCCAGGACCCTGGAGCGATGCAACCAGTTTACTGCGGAAGAGCTGGCGTACGCCACGAAAAGCCGATGAGTCCCGAGAAGGAAAACTGGGACACTTGGGCGCTACAGAAATATTATCAAGGACAGAAAAGAACAAGTAAAGTGGAAAAAAATGGAATTTAAGACTGGATGTCTCCAATATAATGTGAATGCGAGAAATGTGCAACAAGGTTAATGCGAGGCAAAGACAAGTTTGCAAGTGTATAAAGTGAATCACATGAGAGGTCCTGACAGGGGGGGGTACACCAGGCAAAGCCAAGCCTACATCGTTTTTATTGACCAGAGAACCCAAGGAACACTCGTGCCCTTGGGAGTTCCTAAATGTTTTACATAGACCTGGGGAAGGGAGACGGCTTCCCAGGAATGAACTGCG
Organism: Ambystoma mexicanum; assembly: GCF_040938575.1. Lineage (NCBI taxonomy): Eukaryota > Metazoa > Chordata > Amphibia > Caudata > Ambystomatidae > Ambystoma > Ambystoma mexicanum. Next base: position 196,642,244 of record NC_090932.1, read on the forward strand.
ACGCCAAAGGGAAGGAAGTATCCTCTGAGGCCATGAACAACTTTGGTAGTGTAATTGATTCATTGTGTTGGTGAAGAGCAACCTGGGGAAATGAAGCCATCCCCTGGAACTGAACGTTTGTGCTTGAGTTACATTTTTTATTTGCTCTTTAACATTTGTGCACTTTCAAGCCCAAAGACATTATCCTTATTATAACGTTCCTTTTGTAGAGTATGAGGGCTAGGATAGAATTTCGAAAACAGAACATTTTGCTTTGGACATCTTGACACGGGACAGGCCCTTAGTGTTTTGGTACAGTTAAGGAAAGGCTTCTTAGGGTAGGGACAGCAAGCCAGTTTCGAACCCCTTTTATTTTGAATAAAAAATGTATAGCCAAAGCTATGAGCTCTGTGTCTACCTCTCATTCCTGGCTCCTCACACACGTTGGAATAAATCAGGCTCAGAGGAAGTGCAGTGAATAAGGGGATGGCCCCGAACTGCAAATATTTATTTTAGAAATGCAACAATAGCTATACATGGTGATAATTGAGAACTCATCATCAAACACTTCCATAAATTATCAGCAATCGCAGCACTCAAAGAATAAATGGATTTCTCAAAGTAAAATGGGGGCCTCAATAACAAGTGATGAATCGGATGGTGTCATCCCTTCTTTTTTGGCTGCTACCTCTCCCCATGTGGGCAGGGGACGGCAGCCACTATCTGATATTGAACCTGGGGGTAGCTATATGAGGGAGCATCACATGGGGGCGAGGCAGTCCTCAGGAAGGCGTCATGCCATCGGACAAGACATGGTGTCCTCCCTTCTCTTGTCATACCACCCCTCACCCACCTAGGAAGTGTACTGCAGACACTACACAGGCTGTATATACAAGTCATCAAAACCTGACTTGCCTTGACCCTGGTTTGTTCTCGGCAGGGTTGCCAATACGCCCCGGTGTTACCGCTTCCCTTGGGTGGACTCACCGGCTCATGAAGGCGCATGCAGATTCTTCTGCGGTATGCCTGTGGTGGCTTTTCAGCATTCCACTCCCTTCTCCTGCCTCTGGGCTGTAGCTTCTGTCTCCCTTGCGGATACCGCTCTTGTTTGGTGTCTCTCCAGGCTCTAGCGGTATGGAGGCTGCTTCACGGTACCTGTAAACGCTCTGAAGCCTTCCTCTTGCTTCGGACGTCCTCACGGCGTACAGTATCCTTCTTCCAGCTCATTGGTCTTCAGTGAGCCGGTTGGCTCCACGGACCTCGCACCAGCACCTTGTCACTCTTCAGACAAACCAACTCTGTTACTTCAGCCTCCGCATACACATGCAAACTCATTACAGCATGCCAACCCTTTCTCTCTACGGCTAACTGCACCATCTTAGCCAGAACACTCATCATGTCCAAGATCGATTACTGTAACGCTCTCCACCTAGGGAAGAGCCAATGTAACCTAAATAAACTCCAGGTCACACAGAACAACGCTATCGGGGCAGCCATTAACATTCCAAGAAATCACCACAGATCTGACACCAGACGCAACCTGCGCTGGCTTTCAGTAGCTCACAGAATCCCCCTGAAAACGCTTGCCCTCACCCATATGTCTTGCCAACCAGGCTCCCATTTATCTTGCCAGCCGATTTACATCCCACACATCTACCCGTCCTCGGAGATCTGCCTAAGCCCACTGACTTTCTCTTTCCAGGTTTAAGCTGCAGAAAGCGGGAGAAAGCAGCTTCCCTGTGCTAGCCACCAAACTATGGAACACTCTGCCTGCCCCACTCGGGTTAGAACCATCTCTCCACTCCTTTAAGAGCAAAGCCAAACTGTGGCTATCTGGCCGAGACAACCCCCATATGTATGTAGCGGCCTTACTCCCTCCAGGGGCCCTTTCTTGCCCACTACCAGATGCTAATCATTTACACACGCTTGTATATACCTGTCACAATTTACTTGTAATTATGACCATAGTTGATTCCATTTATCCTGTTTTGGACTGTTTTTATATTTTTTACTGCACTTTGTACATTGCCCCTGTATCATGCGTTTTCATGTACTTTGTAATATCTGTCTCTGTAACCTAAGATATGCGCCCAGATGCCTTTTGGGCCAGGGGTGCTATACAAATAAAGAAAATACAAACAGAATTAAAAAGTACAGAGTCCCAAAGTACAGCAAAAGAGCTGGGGGTCTCTAAGGTAGAGAGGAATTGGCACATTTTGAGAATTATCCCTAACACCGACAGAGGAAGACCCCAGACTAAACACCATCCTGTCCCTTCATAAACCCTGAGTCATTTCCTGCTCTTCAGTGGTAAAGGTAAGTTATAAAGCAGTAGTAATTGGCACAGGGGAAAAAATGTATGTAATTGGCACGGGGACTTCAGCAGAAGTTCCTCTTGACCACCGCAATAAATGGGTAAACACAAAAGAGGGGGAAAAGCAGAGTAGGTCCTCATAAAATAAGACTGCAGAACACCAAAGATGTATTTCTACTCTACAATAATATATTGATTGTTAGTGGAGTTCTTCAGCCTTGGCATCTTTTAGAGCCAGACGCGATCCACCTATCCGTCTTGTGATGTTTGTACCCTATTACTGTATCACATTCTCAATCTGAGTAAAATTAGATCGGTTTGTTAGTGACCGGTCAGGAAGCAGATGAGGAAAAAAACAGTCCCTACTGACTTTAGAAAAATACTGTAATATGGGCGTTCAGACTGATGTTAAATGTGTGTATTTTAATCACTTTTTACTAGGGATTACCTTTTTGACGTCTGGGAATATTCAACCAAGGATCATAATCTATAGAAAAAATGTTGGTGAAAAGTAACTTGGATCATATACCCCTTTCCACCAGCCTCATAATGAGTGTTATCTCTCAGCTCGCTTCATTGATGAATAGAGGACTGGTTGGCAGAGTTGGACAAAGTCAGGGCTCATGTGTACAGCTTCTGAATGGTTTATTGAATGGTTTTGCTGTACAAAATGCTCTGATGATGTACCTGCTGGGGCTTTGCTTCATAATTTAGGAGGCAAGGGGGCTGCAAAGGAGTAGAAGAATCTTTACTGTAACTTGTATTTTTACTAGCTTTTCATTTTTTTTTTAAAAGTGTTGCACACAAGCAATGTTTATTTGAAAAGGGTCTCATTTGAAACAAATAGCGGGTCCTTCTCATTGTGCCGCTTGTAAGCACAGCCTTCTATTGGTAGTAGTCTTTTGGAACTTATATTTGTACTGGAGTACTCCTTCAAAGTCACATCAGTTCTGCATAGCTATTGAATGTCATTTATTTACTTGTAATTGTAAGCATGTTTACAAGAATTCCTAGTATGTCCCAACCCCTGCTCAGTGTAACTTGTTTTTTGCCTTCAGGTTTCTGCTGCCAGGGAGGAAGTACCTGGTAGACGTGGCTTCCCAGGTTACATGTACACCGATTTGGCCACCATCTACGAGCGGGCAGGCCGTGTAGAAGGGAGGAATGGCTCAATTACTCAGATTCCTATCCTCACCATGCCCAACGACGGTGAGTCATTCAACATTGCATGCATACCTTGTAATAGTGAGACACTGCCTTGCATAACGAAAGCCTGTGGCCTCCTTTCACCTGCTCTGTGTGATAGGCCTTGAACATTTTTACTTTCAGTATAATAATTGTAAGTTTCTAAAGCAACTAACTTTAAGCAGCAATAACATTGAGATGTACTGAAATATTTTAAGGTAAGATGTGTAAGCCATGCTTACTAATATTCATTAGTAATTCCCAGAGTCTTTAGGTGCTGTGATGTGGGAAAATGGTGCTGCTTCAGCAATCTTCAACAATAAACCTGACCCTCCCTTTCAGTGGGGATGATGAGGCCTGGATGATGTTGGGTTGCTGCAAAACCGCGGTGTATTTAATACACTCTTGATTCTTAGCCTGAAGGTGACTAATAATTCAAAGTTACAATGGAAGTTGCCAAAGCCAGAAAACTGTAATGACAGGATAGTAGATTTTACCTGTCACAAGGTATGTGACTTAACTGCTCTAGATTTACACGGTTTGCATAAACCTGGTTTAAGTCAATAGCCCCTTAAACTTTTGAATCCCCCCTGGTTTCCTTGAATAACTGGGGTTCAAGTAAACCAACCGATGGCGAAGAGTTCAAATATTCTCTATGTTGTGATACTAATTGTTGATCCGATTTGTGTTTTTCTTTTGATGTACTCACCGTCTTAGTTCTCACTTGGAACACAGTTTGTCCTTTTGACTTCCTCACATCAATCAGTATATGCTCCCCATTGGTCTTAGTTTTCTTTTTCCTCTTAGCTTTGAGCCCTCATTTTAATTACCTCAGGCACTTTTCTATACTCAAGGTACCTTCAATGGATTTTGAATCACATGAATACTTCCAAGCTTTGCTGTTATAATGTACGTACATATAATGTGCAAGCATCCATGTTAGACTCCCCATTACCATCAGACATTGCCAATGTAAATTTTTAATTTAAATACATGTAGAAAAATACTAGTTGCAACTTGTTTTTACAGAGCAAATAATAAATGTGGAAAAATGTAGACAGAAAAGTCTGAAAAATAAATGCCATAAAACGGGGACCCCTAAATAAAAACGGCTTTTTTCCCTGTAGTGGAATCGGCATGGTTTTAGGCTGTTAATAACCCATTTCTACTCCTAAAGTAGAAATCCACTTGTTTACCCAGGCCAAGGAAGGAGGTCATTTAAAAGATGTACTCCGCCATGTGTTACCCAGCGTAGGACAGGTTCTCATTTAGTTACTATTATTACTCCTGTGAGCCAAGACTTGCCCAGTCATGGTTCTGAGTGCCAAAAAACATGGCTACGTTTTAGAACGCCTTATTACACGGTTGTTCGTGATTCCCTTTGTAACTTGCTTTCATGATGACGATTCATATATGCATAATTTTGCTCCCAAACTTGGGGCTGTGTTACATACTTGATATTGCTGAGGGCTCTATAGCCCTTACTGAGAGCTGAATGCTACATCCTTTGAGCAGGAAGAAGCAGCCTGGCCCTGCCCTTCCTGATTAAATTACAAATGACGAACTGGCTGCTATATCCTTGTGAAGGTGAATGGAGCAAAGAAGCAGGGGCGTGCTGTATTCCAGTGGGTGATCCTGGGAAAGTGTGCTGGCCAGTATATCCATGTGACTGAGTTGAGCAAAGAAGTGCCCGGGTGCTGTATATCCTTGTGACTGGGCTTGTGAACCAAGAAGCTTTCTGGGCACTGGTAGATTAGAGAACGCGATGGACATCAGCTTTCCTATTCTATTAGGAACCCTTATACCTGCTCATACTATTTATTTAGATTGCGTGAAGAATATGCTTTTGTAGCTTTAAATGTGTAGTCTCCACAGGCCTTTGCAAACTCCATCTCAACAAATATCTCGTCAATGTGAAATCTGAGCTGAGTGAGAACTGGTTGAGTGCGGCTTGCACCCCATCCTTTATCTTTCAATTTTCCGTCACAACTGTGACCAGCATTGCGGCTGTACATTTTGTCAGACCTTGTTTCTAAACTTGCTGCTCAGCAGTGCGTTTAAAGCTCTGGCAAGCTTGCTGGATTACACTGCTCCCTGCAGGGAGCTTGTTGACCACCAGAGTCATGCAGCACCTTTCTGGCACACAGGCCAGACTGGTAGCCTCAAAAGAAGGCAATAGAATGATATTGTAGGAAGTCTGGACAGTTGACCTCTCCGGGGTGACCAAGTGATGCAGGGAGCGGGAGAGACTGCACAGGGGAAGAGTCCGTTATCTGTGGTTGCACTACCTTCATCTATTTCTTGCAGCGATGTGGATCTTGTGCAGATCCTGAAAGAGGCAAGTGTTCGGGGAAATGTGATGCTCATGTGCCATATGGCTGCCAGACGTAAGGCTAGTGTTGTGACCTTGTTGTTCTGAGGCAAGACATTGTTCCTAAAAAGTTGTTTGAAAGAAAAGATTGTGCTTGTGACTTTGGTGAGAATGCAGTGTGGTAATCGTGTGACTAGGCAGTATTGGGACGGCCTTCTTGCGAGTTGGAGGTGCTGGAACACGAGTGGACAGAACTCCATTTTTGGGGTTCGTCTGTCCTTATTTTATCAGGCCTCCAAGCATGTCTTAATTTTCTTTTGCTTTTATAGGCTCTTTGACTTAAATTTTGTGGTCAGGGGGACTTCTGATGAAGTGCCACTGCAATCCTTTCTAGTGTGCTGTCGCATGGAGTCCAAATGGACCTAGGAAATAGAGGTGATATTTGAATCATCCTAGGAGTAAAATGCAGAACTTACTCACCCTACACATGTGTTCTGGAGTAGGCTGGCAGCAGCTGTAATTGAGTTTTTGGCTCACTAAGGGTGTAGCTGGGTGTACTGCATTAGTAGCGTAATGCACCAGGATTGGAGCTATCCGGGTAGTAATGTACTTTTTTTTTTTTTTTAAGTCTGACTCCCAGCCATTTTGTTTTGGGGCACCCCTTTTGTAAGTGGGGACCACAAGATCTGCGTATAATTGTTGTTGTGCTAATCCTGCATGCCCTGAGCCTAGCCTTGCACCCTCTAAAGTGCTTTCAACTGGCCTCCCGTACCAGACGAGCCCTATACATATTCTGTGCAGAGAGTCTGAAGTGTTTAGTGGTTTTTCAGGCCAGCCCGGTTGGTTGGTTTTCCAATCCTTTTGTGGGTCTAAATGATTTGATTGGCGAGCTGTCTTAGTCCAGCCTATGTGTGAGTGAATGTGCACATCTGGGCAAGACCATACCCATTCCTCTGATTGTTGCATCAGTTGCCCCATGATGCTTCAAAGATGTCCTGCTGATTTTTAGGACCCGTTTTAATCATAGTGGCTGGGCTTTGGTTCCTTTGTCTTGGCCCTGCCTTCTTTGTTTGTCTGCTGGACTCCTTCCTTGATTGTTCTTTTCATTCTCCCACGCCTCCTTGCTGGCCGCCACATGCTAGTACCATTTCTGGGTTCCTGCAGTTCTTATGCCTAAAACCTCTTGGACCAAGTGTCTTACGATTGGAGCGTACCTTGCCCAGAAGGGTTCTGAGTCACCACTATGATATGATGGGTTCTGATGTTTGTTAATCTGCTTAGAATCGCATGCTGTGCATATAGTCCGACATCCAGTGGGCACCGCGGAGTATTGCAACTTTTTTTTTCCGAAAGTCGAAAAGGGACGTCGACATAGGCGTGTCTGTAACACTATCCCTATAGTGACGTGTAGTGTACCCAAAATCCCTCACGCGTCGAGGTCCCTCAGATTATTTTTTTCCGCCCAGAATACTGGTCGCCTTAAGCAGAGCTCGTAAGGGAAATTGCCATTACTTAACCTTTGATCGTTTTTTGTTAATTATCGTTAACTATCATCACCTCCAGCCCTCGTTCGACGGCCATTCCACACTGTTGAGACCAGATCTTCAACAGATGGTGATCCTATCGTTGCTGACGACCATGTGGCCCGGCCTCACCGGCCTACACAGTAGGGAGAGTGGGGGTCGCGGTGGACATTTCTGTTTCTTCTAGAATGCCTTTCCTTTCCTCCCCCCTTTCCTTTCCGGGTCGTTATCACTTATTACGTCCTCAGCTATGGAGAGGACTCCTTTTAGATTTTGCCCAGTTTGTAAAGGCAAATTTCAATGGAAGGACAAGCACAAGCGGTGCAACCACTGCTTACCCCTCGAACACGACGAGGCTGGCTGCGCGGCCTGCAAGCTCCATCGACCAAAAACTCTGAAGGAACGCAGGGTTAAAAAGTGGGCAGCCTACGGGATGTCGAAGGCAGATTCCCTTGCCTGCTGCCGTGGTTGCCGAATGTGACGAGGGGGATAGTGATAACTCGACCTCCGTAACGGAGGTTGTTGTCCCGCCATTGGAGCGCTCTCGCTCCGTGGCGTCTGTCCCCGGCCCCGACAGGCAAGGCTCCGGCCCTGCTTTTGGGGATGAACACCCCGGCGACGCTGACGGACAGACAAGTCACTAAGCACACAACCCACGGCCATTCTTCGAAGAAGGCATCTGCGCCAATGGAGACGCCAACACATCCGGCTGTCTCCACCGACCGTAATGGTCGGCAGCCCTCCCCCAGCCGCATGCGCGCCTAGCGACTGGGCTGTCGAGTACAAAGGGCGCTATCACTAAAACATCATCTGTCGAGACGCCTCGGAAAAAGGTGTCCATCTACGGCAAGGTTCCGGCTCCACCGAAAACTACTCACGACCAGCCCCCGGATGAGAGGATGGTCGTTGAAAGCATAGCAAGGATAGCCTCCCAAGACTCTCAAACGGCTGGTGAAGGAGTCACCGAAGCCCGCTCGGAAGATCAAGGAGACGCCGAAACCTAGCGAAGGTGCAAAGGGAATGCCGGATCCTTCCCATAGGTCTAAGGAGAGACCCAGAGGTACTTCTCCACCATCGGGCCCATGGGAAGGTTTCTCAGAGGGCGACGGGGGATTTCCTCCACTTTATGGGAGGGATCTCGACGCCTAGAGGAGCAAGTCTTTCCGTCACTAGACCTTTCTGGGTCTTCCCACTGGACTAGGGAAAGATTTGAATCCTGTATGAACAGGCTGGATAGGTTTGTGTCCACCTCTGAGCACACTAAACCTAAAAGGCCAAGGGAGGTATTCCCTCAAGACCCTATAGCCAAAGTCCCAAGACTTTTTGACGCCCAGGAAGAACTAGACACATGACCTCACTGAAGAGGATCCTCACTTTCAGGAAGAGGAGGAATTCATTAATACTGAGGATTTACAAGACCCTGTAGGACTTTGAAGAAGACCCCAACATATGTGAACCACAGCCTTGGCAGTCCCCAGGGGCGTCAACGGACCCTTATGCTTTGGATCTGGCCTCTCCACAGACTACGCCTGTCAGAGATCCTTCGCCTGTGGACGATCAACCCACATTTAATGCCATGCTACGCAAGGCGGCTGCACACTTTCAAATCGACACAGGGGAGACTTCCCTCAGAGGTCGATTTTGTTGAAAGAATTATCAAAGAAAAGCCACCTGCTAGCCAAGCCTGCCACTCCTCGCCTCCATCAAGAGGTGCCTCATTCCCTCTTTATCTACACCAGCCTTAGTCAGAGGTGTTGACCCACAGATCGAAAAGCTTTTTAGCCCCTCACCCTCAGATCCCTTCTATATTAGGGGTCATTCCATACCAGATTCTCTGGTGGTGACCACCACGAGAAAAAGGGCGGGGTTCCTCTGTCAACCAGTGAAGCTCCTCCCGATAGAGGGGGAAAAAGCTTTATGCTCTAGGGAAGAGGATTACATCCTCAGCAGCATTCGGCACGTGTATTGCCAACAATACCACTCTGTTGGCTAGTTACGCTGATGCCCAATGGGGCCTGTTGCGCAAAGGTTTACAAGAAGTCCCTGAGCCACTTAGCACACGCTCATGGTCCACCGTTACAGAAGGCACTCGAGTGAACCAAAGCATCATCAAAAATACTTTGAATGCTGCGGAAACGCCTGGCCGTTCCTTAGTCCAGGGCGTACTCCTTAAAAGACATGCATGGCTTAGAAACTCAGGTTTCATGCCAGAGACACCAGCGTCCCTCATTAACAGACCCCTTGAGGACGGCAACTTGTTTGGGAAGGCGGTTGATGACGCACTGGAAACAGCAAAGAAGGAGCATGAAACATTAAAAACCCTGGACCAAATCACAAGACCCCCTCAATAAGCGCGGATATGGCAATAGGCGCTTTTATCGTGGCCAACAGACTCAACAGTACACCTCAGCCAGCAATTGGTCCTCCCCGCAGGGGACCAATGGTTACAACACACTGTATGCTCAAAGAGGCCAACGTCGCGGCAAAGGAAGGTGTCGGGGCCCTACTCCTAGAGGCGCCACTGCCACTAAATGACCAGAAAATTTGGGTCCCCTCCCATGCATCCCCGGTCGGGGGCCGGTTAACGTCTTTTCTCCAAGCATGGGAGGGGATTACCACGGACTGTTGGGTATTGTCAGCTATAGGCCACGGTTATTGTATCGAGTTCAGCCGGTCTCTGGCATTCAGACCTCCAAAGGGAAGACGTCTCATCAGAACACCTTCTCATCCTTCTTCGGGAAGTGGAATCACTGCTGCAAAAAGGAGCCATAGAGGTTGTACCTCTGTCACAGGTAAAGGAGGGTATTTATTCAGTGTACTTCCTTGTACCCAAAAAGGATCGAACCATGCGCCCTGTATTAGATCTGCGCCCAGCGAACAAATGTGGAAAACCTTAAACATTTTGTATGGTGACTTTGCAGGAGGTAATCCCCCTGCTAACACAGGAGGATTACATGGCAACACTGGAAATGAAAGATGCATACTTTCATATTTCATGGTTGCCAGCGCACAGTAAATACCTCCGATTCATGATAGAAGGCAAACACTATCAGTTCAAAGTGCTGCCCTCCGGCATAGCTTCAGCGCCAAGGGTATTCACAAAGGTACTGGCAGTGGCAGAAGCACATTTGCGCAGGTTGTCCATTCCAGTTTATCCTTACCTCGACGACTGGCACATAACAGGGGATTCTTACGAAACATGCCTCTCAAATACCCAAAAGACTATAGACCTCCTGTTCCACCTGGGCTTCTCCATCAACGAGAAGAAGTCCAGTCTAGACCCCAGCCAAATCAAACAATTCCTAGGGGCTCTAATTCGAACAAGGGACGGCCTTGTCTTCCCCCCCAACGAGAGGGTGCAAAACATGCTGTTTCAGATCCCTCAATATGTAGCCAGTCGCGAGGTGACGGTACGCAAAGCCTTGCGGTTGCTAGGTGTCAGGGTCCGGCTTGACTGAATTCCACAGGAGCTGATGCTGGCCCCACAGACCCTCACCAGGAGTTCACCTCTCAACCCTTAAGTATAAGCTGAGCTGAGAACCCCAAGAAAGGGAAAGGGGAATTTGGAGAAAATAACAACGGAGACATGCAGCCCTGCAACCTTCTGGTAGGCTCTCGTATCTGTAGTAAACAAATACACTTGGTTACTTATATATTAATATAAACTTCTTTTCTAAAATTATTTTAAAATAAACTCTAACTTCTTTACCTCTTAAACCTCTGTATAAGACTTAGAGGTTAATTATCTGTATGGAATATCTTGTAAACAATTATCATGCTTAGTGCATATAGTCTCAAGCCATTCAAGTCTCTTTAGAATCCTAAAGTAATGACCCTTGCAAGCACCTTACAGACTTATTATTCTTTGCTTTTTAAGTTCATTTAACTCTATGAAGTTTGAGTTTTAAATGCTTTTGTGAAATGCAGTCTTTCTTTGAAGAATTGAATTCCTTTTGCATAAAAATTACATTAAAAAGAAACTCATAAACTTTCTTGAATGCTGCTCTCCTGCGTGTAAACCTTTTCTTTTTTACACATACGAACGCATAGTTTCTTTCTTGAAACTCGTTTGCGATAAACACGCGAAATCACAAGGCGTGAAAAATTGTCCTCGCGTATAAATTCACACGCGCATATTAACAAATAGATGCACGCGTGAAAACAAGTGTACGTGCGCTAAAAAAACAACTTGCGCTAAGTAAAATGGACTTGCGCTCTATCGCTACCAAACACACGCGGTTATACGCAACGTCACTCACATAAAAATTGTACACGCGTTCAAAACAACTCACGCTTAGTTAAAAATGGACTCGCGCTCTATCGCAATCCAACATGCGCTTTCTTACGCAACGTCTCTCACGTTAAAAATGCACACGCTCAAAAACCACTCGCGCTATTCATTTACACACGCGCTCTATCGCTCAGAATACCCGCGCGCTCCCATAACAACGTTACTGACGTCACGCCGACTCGCGCACGCGTTAAAACAGTCTTGAAACACTTTTCATGCAGTAAACAACTTTAAAACTTGAGCGCACAGTCTTCACATGTGTTTCCTTATAGTAATAAAACTGTAAAACGTCTTTTCACTCAGTAAACTTTAAAACTCGTTAGCTCTTTAAGTTTTCTTATGAAAGATGAAAATTCACTGTGAATCTTTTAACTTTTAAAAAGAACGATTCCACCTGATGTCTTCTAGTTCACTCTGGCTCAGCAAACGATTTTCTTACTTCTTTGGTAAATCTTCTGAACTCTGAAAGGCCTTACTTAAGGAGCTTAACTAATGTACAACCAGCCACTGAATTACTATGGATGAAAGGCAGTTTAGAATCTTGCTCACCTCTCAAGAATCCAACCCATTATCCTATCCACCAATCAGACAAACCAAACATACTATTGTTCCTTAAACCAATCAGATTAAGTTTCTTTCTCTCCATCTTGACTTGGGCAACCACAATGTTAATTCTATGTACACTCTTCCTGATTACTACTCCAGCCAGCCCTGACACTAGGAATGATGGCGTCATGTATTTACTTGGTTCCTCACGAACGCCTGCGCATGCGCCCAATGCAGGAGTGGCTCAACCGCCAGTGGTGTCAGGCCAGCGGACAATGGGACGATCTAGTGGTTGTCTCGCAAGCCCTGGTTCTCTCGCTACGGTGGTCCTCGAGGGAGAACCTCGTGAAGGGGAAGTCCTTCACCACCCCCGCAGTGGAAGCCACTCTAACCACAAACACATCCCTCACAGGATGGGGGGGGGCTCACCTGTCCCATCGGACTGCACACAGAGTTTGGTCATCAAGTGTAGCGTCCAGCCATATAAATTTGCTGGAATTGTTGGCGGTCTTCAAAGGACTAAAGGCCTTCCAGACACATCTGCAAGGAAAGACCGTACTGATCCTCACGGACAGCACCACGGCCATGTACTACCTGAGCAAGCAGGGGGGTACTCATTCTCCAGGACTGTCCAAGCTGTCCCAGAACATCTGGAAGTGGGCTGTGGAACACAACATGTTCCTGTTAGCACAACATGTACCAGGGGAACTCAATCTTCTGGCAGACGGACTCAGCAGAGACTTCCCTATACCCACAGAGTACAAATGGCGCTAACACAGAGACATTGTCTCCAACGTGTTCGCAGAATGGGGTCTGCCAGAGATCGACTTGTTCGCAACTCTGGAGAAGCCCAATGCTAAGATTACGCCTCCAGGTACCCCCAGAACCGCTCCAAGGGAAATGGTCTCTGGATAAAATGGTCAGGGAAATGTGTTTGCTTCCCCCCCCCCCCCCAATCCCCCTTCTGAATAAATTAGTGCACAAGATGCACCAGGAACCAGTCACGATGATACTGGTGGCTTCCATGTGGGACTGCCAACCCTGGTTCGCTCATCTGATGGAGATGTCACTATCTCCTCAGGTGAAACTACCATGCCCGTACAACATGTTCTCCAGCATGGGGTCTGGCATGGATTCACATGCTCATGAATATTCCCCGTCGTCAGGCCGGGAATCCTCGGTATAGAAAAAAAATCAGTATCAGTTTCGTTTCTGATCTGTCCTTCTTAGTAGTAACCAATCACTGGTCTCTGGGTCATACTGCCCCCAGCCAATGACTGCCCTCTCCCTAAGCCCCGCCTCTGGCAGCCATCCTCAGATTTTTACTGCACGTTCAAGTGTTGGGAGTCCTTGTGCTGTAGCTCTCGAGCTTTTGCTGCGTTTTCGCCAGGTCTTTTCTTCAGTCCCTCAAGGCCAAGGTGGTGAGGATCTTCACCGACAACACCACCACGATGTTCTACATCCGGAAGTAGGGCGGAACCAGATCCCCGGCCCTATCCAAGGAAGCCCAGGATCTGTGGCATTGGGACGTCGCCCAAGGGAGGTTTCTGGTGCCTCTTCATCTGGCAGGAATAAAAAACATGATCGCCGACTCACTCAGCAGAGAGCTGCGCTCGTGCCACGAGTGGGAACTACGCCAGGATCAAGTGGATCGACTCTTCCGACGAAGAGGCGAACCCCAAATCGATCTCTTCGCGACAGCGACGAATTCCAAGCGCCGGATGTTCGCCAGCAGGTTCCCCGAGCCGAGGAGCATGGGCGATGCTTTCTCGTTCCCCTGGGACGGCCTATTTCTTTATGCGTTCCCTCCGCTGCCGTTGCTGCTTCGGCTCATCAACCAGCTCAAGAGGTCCCGGTGCAGGATGATCCTCTTCGCACTGGCGTGGACGAGACAGATCTGGTTCCCGGACCTTCTGGACTTGTCAACGTCCACACCAGTCAAGCTGCCGACGGACGCAGATCTTCTCTCCAGAGAAGGAGGCTCCATTCTTCACCAGAACCCGGAGTCGCTGAACTTGCAGGCCTGGCTCCTGCAGCACTAGAGTTTGGAGGGTACGACATCCCGGCCGACTGCAGAGAGGTTCTGGCAAAGGCCAGGGCGTCCTCAACTCTCAAGTGCTACGGACATAAATGGAAGAGGTTCTCTGTCTGGTGCCGTGCACAGAAGATTAACCCTCTGCAGATTACGGCCCCTCAAGTATTGCCGTACCTACTGTCATTGGCCAAGGCTGGACTAGCTCGCGCTTCCATCAAGATACATCTGGCCCCCATCTCATGATACACCAGAACAACGGGACGGGCGTCCTTGTGGTCTCATCGACTGGTGAAGGAATTTATGAAAGGATTGTTCCGATCATTCCCGCCGGTGAAGGCCCCTGCCCCGGCATGGGAGCTCAGCGTGGTGCTGACCAGGCTCATGGGGCCCCCATTTGAGCCTATGCATTCGGCACCATTGAAGTTTCTGTCGAGGAAGACAGCGTTTCTCGTGGCCATCACCTCCGCACGATGAGTGGGAGAGATCCAGGCCCTATCTTGCAAGCCGCCATACTTGACGTTTCACGACATGAGGGTGGTGCTGAGGACGCACCCCTCCTTCATACCCAAGGTGCCATCGGACTTCCACCTCAACGAACCCTTGGTGTTGCCAGTTTTCTTCCCGTCTCCTTCGTCGCCGGCTGAAAGGACTCTGCACTCGCTGGACGTAGCTAGAGCGCTGAAGTTCTATGTGGACCGCACAAAGTTTTCGGAAGACATCACAGCTGTTTGTGAACTTTGGGACTGTGAATCAAGGGAAGGCTCTCTCGAAGACTTCCATTTCCAGATGGCTCTCCGGCTGCATCATGCACTGTCACCGGTTGGCAAACCGACCGCTGCCCGGCCGTCCGAGAGCCCATTCGACCAGAGCGATCGCTGCTACCACGGCGTTCCTGTCTGGTGTGCCCGTGCTGGACATCGACGCACACCTTCACAAGATTCTACTGCGTGAATCGGGACTCCAGGGAGGAGTCCAGGGTCGGCCAAGCAGTGCTGCGCAACCTGTTCGCTTAAGGTGAGCCTGGTGAGGAGGTAAGAGATGCTTAATGTTGAGTTGTTGTATTGCTCAATGTTGAGCCTGTTGCCATCTCCCGTGGTTGTGCATGTGTTTACTGCTATGTGTTCTCTTATTCATGAGCATGTGAATCCATGCCAGACCCCATGCTGGAGAAGGAACAAGTTCCTTACCTGTAACTGTTGTTCTCCAGCATGGGTCTGGCATGGATTCACATGCGAACCCTCCCACCTACCCCTCTGTGGCTCTTCACTTGGTCATACTGCCACTTTACGTGCTCATGAATAAGAGAGAACCTCTTCCATTTATGTCCGTAGCACTTGAGATTTGAGGACGCCCTGGCCTTTGCAAGAACCTCTCTGCAGTCGGCCGGGATGTCGTACCCTCCAAACTCTAGTGCTGCAGGAGCCAGGCCTGCAAGTTCAGCAACTCCGGGTTGTGGTGAAGAATGGCGCCTCCTTCTCTGGAGAGATCTGCGTCCGTCGGCAGCTTGACTGGTGTGGACGTTGACAAGTCCAGAAGGTCCAGGAACCAGATCTGTCTCGGCCACGCCGGTGCGACGAGGATCATCCTGCACCGGGACCTCTTGAGCTGGTTGTTGAGCCGGAGCAGCAACGGCAGCGGAGGGAACGCATTAAGAAATAGGCTGTCCCAGGTAAACGAGAAAGCATCGCCCATGCTCCTCGGCTGGGGGAACCTGCTGGCGAACCTCCGGCACTTGGAATTCATCGCCGTCGCGAAGAGATCGATTTGGAGTTCGCCCCATCATCGGAAGAGTCGATCCACTTGATCCTGGCGTAGTTCCCACTCGTGGCACGAGCGCAGCTCTCTGCTGAGTGAGTCGGCGATCATGTTTTTTATTCCTGCCAGATGAAGAGGCACCAGAAACATCCCTCGGGCGACGGCCCACTGCCACAGATCCTGGGCTTCCTTGGATAGGGCCGGGGATCTGGTTCCGCCCTGCTTCCTGATGTAGAACATCGTGGTGGTGTTGTCGGTGAAGATCCTCACCACCTTGCCCTTGAGGGACGGAAGAAAAGACGTGAGGGCCCAGAACACTGCGCGGAGCTCCAAGATGTTGATGTGGAGTGACTTCTCCTCCGGGAGCCAAAGGCCTCTCGCATGAAGATCTCCGGAGTGCGCTCACCAACCTTTCAGGGAGACGTCCGTCGTCACGCTCACCTGGTGAGCTGGGGTCTGAAAGTCCGTGCCCGCCGACAGATGAGAGCGGGTACCCCACCACCGGATTGCCTGATGGAACGTCTCGTTGAGAGGGATCCTGTCCTCGAAGCTGCCCATCGACTGGACCCAGCGGGCGTCGAGGAACTCTTGTAAGGGGCGCATCCGAAGCCTGCAAAGGCGCACCAGATAAATGCAGGAGGACATCATGCCGAGCAGGGACTTGATAGATCTTACCCTGGCCATGTCCGTGGCCAGCAGACGCTGCACCTTGCCCAGAATGGTCCTGGTCCTTTCCTCCGACGGCGAGGCCAGCCGCGCCACTGTGCCGAGCTTGGCTCCCAGAAACAGGGCGACTTGCGACGGAACCAGGTGGGATTTTGGAAAGTTGATGGAGAATCCCAGGTCCGTGAGCAGCTGGACGGTCTTCGCAGTGTGCTCCACGGCGAGCTCCCTTGTCCTTGCCCGGATGAGCCAGTCGTCCAGGTAGGGGTAGACGTGGATCCCCTGTAGGCGCAGCCGCGCCGCCACCGGTGCGAGGCACTTGATGAACACCCTGGGTGCCGACTTCAATCTGAACGGGAGGGCCTTGAACTGGTAGTGCCGCCCTTGGACCACGAATCTGAGGAACTTTCGGTGTCTTTTTAGAATGGGGATGTGGAAGTACGCATCCTCCAAGTCCAACGACGACAGGAAATCGCCCTCCTCCAGCTGTCCCAGCACGTGCTGGAGGGCGACCATCCGGAACTTCTGTGCCTTGATGTACTTGTTCAGTCGTCGCAGGTCCAGGATGGGGCGCCATCCTCCTGTCTTCTTTTTTACGAGGAAGTACCTTGAGTAAACTCCGGAGCCCCGAAGCCTCTTTGGAACGAGCTCGATGGCACCCTTCTTGAGCATCGCCCCTACTTCCAACAGTAGTTGAGGGACGTGATTTTCCTTCCTGGCCATGGGTGGAACGCGAGGGCACTTCTTCTGAAACTCGAGGGCGTGCCCTTGGGCCAGGGTGTCCAGCACCCAACGGTCGGTGGAGATGGACTCCCACACGCTGACGAACCTCGCCAGCCGGCCTCCCACCGGGGTGCTTCGGCGGGGGCCCTACCCCACGGTCGGTTCAATCTTGTTTGGAGGCTGCCTTGACCTCCCTGTCGACGACGACGGGCACCACCTGACTTGCCGTGTCCCCTGTAGGCTTCCTGGGACGAAGATCTTGCCGCTTGGTGGTACGTGGAGGAGCCACTGCCGGATCCCTTGGAGGCACCTTGTCTGCCTCCGGAGCTCCGAAAGGACGGCCGTCGTTGTTGGAACACTCCCAGTGCCCAGGCAGTCTCCGTGTCTGTCTTGATGGCCTGAAGGGACTCATCAACCGCCTTCCCAAACAGGTTGTTCCCGTGGAAGGGCATGTCCAAAACCTTGGTTTGTACGTCCTGGCGGAAATCCGTCGCTTGAGCCATCCTCGTCGTCTCGGGCAAATGCCGTTGCCCAACTGATGGAAACCGGTGTCGGCGATGTCCGTTGCCACCGTGATGGCGTGCTCCGAAGCAATCTCACCTTCCTGTAGGATTTCAAGGGCCTCAGCCCTTTTGGCGTCCGGAAGGAAGTCCAACAGAGGGGCGATTTTGAACCACAACTCCGTCGTAACGGGCTATGATAGCCAGGGCGTTGGCCGCCTTGATAGTCGTCGCTGCGGATGAGATGACCCGTCGTCCCATCGTGTCCAGCTTCCTGCCCTCGCCGTCCGGCGGGGAAGTTGATGTCGAGGCCGATGCCCACCCAGCTTTCTTCTTTGCCGTCGCCGAGACGACTGAATCCGGGGTAGGTTGCGCCCGAAGGCACAAGGGGGCAGCGTCGGGGACCCGGTACTTCTTCTCGTACCGGTCCCTCTTTGCCGGCGCTGTGGCAGGGTTCTTGAGGAGGGCGAGCCCCTCATCCCAGATGTCATCAAGAAGTGGTATGGCGAGGACCGTCTTCCTTTTAGCCTCACGCCGTTGGTAAAGGAAGCCTTCCTTCTTCTCTTCTTGGCAGAGCTGGAAGAGCTCGGATGCCCTGGAAATCATGGCATGAAAGGATCCAATCTCGTCGGGCGGGGACGCCCGAGCAGGGGGCGACGGGGGACACGTCCCGTCGTCGTCTCCGTCGTTATGTGTACCTGTCGTAGCCGTGTCCGTGCCTGTATCATCCCCGTGGGTAGTAGACTGTGGGGAAGGCAGAGCAGGCCGCAGAGGTGGGAGAGGTGCGTCGTCCTCCTTTTATGCGGCGGACTTTCCGAAGGTCCTGGCTCCGGTTCCCCCGTCGTGTCTGGCTCAGGTACCTCCGTCGGGGGCAGGGGCAACCTTGTCCTGATATCCGAGCATAAGGACTGAATCGCTGACAAAATGGCCGCCGAAGTGTCCTGCAGCGCCGGAAACGACGGGCGCGAGGGCTCTTGAAGGAACCTCGTCTGCGACACCGTCGCTCTCGTCGTCGCCCTCGTCGGGATCCCTCCTGATGGGCTGGGCATCTTCCACGACTTCGATGAGCTCTTCAGAGGTCGTGTCCGTATCCACGATGGCCACCTGCCCCTCCCCCCACCTTTTCCAACGAGGAGTTTGTGGGGGCCTTCTCAATGGGCCTGAAAGATGACTCCCTCCGCGGTGGCAGGGAGGCTCTGGGTCCTGAGGTCGCCTCCACTGGCGTAGCCTCCACAGGCTGAGCTAGGGCCGCTGCGACATCCTCAATCGAGGTCTTAGCAGGGTGAATTAAGGCCATCGTCCCCTTCTGTACACCTGGGGCCTTCACCTTGGGGGGGGGGGGAGGGTCCGAGCCTCGCTCCCCCTATGCCGGAATCTTCGAGATCGACCGGGGCCTCTCCAGAAGCTTCGCCGGGTTCTCGGACTTCCTCTTACCCGAGCCAGAGCGTTGGCTCGTGGTTGATGGCGCCGGGGAGGATGCGCCCTGCCTGGCAGCCAAGGAGCCCGACCGTTCGCCGCTCCCGGTGCCTGTGGACTAGCGGTGCTTTGCCTTTTGTTGGTCCCCCGTTGCCGGGGCACCCTCACAGGACTTAGAAGACCGCTCGGACTTCTTTTTCTTCTCGCCTGACGGGCTCGTCCCTTCCAGCCAGTTGGCGAGACGGAGGTGGCGATCCTTCATGGTCCGCTCTGACTTGTTCCCACAAAACGCACAGTCCTTCTCTGTGTGCGTCTTGTCCTCATGGAGACAGTAGAGGCATAACGAATGCTCGTCCTCCTTGAAAACATTCTGAAGCTGGCATCCAGGGCAGGTCCTGAACAGCTTCCTGGCCGTCGAGCTTCCTTTCTCCTGGGCCATGTCCGGGGTAGGCCTTGAGGGGCGTAGAAAACTCAAACGGATCCCCGTTGATCGGATGTAGAAACGGTGGACCTTCAGGCTCTATTTAACTGAAAAAAAGAGAAAAAATCTCCTGAAAAAGCGCGAAAAACTCAAGGAGCATCAACCCTGTTGATTGTTCTCCCACTCATATTATCCTATACTTGACTCACTTACTGGACTCAGGTATAGTCTTTAATTCCATTAAAGTTCACCGAGCCGCACTCTCCGCCTACACTACGTCACGACATAAGGTGTCATGGTGGAAAGTTCCAGTTATTAAAGCTTTTATGGAGGGAGTGAAGAGGATTCACCCTAATTTCTAACTCGGCTCCCGGATGGGACCTGAGCGTCGTGTTGACAGGCTTATGGGCCCCCCTTTCGAGCCCATTCATAGAGCAAGCCTTAAAGATCTCACTCTTAAGACTGCTTTCTTAATGGCTATCACCTCCATCAGGAGAGTGAGTGAACTAAAAGCGCTCTCTATCTTAGCCCCTTTGTAACAGTTCACAAGGATAAGGTGGTTCTACGCACACACCCGAGGTTTGCACCAAAATTTATTTCAAAGTTTCATGTCAACCAATCTATATAACTACCAACGTTCTTTTAAAACCCCTCAAACTCTGGGGAGAAGAGCCTGCACACACTTCATGTGCGCAGGGCGGTCATGTTTTATATGGAAAGAACTAGTCCACTAAGAAAGACTAATCAGTTCTTTGTCTCAGTGGCGGCAGGAAGAGAAGGAGATGCAGTTTCCAAATCCACTACCTCTAGATGGATTGTCCAGTGCATCACTCTGTTACACTCTTGCTAAGCGAGAACTACCCTTCAAGCCTACAACACTCTACTCGAGGCACTGGGGCATTCATAGCATTCATTGCAAATGTTCCCCTTGAGTCCATTTGCAAAGCGGCAACCTGGAGTTCTGTACACACCTAGAATAAGCATCTAGACAATAGTGTTTTGTAAAGATCTGATTCCCAGGTGGGACAGGCAGTAAAGACATCTTTTCTCTACTGTTCTTTCTCACAACCCACCTCCAACTCCGGGTACTGCTCTCTAGTCTATGCACAGCATTTGATTCTAAGCAGATTAACAAACATCAGAAGACATGCATTCCTTACCGTAAAAGCATTTCTGATAGTTGTATCTAATTACATTAACATGCACCCACCCTTCCTCCCCGCTCGGATGTAAGGAACATGGACGTCTTAATACTTTCTCTCTTTTCTGTACTCACTCACATTAGTCATAAGGCTCCCTCATGGCAGAAAAAATACAATCAGAGGGACCTCGTTGCGTGAGGGATTTTGGGTACACTACACGTCACTATAGGGATAGTGTTACAGACATGTCGATGTCCCTTTTCAACTTTTGAAAAACAAGATGCAATACTCTGCGGTGACCACTGGATGTCAGACTATATGCACATCATGTGAATCTAAGCAGATACAACCATGCTTTTACGGTAAGTAATGCATGTCTTATTTATAACACGCTTAATACCCAGAGGTTTCTAAACGCGGACCCAGGGATCGAACCTGTGTTGCTTCGTGTTGTCTTGCTTGCAAGGCGAGCACGCTGCCGCTGAGCTGTTCTCCCAAGACACTAGTCTGCTGTCACTCTGTCTTTGCTAATCCCAGGTTAGTCACTCCATTGTTGTCATGCTGGAACTGTTCTTTCTTGGCTGGCTACCCTGTTTTGCCTCCTGAGCTGCCTGGATATCCTTGGTACTTCGGTAATAAACGTTTTCCTTTTTTGTTTTTTTTTTTCTTTCCCTTATCACCAAGCTCAACTTTAATGTGTAATTCCCTGGTAGATGTTCAATTAAAAGGACAGATGTATTTCCCCTTTTTTAATGTGTAATCCCCTGGAGACCTTCCAACTAAAGATATGTTGACATGTAGGGCATTGATGGTTCCTTCAGTATTACATTTGTACATTCCATTTCAGGAGGTCTGGATTTATTTTTGGTTTTCTTTTTTTTTTTTTCACTGTTTGCTTTCTTCACAGCTTTACCATTTTTCTTTTTTTTCTCAAACTTTTTGTGGGTTTTATTAATTTATTCAAACAGTTGTTTCTAGGTTTGTCATTTTGTTATTATTGCATACAAAAACCTATGTATAGTTTGATCAATTTTTCGTAGGGGTTATTGGCTATTGGTAGTATTTTCTGATTTATTTCTGTCTTTTCTTATATTTTTCCACAAGGAAAGAAATCAACCTTTTTCAAGATGTGAGTTTTTATTCAGTGTGGTACAGGTAGTGTTCATGTTGTTTAATGGAACAATACATAATTGAGCGAGATGTGTAGGTCCAAGGGGTTAATCTATTTAGTATGGTTCGCACCAGGGAGTAGTTACCTGGAGTCCGTTTCATCACTATCTGACACTATCCCTGTTAACACTATCCTGGACCCTTTCAGTACTGTTTATGGGCCACGCACGTAACCATGAATTAATAGATTACCTGGACCGTTGTAAACCAAACTCTGGCTGGAGTGCAAGTCTTAAAGGAAGAGGTTGTGTGGCTGGTTGGGTGCTTCCATTTCTCGTTGCCTTGATCCACACTACATTTACCCTTCGATCCTGTGAAACTAACCAAAACTTTATTTCCATCCATTCTCTCACCATCAAAGCTGTTTATAGTTGGCCCTCCTGCCTGCATAAGGGAACATGGGTTCCCTAAGATTAGCCTAGTAGCTAAAGCAAAACCATTCTCAACAATGGGACATTTCACCACAATGAGCATTCTCAATGTTTCTGCTGGACTGCCTTTGGGATGCAATGAGAGCAAATCCTCCACTGATGTTGGACTATCCGACCCAATGTGAGACTTTCTTTCTGTTTCTGCCCTGCAGATATCACCCATCCCATTCCTGACTTGACTGGATATATCACTGAAGGACAGATCTATGTTGATCGACAGCTGCACAACAGACAGGTGAGGGAATCAAATCACCCCATTTTGGGTGCAACAGATTTCTGTATGTTGACCGCAGGATAAGGAGTGCCAGAATTCATTTTGTTTGTGGGCAATTTCTAATTAATCAATAATGATGATAAGTTCTTGAAAAAAGCATTGGTAGCAATGGCAGAATGCTATGTTTTACGGATGTACAGAAAAGGTGATCTTATTGACCAAATAATGGTAGTCAGTATATTTAACTTACAGAGATTAAAGGATAGTTCCGGGACTTTTTTTTTATTGTCCCTACGGTTCGGCCATGTGTTTTTAAGCATAACTCGGTAGATCGTAGAAAACTTTCCTATGGACCTTACCCGACTTTTCGTCCATTAACGCACTCGAAATCAGCCGCCATTTTCTGATAATCCTATCATTTCCCCCCATCGCCCTGGCTCACCTGCTTTTGCGGCACTAAATCAAATCCCCCGCCCCTGAGCCTGACATCAGCAGACGCGTACCGCCCATTTCCCAACGCCAAAGCACGTTTCATGTCAACAATCGCTGCGCCTCAGCTAATGAAGTGTCGCCATGGAAATGGCAGGACGCCTCTTTCCTCTATGTATAACACACCGTTTCACAACACACAGCAGCAGATTTTCGATTCCATTACTCTCTCTGTGTTACTTTGAATATTCTGTGACTCGTTTCTGTGCTCTGGTCAGCTACCTTCGCCGCTTCTAGGCCTTGTGAACACCTGTACCATCTCTGTAAATTATTTTACTTTCTTTACCACACAATGGCTACAATAATGCCGTATATGTACGAGCCCGAGTACACCGAGGAAGAACTACTGGAAAGGCAAGCACGCGAAAACGATGGGGATTCGGACGGCAGTTGGGAGGACCAGTCAACGGATGAAGAGCCTGGACCATGTCGCATGGACGGCGTCTCCACCTGGTGCACGTGCAATCGGTGCGAGCTAATGCCAACTGAGGAGGAGAACTGCTGCTGCCGTGAAAATTCCGGGTGCTTGGCCTACATTTCGGAAGGCGAGCCAAGTCCGCAATGCATCACCAAGCTGCCAGAGTTCAGGGAAGCCTGCCTCTCACGGACCGTGTTGAGGATGATGATGGTGCTTATGCACGAACTTCGCGGCACTGTTCGTCCGCGTAATCCGAGTAACAAGTAAGTATACTCTGGTTGTGATGTCAGTGATGCCACTAGTATTTCATGGTCGTCTCCCACATATAAAATTACATCTACATATCATTCGAACGCATGTAAATTGGTTCCACATTGTGCATTTTCTAGATAGAATTTTTTTCAAAGCAGAATGACATTTTTTACCTGAATCGACAGTGATAAGAAAGTTTAGTCATTTTAATACAGTTTGCATCTTTCATTTTCACAGGTGGTACAGGCTGGTGGCCTATTGTTGCTTCACTTGGTGGCTTCACGGGAGGCTCTGACACCGCGTTCGGAGAGTAATACCTGCCTGTGCGGTACTTGCCATTAGACCACATTTCCCCAGCGACAGTGGACAATACCGCGGATTTTCCCTGGATGTGCTGCAACCGGAACTTTACAATGTGTAATGTTTATTTATGTTCAATTGAAATTAAGATCTAAAATAAAACCCAACATATATTTTAACAATGGTTGTTTTTATTTTTTAAATGAATCTAGTGTGTCTCCATTGAATAGTCTTCCTGTGCCTTGTCTTGTCACACCACATGTCTCCGGCCAGCATCCTCCCTCACGCTGGCCGCCCACCTTCAATCCACATAACCGTTGAACCCATATGCAGCAGACATACATATGTTATTTTGCGGGTTGGCATCAAGCCTCCCGGCCTTGCCTCCTCCCCCAAAAATACTTACCACACCACTTTGTTCAAGCGTTGGCAATAAAAGGAAGGCCGTTGGATTTTATTGATACAAAACATGGTTATAGGTAAATAATCCATATGGTTGATCATAATAAATCATCCTTTTGGGCACCGGGTACAGAGATGACCCCCTCTGGCCCGTGCCGCCTTGCCACCACAGGCCAGCCTGCTGCTGACTAACTGCCTAGGCATCCAGGGTCTCCAGGGTGAACTGCACCCATATATTCTCCTGGGAGGGTGAGGTATTTATAAACTCACACCCCTGCCTTCCATGTACTAGATCCTGCAGCCTGCCTCTTACATGCAGTTAGATGGCCTCTCCTTGGTGAGGCCCTGCGGCAAACGAGTCTTGTCTGCACGACCACCGCCCCAATCCACCCCCCCCCCCCGCCCTATCAAAGGCAGTTCGCACCGGGGTACTTGTGCTGGCAAGTGGAGCTGTCAGGGAGCGATAAAGGCCAAGAGGTGCCAAAGACCATGTACACTTCAAAGTGGTCTATAGAGCATGGGTTGTTGTTCCCATGTCTACCTCCAGACCCCGTGTCTCCTGCCAAGCATCCCCCCTCACGCTGGACGGCCCCCTGCAATCCACATAAGTGTGTCTCCATTCACAAGTATTCCTGTGTCTTGTCTGCACGACCACCGCCCCAATCCACCCCCCCCCCCGCCCTATCAAAGGCAGTTCGCACCGGGGTACTTGCGCTGGCAAGTGGAGCTGTCAGGGAGCGATAAAGGCCAAGAGGTGCCAAAGACCATGTACACTTCAAAGTGGTCTATAGAGCATGGGTTGTTGTTCCCATGTCTACCTCCAGACCCCGTGTCTCCTGCCAAGCATCCCCCCTCACGCTGGACGGCCCCCTGCAAACCGCATAATGCCACGACATATACACGTCATTCATTCACAAACACACCCCTGTTTCGAATTCTTTATAACCCACTTCATATTCTAATGAGAACTTTTTTGCGCTTTGCTAGTCAACCCGCGAAGGTGCTGGTTATCTGCTCTTCGTCTCTGTGAACTTCCGTGACCACTTCGAGGAAACTCGTCAGTTTGCAACCTGTGAACTGCTCCCTGTTCTACGACAAGAAACTACTCTGATCCCTGCATCTAACTGTTTGTTCATCAAGGTAAGGCAATGTACCATAATCATTTTGCGTCCAATTTCTTTTCGTTCAAGACAGTACATGCAAGGAACTAGTCACATGTTCTGAGTTTAGTCAAATTATCTTTCTATTTTTTTAAAGTTATTCAAATACTTATCCGCATGTGAATAACGTGTATAGTTCCAAGGACCAAAACGAACCTTGCATTGAACCTTTTATGTGTCATTTAATTTTTTAACACATTGGTATTCATAGAGAATTGTTGATCTTTACTTTTCAGAACTTTCCACAATGCCTGCCTGTTCCATTGGCGGTTGCCCTTCGAAGACCCATAATAAATCTGAAGGTACTATAATGCATGTTTTCCCTAAGACAATAGATCAGATAAGAGAATGGGTCCGATATTGCGGATATCCACCGTCTGAGCTTGAAAGTAGAGTCCTAGAAGTCTTTGCAGACAAGAGGGGTGATCGATACCGCATCTGCAGCAGGCACTTTAGCTCAGACATGTACTGCACATCATTGCTAATAAAGAAGAACACACCGCGAGCGAGGCGAAAATTGCTCTCAACCGCTATTCCCACTCTATTCGTCCACATCCCTCCACTGGTGAGTCAAGTTTACGTATTTATCTCTCGGCCTTGCGGTAGTGTGTAGCATTAGCTAACAATAATTTCCCCATTTATGTATCCACTCAATATGAAGGCGGAAGATTCTCCATCCGTGTCGTTATTGCAGTCATGAGCCACTTCAAGCGCCTATCGGGTAATCTTACTTAGCTATTCTGCCACTGACTTGTTTTAGGCATGTAAATCAATAGTTTTAATTTATCGTGTGATTATTTTACCTAATGGTACACCCTTGTACTCGTCCTCTAGTCTTTGTTTTCAGTTATAATTATTGTTATCCAAAATAATGCAAGTAGTGTCTTTCAGGGAGATGCTGAGGAGTCCAACGTATTGACGACAACCGTTGATGTCACTCAGATGCTCGAGGTACGTTTCCGGACAGTTCCATCGATGGAGATCATCAGATCTTGCATTCTTGTAGCGTGATTGTTACACACAATGTTTCTTTCGTTTTTAGCCATTGATATGTCCTTCTGTCGTCGCCCTCCTATGTGTCTTCTTTTTTCAAAATTGTGTTCATTACTAATGAAAGTCCTATGTTTCAGGGAGTCGATGGAGCATTAGTCCAAGAAGAAGGGGGAGCATGCAGTTACGGGTCGGCGCAACAGCTTGCAGAAGTGTGCACCGCAGTTACATCGTCCCTTGATGTTCTTATGCATTTCGAGGTATAGATACTGACAGTTCGATCAAGCGAAATCATATGACGTGATTACATCCGCTATGCTTCCTTCTTTATTAACGCAAGTACTATGTTTCAGGGAGATGACGGAGCTTCTTCTACAAGAACATCACCCCTAGTAGTTGATGCAGATCTCTGGGTGGTGACACTTCCGACGATCGAGCAAATCGAATCATATTTAGATATCCATTATTTATTTTAGACAACTGATCATTTGTGCAGGTCTATTTAGATGAGCCGTTGACGCCTGCACAAAGTGTATGTTCTTTTTAACAAAATAGAAAACCATACTAATGCAATTACTGTGTTTCAGGGAGTTACTGAAGCATCATCTTCAATAATATCATCAATGGAAGTCTGAGGAGCCCGAGGTATGGATCTTGACAGTTCCTTTTAACTAGATCAACAATGCGTGAATAATTGTCGTTTGAATGTTCTACACAAAGCGTTCATTCGTGTTTTGCTATTAAGATGTACGTGTGTATTGGTCCCCAAGTACATTTTGTGTTTTCGATATTATTATACATACTAATGAAAGTTCTATGTTTCAGGGAGTCGATGGAGCGTCAGTGCGTGATGGATGTGCTCATCATGAAAATATAGTCGTTGCAGCGCAAGAGGAAGTGGAGACATGCACACACGAGTCGGAGCAACAGCGTCCTGATGTTGAAGTTCAAGGCAAGAAAGTTTCAAAGAAAAGAAAGCAAAAGAAGGTTAGTGTCCTGGTCACTATATTATGATGTTTTTCACTGTTAATAGTTCAATACTGTAAGTTGTGTTTAAACTGAACATCCCTTTTCCAATCTGTCCTCTAGTTGCGAGTGGGTGTACGAACTAGATCTACACAGACAGTGAAGCGAACGAGAGATGTTGCTTGTCAAACCTTTTGGCAGGGACTTGAGACTGGAGATGCATCGTGCCAATGGGAAGAATATGAAGTGATTGACAACGGAGCTATACCACCACCAGCCATTGATGGTGAATGTCCTCCTGGTAGTTCGGATGCAGTCGGAGATCAATTCACAGAATCCACACCCGCAAAAACTAAGACCGCGAGAAAGTTGAAGAAATTGTTTTATTCACCCATCGCCGGAGAAGGAACAGATGTTGCAATGGAAGAGAATGAAGTGGACGACAATGAAACACCATCAATATCACTGAACATAGCGGAAGACGATATCAGAGATTCTACCTTTCATGTGAGTGACATGTCCTCAACGTTACAGGCCGAACCAGCTGGGATGCAGAGTGACAGTATAAGGAAAGAGGCCAAATTCATTGTATTCGATAGTTGTTTGATTGATATTATTATTCGGATGAAATGTGGGCATTCGGTTGGTGGGGAAGTATGTGGGGAGCCATTGATTAATGTGACTCGTGCAATTCGAGGCACTAACCTTAAAATACATGCCACCTGTACAAAATATCATCCTTTCTCATGGTCTGCACAACCCATGCTGGGGCAACTGCCAGCAGGCAATCTACTTTGTGCAGCGGCTGCACTTTTTAGTGGTTCAAGTTTTAAAAAGTTAGTCTTTCTTTCAGTTTGTGGGAATCCATTTCATTGCGAAAACTCAGTTCTACAAATACCAAACCGATTATCTATTTCCAGCCATTAGCGAAGCTTGGAGAATGGAAAAAATGTCTATTGATAGTACGTTCGCGGGCAAACGGTTCAGGCTAGCCGGTGATGGACAGTGCGACAGCCCAGGATTTTCAGCCAAGTACTGCACCTACCACTTTCAGGACATGGAAAGTAAGAAAATTGTGAGTTCGGTGGTCGTGCAGGTGTCACAAAGTACATCCTCAGTGGCCATGGAGAAAGTTGGCTTTGTAGCATCATTGCAAGAACTACAATCGCGGGGAATGGTGATCGACCTGATAGCCACGGACAGACACGTTTCAATTGCCAAGACAATGAGAGAAGAGTACAAAAATATAAATCACCAATTTGACGTTTGGCATCTTGCAAAAACAATCAATAAAAAAATGTCGGCTGCAGGTAAAAAAAAAGATATGCAAGGTATTTCACAGTGGTCCAAGTCAATCAGCAACCATCTTTGGTGGAGCTCAAAAACATGTGGAGGGTCGTTGGAAATTCTACTGGAAAAATGACGGTCAGTAATGCTACACTGTACCAACGTTCACCGTTGGAACACAAACCAACATTTCCACAATTGTGAACATGGCCATTTGTCCACAGAGGAGGCACGGAAGAAGAAGTGGTTGATTCCTTCATCACCCACTCACAAAGCCATTGAAAAGATTGTATTTGATAAAACTATAACAAGAGATTTGAGGGGACTCACGGAATTCTGCCACACAGGAGATTTGGAGGTGTTCCACAATATGTGCCTAAAGTACAGGCCAAAACGATTGCATTTTGGCATGGAGGGCATGATAAATCGGACTCTTCTAGCGGTCTTGGCACATAACCATAATGTTGGCCGTCAACAAAGTAGGACGACCGGAACTTTAGGGACGCTTCTCTACAATAAGGCCTTCACTAAAAGAAGTAAACAATGGGTGATCAAACCAGTGTTTGAGGATATGCAATATGAGTTTATTGAAAGACTTATTGTTGACGTCCTAGATAGGCACATAAATGGAGTTGTGAACGAACCTGTGCAGGGGACAACTGCATTGCCACCCAACATTGCCTGTGTTCCATGTCCACCTAAAGAAGAGCTCATTGAGAAATACACATCACGGTTTAAATGATTGTAATTTGATTGTCTGTTCTCTCGAGTCTCCTCATGTTGCAGGCCCATTGAATATGTGTATCTATGTAATGTGTAAATAAAAGTGATTGCTCAGTGTACATGCAATGTGTCTCTCCACCGTTGCCCCTCCCTTCACCGTGCAGTTGTGCAAACCACCCGGGTGTCACCTGTGACTTTGCTCTGGAGTCTCCTCATGTCGCAGGCCCATTGAATATGTGTAGCTATGTATTGTGTAAATAAAATTGATTGCTCAGTGTACATGCAATGTGTCTATCCAACCTTGTTCATTTGCGCATTAAATTAAACCAAACAGTAATATAAATCATTTTTCAAAAAATATAGAATGTCTCCGTATTTATGGTTCTCTGGGGCTGCAAATGCACGCAGACAAAATGCAAAGATGGAGTGTAAATTTCAAGTCCTGTGAGATGGCCTTACACTGAATGTAGCTAACTAGGAATGTGTGCTCGTTCAAAGTGAAGGTCAGCTGCTTTGATTTTTTGCTCGGGTGCCGGAATGGCCCATGACTCAGTATAAGGTTGTATTGTTATTTGACCTTGACAGGCCGGTACCATCCCGAAAGGCTTCTTTTTGGGGGTGTGGTGCAATAACGTAAACGATAATGAATATAATTTCAGAAACGAAAGCCATTTAATGTTCGTTCATTAGAAGAAATAACGTCTGCATAGAAGGAGTGGTATTTCGGGGCTGCCCTACGCACAGACACAATGGAAAATGCAAATATAATGTAAGTAACTCTTTAGATGAGTTTATACCGCAATTTAATTACTATACAGTAGCTTTAAAGACGGGTTAAGTTGTACGTTCGTTCTATGTGGCATATTGTTTTGTACCGCGCACTATCTTGAGGAGAACCATCTCCTTTTACGGAAGCACCTCAAAACCTTCCTCTTTGCTTCTGCTTTCTCTCTCCCTCTCCCCTGCTACAACTGGTCCACGGTCTGCGACCTCGGTCCTGGGCCCTTCCACTCTCCACCTGCACTGCCTCCCTGTCAACCCCTGCACTGGGGGACTGTCTCAGTATCCTACAGCCCCCCCTTGACATATAATACCCAGTTGCACTGTCCTAGCTATGAAATAATTTCCGGACCTAATATATAAAATGAATAATTTTAATAAAGATCTGATGGTGAGACTAATTTCATTTTTTATGTTTTTCAAACAGGTACATCATTCATTATTGCATGTGTCACGAGTACCAGACACCGGCGGATGGGTTTTTTAACCGCCAGTTGCTTCTCCGCGTGAACAACGTTACCACCCTGACCATTTTATGGGACGATCGCCAAGTACAAGTATGCCCTTACGCGGTACTAACGGCTAGATGCAACATACAGACCGTTGTGGTGGGCTAGTGCCTCGTTGTTGGAACAGCCATGCGATTTATCAGTGCGACCGAAGAGCTTATTTTATCGTAAACCAACACCCTGTGTACTGCACACGAACATCGCTTGCCTCAAGACGAACTATTTTGGATCGAGAGCAAATAAAAATGCAAATCGCTGAATATTCTCAAAACATTTGATGTCAAATAAATGTACTTTACCAAATTTACAATCTTGCGGTTTAATTTAAAAGTACAGTTTCATATTCCCAATTGTGGCGCGCTGTGTTGTGTGAGCTCATCTGTGTTGATTTCCGGGTTCTGTGTGGAGTCGCGTAGAAGACACCTGGGCGCGTTTGCCTACGCAGCTCAGTCACGTCACGGATAGAGGCGGGGAATATGAATGTTTTGATAAAGTCTGTTTCAGGGGCGGGGGATTTGATTTAGTGCCGCAAAAGCAGGTGAGCCAGGGCAATGGGGGGAAATGATAGGATTATCAGAAAATGGCGGCTGATTTCGAGTGCGTTAATGGACGAAAAGTCGGGTAAGGTCCATAGGAAAGTTTTCTACGATCTACCGAGTTATGCTTAAAAACACATGGCCGAACCGTAGGGACAATAAAAAAAAAAGTCCCGGAACTATCCTTTAAGTGCAGAGTCGCCCACATTTTAGCTTTAAACTGTGACATGTAACTTGAGCATACATCTTAACAGCAAGCACTCATTGAGCTGTCAAACCGTATATTTTCATTTGTTGTTGAATTCAATGTGCATGTCGTGTACAATCAAGTCAGAGACTTTGGTAGTGTCAGCTTTAACATTGATGTCGGGAGATGATTTAAAAAGCAAATGCATTAAAGGACCAATTAACTTAACATTATTCACGTGTAGCCCAGTATATTGGTACTGTTTTTCCCTAGCAATGTCAGAACATTTTTCTTTTGGCAAATTAGGTTCAATGCCCTCCATCGGCAAGCAACAAATTGACAAGACTTGCTAACAATAGTTTCTTTCCTTATAAGTAATGTCTTAATGGAAGTGCAGAGGACCCCATGAACCTTTAGAAATTATAAATGCAAGACTTGTCATGCTCTGTCATTCGTGCCAATGTAAACATCAGGCTGTTTCTGTTCTGTTAAAGATGTCGACAGCTCCCACTTGTTACTGTTTCATTCTCTCACCTCAATAGTCTGCTGTCTTGGGAGAGGGAACTTGTCAGGGTCCTTGGTTAATATTTACGCTGTAAGTGGGGATATTCAGAACATGGTATTTTCTTTGTGAATGAAGGCAGAGTTATTTACTTTTAGAGATCTATTTGGTTCTTTACTGTCAGAAATGTGTATCCAGAGTGGAATGACTATCTCAGGTTCTCACAATCTTTCTCCTGTTTGCTTCTAGATCTATCCACCCATTAATGTGCTCCCATCCTTGTCCCGGTTGATGAAGTCTGCCATTGGGGAAGGCATGACTAGGAAGGATCATGCAGATGTGTCGAATCAGCTGGTACTTATGTTCTTTGGTTTCCTTTTGTCCCCCCCCCCCCCTCCCAACCCCCACCGAACTAGATATGGGAGAGAATTGTAATAGCAGTGAGCGTTACTGTTTCCCTGTTTTAAAAGGTGGTGCTGGCAATGTCTTTGGCCACAACACTGACATTAAGACACATTTCCATTCCTAGTCCTGAATTTAGTTTAGTTTGGTGTGACGAATGAAGGGTATTCGTCGCTTTTCCCCAAGGGGGAGCCAACTCCTTTGAGGATAGGCTAGTGAGCCTGCTTCGCAAGACCCTACATAGGGATCTGGCAAGTGGGACCTCCCAGGGCATCCTAGGGGAAAAGGACTCATGTTCCTGTGAGAAACTCCTTGTAACAGCCACACTATCAACCTATGTGGGACTGCCCTCTGCAACATCCGTATATGTGGCTGCCGGCAATGCTGAAGCAGAACTAACCGAGAACATTAAAGAAGATGGCTCTGTAAGAGTCTTCTTCTCCTCATCTCAGTAGGTGCAAGAGAGAATATTGGATGTAGGTGGAAGCCACCTGGTGTGATCACACCAAGAAGAGGCGGAGTCAAGACAAGCCACGGAGGACGTGACTTTCAAGTAGAGAGGCTTGCCAAGTGAGATGTTGGGAGATCGGCACACAAGACAACGGAGAAACCGATGCCTGAGAGAGAAGAGGTGTCCAGGACCTGGTGGTGGCGTGACCATGAGTGAATCGTGGTCCGCCGGCGTAACTACGCAGAGACCATCACAGTTGGGAGCGAGCAGAGCTCCCTGTCCTCCACATCGGTAGAAAGCCGAGAGAGAAGAAATCGTATACCGAGAAGAATACATGAGTGAGTGCCGATCCCTGCAAAGTTCCCATCCTCAGCTGAATGCACCGGGAAACACAGAAAAAGTGGGAGGCAGACGGGGAACAACTCGTCCCAGTCATAAAGCAGAGTCAAAAGGAACACAATTATTGAATTACCAATCCGAAAGGTGTTTACAGCCAATAGCCACCAACCCTTTGAGGGGGGGGGGGGAAATCACGAACATGAAGATTAACACTTCGTAGTCCCAAAGAGGAGACACACAGACTAAAGCTATTTAACTGGCAATGTGAAGAGCTTGTGGAGCGAGTATTGGATAACCCCAAAAGGGGAATGAAGAGAGACTGGAGACAACTACCCTGGGAGGAAGGGACACCGTCTCAAAAGCCAAGAGAGGAAGACTGGAGAAAGCAAAGCCAGAAGCTGGTTCTTAAGAAATATGGTATGTTAACACCGAGAGTATGACAATAGAAGAGCAAGCACTAAAGAAAGATCCCAGGAGAGAGACATTATACAAGGGGATGAAGTTCCCGTAATGTAACCAAAGGTGAATTGAGAGACTATAAAAACGAGAGACAAGAGTGTGAGAGAATGTAAAGACTTACTGCCTACAGCATATCTTTAAAGAAAGCACACAACCCAGGAGTGTTCAAGAATTAGAGAGCTCATGGAGGAGGCTTCTCGAGTTTATGGAAGAAGATTATAAAGAGAGGAAACTGGTGAAAGTGAGACATTTCATCCAGAGACTATTGAAGAAATCGCCAACCCACGAGGATAAGGATCTTCTCTTGGATGGGTCGAAGTTGTTTATCTTAGTGGCAGTGGCAGAGTTGGGTTTAGCCCGAGGACATTTTTTCTTTGGCACTTCCTGACCAGCATCCTTTAGTTCTTTTAGATAGGCAGGGTGGCCCCTTTAATGTTAGGCCGTATCTATATATAATTTCATTAAAACACTAAAATGTCCTTTTTAAAGGGTCTGATTCTTTCCTACCCGCCACAGTGCCTAAAGCTTTTTACTCTCCCTGCATTCACCTATTCTAAATATTTTACAGTCAAAGTTCAATTTATACAGTACACTGAGAATTACTTTCCTACGGATTTGTGCCTTTTAAGGTCTAAGATTAGTTTACAGTTGTATTGTAAAGTAAAATCCTTTTTGGTCTCATTACTGTGCTTTATTGCCTTCTTAGTTTCTTTACAAGTTACTGGATTAGTGTTGGAATTATTTATGTTCTCATAGACTGAAGTAGAGCAATTCTCCAAAGGGAAGTGGGATGGCTGGCAAGGCGATTAACCTCCTCAGGCTCATAGAATATTGGCTTGCTATCTGTCTATACTGAGAGTGCCATCCTGCCATCACTCAAAGAACGAGAACACAGACTAAATTCTGTGCCATCTGATTGTATTGTATGTAAATATATGGGAGCCTGTACTGTTTGACACTTTCCAAGACATTGTCATCATAGTACATAGATGTACTCTCCATAGGGTTAGATTTCTTGGACTATGTGAATAGGTTCAGAAAACATACAGCCATGACTCTTTCTTACTCCAATTGTTGGGTGAGTGCAGTGTGTGTCTTTGTTTTCCTGGACATGCAGAAGAATAGCGCTTGATTGGGGAATTGCCATTTTCTGATGGATGCTGTATAAATCTCATCTTTCTCCCATAGTATGCTTGCTATGCGATTGGCAAAGATGTCCAGGCCATGAAAGCTGTTGTGGGAGAAGAGGCTCTGACTTCTGATGATCTCCTTTACCTGGAGTTTTTGCAGAAGTTTGAAAAAAACTTTATTGCTCAAGGTAAGCTACGGTCTCAGTCCACAAGATTACTTGCGTTACTAGCTGCTCTGTGATTGCTTTGTTCTTCAATTGGTGTGTCCCTGGGTTGGGATTTCAAGTGAATCCACTTTTGATTTGTGACATACCTAGATTTGCTCTACCAGAACCTGTTTTGGAGGGATTTTACTTGCATGTTTAATAGGTTTGGTTCCACCAGGCCTGGTCGCTTGCCCCCAGCGCTTTGTGAAGTTACATTCTTACAAGCCTGATCCTTTACCTGTGGGAAAGAGTAATCATGTAATGTCTTTGTCAGCCCTCCAGATGAGCAGTATTGCTGCTTGTTTTACTTTCTCAAGTTATGCAACTATATCCAGCAAAACGGAGAATGATGGCTACATAAGTGTCTGCAGCCTGAATTCTTTGTTGGGGTGTGCTCAGACCAGATGGGTCAGCAGCATGTGCCACACACCGGAGCTCTGCTATTGCTCTGTTCTGATGAGGGCCTGTAGGGTGAAAACAAATTACCTCTCTTCATGCCTGGTAATTACTGGG
This sequence comes from Ambystoma mexicanum, assembly GCF_040938575.1. NCBI lineage: Eukaryota > Metazoa > Chordata > Amphibia > Caudata > Ambystomatidae > Ambystoma > Ambystoma mexicanum. The sequence goes on from NC_090932.1 coordinate 196,677,864, forward strand.
TCATTATAAAAAGCATGTTAAGGAAACCATTTCCTATGCTTTTACCAATAAAATGCATTTTTACTTGACTAAAAATACCCCCGTTGACATTGGGAGCTACTATTTAACTACTTGCAAAATACTTTTATTCCCAACTTCCAAAATGAGTGAGTAAAATACTCCAAACTCAAGCTTATCTGGGGTCTCGTGTTCTGAAACTGTAACACTTTATTCAAGAGCTGGTGTGCCCAAATGCAGACCCATGTATTGAGCTGCCATAGGCATGTCGCTCTATATAAAGCCTTTCTCAATGTCCTGGATTGAATAGATGAAGTTGCAGTTAACAATGGAGATGCTCCTTCCGCTTTTTCTTTTTTAAGAAGGGGCTCCAAAAAGCATGCTTGTTGTTACAAAGTAGTTTTGGATGCAGAACTGTGCTAAATCAAGTGTTTGTAGTTGAACCTTTTGTCTCACATCTGGTGCTACCTCCTCTTGCGCTATCTGTGTCAACAGGAGACCTGGTCCATGTTTTCCGTTTAGAGTTTTGCCACATGATGGGTGCATTAAAGGAAAGCCCTTTGTTTCTGCACAGCAGTTAATCCTCTGTATTGTTTCCTTGTTCAGGGGCGTATGATAACCGCACAGTCTTCGAGACGCTGGACATTGGTTGGCAGTTGCTACGTATCTTCCCCAAGGAGATGTTGAAGAGGATTCCACAGGCCACGGTGGCGGAGTTCTACCCTCGTGATTCTTCCGCTAAACACTAGTCCGTCTACTTGATTTTCCCCCCACCCCCCACATCCCAGGCTCCGTTTCCCTCCCATTGTCAACTACTATATTTTGTTCGTGTTTGACGTTTTCTTGTCTATATTGTTAGAAAAAGATTAGCTACAGCTCATGAACTTTTGTGCCAGTGGCGATACATGAATCAAGAAGTGTTTCAAAATACATGTGCAGGTGCTTTTACTGGTGGCTCCAAGTCTGAACCCCAGGGCTCCTTGGGCTGAAGATTATTTGGGCACTTTTCTGCCTGACTAATACACTAACTGCATTTCTAAGAGGTGACATTGACTCTGAGGAGGAGTGTTTTGCACTACTAAATCTTAAAACGGGTCTTCCCCCAAATTTGCACTTGGCAGACCTAGTCTCTGGCGTAGAGGGAGTGATAACTGTTCGTTTGGACTCTTATCCCCACAATTGCTGCTTGTGACCTGTGTTTTTCTCTTGTGTCAATGTGAAGCGACTTCCTTTGATTGTGACCTTTAGCAATTTGGAAGCGATTGAGTGCTCCCCATCACTTCTCAGTTGTATGAAAGCTTTTAAGTTTACAAGAGCTGCTTCATGTAGCTATTTACAAGAGAACCTCTGTTCCCAGCAATGGAGACATCCCTTTACCCTGTAGTAGTTTACAAGCAACACTTGCTACTGTGCAGTGAGAATAATCCTACTATAAATCCGTACTTTTAGAAGCCTTTCAAAGCTTCTCTAGTGGTCATTGGATGTAAATAGAGCTGTGTATTTATTTTTGTGATGACCACAACATGGTACAGTGCACCTGCAAAAATCTATATTTTAACCAGAAACTCCTTAATGGCATCAGAATAGGAGCCTGGCCCTTCTTCCTTCACTACACCCCTACAGCTATGCTCTTACTAAATTGGAAATGTCTGCTGAACTATTTATGCTTTCATGTTTCTGTGTCTGAGCCGGTGTTATCTCTGGACTGGATGCTGCAAACACCCAGTATTTTGAAGTAGGATCCATGTGTAATCCGGAAGGCTTGTTCAGTGTAACTGTTGGGCCTGGGTTTTCAGGGTTGACCAGCTTACTGTTTTGAGCCTCTTGCAAGAGCAGCGTGGATGTTGTGAGGATTCACCCGTGTACACTCATTGTATGTACCCCTGCTGCATTTCATGCCTGTCCCATCTCATTATTCCTTCTGTATCTTTATTTATTTGCTCTGTTTCCTTCTGCAATCCTATATCCCGTCCTACACCTGATTTAGTATCTCACGCTTCAGTGTCCATCTTGCCCACAGTCACTTACTCATCCTTCTGATCTGTGCCCTGGCAACAAAGTCTAATCCAGTTTTATACTCCAAGGTGACAATGCTTTATATTTTCCACTGATATCTGAAACTCCCGTAGGCCTGGAACAACAATGAGGGGTAATGATTCACAGCCATGCCTGATGCTGATGGTGGGGACTTCTACCAAGATGGTTAATGCCTGCTTCAAAGGGTTACGTCTGCAAGTTGTATGTATGAGTTTATTAATTTGAAGGAGTCAGTGTCTTGCAATTGATATCAGATTATTGAAGGTAGGGGACAGTCTAGCCTCTCGAGGCATTGGATTTATGCAAGGCATTGTACGCCACAATCTTTGGACAAGTAACCATTCATCGGATTTCTAGTTTGGAAACTCTGCATAACCGAATTAGGCAAACTGTAGATTAACGGACTATATAACATGAGCAAAACTGTCCTCCTCATCATACTTTACCATCTCTTGTTTCTCACTTTCACAAAATGAACACAACGGGGTGCCGTTGTCTAATATTACCTCCGGAAGCATTATTACCTCCAGAAGCATGAGCATTTCCTTTTCATCTTGACCGACAATCTTGCTTAAATCGTCAAACTTAGTGGGGCTTTGTTGTTAAATGGGCTTTTGTTTGCTTACTTTTTTCCATAGTATTTATTTAGCGGTGTCTGCAAAAGAACACCTTGTTGAGCCTGAAATTGGTGGACTGTTCAGTTATGTATCTTGCCGCTGTAAAATCTTCCCTGAGTGCTTTATTCGTCTATGAAGATTAACTGTTCGTTTTGTCTCTGCAAGTAACTTGGATCAATAGCTTTGTCTTTTGCCCCTAACTGCATTCCAAGGTAGGAGTTATGAATAAAAGATTTTTATCTGTGTTTTTCAAGGGGGCGTTCGCATGAGAATGTTATTGTCAAATATTGAAAATAAATGTTTTGATGCCCATAGCTGGAGTGACTGGTCTCTGTTCAAGGTAATGGGATTCCACTTCATACTTAATTTCTTTATTTTGTATTGCTCCCACAAATCTGATTCTTGGAAAATAAGTTGCTACACTATGATTGATAGTATGTTGTGTTTAATGTTTACCTAAGTCCATTTCATCATACAAAGTCATGAAGGATGGAGAGCTTTTATGTTAACGCCAATCCCAATCATGGGATAGTCCTATTTCATAACTATTAAGATATTCATAGTGCTTCAGTGGGATTCTGGAATACATAAACTATTTGAGTAATTTAGAAAAAATAAAACATACAAAGCTCAGTGCGTTTTCCTTTCTTGCTAGACCACTTGTAAACATAGCTTCTCCAGCATGGGGTCTGGCATGGATTCACATGCTCATGAATATTCCCCGTCGTCCGGCTGGGAATAATCGGTAAAGAAAAAATCAGTTTAAGTTTCGTTTCTGAACTGTCCATCTCCTAATAACCAACCACTGGTCTCTGGGTCATACTGCCACCAGCCAATGACTGCCCTCTACCTAAGCCCCTCCTCTGGCAGCCATCTTCAGATTTTTACCTCACCTTCAAGTGTTGGGAGTCCTCGTGCTATAGCTCTCGAGCTTTTACTGCATTTAGCGATTTTTCTTTTTTTTTTTTTAATTTATTTAATTATTTTTGTTTTTATTTATTGTATATATTTTTTTTCCAAAGAGTTTCATCTCATTTTTTCGGTCAATCGAGCCTCAAGCTCCACCGTTACCACCCTCCGATCAACGGGGACCCATTTCAGAATTTTCTACGGCCCTCAAGGGCGAAGTTTTCGTTGAGTTTCACTTCTTGGAGAATTCAGAAGATCTTTGAGGCCTACCCCATGTGGACATAGCCTAGGACAAAGGAAACACGATGCCCGGTTCCAAGCTGTTCAGGAGCTGCCCTGGATGCGGATTGCAGAATGTCTTCAAGGAGGATGAGCATTCCAGATGCCTCTACTGCCTTCACAAAGACAAAACGCATGTGGAGAAGGACTGTGCGTTTTGCAAGAACATGTCGGAACGGACTATGAAGGATCGGCATATCCGCCTCACCAACTGGCTGGAAGGGAAGAGCCCAGCGGTAGGTGAGAAGAAGTCTGAGCGCTCGTCTAAGACCTTTTTGAGGGCACTCCAGCGATGGGGGCCCAACAAAAGGCAAAGCACCTCGAGTCCGTGGGCACCGGGAGCGCCGATTGGTCGGGCTCCTCGGTTGCCAGACAGGGCGCACTTTCACTGACGCCATCAACTACGAGCCAACGCTGTGGCTCGGGGAAGAGGAAATCGGGGAACCCAGGTAAGCTTCGGGAGAAGTCCCGGTCAATCCCGACGGAGACAGCTGAGGGGGGAGCGAGGCGGTGATCCTCCCCCTAAGGTGAAGGCCTCAAGCGCGTCCTGTAAAGACTGGTAGGGGGGTCTGTACTTCCGCTCTCTATATGGTAGAGGAGAGGCACAGCGGACCCCAGCCAAGATTCTCTATATGGTAGCAATGGACGAGCAATCAAGGCCTAGCTTCTCAGGAGGTGATGCAGGCTGGTTCTTAAGTACAGTGTAGTCCCCGAACCCCCACAAAGGAATGTCCACACACTGTATTACCGATCATTAATATTCAAAGGTATGTACACATCACAATAACGCACTTTGTACTTGGAAGTCAATAATGATAAATATATACAATTCTAAAGTGGTACCACTAATGTTATCGAATCTCATTAAAGTGCATCAGCTGTACGGTTAAAATGTCACACAGATTAATAACGAGGAAACCAGCAATAGAGATAGGCAGGAATGTAAGATGGTTGAAACAATAGGCAGAATGCTGGCCCCGTTACCTAGACACAGTTCTGTGTGGAGAACCCCCCCACCTGGGCAACCTGTAAAATAAGGATATATCGCACAAGCCCAGTCCATATGTTCAATAGTCTCACTTCCTATTAAGGTTTTTACCCCCCCCCAAAAATGTACCTGGTGGCGTAGAGTTCTCCGACGATGCGCCGACCGATCCTTCTTGAGTGCCTCCCTTTCAGGCGGGAGCCACGAATGTCGAGTGGTGTCGGGGAACTTGGCGTTCGGTGTCAGGGAATCGACGGCCCTTCTTGAGTGCCCTCCCTTTAAGGCAGGAGTCACGGGTCGTCGAACGGCCGACGGTGAACAGGGTGAACTATGGTAGAGAAGTGGCAGCTTAGTTCCTAGCAGTGCTCGTCGACGACAGAGCGTTGGCGTCCTGCAAGGATGAGGCGTGCGGGGCACCTCGGTGACGATAGTTCTGGACCCCAAAGAGATTGATGAAGAACGGTGGCCCAGCAAGGGCATCGAGTCGTCGGCGTCTCTGCGGTCCTTAGGTGGCGGGAAACCCACCGGTGGATGCTCCTCGCCGCGTCGACAGTCGGCCCTTCTCCAGCAGGAGACAAACAGATGCCGATGCAGACGAGAGCGTCCGATGATCAATTGAAGTTCTTAGGCAAACGGGAGCACGGCGGCTCCGGTCGGCGACGGCGGTCGTCGACAGTGGCGGACAACAGTCCGGGTGCTTTTCCTTGGAGTTCCGCAGCAGTCCCCGTATCGGGTCGGCAGCCTGTCCAAGGTCTGTCTACCAGGGAGCGTTGGCAAAGATCAGCTGTGCAGGATGGTCCCTCGTAGCTCGGGAAGAGGGCGCCTTACAAGGTTCTCTCTGGGTCAGTCCTTGGAGGCACAGCAGCTTTCACATTGTGAAGGAGAGCAACAGCAGGGCTTCAAGGTCAAGCGTCAGTTAATCCAGTTACTCGTAGTGGACTTCAGCTTCTGAACACGATTCCTAGCAGTGAGAGATCCCCAGATATACTGTTGATCTCCCATTCATTCCGCTGGGTCACACTCAAGCATCCAATCACGACTACGGGCATTCATGCAGGCAGGCAGCCAATCAGGCACACGAGGTATTCAGGCCATTCAACAAGGTATGTGTATTGGGACAAGTACCAAGCCATTCAACACTCCAAGCTGCATTCATACCGGTTTCGGGCGGGGTTGTCTCAGTCATTGTGTCAACCACCAGATACTAGACACCCACAGCATAGAATGCATATTCGTCACACACTCTATTCACCCAGGTCCCACCCATAGGAGGTACCCACAACATACATCACCGGGAAGGCTCCAGCTAGTCTGACTGGGCCTTCACAACAACACCATATATGGCACTTCCACCCAACAGCCAGTCAGGGGGAAGGGACAGAGTCAGGGCTTCCCAGGATTTTGGGAAAACGAGGTAATGGGTAATAGGAAACAAGAGGCCACCGAGGTCATCTTGTTTTCCATCAGGAATCAACTGATCCCAATGGCAGGGCCGGGGTATCCCAAAATGGAGGATACTCCGCACCTGTCAAATTCAGCATGGAGCTGCCACCAGCCCATACCCCGCTCTGTGGGCCACCCACAGGTGCCCAAAAACATACACTAGGGGCATAGGGTTGTACCCCCACCCATGGGTGCCATAAGGGTATCCCACAGGTCCGTTCACCAAACCAAAAGAAAGAGAGCTGCACCGGCAGGAGTCCCACATGAACTCCTGCGCGTAAACATGGCAGAACACACGATGAAAAGCAGTAAAGTACAAGGATACGGAGGCCCTGTCCCTCCGATGCATTTCCAGCATCACACGTCCAAAGTTGTGAAGGCCCTGATTCACCCGGCTAAGGCCTCTATCAAGGGAGTCGTGGCGGCCCTGGCGAAGCCTGTGGAGGCTACCCCAGTGGAGGCGACCTCGGGGGCCCAGAGATTCCCTGCCACCGCATAGGGAATCCTCTTTTCAACCCATCGATAAGACCCCTGTGAAAATCCCGGTGTAAAAAGAGGTGGGGGCCCGGTGGCCATCACGGACACAGATACAGCCTCTGAGGAGGAGCTGGCTGGAGTCGCGAAGATCCTGAACAAGAAGTTCGAGGAGGTCCGGTCCCACGGGAGGGATCCCCACAAGGCGGACGAAGGAAGCAACGGTGGTGCCGACGAGGATTCCACTCCCCAACCATTGCGCCTGTCGCAGCCGGTACCTGGGCCACAGTACAACTCGGGAGCAATCTTGAGCCTTGTGTACGGAGATCAGGACAAGGTTGCCCTTGCCCCCAACGGATGATCCAGCGGAGCCTGGACCTCCGGGAAGCCCTCCAAGCAAGCAGAGGAGAATTCACCCCCCCCCCCTCCAGCCTTCACGGCCCCCCCAGCCCTCCTCTCCTTCCCCTGATCTGAGGGATGACACAGGAACACAGACGGCCACAACAGGGAAGAATGACGACGGTGGTGACGACTGGGTGGGCCTTCCATCACAACCTCCTCGGGCCTCCCCGCCCAACGAAATTGGCTCCTTCCACGCCATGATCGCCAGGACATCCAAGCTCTTCCAGCTCTGCCCCGAGGAACAGAAGAAGGAAGGTTTGCTCTATCAACGGCGTGAGGCCAAAAGGTAGACTGTCCTCTCGGTTCCATTACTTGATGACATCTGGGACGAGGGGCTGTCGCTCCTGAAGAACCCGTCCACGACTCCTGCCAAGAGAGACCGGTATGAGAAGAAGTACCGGGTCCCGGATTCCGCCCCCATGTGCCTTAGGGCGCAGCCGACCCCGGATTCAGTTGTCTCCGCGGCGGCCAAGAAGAAAGCGGCTTCAACTTCGACCTCCCCACTGGATGGCGAGGGGAAGAAACTGGGTGCCATGGGACGGCGGGTCCTCTCGTCGGCAGTGACAATGATTAAAGCGGCCAACGCCCTCGCGATTGTGGCCCGCTACGACAGGGAGCTGTGGTTTAAGATCGCTCCCCTGCTGGACTTCCTCCCGGACGACAAGAGGGCTGAGGCCCTAGAGATCCTACAGGAAGGCGAGATGGCGTCGGACCATGCCATAATGGTAGCCACGGACATTGCTGACACTGGTTTTGGCCAGATGGGCAAGTGTTTGCCTTCGCCGGCGTGGTTGGCTCAAGGCAACCGATTTCCGCCAAGACTTGCAGACCAAAGTTCTGGACATGCCTTTCGGCGGGAACAACCTGTTTGGCAAGACGGTGGACTGCAGGTCATCAAGGCCGACACGGAGATGGCTCGGGCCGTGGGAGTGTTGCAGCAACGACGACCGCCCTTTCGGAACTCGGGAGGCAAGCAAGATGCCTCCAAAGGATTCGGCGGCGGCTCCTCGACGTACTGCCAGGCGGCCCGCTCCTCATCGCAGGAGGCCTACAGAGGATGCAGCAAGTCAGGAGGATCTCGTCGTCGCCAAGGCGGCAAGGCCGTTGCCAAGCAGGACTGAACCGGCCGTAGTGTCGAGCCCCCACCTGAGCACCCCAGTGGGAGGCTGGCTGGCGAAGTTCGTCAGCGTGTGGGAGTCCATCTCCACCGACCGATGGGTGCTGGATGCCCTGGCCCTCGGGCACACTCTCGAGTTTCTAAAGAAGTGTCCCCACATTCCACCCGTGGCCAGGAAGGAAAACCACGTCCCTCAACTGCTGCTGGAAGTAAGGGCGATGCTGAAGAATGGAGCCATTGAGCTCGTCCCAAAGAGGCTCCGGGGCTCCGGAGTGTACTCTCGATACTTCCTCGTAAGAAAGAAGACGGCGGCTGGCGACCGATCCTTGACCTTGGTCGTTTAAACAAGTACATCAAGTCCCAGAAGTTCCGGATGGTCACCCTCCAGCACGTACTGGGACAGCTGGAGGAAGGCGACTTCCTATCATCGCTGGACTTGGAGGATGCCTACTTTCACATCCCCGTTCTATAAGGACATCGAAAGTTCCTCAGATTCGTAGTCCAAGGGCGACACTACCAGTTCAAGGCCCTTCCCTTCGGATTGAAGTCAGCGCCCAGGGTATTCACCAAGTGCCTAGCACCAGTGGCGGCGCGGCTGCGCCTGCAGGGGATCCACGTCTACCCATAAATGGGCGACTGGCTCATCCGAGCAAAGACAAGAGAACTCGCCGTCGGGCACACAGCGAAGACCGTCCAGCTGCTCACGGATCTGGGATTTTCTCTCAACTTCACGAAATCTCATTTGGTACCGTTGCAAGTCACCCTGTTCCTGGGAACCAGGCTCAACACAGTGGCGTGATTGGCCTCTCTGTCGGAGGAAAGGACGAAGGCCATCCTGGGCAAGGTACAACGGCTGTTGACCCTGGACGGGGCCACGGTGAGGTCCATCAAGTCCCTTCTCGGCATGATGTCCTCGTGCATCTACCTCGTGCGCCTGTGCAGGCTGCGGATGCGTCCACTGCAGGAGTTCCTCGATGCTCGTTGGATGCAGACGGCGGGCAGCTTCGAAGACAGGATACCGCTCAACGAGACCTTCCGCCAAGCGATCCGGTGGTGGGGCACCCGCGCGCATCTGGCGGCAGGTATGTACTTCCAGACCCCGGCACATCAGGAGACGGTGACGACGGACGCCTCCTTGGAGGGATGGGTGGTAGCGCACACTGGAGATCTCCACGCAAGAGCCCTTTGGCTCCCAAAGGAGAGGTCACTACACATCAATGTCCTGGAGCTCCGAGCTGTGTTCTGGGCCCTCCAGGTCTTTCCTCCCGTCCCTCAAGGGCAAGGTGGTAAGGATTTTCACCGACACCACCACCACGATGTTCTACATCCGGAAGCAGGGAGGCACCAGATCCCCCAGCCCTATCCAAGGAAGCCCAGGATCTGTGGCACTGGGCTGTCGCCCCAGGGATGTTTCTGGTACCCTTAAATCTGGCAGGAATAAAGAACTCCATCGCCAACTCACTCAGCAGGGAGCTGCGCTCGTGCCACGAGTCGGAACTGCGTCAGGATCAAGTGGATCTGCTATTCCAACGATGGGGCAATCCCCAGATCGACCTATTCGCGACCGCGACGAACACCAAGTGCCGGAGGTTCACCGGCAGGTTTCCCCAGCCGGGGAGCATGGGTGACACCTTCTCATTCCCCTGGGACGGCCTGTTCCTGTATGCGTTCCCACCGTTGCCATTGCTGCTGCGACTCATCAACCAACTCAGACAGTCCTGGTGCACGATGATCTGGTTCCTGGACCTTCTGGACATGTCAGCCCCCTTAGCCCCCCCCCCCCCCCAGTCAATCTGCCGACAGACGCAGATCTCCTCGCCAGAGAAGGAGGCGCCATCCTCCACCACGACCCTGGGTCGCTGAACTTGCAGGCCTGGCTCCTGCAGCACTAAAGTTTGGAGGGTACGATATCCCAGCGGACTGCAAGGAGGTGCTTGCAAAGGCCAGGGCGTCCTCAACTCTCAAGTGCTATGGACACAAATGGAAGAGGTTTTCTGTCAGGTGCCGGGCACAGAAGATTAACCCTCTGCGGATTACGGCCCCTCAAGTGCTGCCGTACTTGCTATCGCTGGGCAAGGCGGGGCTGGCTCATGCCTCCATCAAGATCCATCTGGCAGCTATCTCCCGCTACACCAGACCTCCAGGGCGCTCATCCCTATGGTCCCATCGCCTGGTGAAGGAGTTCATGAAGGGACTGTTTCCGATAGTTCCCGCCGGTGAAGGCTCCGGCCCCGGTGCTGACCAGGCTCATGGGGCCGCCATTCCAGCCTCTGCATTCGGCACTGTTGAAGTTCCTGTCGTGGAAAACAGCGTTTCTTGTGGCCATCACCTCCGCACAACAAGAGGAGAGATCCAGGCCCTCTCCTGCAAGCCTCCATACCTGACTTTCCACGAGACGAGGGTGGTGCTGAGGACGCATCCCTCTTTCATGCCCAAGGTGCTGTCGGACTTCCATCTCAACAAGCCCTTGGTGTTACCTGAAGTTCTACGTGGACTGCACGAAGAGTTTGCGGAAGACATCACAGTTGTTTGTGAACTTTGGACCTGTGAACCAAGGGAAGGCCCTCTCAAAGGCTTCCATTTCCAGATGGCTCTCCGGCTGCATCATGCACTGTCACTGGTTGGCAAACCGACCGCTGCCCGGCCATCCAAGAGCCCATTCGACCAGAGCGATGGCTGCTACCACGGCGTTCCTATCTGTTGTGCCCCTGCTGGACATCTGCAGGCCTGCTACGTGGAGGTAGACTCACACCTTCACGAGATTCTACTGCATCGACCGGGATTCCAGGGAGGAGTCCAGAGTCGGCCAGGCAGTGCTGCGCAACCTGTTCGCCTTAAGGTGGGCCTGGTGAAGGGGTAAGAGATGCTTAATGTTGAGTTGATGTAATTGCTTAATGTTGAGCCTTGCCACCTCCCGTGGTTGTGCATGTGTGTATTGCTTTGTATTCTTATATTCATGAAAATGTGAATCCATGCCAGACCCCATGCTAGACAAGGAACAAGTTACTTACCTGCAACTGTTGTTCTCCAGCATGGGTCGGGCATGGATTCACATGCAAATCCTCCCTCCTACCCCTCTTCTCTTGGTCCAACTGTCACTTTATGTGCTACCAAATCTGAAGATGGCTGCCAGAGGAGGGGCTTAGGTAGAGGGCAGTCATTGGCTGGGGGCAGTATGACCCAGAGACCAGTGATTGGTTATTAGGAGAAAGACAGTTCAGAAACGAAACTGACTTTTACTTTACCGAGGATTCCCAGCCTGACGACGGGAATATTCATGAGCATGTGAATCCATGCCGGACCGATGCTGGACACAGCAGCTACAGGTAAGTAACTTGTTCCTTTGAAAACGGGTGCCCTTCTGATGTAGAGCTTCCAGTTGACCAGCTCAACCCGGTGCATTGTAGCTAGCTCCAACTTTTCTGTTTTCCGTTCATCCTGTGAGGACCTCTTTTTCCTTTTTATTTTATTCAGCTCTTTCTGTCCTTTAAAAAGAGGATTCCTCTGTGTACAATGCCTGCTTTCCCTTGATTTTTTTTTTTTTTTTTTTACAGCCCCTCTTTTGACTTGATCCATATGACACAATTTTTCTAAAAATGGTATGACGTTCTATAAAACTAAATCCTCATCTGTTGGCTGAGGATTTAGTTTTATAGAACTTAATTTCTGATGCTTGTGAATCTGCTTGGAATCACATGCTGTGCATATAGTCCAACATCTAGTGGTAATCGCAGAGTATTGGATCTTTCTTCTGAAAGATCGAAAAGGGGATGTTGGCATGGGCGTGACTGTAACACTATCCCTAACGTGACGTGTAATGTACCCAAAATCCCTCACACAGAGAGGTCCCTCAGATTGTTTTTTCAAATGGATTGTGTCCTCCAACATATTCCACATCTTTGACATGTACTGTCCACAACTGTGTAGTTCGGAAATGTTTTCGGCAGAGGGCGACCTGTGTCTGGTCGATGTCCCTAGGACGCACAGCGCCCGTAGCCTCAGTTCTATTTTTTCCGCAAACGTGTTTGCTTCGGAGACTCGGCACACCTTGTGTATTCCTTGTGAGTATGTCTTCTTCTTCAACCCCTCCGACTCTGCGGTCTGGCTGTAAGACTTGCCGGGACTGCAAGTCAAAGATGTCAATTACGGACCTGCATCGCATTTGTTTGTGGTGCTTGGGCGAGAGTCATGACACCGCTGACTGTTCTAAATGCCAGTCGCTGACTGCTAAGGCTTGCGGGAGCATAAGAGGAAGCTTCAGGTAGTTAGGGGTTCTAAACCCAGTAAGTCTTGTAAACCTTCTAAGGGGATGTCCACCGACGATTGGAGGGGCGACTCTCCACGTCGGAAGGAGTCCCGGGGATCTCGGTCATGGAGTGGTTCCTTCCATTCTTCTTCCTCGTCTCAGCATTCCAGGAAGCACCTTCACCGGTCGCCTTTCCCAGTCCTCGGAGGATGGCGCCGTGAGGAATGTGGCTTGCCCGACTAAGTCCGCGACTCCGGGCACAGTTCCGTCCGTGCCTTTGCAAGAAGCCGAGGAGGAATGGTCTCGATTGGTGGCTCATACGCCTTTGGGCTCGGGTCCTCGGCACGATTCTCATCGGGAACCTTCGAGGTCTTGTCTGGACAAGGTTCAGGGTGATTGCCAGAGACGTGCTTCCAGATCTCGGTCCTCATTCCTGGCAAGACCACAGAAGTCTGGTAAAGGCTCGAGGTCGGCATCGACTCCGTCGGCACATGTCCCTCAGATACGTATGTATTGCCTTCACACCAGCCCTCGGCACCATTGTCGATGCTCTCGACACCGAAGCTATCAGCGCCCTCGACGCCTTCGGAGCCTTTTTCCCGGAATTTGCCGATGGAGGTCCCGGGTTCGGTGGATCCTCCAAGGAAGGCTACTTCCAAGTCTGTGAGGCCTGTTAAGGACTCCAGACCCTCCTCTGTCTCGAAGCAGGAGTTTTTCCTCCCTCTAGATGACATCTATGAGGATGAGGAGAGGTCAGATTTAGATTGTGACCCTGTTGAGCCTGATGTGGCTCCTGCCTTTTCCAGGGACAGTCGGTTGGAAGAGTTGCGGCAATTTCTTCATGTTGCCAGTGGCTTGGACACTTCTCCTGAGGTGGAATTTGGCAGACCTGAGCCTGGTGCTCATGCTGAGTCATCCTACAGGAGACTGATGGACAGGGTCACTGAGTATCTTGGTTGGTCTAGTCCTCCAGAAGCTTCTGTTCAAGATGACTTAACCAACGTTTTGGATCAAGGTCCGTCCTCCGACATGGCGCTACCTTTTCATTTGACCTTGCAGAAAAGGGTGGCGGGTGCTTGGCAGGCACCGGAATCCCTTCCGACAGTTAACAAATCGTTAACTAAAAAATACTGCCCTTCCGGTAGCGACCCCAGCTACCTTTCATCTCACCCAACTCCCGAGAGTTTGGTGGTTCAGGTGGCTGTGGCCACCTCGAGGCAGGAAGCGTACCCTACCATCCCTCCTGATAGGGAAGACAAACGCTTTGACAGTTGGCCATGCAAGGTAATTTCCGCAGGGACTATAGCGCTGAAGTCGGTCAACTCCACTTGTGCCTTAGCAAGATTTTCTCACACTCTGTGGAATTGGGTTTCTCTAGTGGCTGAGCATATTCCCAAAGTGGAAGAAAGGGATAGGTTCCTTGCTCTTGTGCAGGATGGCAAGGATGCCATGTGTGAATCCCTTCAGTCTGATTTGGATACGGCCGACAGTGTTAGCCGGTCCATGGCTGCAAGCACCGTTATACGCAGGTTTGCGTGGTTGCGGAAATCAGGTTTTGCTCCGGATGTGCAAGCCCGTCTTTTGAACGTGTCCTTTGATGGCGCACATTTGTTTGGCAGCAAGGCTGACGAGAGCCTTGAGAGGTTGCAGACCTCAAAAGCTGCGGCAAAATCTTTGAGCGCAGCTGTGCGTCAACCTCTGTCATGCCTGCCTGCTTTAAGCCCAGACAACAGAGGCCTCATGCCCACGCGGCTCATAGAACAGCCAGACTGTTTTTTACCTACTGGAGTCTCTTCAGCAAACTCCCGGGTAAGCGTCCTTTTTAAGGCACGCGCATAGTAAACACTATTTCTCTACATGCACATTGATTGATGCTGCAGGAAATGCTTTCTTTTTCTTTTCAATTGGGGCATGTCACGTGGTGGTGTTTCAGACGTACGCGTTTCTGGATCCTTGCTTCTGATCGTTTCCTGTATGGAGCTTGGAGTTCGTTACCCGCAGCTCCGGTCCTTTCTTCGCGCCTCCTGCGGCGCATCTTTTGGCAGTATTCTAATTACTCCCATTCTACTCTGAGTAATCGGCTGGTTCCACAGCCGACATCCACTGCGCTTCCCAATGGTGCACCCTTAACAGCGTCTCAACACTCCGCTTCCATCCGGAGCCGCCGGCTGGTCACTCAGCCAGCATTTCATTGCGTATCTCCGCGGTGCATTATAACAGCTTTTCCTGCTCTCCCACGCTACTCGGAGCAGTCAGCTGAGCCATCAGTTGGCTTTTCACTGCGTTTTCCTGCGATGTTTCCCTCCAGCTTCCAGTGCTCTGATTCCACTAGGAGCAGCCGGCTAGTCATACAGTCGGTATCTTTTTTTATAGTTTGTGTTTTTCATTCCGAACTTTCAATCCTCACTGGTTTTACTAGGGCTTACCTGTCAGCTATCATCTGGGACCTTGACCATCCATTATCCAATATCCATTTGGGTTTTCCATACAGGACGAGTGCACTGAACTCTATGGACTCTATCCTGAGTGCACCAACCGACTCTAGTGCGGCCCTTGTTCTGTTCAGGTTAGTTCCCGTACTAACTACCTTCCCATTTCGTTGCACCTTGGATGACCTATGGACTTTGGATTCTACTGGGGACTATTATCACAGGTTAGTGCTGTTCAGAAAGACTAATAGTTCCTAATTGAATTGGCATAATACTAAATTCATTCTCATCTTTTTTCACAGTCCGGTGATCTTGGTCTCTTATACGCCCTTTCCCCTAATTACTCTCTTTAGCTGTCACTTTCACCCAGCTAGAGAGTGACATTAGTTGCAAGGTCTAATATCAACGGACGTCGCCCAACTCCTCTTCACTTCGGGGCAATTCCAATTGTATCCTTTTTCCATCAGTATCCTTTGAATTGGTGTACTAGTGGTATTAGTTGGTATTGTAACACTCTGCCTTTTCGTCCTACGGGACAGCAGTGGAGGGGAGGTTCTTTTCGTTTCTACTCCTCCTTTGGTAGAACGAGAGGAGCTGCCAGTCAAAGGGGTCAGCGTAAAAGTACCCGTGGTGGTCGGGGAAATAGGGATGCCAAAGCCACTCAGGCAGCTGCCTCTTTGCCTTCAGGCGCTGCCGCAGCCGCTCCAAAACAAGCATGAGGCCATGTTCCATTGTTTGCCTGTTGGGGGCAGACTGTCTCAGCATCTTGAAGAATGGCGAGCTATTACTTCGGATGCATGGGTTCAATAGCCCAGAGCTACTGCCTTCCCTTTCTAAAGCGGCCTCCACCGGGGAATTTCTTTTTGAAGCTTCCAGATCCGCTCCTTGTGCAGGAAATCGTGACCTTGCTGGAGAAAGGCTCTGTAACGCTCACCTGATTCCTGTAGAGGCGCCGGTCTTGACTGGGCGTATACCGTATATTCAAAGGTGATGTGTAACACACGGCTGGCTCTTTGGGCTGGACCTCTGTGCACTGTATGTCTGGCTCGAAGGGTAAGATGTCTGCAGATAGAAAATGTGGGATTAATGAACTGGGTTATTGAATGGCTCTCTCTTCTTCCCTTTCTCTTCTCCTGTAGAACCCCAAAGGTTAACGCTCTCACCTTTAGGTAAGTGAACGCCGTGCTCTCCATCTGCCTCGAGGCAGGGTGCTGTAACCAGTTTCTTCACTGGATAAGGGGAGCAGGCCTCTTGACTTCAGAGGACTGCTGTCCGTCGTTTACTGCACGAACGGTAAGTTTCGAGTAATTCTAATGTCTTTAAAGTCTTTAGTAATGATGTCTCTTGTTTTGCAGGGTTCCGGCGATGGCGGATGGCGGGCTGAAGTGAGTTGAAGATGGAGCCCGTGTGATGAATAGAAGCGCCTGGAAGCACGTAAGTAAGCGCTTGTTGCCTGCTTCACGATGCGCTCTAACTGTCTTTTTATTTTGCAGGTACAAGTTCGGGGCGGCTGCAGGGTGCCGGAATACCCACTGGGTTAGATGTGGAAAGGAGTAATGGCACGTGAGTATTAAAGTTCCCCAATGTCTTTAAACGCACCTTGTTTTGTCTTTCAGATGCGGGATGCAGCGCCGAAGGCCTCCGGAGCGTGCAAAGAGTTGGTAAGCTTTTGTCTTTCAGATGCCGGAATGCAGTGTGAAGACCTCCGGAGCGCACTAAGAGTAGGTAAGCCTTTGTCTTTCAGATGCCGGAATGCAGCGCGAGGCGTTGGTGACAGCCGATGGACCAGGTAAGTGAAGAGCTGTCACTGAAGACCGTAATGCTAACCTGTTCTTTCTTGTCTTTATAGGTGTTGCTGAAGACTGGATTCAGGATGGTAAGCCTTTTTCCTTAGGCCCAGGATCAGATGCAGAAGACACGATGAGCGTTCTGCTGCTGAGGATGCAGAATAACGCAAAGCAAGATTCATCCATCGGGTGTGGTTTAAATAGCCTCCTGTAGTGCTTAGGTGTCTCCTTCCACAGCCACGCCTAGGTAAGAAAAGAGTTCCTGCTTTCCAGAAGAGTTCCAGTGTTCTGAATCTAGGGAGTGGCTCCTGCCCCACCCAACAGGAAAAGTAGTTCCAAACAGAAGAGGATCAGAGACTCAACTGGCAAGCAAGTAAGCAGCATGGTCTGCTGCAGGTAAGTCCACCCAAGCATTATGAGCCCGGCGCTTCCAGCGCTGGGACTGGGCATATTTATGAGCCTGGTGCCACTGGCGCCAGGACTGGGTCCAAAAGGTCCCAATTGGGACTGGTTGGCACTCGGAACCTGGGTTATGGATCTTCTTCCAAGGGAGTTGGGAAAACCCTGACCTTTTGGAAGCAGAGATCATGACAGGCGCTATAGAACTGGTGCCTGTAGCGGAGAGGAACAAGGGATGTATTCCCCATATTTTTTGATTCCAAAGAAAGACGAGGGTCGGGGGTTGAGACCCATCTTGGACTTGCGTTGATTGAACAAGCTTCTCAGGCTGGCCCTGAAGGCTTTTCTGCTGTCTCTGCGGGGGAAGAGTGTCCTGCTTATGATGGCCAACACAGTGGCCATGCAATACCTCAACAAAAAAGGAGGGGGTAAGGTCACTCCTGTTGTGCAGAGAGGCGATGCAGCTCTGGTTTTGGGAAATCCAGCAGGGAATTTCACTCTCGGCAGTTCATCTGGCCGGAGAGGAGAATGTGGCGGCGGAAGCTCTGAGCAGGCAGAGCACGGTCTCTCACGAGTGGGAGTTGGCTCAGGAGGCCCTTCTGGAGATCTTCGCCCTTTGGGAACCCCACAAGTGGATCTCTTTGCGACTAGTGCCAGCCGGAAGTGTGAGAGATTCTGCTCAAGGGAATTTCTTACGAGAGGAGCCTTAGGAGACGCATTTGTCGTGGATTGGTCATTACCACTTCTGTACGCGCTTCCTCCGGTCCCCGTCATTCCTCAAGTGTTAAGGAGGTTGCAGTGGTTCGGAGCCCACATGATCCGGATTGGGCCAGGAGTGCGTGGTACCCAGACCTTCTAGAAATGTCCATCGGCCCTCCACGCTGTGTTCCCTACCGAGAGGATCTTCTCTTGCTCTCTATCGCATGCGAGGGGAGGGGTGGGGGAAAGGGGTGGTGGTGTGTGGGGTTCTCCATCCAAAGGTCAAGACTCTCAACTTTCACGCTTGGTATCTGAAAGGTTGAGATATAAGGATTGGGACCTCCCGGATGACGTGATGGAGGTGTTGCTTTCGGCCGGGCGGCCGGCAACCAAATCCCTGTACCGTTGCCTTTGGCGCAAGTTTTGCGACTGGTGCAGAGGACGCAATGTCGATCCTTTTTCAGTTTTCCATTCGCATGGTTCTATCTTTTTTGCTTTCTTTGGCCCACAGGGGCCTTCAAGTTGGTACCATTAAAGGTTACCTGGCAGCGCTGTCAGTCTTCAAGCGCTCATCTGAAAAATGTTCTTTTTTTTAAGATTCCTTTGATTTCCCAATTTCTTAAAGGACTCACTAATGTGTTCCTGCCGTCTCCATTTCAGGTGCTGGTTTGGGATCTGAATTTGGTCTTCCAATGGAGCACACATTAGGCATTTCAACGTTTGCACTCTTGTCCTTTGAGACTGTTGTCTTTCAAGACTGTGTTCTTGGTTGCGGTTACAACCGCATGCAGAGTGAGTGAATTGCAGGCACTTTCAGCTAAGCTTCCCTTTACTGTGTTCCACAAGAATAGGGTTGTACTGAGGGTACGTCCTTGCTTTCTACTTAAGGTAGTGTCTGAGTTTCATTTAAGCCAGAAAGTGGTACTTCCTTCTTTCCATCCTCGTCCTCTTCCTTGTAGGGAAGAGGAGCGACTGCATAGGTTGGACCCTAGGAGAGGTCTGAGGTTTTATATTTCTAGGATATCCTGGGTCAGAGTGGAAGATCAACTTTTTGTGGGGTATGCTGGACACCGATTGGGCCAGGCTGTTACCAAACAGACTTTGTCCGGGTGGATTTTCCTCACCATTACTGAATGTTATAGATTGGCGGGCAAGGACCCTCCTGAAGGTTGCAAGCTCATTCCACTAGGGGCATAGCTACTTCCACAGCCCTGCAGCGGGGAGTTCCTATTAGGAATATTTGTGACACAGCTACATTGACTTCTAGCCACACTTTTGTCAAACATTACTCCCTGGATACGCTCCATGGTCAAGATGTGGCCTTTGTTAAAGCGGTTCTTTATTCTGCCATCTGATTGGGTATTCTTAATTCTTCTCCCTCCTCCATTTTCTGGTACTGCTTTGGGAGTCTGTCAAAGATGTGGAATACGTTGGAGGACACAATCCATTCGAAAAACAAGTTACCAACTGGTAATGTTCTTTCGACTGGATCTTCCTCCAACCTATTCCACATTGCCCTCCCAGCCTGCCCCGCTGGAGAATTTCCTATGCTATTGCAGCTTACGTCCCCTCAAGGCTATGTAAGTCAAACTTGCATTGTGTACGAGCATGTAGCACGATATAGAGGAAAAAACATAAACTGAGGCAACGGGTGCTGTGTTTCCTACTTATAAAATCCAGTGACGTCGCCGTCAATGGAGGCCTTCGGGTGACATTGACCCAACGCCATCGACACAGGACGCCATCTGCCGAAGAAAAAAATTCCGAAGTACATAGCTGTGGACATTACATGTCAAAGATGTGGAATACGTTGGAGGAACATCCAGTCGAAAGAACATTACCAGTTGGTAAGTAACTTGTTCTTTCCGCCCAACTAGTTGGCTGCCTTATGCGGAGCTCGCAAGAGTTAATATTGCCGGATATTGTTACTTTGTCCCATGACCTAAAGTTGTCTAGTCTCCTGGCTGCTTCTTTTCGACTGCCTCGTGGACTTCCTGCTGCCGAAGACATCCACTACTGCTCGGCGACTGGTGTAATGATCGTCATCTGTAGACCGCGTGGCCTTGGCCCACTGGCCAGGCCCTTGCAGTATCGAGAGTGGGGCTCTGGGTTTATTCTTTTTGGAAGACTGCATTTTCTTTTCCCTTCTCGTTCCCGATTTGGTCTGGCTGCCGTCTACCTCTGCTATGGAGACGACGCCCTTTACATTTTGTCTGTCGCGCAACGTCAAATCCCTGTGGAAGGACATCCATTGCTGTTGCAGTAGGTGTCTACCTCGTGACCACGACGAGCGTTCTTGTAAGCCCTGCAAGATCTTTTCATCCCAACATGTTAAAGGACAGGCGGACAAAACAGTGGGCGGCTGTAACGCTTACGTTGGGCTCCGCGGGAGCACCGCTCCTTATAACCTCAACTACTCTTCTCTGGGTGCGTGGTTTTCTCACTACCCCTTCTTTCAATAAGCAGAAAAATCTGTGGAATATGACAAAAACCAGTCAAAATGTGGATTGAGTGTAGGTGCTGTGAAACAGTTTTCTCACTAGTCAACCTCTCCCTCCCTACGGACTTCCCTTGCTCACCTCTATTTATGTTGTTATGGCCTCTCCATCCCGCTTCTGTGCAGGGGCGCAAGTTCTGAAGAGGGGAACAGTTTCTTGCATGGGAAGGAGTGGGACTTCTTGGGGGGGGGAAAAAGGAGTGCAATGAAATGCTGCCTAAATATAACGGGCAAGGAATTTTCCACACCTTACCAATCGACACCACAGCCACAATTCAAACAAACTAACCCTAAATACCTAAATGGTGAGAGCACAGATATTGAGTGGACAAATATAATCTCTCCCCGCTAAGAAAACCTTCCTAATAACGCTATTCAATCAGGAGATAAATGCGAACTTACATTCCTCACAAGAAAGGCACGGATGCGTTAATGGAACAAACGTGTCAATGCCTTTAATGCCAACAGGTTACCATTATGTGCATGTGGCGCTCTAAGCTAATGTGACCAAAAATAAATGTGACTGAAGGCAGGTGCCTCCTGTTCTCCCAGAACGGAATCTCCTCTCGAGCAGTGCAAGGAAATGCGCAGCAAGAATCACTATACGCGCTCGGAGAGAAAACTATGGCGCACACTAGCTAATGCCACAATAAACACAACTCAACAGTGTTATAACATGTGCGATACTTGCAGTCGGTTGGAGATGACAGGAAACCTCGCCCAACTAACTCCCTCAGAGAAGTGCCAACTCTTGACAGAAAACACGCAACAGGATAAGGGCAGGAATATGACGGGAAACAGGGCTATGGCAGAAGGGAACAATGAAAAATACAGGAACACTGAAATTCGGGGATAACTAGGAATTCTAGGTCTGTGAAGTTTTAGTCAGGAGTTGACTAGCGGCAAGCGTCCGCTTTGACAGCTGAAGATGCAAAGCGCTGGACAACAAAGGGGAGGGGCTTAAATACTTGCAGAGCCCAAACCACTAGACTACACTGCAGCATTCAGGGAAGGCCCCCTGGCGGCCATATTGAGTGATGCGGAAATGCCTGAATTACTTTTGGCCACAGTAACCTTTCTGCTATTAGCCCAGGAATGGTGCGCTGCAGCCCAAGACCTCCTGGGGGAAATTCTGTGGAACAATTCTGTGGTCATGACAGCGGCCTACACAATGCAGGCCGAAAGTCATTCCCCCCCGTTGGTGCTATCGCTTCGGATGGCGAGGACTCCAGCGGCAGCCATGGCTCTGACCTGAAAGCCATAGACCTTTTGGCGGAACCCTTTGTTTCCCAGATGCCCGACCCTGACAGACAGGCCCCCGGCTCTGTTATGGGGAGTTCACACCACCTAAGCCCAAACACACAACCAATAAGGCCTCCTAGACAGACACGCTGAAGAAGCGCGTAACGCCAACGGGTCCACCTAAACCTTCGACAGGGTCTTCTGAGCCTTGCGGTTCGGCGCCCTTCACAATCGTCCTCTCGCCATGCGACTGGGCTTTCTTCTCACAACAGTGCCCCCCGCCCCCCAAAAACATAGTCGCTGACACGCTGTCCAAGGACACGCAAGCACCTAAGGCTTCGGCGGAGTTGTCCACCACGACTGCGCCAGTAGAGGCATCGAGACATAACATTCAGCCTCTCTTAAAGGCTTTATCAGGAACATCTACCCCTTCTGACCAGCCTTTTCCACATCCAGGCCCTTCTGCATCGTTTCTGTGGACTAAGCAGAGATTTGAGAATTATATGGACAAGCTGGCCCAATCTATGGATTTCTCAGATAAATATATTACACCCAAGAGACCAAGAGAAGAGGATTTCTGCCCCATTCCACTTAAAGGCTTTCCATGCCTACACACATCCACCAAGAGGAGGTCTTTGATTACTCAGAAAAGGAGGATACATACGAGGACAATCCCTTTGATCAGGACACAGCTGACCCGGACTGGGATCAGGATCAGCCAGCAGATTGGGGGCCTTGGCTTTCATCCACACATACCCCCGACCTAGACATTATTTGTCTAGACCCACCTTCTTTACCTCAACAAAGGCAATCATCACCTTTGGATGACCAAATGTAATTTAATGCCACCCTAAAGGGAGCCGCAGACCATTTTCAGATTGCTACACAAGAGACAGTCCCTGACTCTGACTTCGTTGAGAATATTCTTTTAAAAAAACACCCACTAGTCGGGCTATTCCATTACTCCACTCAATAAAGAAATGCCTAGGTCCTGCTTTATTGTCAACATCCCTCACAAGGGCTGTTAACCCTTATGTTGAGAAATTGTTCCGCCCCTCTCCATCTGACCCTATGCATATATGAGGTCATGCAACGCCAGACTCCCTGGTTGTTAAAACCACCAGAAAGAGGGCAGGGGTTCCAGTATCCACAGCAGAAGCTTTCCCGGATAAAGATTGCAAAAAATGTTATGCCCTAGGGAAACATTCCTACTTCTGCGGCCTATTCTACCAGAATAGCTAACAATACAACTCTCCTAGCTAGTTACAGTGACGTCCAATGGGGCCTGCTCCAGGAAGGCCTTCAAGAGGTCCCGGAGCCCACGTGATCACGCCTGCTGGCGGTCGTGACTGAGGGCAGATGGGTGACCCATAATATATTAAAGAACACTCTAGACGCTGCAGAGACTGCAAGACGTTCTCTAGCCCAGTCGACTCTTCTTAAGAGACATGCCTGGCTGAAGAACTCAGGATACAAACCAGAGACTCAGGCCTCTCTGATAAATAAACCTGTCGAAGACTCCAACTTATTTGGCAAGGGTGTTGATGATGCCCTGGAGACTGCTAAGACAAAGCATGAGACCCTGCAATCACTCAGCCAGTTCACAGTCCAGCCCTTCCACCAGCGAGGAATCTCAAATTCACACTGTTCCTTTCGTGGACAGTCTTTCTCCCAGTCTCCCCATGGTCAGTATGGTTTTGGAAGTACCCCCTGGTCTTCTAGGCAGGGCTCATCCGGTAACAGCCAGTGTAAGCAGAGAGTTCAGCGTAGAGGCAGGAACTCTACTCCAAGAGGCTCCACAGCCTCGACTGCAAAATTACTCACCAGTTCAGGTCCCCTCCCACTCCTCCGCAGTTGGGGGTAGTTTTGTCATCATTCACGCATGGGAGGGGGATCACATCAGACCAGTCGGTGTTAAAGACTGTCACTCACGGTAACTGCATTGAGTTCCACTGGCCACCTCGATATCACCTACCAAAGAGCAGATGCCTATCACCAGCACACCTGCAAATCCCGCTGGAAGAGGCGCCGATCCTTCTGGAAAAGGGCGCTGTAGAAGTCGTCCCCATCCACCAGGTAAACAAGGGTATTAATTCAGTGTACTTTCTTTTACCCAAAAAGGATCTCACCATGCGCCCTGTGTTAGACCTGCATCCGGCGAACAAGTATGTCAAACCGCAGAAATTCAGAATAACACTGCAGGAGGTAATCCCACTGTTGCTGCATGGGTGTTACATGGCCACATTGGATATGAAAGATGCATACTTGCATATTTCAATGTTGCCAGCGCACAGAAAGCACCTAAGGTTCGTGATGGAAGACACCCACTCACTATCAGTTCAAGGTTCTGCCCTTCGGCATTGCCTCAGCTCCAGGGGTGTTCACAGAGGTACTGGCGGTAGTAGCTGTTCACCTGTCCATCCCAGTCTACCCTTACCTCGACGACTGGCTCATAACAGGGGATTCGTATGGAACACCCCAAACAAATACCCAGAGGACGTTAGATCTCCCCTTCAGCCTAGGGTTCTCGATCAACGGGAAAAAGTCCAGTCTAGACCCCAGCCAAGTCGAACAGTTTTTGGGAGCTCTAATTCAGACCAAAGACGGCCTCGTCTTTCCCTCCAATTATAGGTTTCAGAACATGCTGTTCCAGATCCCTCACTATGTAGCTAGTCACGTGGTGACCGTATGCAAAGCCTTGCGACTGTTAGGGATGATGGCCTCCTGCATCTACCTAGTTCCACATGCTTGGCTGCTCATGCGCCCCATGCAAGAGTGGCTCTCGAGCCAATGGTGTCAGGCCAGTGGGCATTGGGATGATCTAGTGTTTGCCTTGGCAGCCCTCGTGCAGTCTCTGCAGTGGTGGTCAAGGGAAAACCTGCTGCAGGAGAAAACCTTCACCCCTGCAGTAGAAGCCACTCTCACCACAGACTCATCTCTGACTGGGTGGGCTGGGGGGTGCCTAACCTCCTTCATCAAATGGTGCATGGCGTGTGGTCCCCAGCGGTAGCATCCTATCACATAAACCTGTTTGAACTGCTAACAGTGTTCAAGGCCCTGAAGGCTTTCCAGACACACCTTCAGGGGAAGACCGTTCTAGTCCTCATGGACAGTACTACATCCATATATTACTTGAATAAACAAGGGGGCACTCATTCGCTAGGACTATCCAAATTGTCCCAGAACATATGGAAATGGGCTCTCAAACACAAGATGTTCCTCCTGTCACAACATGTTCCAGGGGAACTCCATATTCTGGTGGACGTGCTCAGACTGACTTGTTCTCAACTCTGGAGAACGCACAATGCCCAGATTATGCCTCCAAGTACCCTCGCAACTGCTCGAAGGGGAACGATCTCTGGATTACATGATCAGGGAAATGGGTCTACACTTTTCCCCAGATTCCCCTGCTCAACAGAATAGTGCACAAGATGCACCAAGAGCCAGTCATGAGGATTCTGTTGGCCCCGATGTGGGCAAGCCAACCTTGGTTCTCCCATCTCGTGGCAATGTCAGCCTCCACTCCCAGGAAGCTGCCATTCTCTTACAACATGCTGTCTCAAGACCAGAGAGAAATACTACATCCATGCCCTCAAACTCTCAACTTAGCAGCCTGGCTCATGAGGTCATATAGTTTGGGCACTTCCAACCCCCTCAAAGATGTATGGACATACTCAGGGAAGCACCGAAACCCAACGCCAGGCATTGCTGGAGTAGCATGGAAATGCTTTGTCATCTGGTGTAATGGCAAGGTCATCAATCCTATTGAATACACACCTAAACCTATTGTCCTGTACATAACCCAACTATTAGGTTCAGGTGTGGTTTTCAATTCCTTAAAAGCCCATTTAGCTGCGCTATCAGGGTACATCACGTCCCAAAACAAGGTGTTGTGCTGGAATTTCCACTAATGAAAGCATTTATGGAAGAGGTAAAGAGGATACATCCCCCTATCTCCAACCCAGCTCCTGGGTGGGACCTGAACGTTGTACTTACCAGACTAATGGGGCCTCCCTTTGAACCAATGCACAAGGCTAGCCTTCAAAGCACTCCCCTACAAGTCAGCCTTGCTTGTGGCGATCACCTCAATAAGGAGAGTTGGCGAACTGCAGGCCCTTTCAGTTCAGGACCCATTTGCCACGATTCACAAAGAATGGGGTGGTTCTGCGCACTCACCCATGATTTGCCCCTGCATTTATTTCAAAGTTCCATGTAAACCAGTCCATAGAACTACCTACCTTTTTCCAGAACCCCACTATCGTGGCAGAAAGAACCCTCCACACAGTAGATTTGAGGAGAGTGGTTATTTATTATCTGTAAAAAACAAAGCCACTAAGGAAAACAAACCAGTTTTTCATTTCAGTGGCAGCTGGTAGAGAAGGGGACCCTGTCTCTAAATCGGCTATTTCAAAGCGGGTCGTAAACTGCACCACACACTGTGCTACACTCTAGCCAAGAGTGATCTGCCCTTCACGCCTACAGTATACTCAACTCAGGGCACAGGGACTACCATAGCATTTATTGCGAATGTTTGTCACGACCGTGACCCAGAACCCCACTGGCATGGTCACATGCCAGGTAGGGTTAGGGCTCGGGGTTCATTTGGGGCCCCAAGGGCCTTGCATTTTCACCGGAGACTCTCCCGGAGTCAGTCTTGGCGCCAGGCTCATATTTGGAATGGGACTTGAAGGGACTACTTTTTTCATGGAGGCCTGCAGCCAACAAGGAGGCACCCACACAGTCTAGTTCCTAAGAACCAGACTGCGGTGCAGTGTTTTAGGTTGTGGTAGCCTGGACTACTTTACCTGGACTACTTTACAGGGTAGGCTATATAAACCGCACCCAAGCTAAAGAACGTGCTTTGCGTTATTCTGCAGCCAGCAGCGTAACGCTCACCGTGTTCAGAGACCAGCACCTGGCGTTCCTGGAATCGCGGACCTGCATAGGAGACAAAAGAACATCATTAGCAGTTCCAGCTTACCTGCAGTCTTCCATCCTTCAATCCCAGCTGCTTGCGGTCTTCCATCCCCTTGGCAGCATCTTCAGGACTTCGCGCTCACACCGGAACGAAGCACCTGGGGAGGAGAGAAAAAGGGACAACGTTAAACAGGTTACTCACGGCAATCTCAGCAGCAACCACAGTCTCCTCACCTGGCTGGGCATATCTTGGCCGGTTCCGCTCTGGAAATCACTGCACGCCCAGAAAGACCATTGTAACCTGAAAAGGAATAAAGAATGCAGGTTAGCCCAAAAAGATTAGTGCCCAAAGAACCTACCTTTCTTCATACGCTCTGCGTCCATAAATCCCAGCAGGAACTGAACCCAAGCAGCGCACCCAGCGAACCTCCGCATACCTAAGGGGGAAACAATCAGGGAAAGACATTAATAGCCCGAAAGAAAGCAAAAAGGCCCTCAAAGACTTCTATAATCGAACTTAACCTCTTTAAAGACACTTGAATAGGTTGGCATCAGTGAAGTTAACTCGGTCGCTTCAACCCGCAGAAACTACGTGCCCTTGCGCAGAAAGCAGGACAGAGAGCACGCCAGACATCATAACAAGGTGAGGAGGGGGGCCTTCAGGTCGAGTCCAAGGGGCTGGTGGGAGGAAACTAAATCTGAACCTAAGCCCAGTCCTCCTGTGTTTTCAGGCCCACCTGCCATAGAAGACATCATCCCGAATTGAGTACATCTGGGGGGAATCCGGCAACCAGGGCATACAGGCGTCCCCGTGGATATCAGGTGAGCGTAACAGAACGCGAAGCCTCATAACAAAATCCACCTGGGCGCCATGGAGTCCTCAGAGATGGACCAATTTGCCCAGTTATTAGGGTAATTACGCGCCCAAGTGCATTCGTCTAGGCAAGAGACTAATACCCTGCTAAGGGATCTTGTCGTCACCAAGGATCGCACTGAAGAACTCAGCAGGCAACTATTGCAATCACAGGCCGGGCAAGCTCCATTACCAGGAACAACTACACCGGCACAGGCAACCACGTTGTCTACCGCTCCACTGCAAATAACTTTACCCGGAACAATACCCTTAGTACCGCCAGAAAGGTTTTCAGGAGATCCAAGAAAATATGCAGCTTTCATGAATCAATGTCGCCTTAATTTCCTCTGCAGACCGGCTGCATTCCCTAACGATCAAGCATGTGTAGCATTTATTTTATCATATCTAAGTGGTAGTGCAGCAGACTGGTCAGTGCCGCCTGTGAGCTATGATGACCCGTGACTACGTGACTTTGGGGGCTTCCAAAGGGAAACGGAAAAACTCTTTGCCCGACACACCCATGAACAAGCTGTAGACCATGAACTCTTGTCACTCCGGCAGGGGAATCAGGACTTGCTAACATACATAGCAACCTTCAATAGGCTGGTGGCTGAAACCAGGTGGCCTGAAGACCAGTGAACTGCATTGTTTCACTGAGGCCTTCGAGGGGAATTAAAGGACGCAACTCCCTGAAGAATATCAAGATTTCCAGGATGTGTTCCAGAAGGAACAAGCTAATACACTACCACCGCACAGGTCCTACGACTGTCAGATTGACCTCATACCTGGTGCACAGATCCCTTGCGGTAGAATCTACGCGCTCACCGAATCAGAAAACCAGCATCTAAAGTCCTATCTGGACCAGTACTTGGCAAATGGGTTAATTCGCCCATTGAAATCTCCGGCAGCCAGTCCCCTGTTCTTCGTATCAAAAAAGGAAGGGGACTTAAGAACCTGTATTGACTATCGCGCCCTGAACCAGATCACCGTGAAAAACCGTTACCCACTGCCCCTTATTACCGAGATACTAGATCAAGTCAAAGATGCCCAGATTTATACAAAGTTAGACCTCAGAGGAGCGTACCACCTGGTCCGAGTCAAAAAGGGAGATGAATGGAAAATGGCCTTTCGTACTAAATATGGGTTGTTTGAGTACCAGGTAATGCCTTTTCGGGCTGTGCAATGCCCCGGCGGTGTTCCAATATTTCATGAACGACGTCCTAAGGGAGCTGATCGATGTTTGCGCCCTGATCTACATAGATGACATCCTAGTGTATTCAACCTCAGAACAAGACCATGTCCGTGCTGTCCTTGCTAAACTGCGCCAACATCGACTATACGTAAAACTTGAAAAATGTTCTTTCCATGTGACCGAAGTTGAATTTCTTGGTTTCGTTCTTACTCCGAAAGGGCATTCAAATGGATGCACACAAAGTGGATGCCATTCTGAAATGGCCCTCCCCGACCTCATTAAAAGGGGTCCAGAGTATGCTGGGTTTTGCAAATTTCTGTCGATTCATCCCAGACTTTTCTCAGATTGTGCATCCAATCACGTTATTTCTACGAAAAAACAATACAAAATTCATATGGTTAGAAGATGCTGAAAAGGCCTTCCAAAAACTAAAGGAAAAATTCATCTCAGCCCCGATCCTACGACATCCTCGTCCAGATTTACCTTACATCGTGGAAACAGATGCTTCCAGTATGGCGATGGGGGCGGTTCTTTCTCAAAAAGACCCTGAAACTGGCCAATTGCACCCTGTGGCCTTCTGGTCACAAATGTACACCTCCTGAACTCAATTATGCCATTACCAATAAGGAACTGCTTGCTATAAAATCCGCCTTCAAGGCATGTCAGCATTATCTTAGGGGCCAGGCATACGGTCACTGTAATTACGGACCATCGGAACTTACAATATTTAAAAACAGCAACGGCGCAATCCTCGTGCCAAATACGATGGGCCCTTTTCTTCGCCGAATATGACTATATAATCACTTATCGGCCAGGCGTCCGAAATGGGAAAGCTGACGCACTATCTCGCATGGGCATCGATGAAAGAGAATATGCAACTCCAGATCCAGTGGCCATTATACCTGAGGACAAGCTTTTAGGCCTCGCCACAGCTTTAACACAAACTAAACTTAGAAATGCGATCCAACAGGAAATAACCCCAAGTGAGTTACTGGAATGACATACCAAAGGAAAACAATACGTTGTCAAAAATCAGCTGCCATATTTTGGCGAACGCCTGTATGTGCCTAAGACCGAGCTACAACAACAAATCATTTCAGAATATCACAACTCTTTGATGGAAGGTCATCCCGGAATCGCCAAAACCTTAGCCAAAGTAAAATGCAATTATTGGTGGCCCACTTGGTGTCAAGACGTCATCTGATACGTTCAGTCATGTGGAGTGTGTGCAAAAAACAAGTCATTGAAGCAAAGACCAGCTGGCCTCCTGCAACCATTAGAAATACCTCCGGCACCGTGGCACAAACTCTCTCTCGATTTCATTACTCATTTACCTCCCAGCCAAGGGTTCAATACCATTTTAGTTGTAGTGGACCTATTTTCTAAAATGGCACACTTTATCCCTTTCAAAGGCCTTCCAGATGCTTCCCAGCTAGCAAAGGTGTTTTTAGAAAACATTATCAAACTGCATGGATTTCCTTCAGTCCTGGTCTCTGATCGCGGGAGCCAATTTGTATCAAACTTCTGGAAAAAGTGCTGCGCTATAGCTCACATCGACATACGGCTATCCCCCAGCCATCACCCCCAAACGGATGGTCAAACCGAGAGGACCAACCAGACTCCCGAACAATACCTGCGATGCATGCTGAATCAAGTTGAGGGAAACTGGAGAGATCTATTATGGATAGCCGAATATGCTTATAACAATTCTGTACATTCCAGTACTGGACAAACACCCTTTTTCATCCTCTATGGCAGACATCCACATACTTCCGAACTTGACAGCCCTCCCAGCCTCCAAATGCCGGCTGTAAAGACGCTTCATGCAAACATCACTCAGGCCTTTAAAAGGGCAACAGAACAATTAATCCAAGCCAAAAGTAATCAAAAAAGGTTTGCAGATCAACATCGAAAAAAGGCTCCTATCTATCAGATAGGAGACAAAGTTTGGTTAGCAAGAAAGTACATACCACTAAAGGGAACCCAAACTTTTCGTCCTCGCTATTTGGGGCCTTATCCTGTTCAAGCCATCATCAACCCGGCACAGTTAAACTAACATTGCCAGCTAACATGCAAATTCATCCAGTGTTCCACGTCTCACTGCTAAAACCAGTATGTTAGGCAGAATCCTGTGCAGTGCCCTTAGGGACCACTACACACAATTAAGACTACAGGTGGCAATACACGTTTACCTTTGGTACAAGCCTGTACTACTAAGTTATAGTGGTAGCAGTAGCAGAGCAGCCTGGCTTATCTCAAGAGTATATGAGCAGTAGCAGAGATTACACAAAGGGACCACAATTACTGTGACTCAAGCAAACATTGACTCAAGGTTTCAGGTAAAAAAATATAAGTACATTTTATTTTTAACCCATCAGCTATAAACACAACACCTCTATTAAACTGTAAACAAAACCACACGTTAAATATACTACAACTAACCAATTCACTTTGTACAGTATGTCTCAAGGTAAGTACCCTGTGTTTGAATGAACCAGTGTTATGAACAAAACACGATACCGCGGATACGATTGCGATCACTTTTTGACAGTTCGGTCTATTCAATAAACGCGTATCCGTGACATGAAATGCTACCGGGGCAAAAGCACACGTAGCACCTGAGATACCCAGAGGGAGTTGGAGGCAAAAATCACAGCCAATAATTTGGGTTAGGCAGACAGTATCGAGAAACACTCAGAAACAGGAGTTCAAAAGTCAAAGGGTTGGAGCCAGGTTTAAGTGACACCGGAGACCTATGCCGAAGATCACACCGTTAGACAGTTCACGATTCAGCGTAGCCCAAAAGTACTTGGATATTGTCAATGTTCGGAAGCAAAAGTTATAAAAAGGAGGGAAGATCAGGATGAGCCTTGAGGATGAAGAAAAGGGATTCACCCAGTTTCCTCGAGTAGAACACATTACCTTATTTCCACAATGCAGCTGGTGCCCTGGCAGTTGTTCCTGTTGGTTTCCTGCAGACCCATGACTCCTGGAGCTTCGTTGTGAAGGAGGATGTCTGAAGGGGGTCTGCACCACACAGGGATGAAGCCGGCAGTAGTGACAACAAAAAAGGTGTGCTCCTTAAAAACAGGAGAGGCTCAGCAGGTGGCTAACCGGACCACTACAGCACTGTGCAGCGATTTCGACCACGGCGGAGATCTCTGGCTGAAGAAGATGAGCTGGTTATCCCCACCAGGCTCAAGGGAAGAAGACTCCGGACTGGATCTCCTCTTAGTTGTCGAAGGGTAGATAGCTCAGGACTGCAGCAGGGCTTCACCAGGACGGGGTAGTTGCAGCAGCTGTTGTTCTCTCCGCTTCTCTTCGGTTCCTTGCAATTCCAGAGGCGACTCTGACTTCTAGCCCAAAAGACCTGCCTTTTATGCGCAAAACCCCCATTCACACAGCCTGGCTGTTAATCACGCAGCAGGGGGGGTTGTCCAGCTGGGACAACCACCTCAGCCAATCATGGCAAAGTGCGACTTGGGTTTCCTAGGATACCCTGTGCAGGGGGTGACTACACCCCCTTCCCCACATTCAGTCTACCTAGACACCCAGGCGCCAAGAGGAGGGCTTCTCTGCAGAAGCCTGCCAAAAGACGGTGAACAAAGAAGGCAAACGTAGTTTGCCGCGCAAAGTAAAACACAAGAAGGACTTTAACAAAAAGAAATGGCGAATAAACCCAACCGGAGCCAAAAGAAAGACGATTTGGTCAAGCGGGTTTATGTTCGAGGCTAACATAATAGCCAAGAACAGTACCACGTTTAATATAATCGCGGTAGAAAAGTTAGGGTAGATACCACTGCCACCAGCCAAGTCTAAATGTTAAAAGAGCGAAACAATGCTCAGGGAGGTACAGACAGAAAACGGGTACAGATTAGCCCTTTCCAGTACTCCATGTAAGATGGGGTGTACTGGGTCTGTGGTAAAAATGACTGTAATGTAAATGCCAACTTTACCTTTCTCTGGGGGACAGTAGTCCGCCTCAGCGAAATGGAGTCAGAGGGAAGTCTTAAAGACAATCCTGGGTTACTACACTAAAGGTGCTGTGTAACCCGTACAAGAACAGGGGCACCTGGAGTGGTGTGCTCCAGTGCCCAAGATCACACAATGAGTAAAAACACATAGGCCAAAACACATGTAAGAGTGAAAAAGGATGTACACTCTTACCAGGTGGAAAAAATAAACTCCACAAATCCAGCAAAGTTGCTGGGGGACTCACTAGGTGAGGGAAATTAGCCCTAGAAGGCGAATTCTCCCTAACACAGTACAACCCGGTACACTATAAACTATACTATCTAGTTGATTGGAAGGGTTATGGCCCTCAAGATAGATCATGGCAACCTAGTGAGAACATTCATGCACCACGTCTAATTAGAACGTTTCATCAGAACTTTCCAGACAAGCATGGACCAGGCAGGAGAATCACCTTAGGAGGGGCAGGGGGTGAGTGCTGTCACGACCCGTGACCCAGAACCCCACTGGCATGGTCACATTCCAGGTAGGGTTAGGGCTCGGGGTTCATTTGGGACCCCAAGGGCCTTGCATTTTCACCGGATACTCTCCTGGAGTCAGTCCTGGCGCCTTTGGCGCCAGGCTCATATTTGGAATGGGACTTGAAGTGACTACTTTTTTCATGGAGGCCTGCAGCCAACATGGAGGCACCCACACAGTCTAGTCCCTAAGAACCAGACTGTGCGGTGCAGTGTTTTAGGGTGTGGTAGCCGGGACTACTTTACCTGGACTACTTTACAGGGTAGGCTATATAAACCACACCCAAGCTAAAGAACGTGCTTCGCGTTATTCTGCAGCCAGCAGCGTAACGCTCACCGTGTTCAGAGACCAGCACCCGGCGTTCCTGGAATCGCGGACCTGCAGAGGAGACAAAAGAACATAGCAGTTCCAGCTTACCTGCAGTCTTCCATCCTTCGATCCCAGCTGCTTGCGGTCTTTCATCCCGTTGGCAGCATCTTCAGGACATCGCGCTCGCACCGGAACAAAGCACCTGGGGAGGAGAGAAAAAGGGACAACGTTAAACAGGTTACTCACGGCAATCTCAGCAGCAACCAAAATCTCCTCACCTGGCTGGGCATAACTTGGCTGGTTCCGCTCCGGAAATCACTGCACGGCCAGAAAGACCATTGTTACCTGAAAAGGAATAAAGAATACAGGTTAGCCCAAAAAGACATAAGCGCGCCGCACTTCGCGCTGACCCTACCTTTCTTCATACGCTCTGCGTCCATAAATCCAGGCAGGAGCCGAACCCAAGCAGCGCACCCAGTGAACCTCCGCATACCTAAGGGGGAAACAATCAGGGAAAGACATTAATAGCCGAAAGAAAGCAAAGGCCCTCAAAGACTACTATAATCGAACTTAATGGGTTGGCATCAGTGAAGTTAACTCGGTCGCTTCAACCCGCAGAAACTACGCGCCCCTGCGCAGAAAGCAGGACGGAGAGCACGCCAGACATCATAACAAGGTGAGGAGGGGGGCCTTCAGGTGGAATCCAAGGGGCTGGTGGGAGGAATCTAAATCTGAACCTAAGCCCAGTCCTCCTGTGTTTTCAGGCCCACTTGCCATAGAAGACATCATCCCGAATTGAGTACATCTGGGGGGAATCCGGCAACCAGGGCATACAGGCATCCCCGTGGATATCGGGTGAACGTAACAATGTTCCTCTTGAATCCCTTTTGTAAAGCAGCAACCTGGAGTTCTGTACACACCTTTACACAACACTACTGACTGCCTACACTCTAGGTCTGATTCTTAGGTGGGACAAGCAGTGCCAAGATCTCTCTTTGCTACTGTTCCTTCACACATCCCACCACTATTTCTGGGTACTGCTCACTAGTCTAAGCACAGCAAGTGATTCTAAGCAGATTCACAAGCATTAGAAGACAAGCATTACTGCATTTCTGATGATTGTATCTGCTTAGATTCACATATGCCCACCCTTCCTCCCCTCGTGGAGTAGAAGGAACATATACATCTTACAACTACTCTCTTCTGTAGTCGCCCACGCTGACTATAAGGCTCCCACACAACAGAAAAAATATAACCAGAGGGACCCCGACACATGAGGGATTTTGTGTACACTACACGTCACCTTGGGCTAGTGTTAGTCCCGCCCATGTCGACGTCCCCTTTTGATCTTCAAAAAAAAAGATGCAATACTCCTCGTTACCACTAGATGTCGGACTATTTGCACAGCATGTGAATCTAAGCAGATACAATCATCAGAAATGCTATTACGGTAAGTAATGCATGTCATTCCCTTTTATTCAGGTTCAAAATAACAGTATTATTCAAATTATCCTTCAATAGTAAGGGTGTGGCCTCTCAGGGGTTTTCTTCCGTTGTTTAAAAGGCCCACTTGTAATTCTCCAAGGTCTGTTCAGTGTATCATACCTGCCTGGATATAAATGACCCAACGTATTGGATGAGGTGACTTTTATCATTCTGCCGGGGTGGGGGTTTGGTGGGGGTGTGGGGAGTTAGACCAATGAGAGGAAAGGTTACTGTCCCAGCAAAACTTGCTTAGCTTAAAGTCAAATTTAGCTGTGTGCACAACCTGCTTTTCATGAGAATGTGTTCACAAGTCCACCCGCTCTGAACTCTGTCTAGTCTGCTACCTGTTCCCTAACCCTCACTCATTTCACATTGTCTCTTTCTGCTGTTATTCCCTTCAGCACTACACCCGCTACCCCCTTTCCTCTGTGTTCACTGTTTTCTGTGCATATTACCTCCCCCAGCTCCCAGTGTTTCTCTCCCAGTATTGTGCCCTGCGTCCCCCCTCCAAATCCACCAGCACCTCTTGTGGCCT
The DNA here is from genome assembly GCF_040938575.1 of Ambystoma mexicanum. Lineage (NCBI taxonomy): Eukaryota > Metazoa > Chordata > Amphibia > Caudata > Ambystomatidae > Ambystoma > Ambystoma mexicanum. Next base: position 196,713,205 of record NC_090932.1, read on the forward strand.
CAGCCTGGTTAAGTGTACCTCACTCTTAGCAGAGATAGAGACTGCCATAGCAAACTGCAATCTGCTCGTATTGCTTTTCTATCTCTTAGCCTTCAACCCTTATTAAGTCCTGCAGGAAGAAACTCCTGAAGGACATACTGGGCTCTAACCCAGGCCTTCCAATTGCAGACACCTACGTCACTGCCTCTGACAGAGAGCCTCTCACCGACATCCTCTTAGTGGTTCCCTCACCCGACCTATGGACTCTCCATATGATCGCTCTTCTCTCTCCTTTCTCTTCCTCACCCATCAATGGTGGCACCTGCTGGGAGGTCCTTCTTGCCCTCCTCTCCACCTCCAGGGTCATCAATGTCTACCGCAATGGTACTATTATGGTACCGGGTCCTCAACCCAACCTTCTACTCCTTGATAGGCTCCTCCCCTGCCTTATCAACCTCCCTCTGCACCAGCTCCTTAGGCATCCCCAGCACCCTTGCCAGCTGTGCCCACCTCTGCTCCCTTGCTGCCTCCTAACCACCTTTCTACCCTCGCCACGGCCTCCTTGCCACCACTTATCACATTGACAACCCTGTCGGCCTCCTCTCTGGTGAACCTGCCACCCACTAACGCTATACCTGGGGCTCCCTTGCCCCCCTCCCCCCGCGGCCTTGCCCTTCTCAACCACTACGGTCCCGGCTCCCATGCCGGCCTTGGCTCCTCGGTCCCCTTCTACCTCTGTCCCTCAGGCTCTCTCGACACTTATGGCAGGGGGACCACTGTTCCCTGCTCCCCTCGCAAGTCTTTCATTAATGGCAATCTGCTTCACATTGCCATGCTTAACACTCGCTCAGCTATGTATGTATGTATGTATGTATTTTATTTTTGTATAGCGCCGGTAGCCCGAGGGCATCAGGGCGCTTAAACTTACAACACAGCAGCTGCAAGACAGACATTAAATAGTGAATACAGCGGCCAGGTAAGTGACCCTGAACACTGCTTTCCCCGGATTCATCATCTAAAAAGGTGTGTCTTCAACTGCTTCCTCAAAGCAAGGTGATTTACTTCTGACCTTAGAGTTTCAGGAACGCTGTTCTACAATTTAGGAGCCATCACCAGGAAGGATCTACCCAACCCAGATTTCAACTTGAACTTAGGCACAGACAGAAGGCACTTTCCCTCCGAGCGTAGACTTCTCCTGGGAGTGTAGAGCACTAAGCTCTTTTTCAAGTAGTCCGGCGCTATGCCTTAAAGGCACTTGTGTACCAAACAGAGAGCCTTGAACTTTATGCGTTCCTCTACTCTAAGCCAGTGCAAAGATAATCTATCTGCAGTAGTATGGTCTTTCTTCTTCAAATTCCTAACTAGCCTGACCGCATTGTTCTGGATCACTTGCCAGATGGATAGGTCCTTAGAAGAGGCCCCTAACAACAAAGCATTCCCGTAGTCAAGCCGAGATAGAATAATGGCTCTGGCTATCGTGGCCATATTGCCTTCATTAAGGAACGGCCTAATTGCTTTCATTAGCCTGAGATAATACGCCGTACTTTTTGAAGATAGCTGGTCTGAGCATGAGAATCGACCGCAGAGTTGACCATCATACCCAGGGTTTTCAATTTAGGGTCCACCAAAATAGTGGCATTCTTGATTTGGAAAGAATTATACTCTGCCCTCAGATTGGCCAACTGACGACTGGAACCAAACAGCATCAGTTCAGTTTTTGAGTCATTCAGGCACATCCAATTTGCCTGCATCCAGTCGTCTATTGTCTTGTAAACCCTTGCAATCACTTCGCTATCCGTGGTGTGATGACTACCTCCCAATTCCAATGAGTTGGGTGTCGTCCCCGTAATTTGTAAATGACACTCCTGCTTCCACCATTAAGCTGCACAGAGTGCGCATATATATATATATTAAACCGCATCGGGGACAGACTGACCCCTTGGGGAACTCCAAATAGGATGCCACAGGGATCAGAGGAACTGTTACCCCAATGGACTCTGGCTTGGCGGTTAGATAGAAATGACAAAAGCCAATCAATGGCTCCTTCGGAACAGCCCACGTTCTCTCTAAGTGCCTTGATGAGAAGATGATGGTCCACCAGATCGAAAGCGGCACTTAGGTCTAGGAGCATCAGCATCCCTAACTTATTCTTGTCTAGCAAACTCAGCATCTGATTCTGCAGGTCCAGCATGGCTGTCTCGGTACTATGGGATGCTCTGAAACCTGATTGTTGCTGGTGAAAAACCTCCTGGTTCTCTACAAAGTGGTAAAGTTGCTGTGTTGCTACCTTGTCTAGTAGTTTAAGAACGAAATTCGAGTTAGTTATTGTGCGAAGGTTAGCTGGGTCCTTAGGATCCAGGCCAGCTTTTTTAACAAGAGGGGTGATGGTGACTTTCTTCAGATCTCTGGGCACTGTACCCTCTTGAAAAGATGCATTCACTATTCTCCGGAGGATGGGAGCAAAAATGTCTTTGTGTTGGAGGATGATACTAGGTGGTAAAATGTTTTCTACACAGGTGGTAGGTTTCATATTATTCAACACCTCTAGCAGATCTGCCTCTGAAATGGGGTCAAATTTAAAAAGCTGTTCTCTGACAGTTGCCTCCACTTCTGTGGGTCGCGTGTCCTGTTTAACGGAAGATCTGGCCTTGATGATATTTTGTCGTGCTTTTTCTGTTTTGGCTTGAAAGGCATTTAGGAGCTATCAAACGCTCCTCTGACATTTGCAACCTCCTTGAACTCCTGGATCTTGATGTTCTTGCCCTCACTGAAACCTCGTTCAAGGATCGCTCTGTCAAGAGTTTTGACACACTTCTCCCAGAAGGCTACAAGATACTCTCTCTGCATAGACCAAACCGACGAGGAGGGGGAGCAGCACTGATTTTCCCTGAGTGAATCCCTGTCATTCCCACTCAAGCCTACTCATCCGTTGAGTGCCTGGTTCTGCAGGCTCTTCCTCTCTCCTAGCTCTTCACTCCTGCTGGCCACCTTCTATCGGCCACCTGGTCAGCCTGGTCTCTTCTTTTCGGAATGGGCTGACCTTGTCTCCTTGCTCCTTTCCTACTCTTCTCAACTCCCACTGGGTGATCTCAACATCCATCTCGACTCACCGGATTCCTCAGGACCATGCCCCAATCTTTGTGACTCTCTCGCTCTCTTTCCATCTTATTCTCTGGCCCAACACACAGCACTGGCCACCTTGGATGCTCTCATCTCAACTGAAATTCCTCAATCCCTCTCATTACTTCTCTCTTCTGGACTGATCCCTCTCTCCTCTCACTTGAAGCTCTTCTCCTCTTGCATCGGTAAGCCCAGCACTGCCTTCCAACTACAAGGTCATCTGACCCATGAAAAGAGTGTCAATAGCTCTCTCTACCTACTCTGCTCTTTCCACTCAGCGGCTGACTCCCACCCTGCCACAGCCCTCTCTAACTTTAACCTCTACGTTTCCAACACTCTTGATATTCTTGCCCCTGTCACAAGGGTACGACTGAAGCCTACCAAAAAGTGCAACTCTTGGTATGACTCTGAACTGGCTTCCCTTAAACACAAGTGCAGGGCAGCCAAACGGAAATGGGATTCCTCGGGCGCACCCTCTGACAAACTGGCTTGCCGCTTCCTCCAAAGGCAGTATAGACTCTGCATCCACTCCAAGAAAAGTCATTATTCATTCATGCAGTTCTGTGGCGTCCAATAGCACGGCTGAACTTTTCAAAGTTGGCAAGGAACTAGCCAACCCTACCGCAGCCTCCTCCCCCATTGTACCCATCAGGCCCTTTGCCTGGCCCTGGCTGCACACTTCACCTCCAAAATAAAGGACATCCTATTTTCTCTCTATACCACACCACCTCATGCACCAACATCTCTTGTACCACCCTTGCCCACCTCCACCCGTCCCCTTCTTCTCTCTTGAATTTAATCATCGTCGGAAAAGGGTTCTCGATTTTATTTCTAGTAATGACCTTGTGCAGGATTTACCTTATCTACAATCTACTATGGATTGCTCTGATTATTACTCTAATCTGATGACATACTTGCAAAATAATTGCAATTGCATTGCGCCATTAAAAGTCATTAAGGAAAACAAAAGGAAAAACAACCAATGGTATAATGAGAATTTGAATAATTTGAAACAACCATACAGAAAAAAAGAGAAAATCTGTCTCAAATCGAGAGATAAACTAATCCTCTGGGAGCCAAACTAGCTCTGGATACCTACAAATGAGAAATTCTGCTAGCTAAATCCCTTACATTGCAAAAACAAATTGGCTTGGCAGAAAACCGACACAAAGAGCTGTGTTGTGCAATAGAAATTTTCTGTATCCCTGAGAATGTTAATTCTTGCCTTCCAGCATCGGTTACTATGACCAATGAGCTTAATTGTTTCTTCCAATAGAAAATCAATAGCATTTGAAACAATATGAATTTCTGCCCGGCTGATACTGAAGATACTCCTAGTATGTCTAATCTCATACATTCACCCAGGACTTACCCTAAATTGTTTCTCCCTTTGGGACAGAGGAAATCACTGAGCTTTTAGGAAAATTGAAACCCACCAATCTCAACTATGATTCGAACCCAGCATACCTGGCTAAACAGCATGCCATGGCTCTTAGTGCACCGATAGAATCTATGGTGATTGCCTCACTACTGCAGGGATGTGTTCCCCAAGAACTGAAAACATCTTGTCTTATTCCACTATTAAAAAAAAAAAAACGACACTAGATCATAAGGTTCTTTCCAACTACCGTCCAATAGCCGGCCTGTTATGGCCTGCTAAGATCCTGGAGAAAGTGGTGACCAAACTACAGACCTTTGTAGATGAACATGGATCCTCGACTGCTTTCAATCGGGGTTTAGGCCAGGTCATGGCACTGACACAGCTTTGGTGTCAATCTGGGATTATCTGCTGGGGGGTGCCGATGAAGGAACTGTCAGCATGCTTGTCATGCTGGATTTGCCGGCGGCCTTCGACAGAGTTGATTTTGAAACCCTCATTACAAGGCTGTCCTCAGTGGCACGGATATCAGATGAGGCTCTAAAATGGTTTGTGTCTTTTTTTGACCAATCGCACCCAACAGGTAAAAATGGGAGATTTTGTTTCAAATGTCATGCCTGTTGAGTGTGGGGTCCCTCAGGCGTCTTCGCTCTTGCCTCTGCTGTTTAACATATGTGTCCGAACACTGCTTAACATAATCACTGAATTTGGGTTGTCATACCACTCGTATGCAGACAAAACCCAAGTATATGTGCGACTTAATCAGCCACAAGAAGCAGTGAATCTGGTTTTGTCTTGTGGTAGCAAGATTAAGAGCTGGATGCTGGAGAACAAACTCCAGCTGAACCCATCCAAAACCAATGTTTTTGTGCTGGGTTCTAAGAGACTAGTACAAAAGATGGTTCAAAGCCCCCTCTGCCACTCCCTATTTGGTGCTCCCACCTGATATTCAGACGCAGTGAAAAATGTGGGTTGCATCCGACAGTCAAGTATGGACTGCAACTCTCAGGTCAGTCAAATAGTTAAATCCGTCTATTATCAACTGAGACTTCTATAGCCAGTCATCTCTCTTATTGCAGAGAAGGACTGGCCAAATGTGGTTGGAATATTGACCAATGCCAGGCTTGACTATTGCAATGGTTTCCTTATGGGGGGTCAAAAAATGTCAAATTGAAAGATTGCAGGTAGCTCAAAATTCCGCCATTAGACTGATCTTCTCATTAGGAATAATAGAAATTTCCCATTCTCGAAGGAATCTTCACTGGCTTCCCAGAGAATTTTGTTGGAAGTGCTCTATCTGGTGCCATGGGATAGCACCAGCCTACCTAAATGCAAAAATCCCGCTGTATTGCCCACAGCGATACTTGCGCTCTACAGACCAGCACCTTTTGCTAGTTCCATGGGTTAGAATGACCACATAGGGTGAGAGACGATTCTCTGCCCTTGGCCCCCCGAGTATGGAATTCTCTCCCTTTGGCGCTCAGATGTCTTGGCTCTCTGGCTATTTTTAGCAAACCACTAAAAACCCATTTGCTCGCCTAAATTCAGTTTCTTTCAAATGTTAGCATGAGCTTGTGTGATGCAGCAATACATTGACTCGGCTTATATCTGCGCCTAGATGATTTTTTTTGCCTGGTCCTTTTAGGGTATGCGTGTCATAAATAATAAAATCAATCAATTCTCTCTCCCCTGTCACACCTGAGGAGGTCACTAGACAAGTCCAGTTTATGAAATCCCCCTCCAAACAGGTGGACCCTTGTCCTTCCAAAACCATCAAGGACAGCATTGACTCTCTTGCCCCAGCCTTGCCCGACCTCTGTAACCTCTCCTTGGCCACAGAAGCTTTCCCCCACTGCTCTTAAGCATTCCCCTGTGCATCCTCTCCTCAAAAGACCTTCTGCTGACCCTTCCATTCTGGCAAAAACTATTGCCAGCTCTATATCACTCCTTTCCTGGGAAAACTCCTAAAGAAGCTGGCTAATTTCCAGCTTACCCTGCACACTGAATCTGTTGGCTGCTTCCACGACCACCAGTCTGGCTTTAGACCACCCTGAGGCATGGAGACTGCTCTTCTGAATACCTGTGAAGATCTGCTTTCAAATCTTGATTCTAACTCTCCCTTTGTCCTCATTCTACTCAACCTATCCCACCCTGATCACATGTCTTTGTTATACCCTGTATCCTTGTTCATAGTGTACATTACTGCTAAACCTGTAATTATTTTGCATCCTTGCCTATGTGTTGTAATAAATATTTTAAGCTTTGCATCTGTCGTAATCTGCTGCACCCTGATACCCTTTGGTCTGGTGCGCATTAAAAGTGAATAAACAAACAAACCCTGAGAATCACTGATCAGGCCCTGGCATGGCTAACTTCCTTTCTCTCCACCGCCCTTACGAGGTGGAATTGGGGTCTTTCCTCTACCCTATCACTCTCTTTACTTGTGGTGTCCCCCAGGGATCTAACCTATCCCCCTGGTTTTTCAATGGCTACATTGCCCCCTGGCCCGTATGATAGCCACCTTCACCTCCAACTTTCAGTGGTATGTGGATGCCACGCAGCTCTCCTTCAGGCTACCCTTGGCCTCTTCCTCACTCATACCTGGCTGTGTCCGCAATTCGGTCATGGTGTGCTGTAAACAACCTTTGCCTCAATGCCAATAAGACAGAGATTGTTCTCATCAGGACACCTGCTTGTGCCTTCCCTCTTTCTCTCTGGCCGGCCTCCCTCTACCATTGAGGCAAAAAACCTGGGGGTCATCTTAGACTCTACGCTTTCCTTCTCGTCTCACATCACGGACATCTCTTAAAAAGTCCCACTACCAACTGCAACGTCTCGGAGGTATTCTACCTTTTCTCACCTTCCCCCAGAGGCTCACTATCTCCAGAGCCCTGGTCCTCTCTAGGCTGGACTACTGCAACAGGCTCTTTCGAAGGGATTGTGTCCTCCGACGTATTCCTTATCTTTGATATAATCCATTCCAGCTTGCTGGCCTCGGAAATGTTTTCTCAGCAGAAGGCGCTGCGCGTCGACGTACCTCGAGATGGTGTCCCTCGACAGCCTCCGTATCGGTGCCGACGTCACCCTGAGTATAAGTAGACTTGCGCAGCGTCCGTTGCTCAGTTCCGATTTTCCACACTTCGTGTGCCTCGGAAACGTAACGCTCGGTTTCTTTTCTTCATATAAAAACCTTCTTATTCTTCGCAGATATTTGGTTCTACACGATGGCATCTTCATCCGAACCATCGACTCCACGGTCCGGTTTCAAGAAATGTCGAGTACAGACTACACATCAACCTATTGGAGCTGAGAGCGATCAGACTAGCGCTGAAAGCTTTTCTGCCCTCTGTACGGGGAAAGAATGTCCTGATAATGACAGACAACACTGTGGCATGTAGTACCTCAACAAGAGAGTAGGTGTAGGGTCACTAGCACTGTGCAGAGAGGCAATGCAGCTCTGGTTCTGGGCAATACATGAAGGAATCTCTCTAACAGCAATTCACCTAGCCGGAGAGCAGAACATGGCGGCAGACGCTCTGAGCAGGCAGAGCACAGTATCCCACGAATGGAACTAGCTCAGGAAGTCCTTTGAGAGATCTTCGCCCTTTGGGGAACCCCTCAAGTGGATCTGTTTGTGACTGGTGCCAACCAGAAGTGCGAACTGTACTGTTCAAGGGAATTTCCCCCAAGAGGAGCTCTAGGGGATGCGTTTGTGGTGGACTGGGAATTTCCTTCCTGTACGCGTTTTCTCGAGTCGGGAAAACCATGATCCTAATTGCCCCGGATTGGGCCAGGAGAACGTGGTACCCAGATCTTCTAGACATGTCCATCTGCCCTCCAGTACATCGTCCACAAAGAGGGGACCTTCTCTCACGAGAGGGGGGATTCGGGTACTCCATCCAGAGGTCAAGACACTCAGCCTTCATGCATGGTTTCTGAGAGGCTGAGATACATGGATTGGGACCTTCCGGATGACGTAATGGAGATTTTGCTTTCGGCCAGAAGGCTAGCAGCTAAATCTCTGCACCTGTGTCATTGGAACAGGTTCAGTAACTGGTGCAGAGATGAGAATGTGGACCATTTTCAATGTAATATTCCTACAATATTGTCTTTTCTTTTACGTTTGGCCAATTTGGGGCTCCAAGTTGGCACGATAAAAGGTTATTTGGCCGCGCTATACATTTTTAAGCGCTCCTCAGAGAAGGAATCTTATTTCAAGATACCTTTTAATTGTACAGTTCTTAAAAGTGCTTACTAATTGTTTTTAAAAAAAAGATTTTTATTAATTTTTATTCAAACCAAACAACAATACAAACCAAACACGCAGTGCAATTTACAACAGTTCCATTATTCACCAATTAGTCTTGATCACTGCTTTCCCAATCCCACCCCCTTTTATGAGCCTACTTGTTCCTCACATTCCTTATCTGCTGCATGTGGCAGGGTCTCGCTTCCCTCGGATTCTGTTGGATCCAATATTGCTCCGAACAGTTCTGCTCTTAATTTCCATGCCATCAGGGTACCCACTTCTTCCTCCCTCCTCATGCTGCTCGCCTCTTGCCATACCATCGTTTCAGCCTCCACCCATTTCTGCAACTCCTTCCACCATACCTCCACCCGTGGCTTGTGACACGTCTTCCATCCCATGGAAATCCTTCGTTTTGCAAGCACATATGCCAAATCGTTTAGTTTCCCAACATGTTTAAGTTTCCGTGATCTGGGAACCCTCCCAGCAAGCAGGCCCAAGCCGCTTTTATAGTGAGCGTGACACCCTTCTCCGCTAGTTTTTGTGCCACTTCACCCCAGAAACGCTCAATTACTGGGCATGACCAGAACATGTGTCATGTCAGCGTTTTCCTTATCGCATTTGGGACACGCCTGTCGCCTGGCGTTTTCGAACTTAGATATCCTCAGAGGAGTCATATATGCTCTGAGTTATATACAGCTGTATTTGTTTTAGTCTAGCATTTTTTGACACCTTCTTGTGGTATCCCAGGGCACGTTCCCACATCCCATCCTCTATCGGGGCTCCTACCTCCGCTTCCCAGTCTAGTCTCAATTGTGTCAGCTCCTTTCCGACCTTAGTCATCACCATCTCATACAATCTAGAAATCTCATGCCCCCCTTCCGATATGTCATATATTGCCCCCATGATGGCATCTGGTTCTTCTGCCAATACTGTTTCAGGCCACGTTTTCTGAATTTTCTGCACCATCCTATGATACGTAACCTATTGGCCCGTATGTGATCCTGCCTCTTCCCCAAGTCCTTCAAAATCCCTAATGGTCCCCTCTTGCCAAATGTCCCCTAACGTTACCAGCCCCACCGATTCCCAGTAGGTCCTGATAATCACACTCAGCTGCTTATCTCCTCCTGCCAATGCAACCAGCGGTACCTGCGGGGAGCATGGGAATGGGTCCTCCATCATCCAGCATGCTCGACGCCACATTTTCCACCCAAGCCTCATCATCCCAGGGCGCTCATTCATTTCTGACTCGGGCAGCCAGATCATTTCTCTTAAGTAAAACGTGGCACTATCCTGCCCAAACAACCTTAGTTCAGGGGTTGCTTCCTCGGAGAGCCACTTAGCTACATATTGTAGCTGACTCGCCACATAATAAACCTCAAAATTAGGCAGTTTGATTCCCCCCCTTCTCTGTTCCGAGTACCGTGCCACAGGAAGTCCCTACACATACTGTTCAGTTTAGCAAAACATTTCTTGAATATCATTTGTGGAATATTACTAAAATAATGTAGATGCCTAGGTAAGACCACCATCTTAAGCATTGCCCTTCGTCCCATCATTGCTAGGGGCAACTTCTCCCAAAACTTCATGCATTTCCCGATTTTCTCAATGGCTATCTCGGTGTTGTGCCTATGTTCCTCTTCTGCCGTGTGGTACATGTCTATTCCAAGGTAACAGAAAGAACTAACCACCCATGGTATTTGTAGCACCGGTAACCTTTCCACAGGGGTTCCCTTATAGCTACCTAGCGGGAATATGCTGGATTTCTGAGGATTCACCGCTATTCCGGACAGCCCCGCATACCTCTCCATCACTTCCAGGATATACTGGAGATTTTCTTTCCGGTATTTCAAGTATAATAACAAATCGTCTGCATATAAGGATATTAGGTGTTGTTCCCCCCCCCCTACCTCAATACCTATCGTATCATATTGTTGCCTGAGGTATATTGCTAGGGGCTCCAGGGCTAGAATGTAAAGCATCAGGGACCAGCGGCACCCCTGCCTGGTGCCTCTACTAAGTTGCCATCTCTCAGATATCAATGATCCTGTTCGAACTCTGGCTAGCGGCTCACTGTATAGCATCTTCGCCCACCTGATGTAACTGGGCCCTACTCCGTACCCTCCCAGGGCCGCCAACAGCCATGGCCACCTGACCGAGTCGAAAGCTTTTACTGCGTCTAAAGACACAATCGCCATTTCGCCTTCAGTCCTATCACTCCATTCGACCACCCGGTGGAGTCGCCTGTGGTTGTGAGTTATGTTCCTATTCGGGACATAGCCTGTCTGGTCTGGGTGTATTAACTTGCTAATTGCTCTTTGCAATCTGTTTGCCAGGACAGCCATCAATATTTTGCTGTCCTGGTTCAGCATCGACAAAGGTCTGTAAGAGCCACAGCTATGCCCTGGTTTGTTGGGTTTGGGAAGCGGTATTATGATCGCTTCTCTGAGCGACTCCGGCAACCGTCCCACCTCAAACGCTTCATTAAGCATTTCCAGCATTGTGGGGGAGCACTTCCTCTCTATATACTTTATAAAATTCACTAGGGAACCTATCTGCTCCTGGGGTCTTACTGCTAGGCAACTGCCTCACCACTTCTTCTAACTCCTCCAAAGTAATTGGTGCATCAAGCTCCTCTCTTTCCTCTCCACTTATCTTGGGCAGTCCTATATCTTCTAGTGTTTCAGTTATCTCCTCTTGGCTGCCTCCCTCCTTGTCCCCGTATAGCACCCTGTAGTAATCCGCAAACTCCTTGTTGACTCCTTCTTGGGTGTCCACTACCCCACCATCTTCTCTAGTTATCGTTCTAATAGGGGGCCTAGGGGTTTCGCTCTTGTATAGCCACGCTAAGAGCCGTCCCGTTTTATCCCCTTCCGCATGCTGTCTCTCTATATACTTTTTAGAATTAAGGTTGCAGAGCCTTTCCCAGTGTTCCGCACACTGCTGCTGTAGCTTAAGTACTAGCTCCATGTCCACGCTTCTACTTTTTAATGCTCTCTCTAGTTCTTCCTCTGCTCTTTGTAGGTCAGCCAGGACCCCGCCCTGTAGGCCCTTTGACTTAGCTATGGCAGCCCCCCGCATCACTACCTTAAAGGCTTCCCACAATGTACCCGCTGAGTCAACGCTACCAGTATTCACCTCGAAATAATTAGTAATCTCATCTCTTATATCTTCTCTAAAGACTGGACCTTTGAGCGCTTCTGCTCGGAGGCGCCATGCCGGAATCCGCGCCCTCGGGGGGCAGTATTGCCACCCGAGGACCAGGGGCGACTGATCCGAGAGGACCCTCGCCTTATATTCTATCTGAATAAACTCTGTCATTACATCTGGCGTGGCAAAGACATAATCAAGTCTTGTATGCAGCTGCTGCGGGGCTGAGTAGTGCGAATATTGCTTCCCTTGAGGATATTTTGTTCTCCACACATCTGCCAAGCCAAAATCATCTAGCAGTGTCTGCAATGCTTTAGCCGCTTGGGTGGGCCTGTCAATCCTGCCATCAGATCTGTCTATCTTGGGGTTCATTACGCAATTGAAATCCCCGCCCCAGATCACCGCACTACCCACACACATACTAAGGTTGGTGCACAGAGTTCTGAAGTATGCCGCTGTGTTTTGATTGGGGGCATACGTATTTACAATGCATACCTCTTTATTCTCCACCAGCCCCTTCAATATGACCATCCTCCCATCCACCGCCACCACTTCTTGCAATAGCTGGAATGGGACGTGTGGCGCCACCCAGACATGCACTCCTCTAGCATAAGAGGACTATGACGAGCCCACTACAATCCCTTTCCATTTCTTCCCTACCAACTCCATCTTCTCCCGCGTCAGATGCGTCTCCTGCAACAGTGTAATATCTATCTTTTGCCTTCTCAGATACAGCATGACCTTATTCCTTTTCAAATAGCTGTTAAGTCCCCTGACATTCCAGTTAATTATCTTAAGGTCTCCCATGGCTCGTTAATGCTCCTCTCCCTTACCTCCAGCCGATCCCTCCCACCCGCGCAATACAGATACAACCATCTAGTTCTTCTATGTAGGCTCACATTTGGACTTAAACTCCCCATAACTATATATACACCAAACTCCCCGCCTCCCTCCCGTCCCTCCTCCCAACCCTTCCCCAACAACAGCCTCCTCTCCCCAACTTCAAACCACTGCACACCCCCCTCACCCTCTCCCCTCCTTCGACCCCAACCCCAACAAGTACCCAGCTCCATCCCTGGATCTCGGGCCCACCCGCGTTTGGTTCTGCCCTAAAAGGCCCCGGACCAGAACCCAGCAGGGTGTCACCGGACTACCAGTGACCTAACTAAACTGTTCACTATGGGGGTGTGAGGTCATGCTCCGTATAGCTCCTATATCTGTATCAAGGTTTCCAGTGTCACAGCATCATAATTATAACTGTTGCTCTAAACACACTCCTCTGCTGGTATATGCAATGCTATATTCAAGTGCCATTGTCATAAGCTGCAGCTCCCAGGGCGCTTACCGACGCGTGTTACATATCTCCACCTTATGCTCCCTGGATGTCCGGTTCCTGGGGACAGCTCTGCATGTCCAACCATCACATGGCATCCTCTGGGGTGTCAAAGAACAGGGTTCTGCTATTGTAGAATACCTTCAGTTTAGCTGGATAAAGCAGCATGTACCTATGGCCCACGTCCCGCAATCTTCTTTTCACGGACCCAAAGTTCATGCGGCTGCGCTGTACTTGCAAGGTATAGTCCGGGTATGCCGTTATGTTCGCTGCACCTCTTTGTATTGTGCCGCCCTTCCGAAAGTGTTCAAGGATTTTTTTCTTGGTCCCGGTAGTTTAGGATCTTAGGTATCACCGGCCTACGGGGGTTCCCCGGCAGTGGCTTCTTCATCAGGGCCCTGTGCGCCCTCTCTACAGCAAACCCCTGGGACAGGGCTCCCCCAGTTATCTCCTGTAATAGCATAGACTCGATGTATTCCATAGGGTTAGTTCCCTCAGCTCCTTTCGGCAATCCGACAATGCGAATGTTGTTCCTTCGGGCGCGTCCCTCCGCCTCTTCCGCCCTGCTCTCCAGATTGCCCACACGTTGTACCAAGGCGTGAAGTTCAGATTTGTGGGCAGCACAGGCCGCCGTGTTTGGGGCCACTTCTTTTTCCAGGTCCTCGTGCGCTCAGCTAACAATCGTACGTCTTGCCGGAGAAGATTTACGTCCTCTTGCACTGCTCCAACTTTGAGCTCAAGTCCAGCTTTCAATTCGGTGATTGCCAGGCCCAGTTTGGTCTACAAGGCCACTTTCAGGTCAGCAATCGCTGCAAGTACCTCCTAGTTGCCCATAATGTCTGGGCCCCCAGCAGGGGTCCAGTCTTTCTTCCTGGCCCCTTCAGCACCTGGCGGTGTTTTGGCAAAATCGTCCAGTGTGGGCTGCTTGCCTTTCTGCCTGATGGTTTTGTTGGACATCTTGTTGCGTCAGGGTAAAGTGGGTCGGCCCCAATACGTGCTGTCCTCTTTTAGAGCGTGCTAAGTTGCCCAAAATGTCCGGGCCGAGCCTGATCGTTACAGGGGTGTCCTCCAGCAACCTCCCTTATTGCCAGATGGACTGTGTCCTCCCACATAACCATGTGGGTTCATTCCTCCCTCACAGGACTCAGGACCCTGCCTCAGTCGATCTGGCTCCCCGGGCTATCTGCCCAGAGCTGGTGTGGCTCTGTGGGCTCCGATGGCCTCCTTTGCCGGTCCCCACTTTCATAAGGCGACCCCGTACACCTTCAACTGTAGTTGCCTCTTACGGCCCCCTCGGGCACGTTGTGTGCATCTCTTTGTTCCCACTTCAGGCAGCTGCAAGTCTCTGTGTAGCTGTCTGAGCCTGTCTGTGTCCCTCGGGTGGCTGGATCAGCATTCGTAAATTAATCATAGGCATGTCTTGTGCTTTGTTGTGCCATTGTGTTGACTAGCCTCCACAGGATGGTTTAGCGGAGCTTGTTACGGGTTGGGTTGCAGATGTGTGCCTGCACCTCTTTGTCTCTCGTTGCGGCGCTGTGCTTATTGTGTCCTGGGCATTTCAGCATATAATCAGCTGTCTATGAGCATCTGCGGTGCCCGTTTCTCTTCTCCTGTCAACTCGTTAAAGGAGACGGATGCTCCCAGCGTCGCCTTCCTCTGAGCGATCCGCTTGGTGCACAGTGCACTGGGCAGCTCCCCGTGTCTACATATATGCGCATATTGGCGCCATTTTGAATGCGCTATCCAAGCTCCGCGCTGCAGCCCATCCAGAAAATTGCTTGGCAACGTGACAGTTAGTTCAATGTAGGTCAATAATGCTCTGGCCATCACTGGATCATTCTAGTTACTGGTTACACATTTCCACCAGGCAATAGTTCCGTGTTGCAGGGTGGGCGCTGTGCATGAACTCGCCCTGTGCCGCAATTGCCACATCCACTCCCTTGTTCCCGGTGGATGCATGAGCCTATACACATTGCAGGGGGGTAATGTGATTAAACTGTCATTAGTTCTGCCAGGAGCAGCTTTCACATCCCATCAGGGTTCCCCTGTGTGCCTCCATCAGGTCTCAGGCAGCCCTTAGGCTGTGCTCGGATTTTTTATCAGTGATGTTTTGCATCCATTTAAGGGTCTTCCTGTGTGGCGTTCCGTATGCCAAGCTGCCCCAGAACCTCCATGTTCATGCGTTACATATGGTCCGGATGGCTGCAACTCGGAGCGTGCAGTCGTGGTCACCATGCGCGACCCGAAAGGCCACCCCGCAGTAAGCCGGTCTGATGACCAGGTTCCCACTGCAGCCGTGAGCGAAACCGCCCGTAACGCTCGGCCGGCTCACACGCCATCACTCAGCTACAGCTGCTTGCGGGCACGCCGCTGCTTCGTATGTGTCGCGCATACACTGCTTAGTGACCTAAGGACTTGGCTTTGTTGGGTTAGCACTCAGTAGCAACTTTCTCACTTTCCGGTTGTGGCGAATGAGAATATCGAACACAAACTCAACACGGCCTGCTATTGCAGTGTATACAGTAATGTTCCGTATTGGTGGGTAAGCAGCCCCGTAGTCTATCGCGCACACCAAGCGGACCGCTCAGAGTTCCAGCCCTGTTCCGACACGCACCGGGTATGTGCTTTTTAGTGACGGCACTGTTCATCCGCCGTATTACGCCAACGTCGGGCTTCTCACTCGGGCCCCGCGTTGCAGCCACAGGGAGTCTTGACGGCACCGCTCCACTCCCGGCCCCTTCTGGCAGTCCCAATCTGAGCGCAGCTCACGCTCCTGCAACGGGCTGCTCACGAGTCAGCTTCCCTCATCTCTTTGTTGTTGCCGGATCGCCATTTTGAATTCCACACGAACGCACCGCCACAAAATTCTTCCGGCTGATTTCGCCCGCATCACAGCGCTGATCCCCACCACCTCCAGCTCCGGTTGGGCAGTGACAGTTCATAAACCCGGGCAAACGATGTATTCAGACCAGGATGGTTTCTATGTGTCATTTTTTCGGATCATTTCAGGATCAGCAGGAGCCTCCTTGGAAACACGTCCTCTTACATGGCTTCGTAGCCACGCCCCTTCCTTACTAATTGTTTCCTCCAATACCCTTTCAATTACCTGTGTGGGATCTAAATTTAGTGTTGAAATTTCTCACATGTATTCCATTTGAGCCATTGCATTCTTGCCTGTTAAGGCTCCTTACTCTAAAGACAATACTGCTAGTGGCAATTACTTTAGCCCGCAGGGTGAGTGAGTTGCAGGTGCTTTCTAGCAAACCTCCTCACACCATCTTTCCCAAAGACAAAGTTGTTCTTAAGGTCAAACCCTCTTTTCTACCGAAAATTGTCTCAGATTTTCACCTGTCACAAAAGATCAGATTGCCTGCCTTTTCTCCTCCTCCTTACGCAAGTAAGGAGGAAGAAAGATTATACAGATTAGACCCTGAGGGGGCTCTTACTTTCTATATATATATCGAGAATGGCTAAATTTCGTCAGTGTTACCAACTTTTGTGGGATATACTGGCTGTAAATTAGGGCTTGCAGTGACAAAATAAACCTTGTCCAGATGGATCATTTTAGCTATAACTGAATGTTATAGATTGGCTGGGAAAGATTCTCCAGATGGGCTGAGAGCTCATTCAACCAGAGGCCTGGCGACTTCAACAGCTCTTCTGAGAGGTGTCCCGGTACAAGATATTTGTGCAGCAGCCACCTGGTCATCCATGCACACATTTGTAAAGCACTACTCCCTAGATTTGACTTCTTCACAGGTGTGGGTGGGGGGTCTCTTTGCAAAATCAGTACTTCATACTGTGCATGATTAATATTTCTGGTACTCCCTCCTCCTATTCGGACTTCTTTGGGAGCCTATCTCAGATGAGGAATACGTGGGAGGACACAATCCATTCGAAGAACAAGTTACTTACCAACTGTAACATTCTTTTGACTGGATGTTCCTCCCATGTATTCCTCATCAACCCTCCCAGCCTACCCCACAGTACAGTTTGTTTTACACTCAAGGTTCCTTTAGAGCTTTTGTTCAAAGGGACACGCCTTATCTACTAATTACTGACGACAATATACGAAAAAATAGAACTGAGGCCAACGGGCGCGGCTCGAGCCATTTATACAGCGGATGACGTCGACGCTCGATGGATACTGCTGAGGGACATCGATGCTGCGGACTTGAGCAGAGAGCCCCTCCCCCACCCTCCCGGTTGGAGAGTGATAACATTTTTCGAAAGCAGCAAAGCTGAAGGTAAGGATATATCTAAGATGAGGAATATGTGGGAGGAACATCCAGTTGAAAGAACGTTACAGTAGGTAAGTAACTAACTTGTGTTCTTCTGTAGGGTCCTCTGGATGCCCATGAATATTTGTCCGGATTCACACTTCGGAAGACAATGCACTCACAGATGGTTGAGGTACTCCGGGTATTGGGATTCTGCAGCCTTGGAAAGTTGCAGAAAGTCGGGGGGGGGGGGGGGGGGTTGCACCAAAATATTTGTCTTGAGGGTAGTTGGTCCCACCAGCCTAAGGGAGGAAGTCATCCTGTATGGCTCTTCCCTATCGATTCGAAAATGGGGTCAGCAAAGCTGCAGGGCTTCACCTGGCACTTTGCGGCCCAGGAGGGTGCTACTGTCCTCTTCTCTCGTCTTCTGCTTCAGCTGTTGTTCTCCAGTGGTTGACTCTGCTTCTAGTCCCAAAAACCTTGTTTTTTTATGCACGTTCCCATTCATTCACAGCCCTAGGCTGTAAATCACACAGCAGGGTGGCTGTCCTCCAAGACAGCCAGCCAGCCAGCCAATAGGAACTGGTTTCACTCAGACACACCTAGAGACAAAGGACAGGGAAGTTTCGGGATCCCCCCCCCCCCCACAATCACTTCCTACCTTGCCAGACAAACGGTAACCTGGGCGAGGGCTGAAGCCTGCAAAAGGCAAAACACACAAAGGATTGAAACTCGATTCAAACATAATAAAAACCCAGAAGAAACAGACAAAGGGTGAAAATAAGAAAACCAGGGTCATTTTGAGAAAATGGTCACCCTTGGGTGCAGTACTGCAAATTAGGTATCAGCCTGCATATACATGTCTCTAGGTAGTAAAAAGGAAACCACTGCCACCAGCTATTCAAGGGAGTTAGTGTAACAAAATGTAACGTGAGGAAAGGGTTAAAGGAGATAATAGGTAGCCCCCAAGCACTCCACATAGGGTGGTGTGTGCTGGATCCATAAAGTAAGGTAAGTAAGACAGGGGTCATTTTACTATTCATGGGAACAGTAGTTCACCCAAGAAAATGTAGTTAAACATTAGTGGCACTGTGTGTCACAATGCAAAAAGCAGATGCCTATGGAGTTTACCAGACTCCATACAACAGTAAGCGAAACAAAAATCTTAGTCAGGAAAGCACATGGGTGAGTGAGAAAAAAGTTCCACTCGGGAGTAGAAATTAAAAAGCCCCGAGTCCAGCAAAAGAGTTGGGGGTCTCTAAGGTTAAAGAGAATTGCCACAGAAATGAAAATTCTCCCTAACACTGATTGGGGTTTGTAGAATTGAAGGGAACCGAGTCGATGTCTGTTGGTGACTGGGATATCAGTGGAGTCCCCTCCGGACTTGTAGGGGGTACGTGAGTTCCCTACAGATGTATAGGGACCACGTGAAAAAGGGGAATGAAGCCAGGCATGTGCATAGCCGGAGCGCTCTCCGGAACCCCTCCATTTCTTCTGTCAGTGTTTGCAAGTTGACCCTTCTACGATTGAACTGGGAGGCTGTTCGGTAGAAGGTACGGGCCGAGAGTCAGTGTTGTATGGTAAAAAGATTATTGCCAGTAAGCAAGTGTTCTGCTTCTGATAATCGTGATGTTGATGGCGGCAGACATTGCAGGGCAGTTCCTTACCGAGGGAAGCAAGAGAAACGAGACTGTTGAAATGGGTAATCCAATTCCTAGATACAGACTTGGTTCCTCCTCTGGGATAGGCTACAGCACAATTCCTCAAGGAGTGCCAAAAGAAAGGCATGCAAGGAATGAGCGGAAGAAGCAGCAAAATCGGCTGCATTTGTGCTATATCGGCTGGATCCCCATTCAAACCCAGTTTGGGTCCATATGTAGCGTGCTGAGATCGTGCCCATTCGTTGGCACATTTCAATCCTGTCCAGTCACTCAACATACCTCTACGTCCACCCTCTTTCCTCCACACTTATGGGTGTCTGTTTAAAGGGTTGGGACCTTGTTTTGCACAGCATAAAAGGCATGTTTCCCCTTTAAATAATTGTGTGTTGCATGATAAGACCAAGCCACGTGGGCGTGACTAGCCCTGATGACCCCACCCACTGTCAACACCCTTTTGTCCTTTTCTCCACATTGACTGGACTGTTTTTTTTTGTTTTAAATAATCCCCCCCCCCCGCATTTTATTTTCCCTGTAATTGTTTTCTGATTTTCTCAATTCTCCTCTCAGCAACATCGGTTGGTCCTTCAGGGTTCACATTGTGAACTCCTCTGGCAGGTATTAGGCGGCTGCAAATTCCCATAGGCTCCGTCTCGACTGCCTGGGCCCAAACACATATACGTGGACTGCATATCATGCCATGCTTTTTCACTGCATGTGCTTTGATGGCCCGTTGGCAGGAAGTTTTCCATAGGTCTCCAACTCACATCAGGGATTTCATCAGCTCCAAGAAGACACTATTGTAGTTAAGTACACCAGTACTCTGCACAAGTGAGAGGGAAGCAAGTCCTGTCGCGATTAGCCACTGCTTCATTGGGGGCACTCCTGAAGCCTCACAGACTTCTATTAGTGCTCACAGTGATGACCCCTTGGGGAGTTGGTGTCTGGTCCAGGTCTTTTAGACCCGAAGTGATGCCTCTGCATCAGAAACCGAGAGCTTGAGGGTCCCCTGGCCTGTCGGCTCAGAGGGTTTTAGTGATCGTAATGGAGCGTGCTCTGAGGGCCTATCTGGGTCGCGGGCGCTGAGCTCTGTGCTGAGCAAGCTTCCACCTGCGCCTCACATATGGTCCACAGGTCGGCTCCTAGCTCTCAGCAAAAGGCCACCACAGTTTTAAAGATCAAATGATCTTTAAAACTGTGTCACAGCCCCCACAAAATGGTAGCAAGACGTCAGGAAAATCAAAGGGAGCCTTCTGTCGCCGTGTCTTGCACAGCAGAGGTGGTTTCAGAAATGTCTTCTCCAGAGTCTCCAGATACACCAGATCCCCTTACCTCTCAAATACCCTTGCTGTCTGCAGTCTGTAAAAAGGCATTTGTGAGGGTGGATTGGTCATCAATTTCCAGTTGATTCACTTCTTCAATGAGGTTTCACGCGCCTCCTCCCAGACCACCGACTTGGTGACTGCTTCGTGGACCTGCTGCGTCTTCAGTTTCATGGAAACCAATGTTCTCGGAAAACATGTTTGAGAAATGTGAAAACATAATGGATTCAGAACATATGAATGGTTACTTTAAAACTTTATCAAAGAGGTCAACCCCTACAGCCAGACGAGTAGGCACTCCTGCTATGCCTTCACCAGTTATGTTACTAAGTGCCCCAAGGGAACACCCTCCGCCTCTAACATCCACAGCAGAACCATCTGTGCTTATTTTGCCTCCGGTTTCAATCTTCCATTCTGGAGATCTTTCCACACATACCTTGGCTGTGCTCCTGCAGACCCTACTGTTTCCAGTGGCAGAGCCCCATCCTGGATATGGATGACAATGCGGGTAGGCTGAAGAATTCCCACGATCGGCAAAGGTCTTTCAAAGCCGCATGAGGGGTGTTCAAGATTTCCTGGGGGCTACCAGTACCAGTGCTTTAATCAGAGCATGGTGCACTTTCCTTGCAAAGTCAGACAAGTTGGGGGTCCTGATTCAAAAAAGATGTTCTTTTGGAAGAATAAAATGTTTAAAATAATCTCCACTCAATTTTGCCAATCAGTAAAAAGATGGAGCCCAGATCTATTCAGCTACAGAGGCAGCCTGTTTAGCAGCCAGTTCTCAACCCTAATCTTCAATGGTTCCATCTGCACATTTGTTAGCCAGATCCTCGTTATCAACCTCCTTTGGGGCTAAGAATCAGGAGACAGACAAGGTGGCATCTTGGTCAAAGGTTGCTTGTTCCTTGTTTTGGAACTTCTCAAACCTACACTGTCCCCAATCTCTTGGCCCTGGTTTAAAGAAAGAAAAGAAACTTAAAACGGTGCTTGTCAGGAAGTCTTGCTAATTAACTCCAGTCCCCAGTCCAGAAACCTATTCTGGCCTGACTGTGGTCCCTACCACTTTATACAAAGAAAATAACCCAACCCTTAAAGGTACAGTATCCTCCTTGGGTTTTGCATTGATTGGAGCCACGGCTCCCATCCTGCTGATGTTTTGCGGTGCTCCCATGTCTTTTCCTGGTCATGATTATTCTGTCCTGTGTGGCAATACTCCCCTGCTCGTGGCTCTCTGGGGCTGAACATCCCTGGTCTGTCTCCTGTGCATTCCGCAGGCTTGTCCATCCTCCATTCAGCATGCTGAATAGGTGCTTCCGGTCTCCTGTGGCATCTCCCAGGAGAAAATAGATTGGTGCTTTATGCTCTCTGCTACAAGGGTGTGTCAGTTATCTGTTCCCTCACCTCTGCTACAGGTTGTGTCTGAAAGGGGTCAGAAACCACACCAACCCTTCGACAATTGCCTACCTGTTCACACAGAGGTTAATTCCCATTACCAAAGAAGCTGTTAGTTTAGTTTAGTTTGTTTATTTATAAAGCGCATCCGAACCCTCAGGTAACTGGGCGCATAATCATGTGTACAGCAGAGTTACATATCGTTACACAAGCATCATAGTACAACAGACAGAACGTACATTAGGCTCTGAATGTTTACATACAAGAGTAGAATATACCAAGAAATGTATGTACAGAGAATATGCAAAAAAAGAAAAAAAGTTGCAGTGGCTAAAGTGGACCGGGTTACAGGTTGGTCCTGAATAGGCTGTAGGTGGAGTAAACATTACTGCAGGTAGAGAGCGGCGGCTAGCTAGTCATGTCGGTGAGAGTCTGGCTGTTTAGGCTAGTAGCCATGAGTTTACCATGGCTCTGAATGGCCAGAATGCGGCTTCAGATCTAATTGTTAGTTTCTGGGGACAAGGGAGGATAACCTCAATCCCTATCCAGTGATTGCCTGTCCTCTGAGGGAGGGACACCTCCAGTGAGATCCTGCTGGCCCTGCCGCCTAGGTTTCTTTAGTTTTAGCAAGGTCACTTCCCTAGTCTCAAAGGGGATTTTACTTCCCTGTGGGAGAAGTGACAAACTGCCTGGATTTTTCACAGCTTGATGGCGGGGTGGGGATGGGGATGGGAATTCCCTGGATCCGTCTCAAATGCTAGACTCCTATGGAAAGAAAATAATATGCCAATAGTTTCATGCATCTGTGCCATGCCAATGCTGACACTGTACTAGTGGTGGTTAATCGGAGTTTATGGGTAGACATCCCTGATCTCCAGCAGTATTTACCAACCTTTAAAGAGGCAGTGTTTATGGCTTAGTGGATGCAAAACTTATTACGCAAGACCTGTGAGAATCATGTATGTACCACAATGAAATGGCTTCAGAGGCATTTGTCTGGGTGTAGACTAGTTGAGATGGATTTCTAGAATCTGGCATGGTGGGTAGATTTTAGGAGGCCAGCATAGTTATAGTGAACTGGGGAATGTAAGTGATTTCAATCTGGCACACCCCTAAGTTACACCAAGCATGCAGTGCGCAAATGAAACCCTTATTTATTTTATCTATAAATTCAATATTCTAAACAATATACCACTCGATCACACCCCCTCTCCTGAGACCCCCCCCGGTCACACCGAACCATGAAAAAGGCTAGTTTTCAAAGGTAAATATTTATTTATGTATTTAAAATTTAATTACAATATATTTTAATAGGTAAACAACAATCACCAATGGGGTGACAGAACACTGAATATCTTTAATACACTAGGAATCAAATAATGAGCACAAAATAAAATGCAGGACAGAAAATAATACTTTTGGTTTGATTTGAACAGATGGCACTGAGAAGAGAGCAGATATTCAGGAATAGCACAAATCAAAGAGAATATCACTCCCACCTTCCCCCTTCAAACACAAGAGAAAAACGGTATTGACTTTTCAGCTGTCAGGATGGCTTTGAAATTGTCTTTGGATTTGACTGAACAAAAACACCAAATGTGGTCTAAAATACTTAAATTATTATAAATTTCTATGGGAGCCGCTTTGAACAGTTGCACACAATCACAAACAATGATTTAGTCAAAAGAAAACATTTGAAATGTAAAGGTCCAAGTGGGAAACAATTTAAAGCTAATTCACACGTGTAAAACCTTTCAGAATTTCAATTTGCAGCAAACTTTTCCTTGCACGATTTTCACTATAATGGGTGAACCACACTGGGTTCTATGGATAGCTAAGGATGTTGGGTACAAGTAGGAGTTGACATTTCGCTTCTATCATAAAAACTAATGGAGTTATAAAGGTTTTAGTAAGGGTCGTTTTTGTAAATAGGCCCGAGAATGGAAAACAGAAATTCACTTTTGAAATAGACAGAAGGGTTTGATTACACTAGATTATGACTATGAAAAAGTGAATGCCACAGACGGATCTTACAGTCATGTGATCAGCGTAACCCACCTGTTGTGGATACTCTACTTCTTCCTGGAATTTACTTTTCTTAATCAAATCAATAAGAATTTAGGGTTTAATAACACAGATGAGAAAAGAGTTAGCGCAGAGATATTTCTAGCAATACTGTGGTTCTGAATTAGCGATGGGATGGGTTTGATATTGGGATCATACAATGCAAATATATTATGGGTCACTATTCTTCCTATTAATACTCACAGAATAAGTTATTAAATTGGACCGTCAGTCCTGGTCTTGGATTGGATCTGTCAAGGAAGGACATCACATCAGATGTGGGACTGGATCAGCTAGGCTGGTCACCGAATTTACACAGGATCTGTCCTTGTTTGTGGGTATTTCCATCAGCCGGGTAGCAAGTTCCTCAGGCAAGCCTTGTGGTAGCAAGCTAGAGAGTTTCAGGATACTAGTTCAAAAGGCCGTCCCACACCACAGCACTTCACTGGGTTGTGAGAATAAGTTTGAGATTTTAGGCCTTTCAGAAAGTCAATAGTTCTCTACTGCTGGCAGGAGTCTTGGCATCTGGATCTGGAAGGATGTTAAAGGCTGGATGTAGAATGCTGGATCAGAGTGCTTCGCCGGAATCAGGAAAGTGAGTGGATCAGTGAGTCTCTATGTGTTGTCAGCTGTCTCTATTTATCCTTTCAAATGCCATCACAAAAGGGGTGTATGGAACGGCTTAACTAAGCCTGCCCCTGTGAGCTGGGATTGGATTAAGACCTCATCTCCCCCTTGCATCTGAGTGATTGTATCAAGGCCGGATGATGTCACATTTTATGGTTTGCATTACAGTCCTTAGAAACCTCCCTTTAGCCACTGGTCTCAAAATCGGATTTTATCCTAAATACATATTTCTACATTGGTCACCTGTACACAAATCACACAAAGATTCCATATTTTATGTAGTATCTGTTCCTCAAATTCCTGCAGTTGTGGGATCTTGTTTCAACTTTCTACAGAATGTTTCCTTTTTTCCATGAACACAATTTCCGAACTTTCCGCAACTTTCCATAAATGTGTGTGTTTACCATATGGATGAGTGTGCAAAGTTTCATAATTTTAGAATTAACACAGTTCACATAAAACCACATATATTGCCATGCCTGTCCACAATATGTTACACAGTTCTACCGCCTCTTAAAACGTGCAGCCAAAAATTAGATTAACAAATCTGTCCTTTGTATATTTTTTGCCACTTTGAATCACAAGTTAAGAGTCTTTAAAAATTGTTCATTGTTCATGCTTAACAGCAAATGGTCCTGCCCCTTTGTCTCTCCCTGCAGTCCAGGAGCAGCCCCCTCCCATGGGAACTTCCTTGCAGGAGCAGTTTACGACTCCTTTCACACCTCTGTTTCCTGGGCTGAAGGGTCTTCTATTGTTCATTCTCTTTCTGTAGACAAGAGTCTGGTCTAACCCACGATTATCATTTACCAGTGAGTTTCTGCTGAAAGGATTTCCCCTCCCCTTGGAAGAAACCTGTGTTTCCACTTCCAAAGGGTTGCAGCTCAGCTAGGCTAATTTATTCTAAATTAAAAATCCAGCAGAAACCAAACTTGTTGCATCAAATCACAAAAATACATTACTTTCTTAGCTTTAACTCTGTGGGATCAAACACACAACTAAGACCTATATTCAAATAGCAACAATCCTTTTATGTTTGCTAATCCGGCAGACTTTTAGTTTAAATACTTTTAAGTTTCATCAGGAGCTCACCTGACAGCTGTCATCCACAGGTAGCCCAGGGTACTGCACACAGATTTTGACAGGGGCTGACAGTTTACAGACAATCAGTTTTTCTGAAGAAATGGTTTGCTCTTCACATTTAGGACTTTGTATGTTCGCAATGCTTCATAAGATTACATGAATTTTAGTGGAAGGCAAGATTTTGAATATTTAGAAGTGTTGTGTTATAGGCATTTTGGAGTTTTTAGCAACAAAGCAAATGTCATTTGTAGGCACATTTTGGAGTTTCATTTGCAAAACGCTGCTTCTCTCTCTGCACTCTGCTGGTCATTGAGCCCACAGGCACATTTTCTGTAGTGTGTGCTCTATTCCACCACACATGCACCATGGGTGGTAGGTTGTGCATCCATCTTTTTGTGTGTTCAAACATCCAGTTTTTATAGGTTTTTGGCACGCACAAAAGTTTTGCTGCCATTGTTGCTGTTTCTTGCACCATAACTAGCAGAGTGATGCCACATAGCACAGCGGAGTGGGTCAATACATCCCACAGATCCCCCCCTCCCAACTTGGCTTTGACTTCCAGTCGAAGGAGAGTCGGGAAATCGGGATGTTCTTTTCTGTCAGTGTGGAGACTTCAGCTGCTTCTCCCATCAGTGTTCGAGGCGACCCGCTCTCCTCACTGGTTCTGTTTGGGAGTATGGACCGACACCCCAGACTCCTTGGGTTTTTCCTGCCGGTCCCCGAGTGGTCCTCCTTGGTGATTTTTGGGATGATTTTTAGTCCAAATGCTAGAAAATAGAACATAGCATGGTTATGGAAATTTTCCCACTACTGTGTCCACACGTCTTTTGGGGATGTCAGCAGTGGGAAAGACACTTGCATTGGTTACCATTCACAATATTGCCTATCTATGTTCCCTAATGGTCTTAACACTCTTCTCACACCGAACATTTAGTAATACTTTTATTTCTCCGGATTTTCCCCCTCTGGGTTTCTGGTTGGCTCCTCTATTTTCTGCAAAGTATGCCTCGGATGGCAACTCTTCATCTGGTTCATGTGGACCCACTTGTCTTCCCCTTCTGTCAAACTTCCCTTGGGGATGCAGATTCTGTAGGCGACTGGTGAGATTCTGTCCACAATTTCAAAAGGACCCCACCAAGTTGGGAGGACTTTGCGCTCTTCGGCTTGGTTCCTTTGGAAATTGTACAAGTAGACCCGGTCTCCTACTTGATATTCCTTCTTAGTTGTCTTAAGGTCATAGTGTGTCTTCATGCTGTCTGCAGATCTTGCTAGATTCTGCTGAGCATAGGCAAAAGCATGTTGAAGGTGTTTTCTCAGATTCTCAACATACTCATGAGTTGTGGTGGCATTTATCAAGGTCTGCTCTTGGGTTCTGTAGAGCAGATGCTGGGGTAGCACCATCCTTCGTCCAGTCATCAGCTCAAATGGAGACATTTTTGTTGAATGTCCCAACTTGGCCCAGAATCTGCCACAAACCTGCTTAATATGCTCACAATAGTTTTATTGTACCTCTCAACTCCACCACTAGAGGACAGCCAGTAGGCAATGTGTAGTTTCCTTTTGACCCCAAGCATCTCCCACATCTTTGTCATCAATTTGCTGGTGAAGTGGCTAACTCGGTCTGACTCAATCCTTTGGGGTAGTCAAACGCGAGATGTGATTGATCATCAGGGCAGCTGCTGTTTCTGCCTTGCAATTTGGGGCTGGGAGACATTCCACCCATTTAGAAAACAAGCATGTTACGGTCAACATGTACTTGTTCCCCCTAGAGGAGCGAATCATGGGCCCAATAAAATTGACTTGCAAATCTGACCAAGGCAATGTCAGCCCCCTTTTTTGGAGGGGAGCACAGTGTGTGAGTGATGTTGGCTGAAATTGTGCCCACACAAGACACCACTTCAAGTATTAGTTGAGGTCCTGCCCCATGTGTGGCCAGTATGCAACCTCTCGCAAGATTTCTAATGTCATATGAAACCCCTGATGACCGGCTGTGGCCACATCATGGGCGTGACTTAGCATCAGGCTTTGGAATGAGGTAGGGACCACCCACTACTCATAGCCGGACATGGATCTCCTCAACAACAACCTGTCTTGGATTCAGAATATTTTTGGACATTTCATCAACACTCTGAGGTCCTCTTTCCCAATATAATCGGTATCCATCAGGATAAAGTTCTCAGGGTCCTCAATGTGTTGATAAAACTTGCCAATTATTGGATCCCCTTTTTGAGCCGCAATCAAATCAGCATCTGGGTCTCCTTACTCCATTCTGCAGTTGAGAGTTCATTGTGAGCATTTGTCTGGGACCTAGTGATAGCAGTGACCTGGATTTCCCCCAACAGGGACTCGATCTCAAGTAGTTCCACTTGGAAGGCTCCGGTTTTGGCCATCTGATCAGCTAGGTAATTTCCAGTTTTGTCTGGTCCCCCTACTTTAGAATGGCCCTTGATCTTTTTCCAGTCGATCATCAATATTTTGTATTAATTTTCCGTGTTTTAATGGTTTATTATTAGCACATAGCATGCCTCTGGTTTTCCAGTTAACCAGGTGCTCCACGAACCCGTTCCGTACATAATCTGAATCTGTGATTATGACCAGTTCCTGGAGTTGGTGTTGGACAGCAGTGAGGATGGCTTGATGCACAGCCATCAGCTCTGCCACTTGACTACTTTGGGGACCGATTTTGTACCCAGTGGAGGTTCTGAGGCATCATTCACCCATGCATTCCCTACGCCAGCCACATGTTCCTTTTCCCCGTTGTTGTCAACATGGTAGGAGCACCCATCCACATAAACGGTGGGCATTCCCTCACACTTGTCTTCTTCATAGACTTTGTGTGGGGAATTAAGATATGCCTCCATGTTGTCCTTGATTTTAAGACTTTCGTCCTCGAGTTTTCTCTGGCACAATCATGCAAGTCAGCCAGACCTTGCGCGAGGGGACTCTTCTTGTTTTGCCCATAACTGACCACCACAGGAAAGCCTTGCATTGCCAGAATCCAGGAAGTAATTCGGAAATTACTCAAATTTTCGGGCCGGATTCTGTCACTTTTAAGATATTGCAAAGGTTGGTGTGGAGTCTCCACTATGATGTGTTCCCCCTGGATAAACGAGCGGTAATTTTTCAATGCCCACACCGTTGCCAGGAGTGCCTTCTCACAATTGTTGAATTTTTCCTCCACAGGGGATAAAGTCTTACTCGCATAGGAGATTACTTTATTGACCTTGTCATGCTTTTGATATAATACTGCAGTCAAGCATGTATTTGAGAACCCTGTCTCCATGATGAACTCCTTGTTTTTGACAGGGTAAGCTAGGCAAGGCGCTTGTGAGAGGCTTCTTTTGAGTTGTCTTACTGCCTCAGCTTGTTCTGGACCCCACTCCCACTTGAACTCCCCCTTCAACAGATGGATCAGGGGTCTCATGATCTCTGCGTAGTCCTCAATTAACTTTCTGCTGTAATTAGTCAGTCCAAGGAGGCTCCTTAGCCCCCGCAGAGTTGTGGGGTATTTTATTTTCTGGAGTGCTTCTACTTTCTTTTCCTTGGGACAGAGACCATCAGGAGTTATCTCATGCCCCAAGAAATTGACATGGGTCCTGCACCACTGTGCCTTTTGGAAAGAGAGTTTTGCTCTGGCAGCCCTCAACAGTGTCAAAACATAACCGATCTCCACTATGTGTTCCTCCACAGTTGAGCTTTTGATTAGAACATCATCCAAACAGGCCAGGTTACCCCTTTCACCCAAGTCGGTCATGGCCTTATGCAGAAAGATGTTAAATTCATTGCCGGAGTTGATGTATCCGAAGGGAGTCCGGGTCCAAGTGTACTGCTGCCCCCCAAAGGTAAAGGCCAACTTGTATTGGTCCTCCCTACTGACAGGTAAAGTCCAGTACCCATTGGTCAAGTCAATGGCAGTGTATACCTTTGACACCTGGATCTGGGCCAGCCCTTGGTCAATGTAGGGAAGAAGCCATCGGGAAGTATAGACCCATTTGTTGAGCTCCCTTAGGTCAGCACAGAGTCTCCACTGGCCGTTTGGTTTCAAAATCCCCAGCACCGGATTATTGAAGGTGCTGTGGACTGGACGAATTATCCCACGGGACTCAAGGTTCTTAATTATTTCAGTATGGGACTCCATTGATGAGAGAGGCAAGCAATATTGCTTCACAAACACTGGAGTCATGCCAGGGTCCGTGGGAATTCTTGTTGTGTGGATGCCGGTGTGACCACAGTCATAAGAGTCTACTGCAAAGAGATCTTGAAAATCTAAGAAAATTTGTTTCAATTTTTGCTTTTGCTCCAGAGTCTCACAGGCATCAGCTAGGTTGACTCTCTCTTCAACCATCTGCCTGAAGCCTGGAAAGACTTCTTTTTTTTTTTTTAATTGCAATAAATTTAGTTGAAATAAATCAACTTTTTTTTCCAATTACACATACATTTCCAAAATTACAAAATGATTAAATACAAGGCAAAATTAGTTTCAACAATATTTACAATATTAAAGATCAGGTCTTTAAACATAATAACAGCAAACACATGATTTGAAAAGAGACAGTCTGAATGAACATTCTTAATAAAATTATCCTAATCATGTAAAAGGAAATTGGTGACTAAAAATTCACATCAATCCATTATTAATTTTTAAATAATTATCGCATAAACAAAGGGCATTAAGAAAATTCACTAATGCAATGAGTAGGCTCATGTTAGTAGCATTTAGCAGACAAGACCATCTCAAGTTTGGGCAAACGTTAGCAACTGTAGACATGTTCTTCATGAAAACATTGTTTCTTAGTGAACACAAGGCAGGACATTCAACAGTAATATGTTCGAACGTTTCTTTTTGTAGCACATCGTTGCAGAACCTACAGAAGTTATCTGACATGGCAGTTTGTTTTCGCTGGGCCAAAATATCTCGAGTTGGCCACAGATTAAATCGCATTCTCAAAATTGCCATGCGAACTTGAGGAGAAGGTGATTTTAACAGATAACTCAACAGATCCCATTTTTTTGTCTGGATATAGTTGACTAGCAAAGTGTTTATAACGCAGGCATAAATCAAAGGTTACAATCCAATCATGAAAATAGTTTTATTTTTTTTACTCGTTCAGGATTCTGTATAAGAGTTTCCACATCAACATCTACTGCAACCATAATTTGATTAACATAGGCGGTCCATTTTAAAACAAACCGATGACTCGAAGTAAACAGATATGTAGACAGAATGGCTAGAATCGATTCATCATTAGTGTTCACCAAACATTTTCTAAGAAGTGCACAGAGCTGCCAATGGTATTTTGCATTAAGCAATGTGAGCCCTAATTCATATCTTATACACGGGCCAGGTGTTGACTGTGGTACATTTAGGAGTTGTCTCCAAAATTTAGCTTCTAATCTATCTAAATCTTTAACATTAATAATGTCTCGAGCCTCTAAACCATATAATAGCACTGGTGTTACTTTTTGTTGCCAAAAGTGTAGTGCAGGCTTGATGGTAAATTTACCATATTTATAGAGGATCAATTTAGATTGAGATATTGCAGAAATCAGTTTACTTTGCAATGATTGCTGATGTTCAGTGGTCGAAGAGTTGGCTTCCAATTGGGTATCCAAGTATTTGTAGCACGGAACAATATCTAAGCTGATATTCTTAACCATCCAGACAAACTTGCTTCTTTGTGATGGCTTCGGGACATCAACTACGATCTGGATTTCTTTATATTCATGGACAACTCGTTATCTTCGAAATAAGTAGAGAGAGCAGTTATTTGCTTCTGAAGGCCTATTGGAGTCTTGGATATGAACACCAGGTCATTGGCATACCATAGAGCTTGTATTACAGTACAATTCATTTTGGGTGAATCTGACGCTATGGTGAGGAAGACTTCCTGGACATCATGAATGAAGAAGTTAAATAACGCCGAAGCTAGGATACATCCCTGTTTTAGTCCTCTCGATGTTTCAATCACTGCAGATAACAAGCCCATGGTAGACAAACGAACCTGAATGGACGTTGATGAATGTAGAGCAAATATAATATTGATTATGTCTTGTGGACATTGTGCTTTCATTAACTTTTGGATGAGTTTCATACGGGAGACTGAATCGAACGCAGCATTTAAGTCGACGAATACAAAAAACAAAGATGTTCTTGTGTTTTGCGCTTGAGCTTTTAAGGAGTTAAGGATCATAAGATTTACTGAGGTCCCAAGCCCACGGACGAAACCTGTTTGATTACGATCTCGGCATTTGCTTTCGTAGGTCCAACTGTTGAAGGCCTTTAGTACTAGGCGATTAAATGTTTTTCCTGGGGAGTCCAATAGCACTATTGGACGATAGTTTGCTGGTGTTCCACGGTTTCCTTTTTTAAAAATAGAAGCGATAACAGAGGTACGCCATGAGTCTGGGATTTTCTGAGATTTTAAAATACGCTGAAAGATGTTATTCAAAATTATGGCCCAATGCTTCGGATGTTGTTTTAGCATGTAGTTAGTAATGCCATCCGGACCTGCCGCTCTCGATGATGAGGACTTGGCTATAATATCTTCGATGATATCCTCTGAACATTCCAGATTCCAGGATGCTGTAGATTGGGTTTTGTATTCAAACAGTTGAAAGGTCTTGTCCGCATACAGGGCTGTAAAGTGTGATATCCTTTGGTTTTCGGCGACTCCATTTAGTTGCAACTGCAGATTATTTTGGTTCGATTTTACATTAAGCAACTGCCAAATTTGGGCGGAGTTCTTGTTTGATGTTTCTGCTAAGAAAGCCTCCCCATCCTGTTGATATAACTTACTTTTGTAAGATCTCACCCAGTTTCTATAGTGAGTTTTTAATGTCTTACAAGTTTTACTCCTCTCAAACAATGGAAGACGTCTAGTTGCTCTTAATGCCTTGTGATGTTCTTTTTTTGTTTGAGACATTAGTAGATCAAACGTATGAGGATGAAATCTTCCAGCAGGCATAAAAAGATTTTTGTGACATGACAACGCTTCCACGTATGAATTTATGTTCTGTGATTCATCTTGCATCATTAAGGTTTTGTTTAATGATGTCAATTTTCTTGGAGACCACTTAAAACACGATTTGGCATTATTGATTAAAAGCTTTTGAGACATCCATTGTTGTTTGACATGCACATCCAGGCTGTCTCTTGGCCAAGTTAGTATGAGCATGTGATGGTCGCTTCTTGATTGCCTCATTATCTTGAAGTTGGTTGCTGACATAAAGAGCCTCTCTGATAAATAAATGTAATCAATAGTGCTTGTCAATGATCCTCTTTGCCACGTCGCCTGTGATGCAATGTCTCCCGGGAGTGATCCGTTGGCCGTTCTCATACCAAAATGCATCCTGAAAGTGCTCGATTTATTAATTTCCTGTGTTTTTTTCCCAGTGGCGTATTTGATGCAGTCGAGATTAAGGTGCCCAGCAGGTAAGACAGCCGTGATTCCTTTGGTTTTGGTGATTATTTCGAACATTTCCGAAAGATCTTTGTAAAAACGGTCATCAGTGATCGCTGCCGGGTTTCTATATACATTAATTAATGCCAACACTTGGGAATCAATCGATATTTTTACCATTTGGATAAAATTATTCGAGTTTTCCCAAGGT
This sequence comes from Ambystoma mexicanum, assembly GCF_040938575.1. Taxonomy (NCBI): domain Eukaryota; kingdom Metazoa; phylum Chordata; class Amphibia; order Caudata; family Ambystomatidae; genus Ambystoma; species Ambystoma mexicanum. The sequence goes on from NC_090932.1 coordinate 196,746,385, forward strand.
TGTAATTTTAATCTTGAACCCAATTTTACGGCAACAAGAAGCCCTGCCATAGGGCGGCACTTTTGAGCTGGAATTGCTGGGTTGATGGAGACTTCATGATTGTCCCATATTGGAATAGAGCTTATCCATGTTTCTTGTAGGGCTATAATGTCTGCGTCATTCAAGGAGAGATTATGATCTGTCAGTAGGTGAGCGTAGCCCCTTGTATTCCAACTCACTAGTGACAAGAAATTGGATTTCTTCTTGCTCACATCTTGGTGCAATGGTGGTTATGTTTGAGGAATGTGAGGGTTTTCAGATATAGAGTTGTCAAAATTGCAGTTTGCACACTGGCATGCAGTGGTTGAAGACTTAGGGGTTGTTTGTTTTTCTGAACTGATCTCAAATCTTTCCTTTCTGGATCTTGGGCGAGCAAGAAGCCCATTTTAAAGAGTTCCATTCTAATCTGCCATAGGGAATTCATAACCAAGCCAGACTTCATCCATAATCGTACAATGCCAAGATTTACATCACATATAAATTCCACTTGGTCAATATCAGATGACGTTAGATTTCCTAGTTCCAGTACACCATTGAAGATATTAAGGACACTAGCGCGTGATAAATCATATTGTGGATGCGTAGCCGCACAACATTTTAAGATTAATGTATGATAGTTTGCAAATGCTTTTTTTCTTTTTAGATCCATCTTTTGTTGTTTAACTGCTTCTTCTTCAGTTTTGGTTGAATTTTTACAAACTGACTTATTAATCACGCTCTTCGCCTTTTGGCATGAATGAATTTCATTGATTAAGATATTATCGTCAGTGAATGTGACTTTTGGATGATTTTCTCTTAGTCATGCAGGAATGTTCGAAAACCCAAAGTGAGCTGCAAAATAAGTTTCAATTGCAGACTTGATATTCTCATTTTGTTCATACCATGTGCCGTTGTCTGGAGGATCTTTTGTTAAAGCCAGAACAATCAAGTTCTTTAAGGTGGATTGATTTCGATCTTCTCTCTATCTCACATGCTGAGTTTCAGATAGAGTTTCGCTAAGGTGCTCTTCATGTAAGGAACAGTTCACGACAGGATTCTGTTTCTTTTTTTGATGCCAAAACCTTAGCCTCATTCGATCGTTGAAGGAGATATAAATCGACCGCGATTTTAATTTGGTCGATTTGTGATCGATTGGATGTTGGTGCGGCCACTTGACGTATTATCTCAGATGGGCGGGCTGGCTTAGAAGTACTTGAGTCAGCTTCACAGTTTGTCAGGGGATTTATTTGGACGTGAATGTTTGGGATCGCTTTGTCCAGAGCCGTGACCAATTGGCTTCATGGAGACTGGATCATGGGTAGCTGAAGTTGGTTTGATGTTTGTTTTGAAGAAGTAATCTTTTCAACCAATAAGTTATCTCCAGTTGATTGATCATCAAGTGGCTTCATAAGGCCAGTCAGATCCACTGTGTGCAGACGTGAGGAGAAGTTAGATGATTTGCTGTTTCGTTTTGTTGGTTGAAACGGTTTGGTAATAAGATGCCTTGCTCGACCTTTTGTCCGAGAACATTTATTAAAGACTTCATAAGGTACTTTATTACTTTGTTGCTTAGGAATATTGGGGTTGTTGTCGACACTTATCCAAGAAAAATTTGGATCCGTTGTTTTTGGAGCATCCACTTCAATTGGGCAGATAATGTGCTCGAATGCAGGAAGACTTGAAGGGAGTGTCGCAGGGATGGTTATAATTTCAACGCTCCTAGATAAGTCATTAATAAATTCTTCATCTCGATGAGTTTTCTCACTCTGGGTCGGATGTGCTTGAATACATAAGGTTATTTGGTCAATCCTTTGTCATAGTGCATACCCCCGGGCATCCAGACCACGTCCATCAGCCCCGGGAGCAGGCATCATGTCGTCTTGAGAAAACCCAGGAACCCCTGCTAGGGGCTGTCTGGGTTCAGACCTGGCGCCTATGGCGCCAGGCTCATATGGGACATCAGTCCTGGCGCCATAGGCGCCAGGCTCATAGGTGCACACTTACCTGATGCAGACCATGCTGCAAGAAGATCCAAGCCCATGTGAAGCCTGGAAGGGACTACTTTACCTTAGGGACTATTTTGTTACTCGGGTGTGGTCGGGGAGGAATACCTACCTGGGACTACTTTGGAGGATATTTAAACCACGCCCGAACAGCAGCACACGCTTCGCGTTATTCTGCATCCAGCAGCGTAACGCTATCCGTGCCAGCAGCAGCATCCAGCCTCTGCCACGCCCGCCTCGAACCTGGAGCACCTAGAAAAAAGGAAAGAAGCAAAGATTAGAACAAGATTATTACCTGATTTCTTACCTGATTCCGGATTCATCGCATCTTCAAACCAGAGGAAAGACTTTGTTTTAAACGCGTCGCAGCGCCGCGCCATGCCATACTCACCGTTCCACGCAGCATCTCTTCGATCCAGCGCTGTCTCCATCTTTACATCGCCGAATCCCGGCACCTAAGGGGGACAAGAAACAACAAGGTGAGCAGAGAGAACAGACAGAGACAATGGGCCTCATTCCGAGTACGGCGCTAACCAATGGCGCTATTAACGCCTTGGTTGACGCCGTACCCGGACCGGCAGCGCCTTGGTGGATGGCGGAATTCCCGCCCCATTCCAAGGGTGGCGGGGCGGTAATTCCCCAATCCCCATTTACCCTTCCCCATTCCCATTTTTGCCCCATAGGGCATAATGGGAGTGGGGAAGGCGTTAATTACGCCACCGTAAATTACGGTGGCGTAATTAACATCAAGGTCCCTTAGCGCCATGGTTTTTAACACCTGCTAAAAGCAGGTGTTAAAACCTCCATGGTGCAAAGGGAACTCGGAGTATGGCGGTAAGGGATTACCGCCACCGCTCTCTTTAGCGGTGGCCGCTATCCCTTACCGCCATACTCGGAATGAGGCCCAATCTCTTTAGCCGCCATATGCTAACCTGATTTTACTGCCGGATGTATAAATTATCAGCACGCCACATTTTCTAATGCCGCACCTGTAAGATAAGGAGAAAGCAGCAAGTTTAACCCTTGGCATTATTTACCAGACAGTTTTGGTAACAGACTTTTACCGGAGCGCTTTCAGCTGTCAATCTTCTTATTGGGTCAAAGCTGCAAGATAAAAGAGGAATTGAACAGGAGTGAATTCCAGACATTTTGAACTCTTACGAACTATATACTTACGACTCTTCGCCAGGACCTTTTGGAGTCAGGATTCGTCTACAACTCTTCCAATATCTTCTGGCCAGTGAAGTAACTGGTCATCAACGCGCCCCTGCGTGCTTCGCAGGATGGAGGGCTCATCCTTCAAGAATATAAGGTGAGATTGCTGAGGGTGCTTCAGAGGTGATTAGTGGGATGGACAGTGGGGGTGCTATCACTTGAATCCACAAGTGGCTAAATCTATCCCTCCACTTATAGGAGAATATTTCTACGGGCAAAGCAGACAAGATTAGGAGGGCAGATCCAGTCAGTCATCGCTGCACTACACATCACGTGGGTGGAGGCCGCAGCAGTCCGGATCCGACTGACGCCCCTGTGGGAGCCAGGTGAGTGTAACAGAACGCGATGACTATCTACAAATCCCCACCCGGGCGTTATGGAAACCTCAGAAACCGACCAACTGGCACAACTATTGGGGGAATTTAGGGCGGAAGTGCACTCCGCTCGCCAAGAGACTAATGCCCTCAGAAGAGAACTAATTGTATCGAAGGAGCGCACAGATGATCTCGCTAGACAACTGCTGCAAACTCAAGCTGGACAAGCACCCCTACCTGGTTCCGGGGGAAACCCAGCTCCTGTGTTATCGAGTAACCCTGTGCAAATAAACCTACCAGGAAATATTCCATTAGCTCCACCCGAACGCTTTGCCGGAGATCCCAAAAGGTTCGCCGTGTTTATGAACCAATGCCGCTTGCACTTTTTATGCAGACCAGGAGCCTTCCCAAACGATCAAGCCAAGGTAGACTTTGTATTATCATATCTCAGCAGCAGTGCAGCTGATTGGTCAATTCCACTAGTTACTCAGGATGACCCAATTCTTCGGGATTTTCGGGGCTTTCAAACGAGCATGGAAAGACTATTTGCCCAGCACTCCCAAGGACAGGCCCCGGATAAACAACTTTTGTCCCTACGACAGGGTAACCAGAATCTGCTAACCTATATCGCAACCTTCAATAGATTGATAGTGGAAACCGGATGGCCAGAGGAAAAACGAATTACATTGTTTCATCGTGGACTTCGGGGAGAACTTAAAGACGTCTTGGCTCAAGTTGTGAACCCACCTCAGGATTGCGCAGAGTTTATAGACTTAGTGGTCCAGCTGGATCATCGACTCCAGAATAGAAAGGCTGATCGAGCTAAGTTCGAAAATTGGGTATTGGTTAAATCCAACGTTACCCCCAAAGGAACAGATGCATTGGAACCTATGCAAATCGGGGGGGGGGGGTCAAAGGACCCTTAACTCAAAAGGAAAGGGAAAGAAGAAGACCGATGCAATTGTGTCTGTACTGTGGAACCTCAGGACATTTTCTACAGGATAGCCCTATAAAACCACCCAAGAAGGTGGTAGGAGTTGCTGATAAAAGTCCAAAAGAGCCTGATTCGGAAAACGACCACGCCCGACAAGCGTAGAGGTCCGCTTGCCGAGCTTAAAGAAGGACACTCGGACCTCGTATCTGATCATACCAATGGTCCTAATTGATCCTAGACAACCCTCACGTATGCATGCAGTAAGGGCATACATTGATAGCGGGCCGTAGGGAACTATATGGACCACGAATTGGCTTCCAGGATGAATTTACTGCTCTGCCAAAAAACCACCTCGGATGTCATCACCACAGTCGATGGAACTGAAATAGCCTCTGGACCTGTAACTCATTCCACCGCAGAGATGACACTATTGGGTCAGGATGGGCATCGAGAGACTATTGTGTTTGATCTAATCAAAGCCCCACAGTTCCAAATAATACTGGGGATACCTTGGGTGGAAACACATAATCCTTGTATTGATTGGCGAGAGAAGAGAATAACCTTCCCGGATTGTGCACAAACCTGTTACCCAAAGAAAACTCAGAATGCAGGCCTGGCCACAGTAACCACAGCAGTCATGCAACTACCTCCAGAATTCCAGGATGTCTTCTAAAAGGAACAGGCAAACACCTTACTTCCTCACAGATCGTACGATTCTCAAATCAATCTCATACCCGGTGCACAACCCCCTTGTAGCAGGATCTATGCCCTTACGGAACCTGAGAACCTTCACCTACGACAATACTTAGACCAGTACATTGCCAATGGCTTTATTCGCCCATCCAAGTCTCCTGTATCCTCAGCTTTGTTCTTCGTGCCAAAAAAAGAAGGTGACCTTAGAACGTGCATAGACTATCGCGCACTAAATCAGATTACGGTAAACAAACGGTACCCATTGCCTCTGATCCCCGAATCACTAGACCAAGTAAAGGATGCTTGTATCTACACTAAGTTAGATCTCCGAGGGGCATATCATCTGGTACGTGTAAAGAAAGGCGACGAATGGAAGACGGCCTTTCGCACCAAGTACGGTTAATTCGAGTATTAGGTGATGCCCTTCGGGTTGTGCAATGCACCAGCAGCCTTCCAGTATTTTATGAACGATGTCTTTGGTGAACTCATTGACGTCTGTGTTGTCGTATACATAGACAATATCCTTGTGTACTCCTCCTCAGAATCAGACCATGTTAAGCACATACGTGCAGTCCTTGAGAAACTACGCCAGCACAAGTTATATGCAAAATTGGAAAAATGTGTTTTTCATGTTACGGAAGTTGAATTCCTTGGATTTATCTTGACTCAAAAGGAGTCCGAATGGACTCACGAAAGGTGGACGCAATTCTCAAGTGGCCATCACCTAGTTCAGTTAAAGGGGTGCAAAGCATGCTTGGATTTGCCAATTTCTACCGCAGATTCATTCCGGACTTCTCACATGTTGTACATCCCATCACAGCACTTTAGCGAAAGAACAAACGTTTCGTGTGGTTAGAAGAGGCTGAAAAGGCCTTCCAAGAGCTGAAAGCGAAATTCACGTCTGCGCCCATCTTAAAGCATCCACGCCCAGAGCTCCTATACATAGTGGAAACTGATGCATCCAGTTTAGCCATGGGAGCTGTCCTGTCCCAGAAGGATCCTGAAACTGGTCAACTTCACCCAGTGGCATTTTGGTCCAGAAAGTTCTTGGCACCCGAGTTAAACTATGCGGTTACCGATAAAGAGTTATTAGCCATCAAATCCGCCTTTAAGGCTTGGCGACACTATCATCTCGGTGCCAGGCATACCATTACTGTAATCACCTATCACCGGAACTTGCAGTATCTAAAAACAGCCAAAGCCCAATCATCGCGCCAACTTCGATGGGCATTATTCTTTGCCGAATTCGATTTTGTGATCACTTATCGACCAGGCTGTAAAAATGGCAAGGCAGATACCTTATCCCGAATAGGAATGGAAGAAGCATATGTGAACCCGGAACCGGTGCCTATAATTTCTGAACAAGGAATTCTTGGCATAACTACTTTACAGACACTAGAAGAAATTCATTTAAAAATCCAACAACATTTCAATCCAGCAGCTCTGCAGGACTGGGTAAAGAAAGGCCCGGATTACTCAGTCATCAATGACCTACCCTACTATCAAGGACGACTATTTCTACCACACAAGTAATTACAGGAACTTGTCATCTCCATTTATCATGATTCCCTAATGGAAGGTCACCCAGATATCGCAAAAACCGAAGCCAAAATTAAGAGACAATTCTGGTGGCCCACCTGGCGAAAAGATATAAAGTCATTTGTGATGTCTTGTGGCATTTGCGCCCAAAACAAGAGTCAGAAGAAAAAACCAGCTGGCCTTTTACAACCTTTGGATATTCCACCTACACCATGGCACACCTTATCTTTAGACTTTATTACTGATCTACCTCCATGTAATGGATTTAACACCATTCTAGTTATCGTGGATCTTTTTTCCAAGATGGCCCACTTTATTCCTTTGAAGGGATTACCTTCTGCTTCAGTCCTGGCCAAGGAGTTCCTCGAAAACATTGTTCGAATACACAGGTTTCCTTCTGTATTGGTCTCTGGCCGAGGTAGTGAATTCATTTCACATTTTTGGAAGAAATGTTGGCAATTGGCGCAAATCGACGTAAGGTTATCAACCAGTCACCATCTCCAGACCGATGGTCAGACGGAGAGAACCAACCAGACCCTTGAACAGTACCTTCGTTGCATGCTTCACCAGACCGGAAGTAATTTGGAAGATATTTTATGGATTTCCGAATATGCATACAATAACTCTGTACATTCAGGAAACGGACAAAGCCCCTTTTATACCAGATATGGACACCACCCTCGAACCTCAGGACTCGATTCGCCTCAGCACTTAGAAATGCCTGCAGTTAGTCATTTACATTCTACTATTACGCAAGCCTTCAAAGAAGCGACAGAACATTTGAAGCAAGCAAAAGAGAAATACAAGAAAAATGCTGATCTACATAGAAGTGAAACTCCACAGTACCAAATTGGAGATCAGGTTTGGCTAGCTACAAAACACATGCCTCTGAAAGGAACTCGGACTTTTAATCCTAGATATTTGGGACCTTACACCATTAAGGCCATTATCAACCCGGTGGCCGTCAAACTGGAATTACCCTCCAATATGCGAATTCATCCTGTCTTTCATGTTTCACTTTTAAAACCAGTTCAAACAGGAACAAGATCAACCAAACCACCAGATCCTATCTTGATAGATGGAGAACCTGAATTCGAGGTGAAAAACATCCTGGACTCCAAGGTGGTTAAATCAAAACTTTTTTACTTAATCGATTGGAAAGGTTATGGGCCACAGGAAAGGTCATGGGAGCCTAGTGACCACGTTCATGCACCACGATTAGTGAAGAGATTCCATCGGGACTTCCCAGACAAACCAGGACCAAGGGGAGGAACGACTTTAGGAGGGGCCTTGAGGGGGAGTGCTGTCATGATGCATACCCCCGGGCATCCAGACCACATCCATCAGCCCTGGGAGCAGGCATCATGTCACCTTAAGAAAACCCAGGAACCACTGCTAAGGGCTGTCTGGGTTCAGTCCTGGCGCCTATGGCGCCAGGCTCATATGGGACATCAGTCCTGGCGCCATAGGCGCCAGACTCATAGGTGCAGACTTACCTGATGCAGACCATGCTACAAGAAGATCCAAGCCCATGTGAAGCCTGGAAGGGACTACTTTACCTTAGGGACTATTTTGTTACTCGGGTGTGGTCGTGGAGGAATACCTACCTGGGACTACTTTGGAGGCTATTTAAACCACGCCCGGAGAGCAGCACACGCTTCGCGTTATTCTGCATCCAGCAGCGTAACGCTCACCGTGTCAGCAGCAGCATCCAGCCTTCTGCCACGCCCGCCTCGAACCTGGAGCAGCTAGAAAGAAGGAAAGAAGCAAAGATTAGAACAAGAGTATTACCTGATTTCTTACCTGATTCCGGATTCATCAAATCTTCAAACCAGATGAAAGACTTTGTTTTAAACGCATCTCATCGCCAGCAGCAGCGCCGCGCCATACTCACCGTTCCACGCAGCATCTCTTCGATCCGGCGCTGTCTCCATCTTTACATCGACGAATCCCGGCACCTAAGGGGGACAAGAAACAATTCAGTTAGCAGAGAGAACAGACAGAGACAATCTCTTTAGCTGCCATATGCTAACCTGATTTTACCACCGGAGGTATAATTCATCAGCACGCCACATCTTCTAATGCCGCACCTGTAAGATAAGGAGAAAGCAGCAAGTTTAATCCTTGGCATTATTTACCGGACAGTTTTGGTAACACAGACTTTTACCGGAGCGCTTTCAGCTGTCAATCTTCTTATTGGGTCAAAGCTGCAAGATAAAAGAGGAATTGGACAGGAGTGAATTCCATACATTTTGAACTCTTACGAACTATATACTTACGGCTCTTCGCCAGGACCTTTTGGAGTCAGGATTCGTCTACAACTCTTCCAATATCTTCAGGCCAGTGAAGTAACTGGTCTTCAAAACGCCCCTGTGTGCTTCGTAGGATGGAGGGCTCATCCTTCAAGAATATATGGTGAGATTGCTGAGGGCGCTTCAGAGGTGATTAGTGGGAAGGACAGTGGGGGTGCTATCACTTGAATCCACAAGTGGCTAAATCTATCTCTCCACTTATAGGAGAATATTTCTATGCGCAAAGCAGACAAGATTAAGGAGTGCAGATCCAGTCAGTCATCGCTGCACTACGCATCACGTGGGTGGAGGCCGCAGCAGTCCGGATCCGATCAACGCCCCTCTGGGAGCCAGGTGAGCGTAACATCTTTGCTGATTGTAAGTTAATTTTATGTTCAAGAGTTTCAAACAGCTTGAACAGGCTTTGAATCGTTGTATTTACCGCCACAAGTGTGACGTCCAAAAGCCCTACATTCGCTGGTGCACTTTCTTTTTCTCTGGAAGACGCACAATGTCTTGGCGTTGGAAGTATGTATGAGGCAGCTTCAGAGATGGTAGAGTCCATTGAACAACGCTGATGATAGTCGGTAGTCGACCTAATAGGAGACAAACTCTCACTTGTAACGGTCGTGTGAATAGGTACCTCTGGGAATACATCCTCACTAGTATCAGCATTTTCGGCCTCTTGAGTTTCTACAATTTGTTCCAGTTGTGGTTTTTGGGTCTTATCTTGGTCAATTTGTTTTATTGTTTGGATCATGGTGTTGTCAGATACCGGGAGATTATCTATGCATTCAGAATCCACATTCGTCAATTTGACAAGATTTGTGGAAGAATCACTTTGGCTTAAAGAAGGCGTTGTGATCTGGGCTAGTTGATTCATGCAAGTGTGTTGTTCGTTATGCTTCTGATGAGAGCTTACAGAAATATCAATTTGTTCAGGGTGGGCAGGAGTGCCTGCTTCATTAAGATCATCCTTTTGTGGTGTAGAAATCACAGAAGATTGTGGAGTATTTTTATAGCAGGGCAAAATTGCCTAATGTCCTTACTTGCCAAAGGCGTTTTCAATCGCGTTTTAGCACGCGGTGTCAATGTGATCGACGTTGATGATGTAACTTTTTTAAAATTGCTTTTTGGTCTAGTTGAAATAACACACAATGGTGTACCTAAGTGAACTGCTGAAGACGACATGTTGGATTTAAACGTGTATGGAACTAAACTCATGTTAGTTTCGCTAAAGTAGCCGTTTACGCTTTAGATATGTTGTTGGCAGTTCAACAATGTTCAACAATGTTATAAATGAAAAGCAGTGAAAAACAGTGAAAAATGCATTGCAACAGTCTTTTAAAAAGAAGAAACCAAGCATTTATGAATCATTACAAGGAAGGAGTATACATTTACCTTGAATTGTGTACGCAGTGATGGTACGTATAGGCGTATAACAATATTCAGCACACAAATATCATTTGGAAAAATAAATAAAAAAATAATAGTGTCAAAATACAAAAAGCACAAAATTCCTAGCCACCAGCCGCAACACAGCGGCGAAGTGGCAAAGCGGGACTTCCACGGGACTTCAACGAGTCCACTTAAGTAGTCACGCCCACAAGGGTAAAACACACAGCCTGTATGAAAGTAAATACGAGGTTATTATATGTATAATACGTATTGTAGCAAGTATAAGGTGACTATTTGCTGTTATTCACCTTGTGGTGCTTTGAGTCCTTGCAATAAAAGATTAAGTCAAAAATGCATCTTCTCGACGAGTAGCAGGAACAGAGAGTAGCGGGCAAAGTGGGACTTCCACGGGACTTCTTGTTTAGCTATCTCAGTGGCCTCCTCCAGCTGGGTGGAGAAAGGCTTCAGGTGGGGGAGGGCAGTCCTGGTGGACTTGAAAGAATACCTCATCCCTCCTGAAGTCACAGGTCACATCTTCCTTACTATAAGGGCAGGAAGAGTACACCAGTAAATTCCCCCCATGCTGAGTCAAGATCCTGTCCGGTGTTGTCATTGTCACTGTCAAAACAGTCATTGGGGATTGTTCCTACCAGTTTGTTACCTAAATCTATGGAAAAATGTCAGTCATCAACCGCCATTCCAATAATGGTGCCTGCGCCCAAAGTGATACTCCTAAGGTCGCTGTTATCCACCTCTATTGGAATGGTGACGTGTTCTGTATGGACTAGTGGTGTTGGGTTTAACCCCAACCCTTGCTGTTGGAAATGGGCATTGAGATGAACATAGGCATCAGGATTTTTTAGTTTCTGTCCTCTTTTAATTTTTACTTCAAGTGAGAATTGACGGGTACATTCTGGGATGGTGACTTCCTCTCCAATCTGAATTTCAACTGCATATGGTGGCAGCAGTTGAGCTGACCGAAATGCATTCTCTGGGTCATCAAAGTCCATGGGATTACCCGCTAATCGGGACCAGGCTTTGAAGTTTATTAGGTCCAAACTAATGACAAAAAAGGTGTCAGTTGGATATGGGGGGAGATTTTGGCTCCCCTGGTTCTGATTATGGGCTGCCTCCCGAACCCCTTTTGGAGGCAGTCACCAGGATTGGTTTGAACAAGGTGATTTTCTTGCTGGTCATTCTGGGGTTCGATGATGGGCGGTTTTAACTCTGTCCCCACCTCTACCCAGTCTTGATCAGGATTTCTTGGGACCCATTTTTCTTTGGGAGGAGTTCCCCCATCCCTGAAGGAGAAGATCCTTTTCCCAGAATCCTCCGTGGACCCCTCTCCTTCAAATTGGAAGATTTTAACCTCCTCCACAAAATGGGTCTTTTTAGGCTCTTTATTTCTCCTACCCGCTGTCTGGTCATTAGATTGCAGACTGTTGTGGGCAGGAGATTCAGGTTCCGGTGCCTGGGTTTCCAGGGGCTTTTCACAAGTAGGGAAGGAAGCTTCCTCTAAGGGTTTACACCCCACTTCCCCTGTGCCTCCTCCCTGGGAACCGGTGGGTTGTCGGGGTACTCTCCCCGTCATTGCTCTGGAGCACCAGACCCTTGATTTGAGGAGTTCTGAGTCGCCATGTTCATTTGAGGGTTTTGCTGCACCCTCAACATGCGACCCAGATCCTGTGCCAAGTTCTGGACCTGGCGCTCCAGTTGGGGCACCCACTCTGGCTGGTACAGGGTCCTCTAGTCTACCATGGGTTGCTCACAGGAAGGGTAACTGTCCCTTCTCCCATAATACCCTTGGTTGGGATAGTTTTGGTACCCCTCTACCCTTGGCCTCCCCTCCCCAGGATTGGGCTGTTTGGGCTCAGGAAAGTGGGGAAAGAAAGAAGGGTTGTTTTGGGGGTTGATGTTTGGTGGGTACTGGGAAAAGAAACTCAACCCGGCATTTGGGGGATTACTGCCCTCCTGGGGAAAGTGAGGAGGGAAGTTGTCTGGGTTGGCAGCTGCCTGGTTGGATCCCCCACTTGGGCTGGGGGAGTCCACACATAGCCCAGGATGGGTCTACTGCCCTTGTAACGGGGGCTGATGTAGTCAGGGGACATAGGGGTCCCATTTGTGGGGTTACCTCCCTGACTCCCGGTTTGGGATTGGCCTGGGGCCTTCTGGGTCTTTGGTTAGTAGGATTTTGCACAGGAATGTTTTTAGCCCCGCCCATCTCCAGATCTAAAATTGGGGCAACCTTCACCTGCGTCACCTTAGCAGCAGCAGGGGTGTTGGTTGGTTTTGGGCTTTTATTAGCACTTTTATTCTCTACTGGTTTCTGCACTTTGTAAATGTGAGTTGCTTGTTCAATGACCCAGTCTAGTGATCTTTTCTTATGAAAGTCCCTCACCAGCTGGGTAATAATGTATTTAGGGAGTGCATGAAAGAAGGTATTGAAGAACTCCCTGCTGTCTGTGTGTAGCCTCCTGGTGGTCTGCACAAAGGCACGTTTCAGCTCTTGGACAAATTCTTGTGGGGCCTGGTCTTCCCCACATTGCAGATTGTAGGCTGCTGTTGTAACTTGAATGTCGTGCAGATATGTGAGACCTCCGTCCCCAAGTGCCACACAGGGAGAATGATAAATTCACTCCCTATACAACCTTTGAGGCCACAGGTGGAGAAGAATCCGGGACCGCAAAGTACTGGAAGCCCCACGGAAGAAGACCTGTAAACCGGACTGAACCAAATTGCAGGTAAGGGTGGTGATGAGGCGTAGTTCATACAGTGTTCAAGATTCTTTGGAGAGGGGTAATCCACAAGAAGTCCATGACAACAATCCAGGGTCTAGAGCCAAGTGTAGCAGTCCAAGCTGACGAAACAATGAAGAGCGGGATTCAAAGAGAAGTCCGTGACAACGGTCCGAGGTCAAGAGCCAAGAGTATCAGTCCAAGCCAAAAGCACAGATATAACGTGATCCAAAAGAGTTCCAAGAAGAGTTAGCCGGGTCCAAGATCAAACGAAACACAAGGTGACAAAACGCAGGCCAAACAGGGTCTCCGTGAAAACAGCTGTGAAGCGTGGTACTGAAGTACTCCACTGCTTAAGTACCGTTTGATTCCTGATCACGTGATCGTGAATCCAGGTCACGTGATCGCGAGTTCTGGTCACGTGACTGCAAGTTAAGGTCACGCGATCGGATGGCGCCAGCAGCACGATGCAAAGAAGCGAACTTGATCTTTTGATGGCTTAATCTCCACGGCAGCTGCCAATGAAGAAATGGTCGCAGTCGTGACTGTGGAGTAGTAGCGTGAAGCTGCTGCTGTAGCTGTGTGTGAGCCGGTCTGGACCGCCAAAGTGAGCCCCGGAGGGTAAGTGGGGGTTGAATCCGGGCCGAGGGGGAACTGGGATCACTGGTGGGTCGGATGGAGGGCATGACAGAGCCCCCCGCAAAGGCCCACGACCGCATGGGCAGGAAGGATGCTCCCGATGGAACTGAGCAACCAACCGGGGGGCCTGGACATCCGAAGCCGAGACCCAAGACCGCTCCTCCGGACCGTAGCCCAACCAGTCTACCAGGTACTGTAGCTTGCCCCTAAGGAGGCGGGAACCTAGAATAGCGGAAACCTCAAAGACATCAGGGGCATCCAGGGACACAGGGGCAACCGGGGAATGGAGGCGGGAGGAGGCAGGACAAGGTTTGAGAAGAGATGTGTGGAAAACAGGGTGAATCCGCCAAGAAGACGGGAGCACAAGGTGGTAGGCCACTGGACTGATGACTCGGGAAACCACATAAGGGCCCACAAAATGAGGCAGAAGCTTCCGACAACCCGCCAAACAAAGATGTCGGGTGGACAGCCAGACCCGGGAACCTACCGCATATGGCGGGGCAGGACTACGTTTCGAGTCAGCGAAAGCTTTCATGGATGACTGGGCCTCCTGGAGGTGAACCACGGTCTGGGCATGGATAGAGGACATATCTCTAACACAGGCAGCTGCGGCTGGGTTGACAGAGGAAGATGAATCAGGAACCGGGAGGACACGGGGGTGTTGACCATACAAAGTGAAAAAAGGGGAAGAACCAGTGGAGGAATGTATAGCATTATTATAGGCAAATTCGGCAAAGTGAACGACCTGCAACCAGGTTGCTTGTTGTTGCAGCGTCAAACAACGCAGGTATTGTTCCATGGATTGGTTTGTTCTCTCAGTTTGACCGTCGGTCTCGTGATGGTACGCCGAGGAGAACCGTATATCAATACCAAGCAACCTGGTTAAGGCACGCCAGAACCGGGATGTAAACTGGGACCCCCTATCAGAAATGAGCACAGAAGGCAGACCAAAGAGACAGAAGACACCTTCAAAGAACAACCTGGCCAACATAGGTGCAGATGGAATACCCCGGCAGGGAATGAAACGGGCCATTTTAGTGAAAGTATCAACCACCACCCAGATTGTGTCGTAACCCTGGACCCTAGGTAAATCAGTCACAAAATCCATGGTCACTATATGCCAGGGCTTGGGTGGTATAGGTAATGGTTGCAAGAGGCCAAGTGGACGACCCCTGCGGTGTTTACTTTGGGCACAGACTGCGCATGTGTTGACATAGCAGATAACGTCACGTTTCATCGATGGCCACCAACACCAGCGTTTCAGTAGATCCAGGGTACGGGCCTGGCCTGGATGGCTGTTGAAGGGTGCGTCATGAGACCACTCCAAAGCCAGGTTTCTGGTATCAGTGGTGGGTAGAACTAGGCTGTTCTGTACATATGGCAACCCGTCATAGTACACTGGGTCCCATTCGGACAGCTGCTCGGGATGCTGCTGGACCCAAGTATCGATTGCGTCCAGCAATGCTAACGGAGGTGTACATGTGCATACAACGTTCTCATGAGACAAGAGAGTATCGGGAAAGATAGGTAGCGAACCCCCCCCGGGGGAACGAGACAAGGCATCGGCTTTACCGTGCGTCAGACCGGAACGGTGTTTAATTTGAAAGTCGAAGGCTGCAAAAAACAAGTGCCACCTGACCTACCTGCTGTTCACACATTTCAGGGAGGCCAGGTCCTGTAGATTCTGGTGATCTGTAAACACAGTGATCTTGTGTTTGGCCCCCAACAGATGGTGACGCCACGTGCGAAAAGCGTCCATCACTGCCAGAAGCTCCTTCTCAGTAACAGTATAGTGGACTTCTGCAGAGTTGAATTTGTGGGAATGGAAGGCCACAGGGTGTAGATGTCCTGTAGCGGAACATACTTGTGACAAGACTGCCCCTAACGCAAAAGAGGAGGCATCCGCCTCGACAATAAAAGGTAGGTCAGGGTCAGGATGCTGGAGTACAGTGGCAGTGGTGAAGGCATTTTTTAGATTCTCAAAAGCCTGCTGATGTATCTCCAGCCATATGAAAGGAACATGTGGACTAGTGAGAGAGGTGAGGGGTGATACAATGGAGGAGAAGCCAGAGATAAAACGCCGGTAGAAGTTGGCGAAACCAAGAAACGACTGTAATGCCTTCAGGGTCTGCGGGGTCGGCCATTCTAGAATCGCTCTAACCTTGGAATAATTCATCGCCAAGCCACCGGGAGTGATGTTGAACCCCAGGAACTCGATATTGGTCACATGAAATTGGCATTTCTCAGGTTTCGCATAGAGCGAGTGTTTTTGTAGCCGGGACAATACTTCTCGAACATGCTGCACATGTTCTTCTAGGGTATGGGAAAAGATGAGGATATCGTCAAGATACACAACCACGTAGATGTCCAAAATGTCATAGAACACATCATTCATAAAGTGTTGGAAGGTGGCTGGGGCGTTGCATAGTCCGAAAGGCATTACCAAATATTCAAAAAGGCCGTATCGTGCACAGAATGCGGTCTTCCATTCGTCCCCCTTACGAATGCGGACAAGGTTGTAGGCACCTCTCAAATCCAACTTGGAGTAGATAGAGGCGTGTGTCAATCGGTCCAATAGCAGAGTGATAAGAGGTATCGGGTACCGATTCTTAGTGGTAATGGCATTGAGCCTGCGGTAGTCCACACACGGACGTAGATCGCCTTCTTTTTTGGGTGGGCACGAAAAAGATCGGACTGGCAGCTGAAGACGTGGAGGGGCGTATGTGACCTAGGCCAAAGACTTGTCTATGTATTCTTTGAGGGCTTGATCTTCAGACTGTGACAGGGAGTAGATACGACCTGACGGTATGGAAGCCCCGGGGGTCAGATCAATCGGGCAATCATAGGGACGGTGTGGAGGTAGGGTTTCAGAAGAGCCTTGATCGAATACCGGAGCATAGTCCTGCTACTCCGCAGGGATGTTTGTGTTGACTAAACCCACCACATGCGGATCAGAGGACGCCCTGTTTTCTGTGATACTGAGCCGGGCAATAGCGCCCAACGCCGATACAGGCGTGTTCTCCTCTCCGTTCATGGGGAGACAAAAGTTCTGACATAGTTCGGATTCAAAATGCACGTGACCCAAACCCCAATCAATATGTGGATTGTGATCCCGCAACCATGGCATTCCTAGTATAACACCGAACTGGGGCATGGCTTTCAAGTCGAAGTGTATGGTTTCCTTGTGAACGGACTGGATCGTCAGTATGAGTGGTGCTGTTTGTTGTCTGATGGGTCCAGACGCGAGTTCCGTCCCATCAACTGCTTGTACCAGTTCGGATCGATTTTTGTTAACCAGGGGCAGGTTTAAGGCTCGGGCTAAAGTGATATCAATGTAGTTCCCGGAGGCCCCTGAATCAAGGGTGATAACTACAGGATGGGTGATGCCAGGTGTGGGCTGCAAAGTGGCTTGTACTCGGATGGGTCTAATTCTACCGAACATCGGGATTGGATCCGGGAAGGAACATAGGGAGCTCGACCCTCCCCCCGTGTCTAGGGTCGAGCTGTGTAAAAAACCTGGTTCTTGGGTTTCGGTCTTCGGGGACATTCTTTCACGAAGTGGCCACCCAACCCACAGTAAAAACAAGCATTCTCTGCTCTTCTACGTTCCCTCTCCCTAGACGTGATGGGGCTCCTGATACCTCCAATCTGCATAGGCTCCCCTATGGTGTCTGAGGTGGACGAAGATATGGCAGGACCTGTGGAATGGGAAAATCCAGCTTCAGCTCTCCGTTCAGAACGTTGTGCATCAACTTGAAGGGTCAGATCCACAAGGGCCGGGAATTGGACGGGCAGGGATGGGACCACCGCTAATGCATCCTTCATGGGATTACTTAATCCTCTGTAGAAGACCACTGCCTTCTTACTTTCTGGCCATGATGTTTCGGCCACCAGTTGGTTAAATCGGGTGATGTAATCAATGAGGGACCCCCTACCCTGGGTAAGCTCGAGTAACTCTAAATCATGAGACTGCGCCTTATACCTAGTGTCAAATACTTGTGACATCTCTGATACCAGTTGGTCGAAATCATAGAGGGCGGGGTGGTCATTTTCTAATAGGGGGTTTGCCCATGCCGCAGCTGTACCTGCTAGGTGTGACAGGGTGAAGGCCGCCTTAGTGGTGGGATCTGGGAAAGCAAGAGGCCGGCATAGAAAATGTAGTTTGCATTGATTAAGGAAAGTCCTGAACTTTCTGGGGTCTCCATGGAACCTTTCTGGGGCTGCCAGTGGAAAAGGAGATGGCAGAACAACGGGGACGGTCGTGGAGGCAGTCGAAGCCGGGGTTACAGGAGGATGTGGCACAGGAACCGGAGCGGTGTCTCCAAGCTCCGGGTCCGCAGGCAAGGGATGTTGGGCACTCTGCAACAAATCAAGCCGTTGGTGGATTGCTGTGTTGGCAGCGACCATGTCGGCCCGTAATACTGTGATTGCTTGGATTATAGCAGCCATGGGGTCCTCCGCGGTACCCTCCATACCTGACACGACAAGGCTTCACAGACTGTTGTATCTTGAATGTCGTGCAGATATGTGAGACCTCCGTCCCCAAGTGCCGCACAGGGAGAATGATAAATTCACTCCCTATACAACCTTTGAGGCCACAGGTGGAGAAGAATCCGGGACCGCGAAGTACTGGAAGCCCCACGGAAGCTGTAAAGGAAAGCAGTGTTAAGTACCAAGCAAGCAGGGTAAAACACGGGTAACCAATAAACAAGAAGGATCTTACCAGGAATTGGTAGCAGAAGGGATTCCGGGGCTCAAGATGGCAAATGGTCCCGGGTAGGAGGCACTTACTAGTAGGCACACCAGACCCCACCTGAAGAAGACCTGTAAGCCGGACTGAACCAAATTGCAGGTAAGGGTGGTGATGAGGCGTAGTTCATACAGTGTTCCAGATTCTTTGGAAAGGGGTAATCCACAAGAAGTCCGTGACAACAATCCAGGGTCTAGAGCCAAGTGTAGCAGTCCAAGCTGACGAAACAATGAAGAGCGGGATCCAAAGAGAAGTCTGTGACAATGGTCCGAGGTCAAGAGCCAAGAGTATCAGTCCAAGCCAAAAGCACAGATATAGCGTGATCCAAAAGAGTTCCAAGAAGAGTTAGCCGGGTCCAAGATCAAACGAAACACAAGGTGACAAAACGCAGGCCAAACAGGGTCTCAGAGAAAACAGCTGTGAACCGCGGTACTGAAGTACTCCACTGCTTAAGTACCGTTTGATTCCTGATCACGTGATCGTGAATCCAGGTCACGTGACCGCAAGTTCTGGTCACGTGACCGCAAGTTCTGGTCACGTGACCGCAAGTTCTGGTCACGTGACCGCAAGTTTAGGTCACGCGATCGGATAGCGCCAGCAGCACGATGCAAAGAAGTGAACCTGATCTTTTGATGGCTTAATTTCCATGGCAGCTGCCAATGAAGAAATGGTTGCAGTTGTGACTGTGGAGTAGTAGCGTGAAGCTGCTGCTGTAGCTGTGTGTGAGCCGGTCTGGACCGCCAAAGTGAGCCCCGGAGGGTAAGTGGGGGGTGAATCCGGGCCGAGGGGGAACTGGGATCACTGGTGGGTCGGATGGAGGGCATGACAGCTGCCTTGCGGCCTCTTGAGGATTTCTGTGTATTGGGAAATGCTTTAAGATGGCGCCCTGTAGGTGGACCATCTTGAATGGTTCTGATCCTCCAGCCCTGCAAAGAAGCTGGAGTATTCAGGTGAAAATGTCCACTTGACATACTGAATACAACTTTGGCTGTCCTTCAGGTGGAATGTCTCCATTTTCTCATACAATTCGAGGTGCTCCCAAGCGGAATATTTGGCAGTTTTATGGTACGGCGTTATGACGCTCCTAATAGCCTTTATTTGCTTCAGGGGATCTTACAGTAGGGCCCTCTTAATTTTGTTGGCCTTTTTAGTTTTGGTCACCCTTGTCCACTCATCCTCTGACTCAGAGGCACTGCTACATGAGGTGGATGTCTGATCCTCTAGGCTTTCTCTGATTCTGCGGGCTTGGGAATGGCTAGCAGAATGTGGGGGCCTGGTCTCTTGAAACCTGTGGTGCTCAGAAGAGTCTTCTGACTCTCCCTTGCTCCCAGGATGGGCTGAGTACCTCCCCACCCCCACTGCCCTAGCTGGGAAGAGGTTTTTAAGCTGCTCTTTGTGGGCCTACTTTCATGAAATTCCCCACCAAATTTGACTGACTGGTCTCTTGGTAGGTGATATTTTTGAGGACCCAGTTCTCTGATTCTCCCCTCACTGGAGTCTCCCTGATCAGGGAGGCTGGCCATAATATTTGGGAACCTGTACATAGATGCCCGCCCATCCATTTCTGGGAGGCGCTGATCTGTCAGTCCCATATCTCCCATTGTGTTGAAGTCTACCATCCCTGTGGCCCTTGGTTCATATGGGCCAGCGGACATGAGGGTGGCAGAGTCCATGGAACTGTAGGAATTAAAGTCCCTGATGCCAGGGGTCCTGAGGTTATGCTCAGGGGTTTCTCTTTCCCATCTTACCTCATCTCTTTCAGCCCCTGTTCCCTGATAACATGCCAAAATCTGACCCTTTTGCTCCTCTATTAAGGCCTTACTGGTCTCTATGATTTGTTCTTGCATGGCTATATGTTTGTGGAGCCTGTCATTCTTTTCTCATTGTCTCTCTGTGCTTCCTGCCTGGTTTGGGAATACTGGGCCAATTTTTGCTTCAGGAGACTCACTTCCCGAGTTTGGTCCTTATTGGTCTGATCGTTCTTTGCTAAAGCATCTTCCACCCGCCTGGTGTGCTCTAACAGCTTTTCATAATAAGTTTTGATTTCACCAAATTCCAGAAGGGCCAGCTTACTTTCCTCCAACTTTGTTTTTAAATGGCTGACTTCCTGGCCTAAGGCATCCCTCTCCTGACTTAGAGTGTCCCTCTGCTCAGCTAGGTCGTTCCTCTGTCTTTTAAATGCACCGCTTTTCTGGCGCTCCTCATCAAACTCTGCTTGGGATTCTAGGTCTTTCATAATTAATGTATTATTTTCTTCTTTCAAGGATTCTATGTGGTTCTGTAATGTGACTACCTGCTCTGTGCAGGCTCTGTTAAAATGTAATTGTTGTGCCAGCTTTTGTTGACTCTGTTGTAGAGAATCCAACCTTTCTTGACACTCTTTTTGCTGTGTATGTACCTGGGCATCTTGCTCTGCATTCTTTTACAGTAAGAGAGCCAGATCTTCTTGGAGTTTGGTGGCATACTACCGAGCCTCTGTTTCAGATTCTTTGCAGAGCAAAGGCTCCAGGATAGCCGAGTCCAGATTGCTCTGGATTTTCTGCAGTGCTTCCCCCTGCCTCTTTGTCAAATCTACCTGGTCTGCGTGCTTTTCCTGTATGACTCCTATGTGGAGGTACAGGTAGGCTGCTATTTTGGCAATTTTGCGCTGCTCCTCTTTTATTTTAGGGGCCATTTACAATTCGCTAAGCGCTTGATGTAATGGACCCTTGTCGTGCCAGGTATCAATCAAGGTTGATTGCAGTAATTTCCTGTTTTATTTCCTGCAGCCATACCTGCTCGTCCTGTTCTGGCCATTCACCCCTGACAAACAATTTGTGCAGTAGGTGTTCCCTTGCAATATTAATTTCCACTGGGGTCGCCATTGCGGAAATGTTAATTTCCTTCTGGCTTATCTCAGGGTTACTTTACTTTTGAAAACGGGGCCAATTCCTTTGAGTATTTCTTTTGAGGGGTGCTTGTACAGTGTAGCACAGCATGGTAACCCGACAAGGTGTATGTACCCTGCCGTCTAGCATGCTGTATTAGACTGTCACGAGTAGTATGTCAAATTCAGAATCCCGGACGAGCCCCCAAGCTATAAGAGATTTCAATCTGGCACACACCCAAGTCAGGCCCAGCTTGCAGTGTGCAAATGAAACCCTTATTTATTTTATCTATAAGTTCAATATTCTGAACGATATACCACTCATATGACACCCTTCTCCTGTGACTCTCCCAGTCACACTGAACCAGGAATCAGGCTAGTTTGCAAAGGTAAATGTTTATTTATGTATTTAGAATCTAATCACAATATATTTTAATAAGTAAACAACAATCACCAATGGGGTGACAGAACACTGAATAATATCTTTAATACACTAGGAATCAAATAATGAGCACAAAAGCAAATGCAACACAGAAAAGAATACTTTTGGTTTGGTTTGAACAGATGGCACTATAGTTAGGGGTTCCCCCCGCAATACCGCTCAACCCCCCAATAGGCAATTAAATAGATGTGAGGAGAGTGCAGGTATTCAGGAATAGCACAAATCAAACAGAATATCACTCCCACCTTCCTCCTTGAAACACAAAAGAAAAACGGAATTGACTTTTCAGCTGTCAGAATGGCTTTGAAATTGTATTTGGAATTGACTGCACAAAAACACCAAATGTGGTCAAAAATACTTAAATTATTATAAATTCCTATGGGAGCCGCTTTGAACAGTTGCACACAATCACAAACAATGATTTAGTCAAAAGAAAACATTTGAAATCTCAAAGTCCAAGGGGGAAACAATTTAAAGCTAATTCACACGTATAAAACCTTTCAGAATTTCAATTTGCGGCAAACATTTCCTTGCGTGATTTTGCTATAACAGTATAACAGATAGGATAGCTACGGATGTTGGGTACAAGTAGGAGTTGAAATTTCGCTTCTATCATACAAACTGAGGGAGTTATAGATGTTTTAGTAGGGTCGTTTTTGCAAAATGTCGCGAGAATGGAAAACACAAATGCACTTTTGAAAACGACAGATGGGTTTGATTACACTATATTATGACTATTAAAAAGAGAATGCCACAGATGGATCTTACAGTCACGTGATCAGCGAAACCCGCCTGTTGTGGATACTCTACTTCTTCCAGGGATTTACTTTTCTTAATCAAATCAATAATAAGTTAGGGTTTAATAACACAGATGAGAAAAGAGTCAGCGCAAAGATAGCTCTAGCAATACTATGATTCTGAATTAAAGATGGGATGGTTTTGAGATTGGGATCATACAATGCAGATATATTTTGGGTCACTTTTCTTCCTCTTAATACTCACAGAATAAGTTATTATATTGGACCGTCAGTTCTGTTCATGGATTGGATCTGTCAAGGAAGGACATCACATCAGGCACGGGACTGGATCAGCTAGGCCAGTCACTGAATTTGCACAGGATCTGTCCTTCTTGTTTGTGGGTATTTCAGTCAGCTGGATAGTGAGTTCCTCAGGCAAGCCTTGTGGTAGCAAGCCAGAGAGTTTCAGGATACCAGTTCAAAAGGCCTTCCCACACCACAACGCTTCACTGGGTTGTGAGAAAAGGTTTGAGATTTTAGGCCTTGCAGAAAGTCAATAGTTCTCTACTGCTGGCAAGAATCTTGGCATCTGGATCTGGAAGGATGGTAAAGGCTGGATGTAGAATGCTGGATCAGAGTGCTTCGCTGGAACCAGGAAAGTGAGTGGATCAGTGAGTCTCTATGTGTTGTCAGCTGTCACTATTTATCCTTTCAAATACCATCAGAAAAGGGGTGTATGGGCCGGCTTAACTAAGCTTTCCCCTGTGAGCTGAGATTGGATTACAACCTCGTCTCCGCCTTGCATCTGAGTGATTGGATCAAGGCTGGATGATGTCACATTCTATGGTTTGCTTTACAGTCCTTAGAAACCTCCCTTTAGCCACTGGTCTCAAAATCAGATTTTATCCTAAATACATATTTCTACATTGGTCACCTCTACACAAATCACACAGATTCCATATTGTATGTAGTATCTGTTCCTCAAAATCCCGCAGCTGTGGGATCTTGTTTTATCTTTCTACAGAATTGTGTCCTTTTTGTCATGAACACAATTTCCAAACTTTCCATAAATGTGTGTGTTTACCATAGGGACGAGTGTGTAAAGTTTTATAATTTTAGCCTTAACACAGTTCACATAAAACCACATATATTGCCATTCCTGTCCACAATATGTTACATAGTTCTACCGCCTCTTAAAACGTGCAGCCAAAAATTAGATTAACAAATCTGCCCTTTGTATATTTTTCACCACTTTGAAACACAAGCTATGAGTCTTTAAAAATTGTTCATTGTTCATGCTTAAGAGCAAATGGTCCTGCCCCCATGTCTCTCCCTGCAGTCCAGGAGCAGCCCCTCTCCCTTGGGAACTTCCTTGCAGGAGCAGTTTACAACTACTTTCACACCTCTCTCTCACAAGAGTCTGGTCTAACCCAGAATTATCATCTACCAGTGAGTTTCTGCTGAGAGGATTTCCCCTCCCCTTGGAAGAAACCTGTGTTTCCACTTCCAAAGGGTTGCAGCTCAGCTAGGCTAATTTATTCTTAATTAAAAATCCAGCAGAAACCAAACTTGTTGCACCAAATCACATAAATACATTACTTTGTTAGCTTTAAATCTGTGGGATCAAAAACACAACTAAGACCTATATTCCTTTTAGCAACAATCCTTTTATGTTTGCTAATCTGGCAGCCTTTTAGTTTAAATACTTTTAAGTTTCATCAGGAACTCATCTGACAGCTGTCATCCACAGGTAGCTGTAAGGATATTTGGCGTGTTACAGCACAGAGTACAGCACTACTACACAGGTAGCATTTTTTTTGATGCAGCACCACCACATGGGTGTGGTGCATTGCTATATGTGTTGCCAGAGTAACATGGACATATAAGTAAAGACAGGCTATTCAGTCAAAAACGATTTTTACATATAAGATGCAAATCTATTTTTACAGTTAAAAGCACACGTGCACATTCAAAAATGCACACTATTTTTCACCTGAAATGCCTATGGTGCAAGAGACACATTTGAAAATTAATAACTAACCTTATTAATAACTAACCTGACTAATAAAACTGCATTTAACATAACCCACTAATAAAAATGTGTCTCCACTGCAGAATTAGGCCTACTCTGAAAGTGAACTTTTAAACGCACATTCATTTTTTTTTCTCTCTGCTGCTCTGTCCACATAACTACAGGAAACAAAGAGCTCGAAGGAACAGGAAATCAGTTGGTTACAAACTTTTACTGTAGAAATGAGCCATTGTGTAGTGAGGCAGGAGATGAGATGATTGATTCTGATTGGAGCAGCGTCATAGCAAGTATCATGCTAGAGGCTGTGATTAGAGTTTTGCTGGGGAAGCTTGAGGAGAGGGGGAGAACAATCGAGATCTTGCAGAGCTGGGAGAAGGACCTGTTTCCTGGCTGAAGCATTCCTGCTGCAAAAGCTGAGAATTCCAGGCAATAACCCCGGTTTGAGAACGACAGACGCTTGTTTTCACTGAGGTTAATCTTCAAGGGAGCCAAATTCAGAAAGAGAATAGCCGGAGAAAACTCATGCTGAACAGATAAGGTAATTACAGAAGTGTGGGAGCTGTGCGAAAGTGTGCGAAACTGTTCAGTCAGTGTATTCGAGGGATTCCCAGTCCCTTATCAGCATATGTAATGTTACCAATTGAATATATTCTCGCAGTTCTCTGTTCATTTTATCACAAATAATGTTGTACCATTTCATTTATTTCTGTAAAAAGGGTTAAACTGTGTTTAAAGGAAATTTCTATAATACAAAAATATCTGAAAACAGATAGCTAGTGTGTATTATTTCTCTCTTTCATTTTGCATGGGAAAAGGTTTAAACGTGGGTAGATTTTTAAACAGTGCAATTGTCATTTTAAAACAGATGTGTGCATGATTATATTCAGTATGGACAGTTGTGAGTGACTGTTTGTAGCATAGCTTGTTGGAAGTACATGAGCCAACGGGAAGAGAGACTCTCTGGACATAGTTCCATACCGTATATAAGGTAGTGGAAATTACCACAAAAATACCACAATAGCCCATGGTGGCACACAACACTAACACTGAAAATGTGGTATCCCTAAAATGTAGGCCTGAGGTCTCTCTAGTGATCAAGAACAATCTAGATAAAAAACAAGGGATGTTGGATATTGGGGCCACAAATAAACCAACCACGCAAATTATCGCGCACATTATCTAAATAGGTCTGAATTCTGAAATAATGCAATGTATTATTGTTATGTGTGATCCAATATGAATACAGAGAGTGATTATTGCTAAAGGTATTTTGGCAGTAAGAAAATACCGCAAAGCCCCAAATATCCACAAAATACCCAACATAGTCCAGGGTACTGCACATAGAGTTTGACAGGGGCTGTCAGTTTACAGACAATCAGTTTTTCTGAAGAAATGTTTTGCTCTTTACATTTAGGACTTTGTATGTTCGCAATGCTTCATAAGATTACATGAAATTTAGCGGCAGGCAAGATTTTTAATATTAAGAAGTGTTGTGTTATAGACATTTTGGAGTTTTTAGCAACAACGCAAATGTCATTTCAAAGCACTGCTTCTCTCTCTGCACTTTGTTTGCTGGTCATGGAGCCCACTGGCACAATTTCTGTAGGGCGTGCTCTATTCCACCACACATGCACCATGGGTGGTAGGTTGTGCATCCATCTTTTTGTGTGTTCAAACACGCGTTTTTTGTAGGTTTTTAGCATGCACAAACGTTTTGCCGCCATTGTTGCTGTTTCTTGCACCATAACTAGCAGAGTGATGCCGCATAGCACAGCCGAGTGGGTCAATACATTCCACAGGATCTCCTAGAGGTTAGCGAAAACCCAAACAAGGTAGAAATGGGGGGCAGTCCAGGCTATTCTTAGGAAAGAGTGGGTTCAGGGGTCCAGAATGAATCTACAGAGTGAAGCATATAATAATTCAATTTAGACAGAAATGTATACAAATACAGTATTTATTCTAGGCCTCTAACTCACTAGAAAATGAAACAAGTAGGTGATAATCACACAATACTAAATAATAAACACATATACAGTCACCCTACATTCTTGAAATGCATTCAATGACTCAAATCAACAAAGTAAAGAGATGCAGCTAGGTGGAACCAAGCCACAAGTTAGTGTTGCTTGCTTCAGCAGTCAAATTCCTAAGAAGAATGGGGCCTTGTGCCGAAAAGTCACAATGGTTCTTCCCAGAATGTATCTAATGCAGGTAAGTTTCCTGTGTTGGTGATTGGTCAAATGAAGAGATGCAACAAAGTTCCTGGGTAAGTAAAATGCGTTCTCATCTTTCAGGTTTTACTGCTCGGGTGCGATGGCAAAAAAGCATTGGAATGCAAGGCTATAAAGAGATTTGTTCTCAATGTTATCCTATGGATGACCGGGGAGAGACAAATACTTTGTGTTTACTTACTGCCTAACTCTGATTCTCTCGGATGACTTGAGGTGTCAGCTGAGGATTGCTAAAGGTTTGATTTACCACTGTTGGTTCTGCTGAGAGGTGCCCAGGTGCAAGGTGCAAGGATTCTTCCCGTTGGGTTCAAGAGCAGAATGAAACCCTCTGCAATGGAGCAATGCAAGATTTGCCAACGCAGCCCTCTTCAGGACACTTCACAGGACGGGGGAAGGAGAGTTCAAGCGACGACTACTGCACACAGACAACAGCAGGCATCCTTCCAGTCACAGTAGTAAAAGTCCTGCCAGTGCAGGATCCCTTGAAGCTGGGAGGCTGACATTCGGCAGAAAGGCGACTTATGCCACAATTTGGTGACCACTAAAGTTCTGGCTGCACACATGGAATGGTGACTGTTTTAGTGAGGTAGCCCACTGAAGAGCTGGCCAGTCCACGGGGTGGTCCAGGGACACTTCCGAAGGCTAGGACGGCTGGCTTCTTGAACATGTAGAGATTGGTTGGTACCACCACTCCAGGGGTAGAAGCACCGGAAGGGCCTTCGCAGATCATGCCCTCCAACAGGGATTTACTGGGCCAGACACAGGAAGGGATGCTGGGCATCTTCTGGAGTCTTCTTCGGATCTTCATTCGGCTGTTCTTCTATGAGGGATTCTTCGCTCCACTGATCTGAAGAAATGGCTACAGGAGCCCTCCACTTATCCAAACTCCAGTCTGGAAGCAAGTCCAAGCTCTCCAATGGTTAAAGGTCTGCACCATTCAAACAGACAGTTGTTGCCCAATCAGGGACAACTATTGGCTTCACTCATTTGCACACCTAGACTCGCTGACACCATGAATAAGGAGTAGGACCAGACAGTCCCTTTCACTTCCTGAGCAACACACAAAGGCATCCCTAGCCCACAAAATCTGTAGCTTTCCCAGGTAAGTGCACAACCTTGTATTGTATTTCCTGACCTGGAAAGGCAGGAAGAAGGCCAAACCACAATATGGCCAAAGAACAACAGACAATCTCATGGCTTGGCCATTTTAGGGCACTAGCCACGTTTAGTAGCCATACTCGGTAAATGTGAATATGCACACTAGAAATAACGCAAAAAATTGTAAAATGTATCTGCTGCCACCAGCTTGTCTTTAGGCACACATAAAAGTAGCTAAAAATCCCACGTGTGAAAAGCTAGGGTGATAAAATAAGATGCTGGGTGCAATGTTAAAAAATTACAAAAAGTAAATGACAAAAAGGGAATCCTAGTTTCTCAGTACTGATAGTCTAAAGAACTGACCAGGTTCCCCATAACAAATGAGCAAAAGGCCAGGGAGTGAAGCTGAAGGCTTTACTACCCTGTAAAAAGTCAGGATGAGTTGAAAAACAAAAGCAAATGTTTTGTTGGTCCTGTGACAGTCCTTCAGATGGCGTCACCTTTCCCCAGGGGAGAACCCCTCTCCATGAGGCTAGGGAGGTGAGGCTGCTAACCAATTGTTCCCCTATGGGTGGTTTCATGTGGGAGGATCTAATGGAGAGATACTACTCTCCTGGTGATAAGAACGTAGTTGGGAGGCACAGCCCCTTTAAACCCCAACACAGTAGGCTGACGATAGTACAGTATCTTATGAGTCTAAATTAATTTCCAAAATCATGTGTTATTGAGAAACATCGAACCATACTGATGTTTTTGGTGCTAAGACAAAGAAGCACTCGAACACTGCAAGTGACCGGGAAAAGTACCGGAACAGCTGTAATCAATAGAATGGATGTTACATCACGGTGGGGCCTACCTATATCAAGGCAACAGAAACAAAGGACTAAAGGGTAGAAGGGAGAGTACTGAGGAAACTTACAGAGAGAGCATTCGAGGTGGAGAAAGAAATTGAGATGCTCGAGCTAGAGACGTGGAGGGTGTGGTTCAAGGGAATGCATGTATGGGTTGACCTTTAATCACCTTAACCAGGCCCACCACTTAAGAAGTAAGTACACAGTTGTGCATAAAGCAAGTTTATTGTAAAAAAGCTCTGGGGAGCGGTAAGATAGTGTTGCAGGACCAAACTAATCCAAGTCTCACCAATACATCATCAGTTGGCAGTATATATACTTTTAGCAACAATTTAAAACACTCCCAGATACTTTTATTAACACTCAGCCCCCAAATATGATTGGACAAAACTTCTTCAAAGAAATCCCATCTTTTTCTTAATTCTTGCATTTTCATTGGTCAGGCTGATCTTCATTATTACCTTCAGATCATATTCAAAATGCACCTCTTCTTGGGATTTGTTGTAGGAGGTCCTGATGTGAGTACATGGGTTAAACATTTATTTTGAAAATTCATTGCGAGCAGTAACTGGCCTAAGACCTTTAACTTTAAGTATGATTGCACATGGCCCTCTTATGGACATTTCCTGCAACTTGAGGAGGCTGTGTGAATGATTTCTCTTAATTTGTGATGCTATCTCATTTCCCAGGTCACTGTTCCATTGAAACATTCCAATCTCCAAGGCTTCCATTTTATTGCACTATAACTCCTAAATAGCTGTAGGCACTCAGTTTACCCCATGTTTTACGACTGACCAGAATAAATAACAAAACTCTTTTGGTCATGCTCTTAAACCGCAGGAGATTATATCTACTATCTACGTGACTTATCAGACCATAAAACTCAAGGCTATTTCTGCAGCTGCTGAGCGCAAAGGTTGAGATTACTCATTTATCTGCCTTCTACTGCCTGAAAAAACTGTTTAGAAGTCAGTGCATTTTGCAAGAAAGCCCTAACCACTGATTTCTGATTCATTGTGAATGGCCACTTTTACTGAGATTGATGAATTCCACGTGTATTTATATTGTGCATAAATGTTTTTACATTTGGTGGATTTAATACTTTATCTTTCTGTGCGTGTGCAAGCTAATATGTATCAGTTCTGAACAAAAGTAGGACTCATGCTCAGTTCGAGGCACCCACAGTTATCAATATGGTGCACGCAACATGAATCCCTCATAATGATGGGATCCTCCTTGACCACCACGCCACTCCCCCACCTTTAGTTAATACTTTAACAAATCATAATCATCTTCTTGTGGAACATCTGTACAACCATCTCTCACCCTGGTCTCAATATGGGCATACGCCTCTGCTGAAGAAACCCAACTCACCCCCCTCCCCACTTTTCTGCAATATACACAAGCATGCCAATTTGATGGAGCAAACAAAACATGTTCAGTTTGAGTACTCATATAGGATAAAGTAGTGGTGGCCCTAGTTTTGGACAGGGATATGGTCATCATGGCCACAACTGTTGGTACCTGGGCAAAGCAACAATGCAGAAGGATTTGACAGGAACAAAAAAGAATAAGTAAAAAAGACAAAAATAGGCATCAGAATCTTCACACCAAGACTTAGCCAGAGAGGAACGCATGAAAACTAAGAGGTGAGCCCAACCTCCGTTTCCAAGACCGCTTTCAGTTTATGCAGAGCAACTATAGTTTTGGTGAGCGGGCCATTCTCCGTGTCATTTGGAGGCACAAATGTACATACTTCACCCTCCATTGGTGTCAAGAGGTCATGTATGTACAGGTTTTGCAATGGTATGAGCCTCGGTGCCCATAATTTTTCCTTAATGGCACTAAATGCTGACTCTGAAGTGTTCACAAAGAGTAAGAGTTCATACCTGGTCACGTGGAGTCATTTGCCCCTGCTTGGATGTATAGAGAAGCCCCTCAACACTCACCCCAGAAAATATGCAACCCGCTAGGGAGAAAGGCCCAGCACACCACTTACAAGGAGAAGGTTTATTCGGATAAAGCAAGCAGGCAATAGCAAAGAACTCTGCTGCCACTGAGCGCTCTGGGAAAATCAGCATGCACAACACATTAGAAGGCCCACAGCGTCATCAGTGACATAAGTTACATATGTTACAAATCAGAATGGCTGGTTGGCGAGACCCTATACATAGGCTATCTGCTCCATAGGGGATGCCAGGCCATTGGACCCAGCCTCTTCTGTTCATCTTTTGCTAAGTGGAAAGCTCCTCACATGTCATCAAGCACACAGCTACAATGAATTGCTCATTATAAAAAGAAAAACAATACATTTGTTATCTCTAACCTAATGTGCACTTGATACTGCAGACAAGGGCTAAGAGGATACTTCTAGGTCATTTCAACTAACAAACCGCAACTTGATTCCAGACACGTCAGTGCCCATCCAAAGCTCTCCATGCTTGTTTTAGGTTTGCTGTTTTGCCCCTCCCGGCACCTTGCAGCACAAATCACATGACCCTTGGTGAAGGCAGCCTGTCCTGGTATTCTGATCGATTTGCCGCATGCACAATGGTGGTGGAAGAGGGTGCCTAACAGCTTTATGGTCAGTGGTCTGGGACTGACTAGTACCTCATAATGCTTGTGGTGGGGGCATCTGGGCACTATTTCTTAGAGCTGGGATGGGGGAAGGTTAGAGGCTTGCATCCTCCTCCTGGATCACTTTTCCAGGGAGCTCTCAACCCCCTCATGGCCTTGCAGGGCACATTCCTCCTGGGATACAAAATGCTGGCACATTAGACAATGAAAGGTCTATGAATCTCTACAGCCCTGGCCTTTCTCACTGGTGCCCAGAATACAAGCTATTTTCGCATGCACACATATATTTCCATGTTTGTGGCCTAGGCCTGCAGTCCTGGCTGCAGTGCTGAGTTAGGCCTCAATTTCAATATGGCTGCTATTATCTATGTTGGTGTTTGATTCCCAATGTACTGTAAATCCAAAGCATGCCCTACCCTCCCCGTACTACAGCCTCTGTTGATATCCCCATCCCCCCTGTTCCCTCCCTTAGCCCCAACCGTACACTCCGAGGCCTCTGCCTCATCCAAAAGCGGTTGGGGGACTTGGACAACCATCCCCCCTTCCCAACATTCCCCCCTTTTGTTAATACTACATTAATGAACTCCCAGGTGAGCTTCGCTTCCTCCTTGTTCATTCTTTCCCTTTCCAATCTTTCAGCTTCTAAATAATGCGGTGACCCTTCCTTTGGTGCCCATGCTCTACACGCGGAGCGTAAACTCTCCCCTGCTTGTGCATATTGCTCGGGGTACATGTCATATATAAACACTCTCCATCTCCTGCTAACTCTACCCAGTGTTCTATGTAATTCTTGGGGTCTGGTGGGGGAATTATGGTGGTGCCTGTGGGTGAAGGTGTTGCTCTATTGCAACCATGCGTGCCTTGTCAAGGTCGTCTGTTTGAATCGCACTATCCTTTGTACCGAGGTGCACCCAGTGCCCCAATTGATACCATCATCATTGCACTGCTATGCATTGCTTTAGCACAGCACTGAAGCCCCAGCTGGCAAGGTACAGAAGATCACGATCACAGGAACCAGTAGCTTCACGATCACCCCTCATCCAAGATGGTGCCAAGGAAAAAAGGTCATCAAACCAGTCACTTTTCTATATCCCAGCTTCTGTCTGCTTTTGAGTGCTGAGGGTGTGCAATGCCCTATTATGCTGGTGAGGGAACCGTTGTCTGCATTATTAGGAGGTATGCAGGTACAACATGAATCACCAATTTTCTTTCAGACCTCTCCTTCCTTGGCCGTGAGGATATTCACCACATAGTGTTTCTACAACGCCATCAGCCGGATCACGCGCATCTCCATCTTGATCGGATTGAGGTTTTATTCAGTGTCATTGGTCAAATGGATTCCCACTGCACGATCTGGAGCCATTTGGCATTCGCAGCGGTTTGTACTCCTGGCAACAGCAGTGATGAAAAAAAAAGGTTGTACCTTCTCTTTCTCCGGAATTTTTATTTTTTCTGGCAGAATGTGTAATATAGGTCGCTGTGGCAACATTACGCTTGGGACATCAGACACTGGTGTTGGGGCCAACAAGCCACCGTGTCCCACTATCAAGTGTTCTTCAGGGACCACTAGGATTGCTGACTTCAACGAGGCCAGCAAGCAGGTGCCCCTCCATAGTGGCGGGAGGTGCAGGTAAACCTGCTGGCCGCACACCGAGCAGGTATCCATTACTGCTTCTGTCCCTTTCTTGAGGTCCGAGATGTATAATGTCTTATTGCACCTGCTGTTGGTCCCCACAAAGACTCCCCCTTTGTTGTAAAAACATAATTCATATTCTTCCTGCTTTTGCACCTTCTCGGATTTCTCCATTGCCTCGATCTATGTGAGTTTTGCCACATGCGCATTCCAGTACCACTGCATACAACATTCAACTTTTGCATCACTTCTTCTCCGAATCCTACAAGTCCCCCTGCCATGCAGCTCATTGTAGTTTCCTGCCATCTGCTTGCCATGAACTTCACGCCTTGCAGCTTTAGGTATGGTCTTTGCTATGTAAGGAACACAAGCACAGCGCACACTTGGGGTTTTAGGCACATAGCCGTTGATCTGGATCTATTATTTCGAGTTGCACTCTTCGTGCCTGGAAAGTGCTTCTCAGTCTGCACAAGGTCAAATTAACTCAACATTAAGCCTCCAAAATCGAAGTTTCCTGCGGCATTAATACCTTGGGGGTTCCAGACATGTGTGGAATCAAGGAACATACATAACAGCTCCCATTAACCTCCCCCCCCCCACTGACCTTGTGTCTGCGTACCAACTATTACTTAGCTCTGGATGGTGCACATTGTGAGAAACCTGATGGTATTCTCCCACCTACTCCCTCTAGATCTTCCATTCAGGTGGCCAGGGAAGGGCCATTGATTTTGCATCCCAACCCTCGGGGTGGACAGGCGAGGGAGGATCACCTGAGATGTCGGTCATGAGTGATTGGGAGGAGAATACCCAAGTGCGAGACATGGTATTCCTCCAGTCCCATTAATGCACCAACCCACTCTCCCTATGCCTTCATGAGTATTTTCAAACCCATGCCATCTCCCCTCCCCATATCCAACAAATACTGAGATGAGGCGGAGGCAACTAAGAGCAGTAATGATTACCCATAGAAATAACAGGGGCAAAGCAAAGTAACCGCTATAGAAATAACTTAAACTGTCCCACTGATAATCATGCATTTACTAATTGTCATTCACACCTGAGTCCACTTGACTGTTTTCACAACTATAAAAGGTGTGGTCTTTTTTGAGAGAGTGAGCGAGCTGGGGATGCTGTCTGGACCAGCGGAACCAAGCAGCAGAGACTGACAGGAGCTGAGGGCTGGAGGAGAACAGCGTGCTGATACGGTGGCCCGGTGTCTGTGACGGGCTGCAGCGTGGAGAGGCAGCTGTTTCTCTTAGGAGCCAGAGTGAGGCTACCTGCATCCTGTTGCCGGCGTCCAGGAAAGTGCTTGTTCCCTTGGGACCTGTGCCGACCCCAAGGGTGTCTGAGGGGCAGGTGGTGAGACCCTGACCTCAACCCTGTGTATCCCGAAGGGACCGCTAGTCAACGCAACGCTGCCCAGTGAGTTTTGTGAAAGCAGTGAGAAAGAAACTGGAGGGAACGTGTGACTGGAGCAGAGTGGGAGAAAGGCAGAGACTTATAAATCGTCACAGAGCGAAAAGCAAACGACAGAAGGTAAAAGGTTTTGTAGCTGAAAGTGATTTGGAAAAGAGGGCGATAGATGCAAAAGTGAAAGTGAAAAGTAGAAAGTGTTTAAAGAAGCGCTGAAAGTGGAAAGCAAAGGAGAGGGCAGAAAGGTGTGGGAAAGGGTACAAGTAACTAACAATGAAAAGGAGGGTGCAAGTGAGCACCGAAAGGACAAGAGAAGCGTGCAAGAGGCACGGGAAGGAAAGGGAAAGTGTCAGGTACATGGAAAAAGTGGAAGCAAACCAGAGGCAGTGCAAGTGTGCACGAGAAAGCAAGAAGGGTACAAGTGTGTACAATAAAGTAAACGAAGATGCAAGCGTGCACAAGAAAGAAAGAAAGCTAAAGACACAAAGGAGAATAAGAAGGGTTGCAGGAAGCACCAGAAGGTGAAAGGCTAAAGAAGGAAGAGCAAGGAATAAAAAGTGGGGTTACAGATTGGAGTGGTCATGCCTAGGAGTGAAGAACTAAGCAGTTCCGAAAGGCTCTGATTGTGACCCACAAGTTAAGTGTTTGTGAAAAAACTGTGTTTAAAAGGAAAGCTGCATCCTGACAAGTTGAACTTAAATCAGAAACCAGAAAGTGGCCTAAGCTTGGGGAAGGGAACACTGAGAAGCCTAAAAAAGAAAGCGAAGTACATCATGACAAAACTGAATTTGTGTTGGAAACTGAAAGTGGGCATGAGCTTGGGGAAGGGATCCCTGAGAGGCCTAACCAAGTTGGAGATTTATTGTTTTGTAGCGTTGAAAGGACTGAAGCTTGGGGAAGGGAAACCTTAGGAGCTTCAAAAGGAACTGTGTTATATTCCTTTGTGGTTTTTGGATCTTGAACACGTTGAGACTTGGGGAAGGGATCCTCAAGGAACCGAAAGACATTGAAGGTATTTAAGAGTGTTGCAAGGGCTTTGTGGAGAAGGTTTGTATGAACGGCCCTGTTTTGTTTGAACTAATTTTTGTGAAACTTACCAACCTACACCTGGTGAGAAGATCACCTGAAACCAACCTTTTTTGTTGATGTTAGGGAGAATTCTCAGAAATGTGCTAATTTCCCTTACCTTTTGAGACCCCCAGCAACTTTGCTGGATTTCTAGGACTTTAATTTTCACCTGGAAAGAGTGTGAGCCTTTTTTTCCCACTCTTTCATGTAGATTAATGTGTTTTACTTTTGTGTTCTTTGGATATGGAATTTTAGAGAACTCCATAGGCATCTTCTTTTTCTTGTGTGTCACACAGCGCCCTCAGTGCAGTGGCACAGGGATCTCTTTCAGACTTTCCAAGGTTTAAATACCTTCTCTGGGACTAACTACTGTCTCCCAGTGAATGTAAAGTTAAATTGACTTTATTAATCTTTTTAAATTGCTAGACCCAGCACACACTGCCTTACAACACAGTGCTGGGGGAAATACCTAGTATTCCCTATGCCTAGAAAAAAACTCATTTAGCCCTCAAAAGCTACCCTTTCCTCTTAGAATGGCTGGTGGCAGTGATATTACCATGATTTTTCCAACCGCAACCCGTGCAAACGCCCCGGTAGCTAAAATACACCATAGTCATGTTTTTCAAGATGGCGTCTGGGCCACCTCTGTAGAAACAGGTTCCGATCAACTTTTTTCGCCATTTCATCTTGGAAAGGTCCTTCTAGTGTTTGTCTCTGTGCGCCAAACCAGGTTTGGTCCCTTGATTCAATGGCCTTTGGTGGGCATCAGTGCTGAACCCCTCCTCTGGCACCTGAGTGTCTGGGATGGACAGGATGTGAGGGAGGTGCCCGAAACTCCCTGTGCTTAGTCTCCTAGGAGACCTGAATGCACTTTGGCGTGATCGGCTGGCTGACTGTCCGGCAAGGACAGGCATCCTGCAGGGTGAGTGACAGCTAGGCTGGAATGAATGGGAGAAAACTGTTTAAAAGCAGGTGTCAGGTGAGGACAAAAGGAGTTAATATGGCAAGGGAAATGTGCACAAGATCACACAGTGAATAGCTTTGAGTCAAACAACATGCACACAGGAACCAAGACTCATGTATACTAAACCCAGGAGTGCAAATATAGTATGACAACAATACAAATATACGAACCCTGTTGATCAAATAGGGACCCAGAAAGGCTATAACAGCAATGGGAGGATAACTAACTACATAAGACTCAAGACAAGGGGCAAGTCGGAATAGTGATTACAGAATAGTTAGGAAAAAATAGGCATTCACACAGGAGCTAGCTACAACAGCACACCACACCTAATAATCAATGGGAAATAAATACAGAAGTGCAAGGGAAAACCTGGAATGGATTCAACGAGAAAGTAAAGGAACAGGAGCAGAGAAAACAAATTACAAAGGCAAACCTCCCTCACCCATCCAAGGAAAAAGGCAGGAAGCTAAATCTATAAAGAGGAAAGACTAAAGCATTAAGGTTTACAGCAGCAAAGGGCAAAGTCAAAGAAATATATAAACAGGCAAACTGGGCTGCACTAAAAAGGAAAGCACTGACAAATTCTGCCTGCAAACAGAGGAAGACAGAAAGGGAATCTAGGAAGCAGAAATCACAATTAAGCACATTAAATTCAAAATCCAGGGATAAGGAACAAAAAATAGAAACTAGGATCTAAGCACAAAGCTAAGAACCAGGAACAAGGGACAAGTCACAAACAGGAACACTGCATCAATGACCAGCGCTGGACTGGAACAAACGGAGGCTTTTAAGGCTGCTTAACGAGCACAGGCCGCAGGTGTGCTACTTGCTGCACCTGCAGTCACAGGTGTTGCCTTTCCTCCACCCAGCCTTGTCCTGCAAGGGTGGAGATGAAGCTGTGGTCCAGGCATTCTGGGAAGCATAGTCATTTGATTAAAGCAGCATGCTGGCTGACAAAAACCTGGAATGGATCCAGAAGGGAAGTAGCTTGGAAAATAAGGATTTAGCGCTCCCAATTCATCACAGCACTGTAGCATAAGGTTCGGAAGGAAAGTCCAGTAGGGAATAAACCCCAAATCATGCCCCAAGTGGTGGGAACGGGAGCGAAGGGAGTGAATCGTGACAGCAGGTCTCTGGGACTTGGAAGGCAGAGTCGACCACTGGAACGAAAGAACCGAAGATGGCCTGAAGGACTGCTGCAACTCCTGGACCATTGGTTTGCCGGGTGAAGCCATGCTGCAGGTCTGAATTGCCTGAAGCCCCCTCAGCAGAGAAGCCCTTAAAGGACAACTTCTTCCCTTGTGCTGGTGGGAACAACCAACTCGCAAGGCACCTGGAAACCATCTCCATACTGGTCGGATTTTCATCAGAGTGTTTGAAAACCGGATAGCCAGTGAGAAGGATACCAGATTGTGGACTTTAAGGCACTCACACCTTAAACTGACATTTTGCCAAGCTTGTGGCTTCTTCCCTGTGTGGTGCAGGAACCTCCCAACGTCCGCCCTCTTGTCCCCATGACTGAGGCTCAGGATCACTGTGTTTTATCATGGTATGAGTGTATGAGGATAGGGAGTTTTCTTCGACTATCCCTTTTAAGTTAGGCGGTGCACCATTCACCTCCTAGGGAGAGTGTTATGGAAACAGGGAAAGAGTGTTCTTCTTGTAGGGCCAGTCTGGTTGTGTGTATAACTGTTTAACATGATGATGATTATGTTGTACTCCAGTACCTTTCTATAGTGATACCATATTGATCCTGTAACAGTGGGAATGGAATGTTGGACCAATTGGTCAAACCGTTTTTGCCCTAGGTGTGTTTTTCAATTGACTCTCACCTGCAATATACAAAGGGTGGATTTGCTAGGATCCTGGAGTGAGCTGGGGTTGCTGGATAGAACCAGGAAGACAAGGAGCAGCAGGCTGCCAAGAGAGGAGCCCAGCAGGACCGGAGGAGCACGGGACGCTGAGACGCTGGCCCGGTGTATGTGAGGGGCTGCAGAGTGGCGAGGGAGCCGTGTCTCCAGGGAGCAGGGTAGAAGGCAGCCAATCGGCCTCGTTTAGGCCAGTGCTTGTTCCCCGGGGGCGTGTGCCAGTCCCATGGGGCATCTGAGGGGCAGGTGGTGAGAATGTGCAAAGAGAGGTACCTTGAGATAACAGGGTACAACCAGGGGCACACACAAAAACTCGCAAGTCAAGTAATTTAGTTGGGCAAATATGCCAAAAAACACTTTAAAAAACAAATACTTTTCAATTATTCAATACGAAAGTTGAAGTCAAACATTTATATCGCTTTAAGGTAAATAACAGTCTGTTTTCCAGACTCTTTTAATATCAACAAAAAGTCACATATACAAAGAATTCCCCACCTGTGGGAATACTTCCATGAATATTTCATAGATTCTTCTTGAAAATTCCAAACAGACTGTTATTTACCTTAAATCGATATAAATGTTTGACTTCAACTTTCGTATTGAATAATTGAAAGTATTTGTTTTTGAAAGTGTTTTTTGGCATATTTGCCCAACTAAATTACTTGACTTGCGAGTTTTTGTGTGTGCCCCTGGTTGTACCCTGTTATCTCAAGGTACCTCTCTTTGCACATTTTCTACGGTCTGGTAGCACAGATCCACTAGGGAGCACCTGGAATTTGTTGAATTCATCAGGATATCCTACTAAATCGCTTTCTTTCTTTATTTGAATCTTAAGGAGTGCACCTCTACCCTTAGCTTTGTTAAGTCTATCTCTTTTTTGCTACACCAACTTTAGAGGTTGCACCACTATTTACATTGAATCTTAATAGATATGTCCTTTTCTAAAATTGAATCTCTCACTACTAACAAAGCAGAAACACTAGCATTCTCCCAGGAGGATGCTAAGCGTATATTAGATTTAATTAAAACTACGGAGAAAGAAGTCTCAGCATCAGCTAAACCTGAAGAGCTAGTTTTTCAATTGGAGAGACTCATTAGAAGAGAAATCAACCAACGACTACATGCTACCACCTTAGCTCAATATCATAA
The DNA here is from genome assembly GCF_040938575.1 of Ambystoma mexicanum. Taxonomy (NCBI): domain Eukaryota; kingdom Metazoa; phylum Chordata; class Amphibia; order Caudata; family Ambystomatidae; genus Ambystoma; species Ambystoma mexicanum. Next base: position 196,785,846 of record NC_090932.1, read on the forward strand.
AGCCCAACTCATCCCAAGGGGGTTACGGATCGATCTAGAGCCCACACTTTGTAAAGAGAATCCTGAGTTCGTGAAGAAGTGGAGGTTGATACTGAACAAATGTTCCCTTGATCTCATCATATTAACAATAGAGGAGCTATCTAAATCTCTAACCACATTGGAAGCAGATATAGAGAATACCAAAAAGGCACTTTCAGCATTTATTACCAAAGAAGAGTTAGTACAATTGCTTGAAGAGGTTAATACTAAATTGGAGGATCATAAGAGCGAGATTGAATCTAAAAAAATAAGAAAATGTAGACGTGATACCCTTGACTACAAATTAGACATCGTCTATACTTGGAAAGAATATTATCATTTGAAAGATCAGTCGAAGAATACCAGACAGCCCTACAACAGAGGAAGGAAAACACCTTCATCCCCTCCAACAACATCAGACGCCTCAAGTACAGAGGCCGAGAACACAGAAGGACCTGCTAAGAATCAACAAGAAAGGAGTGAAGATCCCAAGAGTTTGGAACAGAGACCCAGCACATCCAGACAGATACCTTCAAGCGTGTCTATCAGTTATTCTTTTTTAGACCGGGTCCGTGCAGACGAAGGAAAAAGAAAAAATCCACCAAGTAAAGTAAGTCAACCAATAAAGAAGACTTAGTCGTCAACATTTCGGCATATAATCTGAGTAAGTTTGAGAAAGCGACTTTGCAAAAAGGAATATCGTTTGTACCACACTATAACAGTTCTCTCCTGAAGGAAAAAAAATCTTTTTTCAAATTAACTAGGAAAATGAAGTTGAAATTGTTCTTTGATACAATAGACTTAACGGACACCAGACCTGAATCAGAATATCTTGAAATGAAACCAAAAAGCGTATTCATGCCTCCCATTCAGAACAACATAATGGATGCTTTTCAGAAATCTGTACTCAATGACATGAAGAAACTGAAATTTCAGAATCGATCTCGAGGGAATTTGACTAACAGAGAAAAACAAGTTTTGAATAAATTATGGAACCACCCAGAAATAATTATAAAACCCGCTGACAAGGGGGGGGGGGGCTCTCGTGATCTGGGATACAGAGAAGTACAAATCTGAAATAGAAAGACAACTATCTGATCAGGATACTTATTTGGAAATCTATAATGATCCCAAAATACAAGTCGGAGAACTTATGAAAGCTACATTGGATCAGGCAGAGATGGATGAACTGATCACCCATAAAACAAAAGCTTTTCTCACCAATACACATCCCATTACGCCAGTAATGTATATTCTTCCAAAAATTCATAAGGATTTACATAACCCACCTGGAAGACCAATTATAGCGGCCTCCAATAGCTTACTTGAACCTCTAGCACAGTATGTCGATAAGATCTTACAAACATTGGTGCCGACGATCACCACTTACATTAAGGACACAAACGATTTTCTGAGGAAACTCAGTGCTTCCACTTTCATCGAAGAAACGGACATCCTATTCACTATGGATGTGGCGAGTTTATATACCAACATTACACATCAGAACGGTCTAGAAGCAGTGGAATGGATGCTCTTGAATACTACACTAGGGGGGTAATTCATAGAATTCAGCGCACAAGTGGCGCACTCGGCTGGCGCACAGTGTGCGCGTGCGAATTCCTGCGCCAGCCGCGTGTGCCAAAACCCATTTCCGCGCACAGCGTATTCATGGATTCCAGCCACCAAAACCAGCCGTGGCGCACAGTGGCGCAGCGACCTTGCAGCAGCGCCAGTTACGCCCCCAAGACCGCCTTCCGCGCAGGGAAAAGCCATCAAAATCCCCAATCCAGCGCAAAGGGCTGCGCTAACCCTGTACCAGCACGGCAAGCGGGCTACGAACCCCGTGAAGTTTCTCACGCGATCGGGCCTGGGGGAGCGTGCTACGTGTATTTCAGGGGTTCGCGTGAACTTTTTCACGCGATCGGGCCTGGGGGAGCGGGCTACGTGTATTTCAGGGGTTCGCGTGAACTTTTTCACGCGATCGGGCCTGGGGGAGCGGGCTACGTGTATTTCAGGGGTTCGCGTGAAGTTTCTCACGCGATCGGGCCTGGGGGAGCGGGCTACGTGTATTCCAGGGGTGCGTGTATTCCAGGGGTGCGTGAGAAGTTCCACACGCGATTGGCCTGGGCGCGTGTATTTCAGGGGTGCGCGGGAAGTTCCACACGCGAATAGCCTGGGCGCGTGTATTTCAGGGGTGCGCGGGAAGTTCCACACGCAAATAGCCTGGGCGCATGTATTTCAGGGGTGCGCGGGAAGTTCCACACGCGAATAGCCTGGGCACGTGTATTTCAGGGGTGCGCGGGAAGTTCCACACGCGAATAGCCTGGGCGCGTGTATTTCAGGGGTGCGTGGGAAGTTCCACACGCGAATAGCCTGGGCGCGTGTATTTCAGGGGTGCGCGGGAAGTTTTACACGCGATTTCAGCAGGGTACGTGTATTTCAGGGGTGCGTGGGAAGTTCCACACGCGAATAGCCTGGGCGCGTGTATTTCAGGGGTGCCGGGGAGTCCTACATGTGATTTGACAGTGTGGGTCCTCCCAGGTGTTCCCTGTACACCCTCCACGGCCCCTGCAGGCAGCCCGCACCACAGGGGACTACCCTGCATCCCTGGTCATGTCCCGCAGGCAGCCCACCCAACATGGGCATGCCCCCCAGCAAAGGCACATGTCTCCTTGAACTAATGAACACCAACTCATGTCCCCCACCACCCCCACCCCCCAGCACTGTGGGGCACCTGCCAGCAGGCCCCCACCCATGTCCAACTCATGTCCCCCACCACCCCCACCCCCAGCACTGTGGGGCACCTGCCAGCAGGCCCCCACCCATGTCCAACTCATGTCCCCCACCACCCCCACCCCCCAGCACTGTGGGGCACCTGCCAGCAGGCCCCCACCCATGTCCAACTCATGTCCCCCACCACCCCCACCCCCCAGCACTGTGGGGCACCTGCCAGCGGGCCCCCACCCATGTCCAACTCATGTCCCCCACCACCCCCACCCCCCAGCATTGCGGGGCACCCTCCACCAGGCCCTCGCCCATGTCCCATCCATGCCCCCCTGCACCTGGGTCCCAACAATCCCCAATCATGTCCGTAATGGCCATCCTCCCCTGCCAAAAGGCCCAACCAACTATCACATCCACCCACATATCAAAGGCAATTACATGTTACACACCCAATGTAAATAATGCAAATGAACACATGTCTGTCACACACAATGGCTGCAAGTGAATGTTAAAACACCCAACATGACATGCATGAAAGTAATGAGATGATACGACACATTGAAGGATGAAAATAAAAATGTATTGAAAATCAACTAGAATGGAAATTAAATTAGAAAAACCACAAAGCAAAACAACAAAAAGAAGATGAATGTCCATAAAAAAATCCAAAAAATCAAAAAATCCATAGAAGAACTATTTACAAGACAATCCCGGGTCCATGAGCCCAACCAAATGAAACCTAACTATGTCAACTAACTAAAAACTGAACTATATACAAAAAAGTGGCGCATTGTCCAATCGCAACCAAATAAAAAAAAATAATTTAAAGGAAACCTACCACTAACTATATAACTATATACAATGGCAGCGGGCAAGTCCTGCGGCTCACTCTGTGATGTTGCCGGCCAGGGCATCATCGAACTCCATGTCGATGTCCTGGAGGCGGGACTCTGTCCTGGCCCCGAGGTCTCGCAGGGATAACCCCATGTTCACCTCAAACTCCCTGCGAGCTTCCTCGAGGCACTCAGCCCGCCTCAACGCCCGACGCATGGAGAACTCCGCCCTGACCATGGTGAGCCGCTCCTCTTCCGCCCGCTGCCGCTCCGCACCTATCCGCTGGACCAACTTCTCCCACACGGAAGACACTACCATCCCAGGGTTCTCCTGCCCTCCGGCCGATGCCTGCCCCTCTGATCTTGATGGCCCCGAGCCATGATGCCTCCCACGTCGAGCCTGCTGCTGCCTCCGACGCCACTGCCTCTGCCAGCACGACGGCATCCAGGATGATGGAAACCACCGACGCCGTCGTGCACGTGCCCTGCCCGATGATGCCGTCACATCCTCCATATGCTGGGGTCCAGTTGCTGTGTTGTCCACCCCTGCTGGACCTCTGACTCCCGACTGTGGCAGGGATGGGATCCCCACCGAGCTGGCTGCATTGGTCAGGGCAGGTCCACAGGGGGCCCTGGTGGCATCTTGGCCGGAAGACGGCAAGGAGAACGACTGGCGTATAGTCTCCACAGAGGAGGAGAGGGCCGCCAGATTGGCCGACACATGCAGGAAACCCCCGAACATGGCCGATCCCAATTGGGCCACGTCGGCACGGTGCTCTTCGTGATGACGTGCGTGCTCCTCCTGGGAAGCACGCACGGCATCACGAATCACAGCCGTGCGCATCGCGACCCCAATCAGGACCTTCTCCACACGGCCAGGGGTCCCCTCGTCCGCAGGTGGAGGGGAGTCAGATGACATGGACATCCCCTCTACCTGCGGACGGGCCTGGGACGGGGCATCCCTGCTGGTGCAAGGTGGTGCACCCACAGGTTCAGGGACAGCGACATGCACAGGCCCCTCCACGGTGACCTGTGCTGCCTCCTGCCCCTGCCCCTGGACTGCACCACTTGCACCAGCAGGGATGCCCCCACCAGGCCCCATGTGCGCCTCAGTAGCAGCCTCCTCCTCCTCTGTGGAAACCACCAACCTGGATGGCTCCTCGCCATCTACCGCCGTAGCAGGCCCCTGTGGGGGCTCACCCACCCCTTCCGCTGCAGCCGTGGGGGCATCCCCGCCGCCTTGCTCCACAGCGCCGTCTCCGCCCTCTCCTTCACTAGCCGCTGCGTAGAGGGAGACATAGAACACAAGCATCAGGGTACTGTACAATGGTCCCCTAGACAGGAAGCAATAGCAGATGAGTGCCACTGTCAAAGTACACTTCCATCATGTCACACCACAACACATGTGTCAGTCCAGGCAAAACACACACAGTGACAGTCATGGTGCGTGCCATGGACATTTCAATGCATGTCCAATGGACTCTCGAATCATACAATGTAATGGGACTCACATGCATCATGGGTCATGCCTATCACATGCACACACTTCACCTCAGTCACATCCATCTGGCCCCGTACACCCCAATCACAGTGCATACAAGGATGACTAGGCTGCATTAGTAAATCTGTACATTGTCACAGACATGTGTCATGCATCCATGGCACTCACAAGTCACAGACACGCAGGTCAGGCACACAGACATGGATACCACATATGTATCTGGCATCAGCACCCATCCCTCGCACCCACCCATGTCCAGGAACAGAGACTGCCATGCTCTCATGTGTGCAATCTGCACAGGGCTCCCCATGTCGCATTCAAACACATGCAACAACCGTGCGGTTCACACATTACAGGTCGCACATGCATTCCCATGATGTCCCTGCACACATACATGCGTACATGGCCTATGTCACACATGCAGGCAAGTATCAGACAACCAGCACACTGCAACATGCCCTGTCTCACACAGCAATGCTTGGCCACTTACCGCTCAACTCCAGACGGGTCTCCCTCTCAAGGACC